>NC_134794.1:55634963-55967463 GCF_046742065.1 Oratosquilla oratoria | reverse complement strand
TATTAGTCGGTTAGGTTAGGTTAGGTTAGCTCTTTGCCAACTAGGACTGTGGTGGATATTACGTTCCATATCAAAAGTCAGGTTAAGTTAGGTTAATTTTCTTATACTCTCTGAATAAAGAATTTTGCATTTCGAATAATTATAATTTCGTATTATTGTCCTTTCATTCTAACAATTTTCTATTAGAATAAATGTTGTCCGAATAATTATTTTCGATTAATTGTTTTCGAACAATGTTCACACAATCAGTAGGAGCTCTAATCTTTGTCAAGCGGTGGCCGGGCAGCTAGTCACGTGATGAGGGTAGCAGACGACCGTGTCACAGAATGTTCACACGGTGGGTGCTGCTGTTCTGGCGGGGAGTCTGTAGCCAAGTCGGAAAGTGATTAGCGTGGTTTCTTGCCCACTGGATATGTTAGAGGACACTTGGAAAGGCTTACTATTTGAGGCCTGTAGGTACCATCTGGCCGTCTTCGAGGTGACTGCTTCTTTACACAGTTGTCTGTTCCAGGCTTTCCGGATACCATGGTGCACATCTTGGTATACTGAATACATAAGTTTGATACAGGGTTATGAATGCATAAAAAAGAACACTAGGAAACCTCATTACATGTAAACAACTCAAAATACATGTGGCGCTACGTGAGGGGTGGGGCTTAATGATGCTGCCCGTCATCTTTCCTTATTGGAAACCCTTTACATAAAATGCTTGTAATTCTCAATTAACACACAGAGTAGAGATCTCCTCACCCTCCTTTCCAATAGGGACATTTCGTCACTCGCTCAGTAAGGCTCCCCGCGTAGCGCCATGAGTATTTTGAGTTGTTTACATGTAATGAGCTTTCCCATTGTTTCTTTTTATGTATTTATAATCTGCATCAAAACGCAATCAGATGAAAACTTTACAAGAGTTACGAAACGTCCAGTCAGTAAATCCTTAAATTTACTTCGCTCGTCTCCCTGCCCCAGACTTTCGAAGATTTTTTATATTACTTAAGGACGAGAAACGCATTTTTTTTTTTTTTTTTTAGAAGAATTGAAGGTACCCAGGAAAAGATAATTCATGCTGAATTTTTCGCCGCATTTAATAATACATGCATTAGAGAGAAATTGCTGCCGAAGTACAATGATAAACAAATATATATATATATATATATATATATATATATATATATGATATGTATATAATATATAAAATATATATATATATATATGTATATATATACATATATATATATATATCTATATATATACACACACACACACACACACACACACACACACACATTATATATATATATATATATATATATATATATATATATATATATATATATACATATATGTACACACATTTATGTGTGGTAGGTTACATGAAAAGCCATACGGCAGCAAGGGAAGCTAGGGTGAACCAATTTTGGTAACAGGGACTGGTGGGAGCAACAGCAAAAAGAGGGACGGGAGAGGGTTAGGGTACTAAAACATCAGTGGTGGTAGGTCTGACTTGAACTGACTTGAGTCCGTGTTACCGTATCTTTGGTGGGTTCAAACCTATGGTCAGTTGTCAGGTGATCTGAACCACTCGATGAGCACTCATAGTAGTATTGTCCTTTCTCTTATCTTTTCATGATAAGCATGACCCTCGAGATTCTTGGACCACCGACAGACTATCAGTGTTCGTCGGAACTGGCATCTTATCGGAGCGGGGGGCAAAGTTTGGACCTCTATAAACACGTGAATGTTATTAATAGAACCATTTAACAATGTCTCTCTCTTTCACCGTTGTTCACACAATCATAGCATTCCTACACATCTTGCAAATACATCTAAAACATATGTATCTTTATACCATGCCCACACTTACATTCCAAATTCTCAGTAAGTGTTAGATCAATGTTTTCACATGTCATATGCCAGAAAAATATTTTTAGGCTGATATCTGATAGTCGTGTTATTCAAAGGGAAGGTTTCAAAGAAAATGAGTACATTGGCATTTAAAGATGATGATGATAATAATAATAATAATAATAATAATAATAATAATAATAATAATAATAATAATAATAATAATAATAATGATGATGATGATAATAATAGATAATGAATAATAATAATAATGATGATAAGTTTATTTAACAATGAATCAAATGCATGAAATGCAGATAATGAAAAGAACACAAAGTTCGAAATAACAATTACAGTTGCCGAGGATAACACATTAGAAAGGTACCCAATCTTCCACTATGTATGGATATCTACCGATTGGTTACGCAGGATGGGGAGGCAACAAAGCTGGACTAGAGTTGATCCATAAAAGTTGGTGGTTCCAACACAAGGAAAAAACTGAAAAGAAAAATAGTGATTTTTTTTCCGTGTCGTTTAGGATAGAAAAAGGTTGTGACATAAAAAGTAATGTTGTAGTCGATGTTATCATTAGAAATGTTTAGGCAATTTCTATTCCTAGCGTACAGGTACTTTCGCAAGATATATTAGAATAGTAATAAGTTAATAAATTCTTTAAAAACATAATCTGTTCATTAATGTCAGGGAACAAATAATGTTCCTAACATTTTTGTACTCGTGGGTGAACTGTGCTTAAGCAACGAGACACTTTCCATAGACCAAGAAAGGTAACAAACAGAAATTTCTACCTTCCACCTCAGTACCCATAATGCATTAAGTATATATCATAAAACACATAGAATATATTTCACACGAACTTAATTACGCGGTCACGTCTCACTCTGTGTTACCCATGCAATACCAATAATTACCAACACGTACTTCGCCCCATCCTCCATGCTTCAAACCGTCAAGTCGGTGACTCGAAAGACAAACATTTCGGCTCCTCATGATAGTCCAACATCTTATCCAGCTCTTCCAAAAGAAGAGAAGGCAAGTGACCCTCAGCTGGTTATCTAGCCATGTTGAAGTACCGGGAAATGAAGTCACAGACCTGACAGGACTGGTTACCATAAATACAAATCTCCATATTACTAAATTATTATCTAAGCAACAAGCAAGACCCACATTACACAACTATTGCTCAGGACCTGAGATTGCTATACTAAATAAAATGGTAAATCACCTATACTAAATATTAAATGGTAAATTACCTATACTAAATATTAAATGGTAAATCACCTATACTAAATATTAAATGTTAAATCACCTCCCCTATGTGGCATAGATTACTACACGATGAGAAGCATTCAGGATTTTCGTCGAAACTTAGGAAACATTACAAGTCTCAAGACCACAAGTGGGGATAGAGCATTTGATAAGAAAATGTGACGCAATAATGACAACATCCTTCACTCATAACAAGAGAAAAATTATAATTCGAAGGCTCATTGGTACTTGCAGAGGAATTAGGCAACTGCAAATATAAAATAATATGTCCAAACAATGACACATTTTTTACATGAGGCACTTGCATAACGCAGTCAAATACAACATAAATATTGACACCATTTGGGGTGGAACAAGTTTTGGAACACCAAAAAATGTAACATCATGCATGAACAACAGGTGAACAAACTCAACTTTAATTTCTATATTACATGTAGATCACACTTACACACACACACACATACTTTCTCTCTCTCCATCTCTCTCTCTACCACAAATTTAACGATTCAAATTGGAGCCCCGCCCAGGGAAAAAATTCAGCCTCGCTTCACTGCGAGTCGGCACTCCAACTGTAGTGGGCAAGGAGTTGTGTGTGTATTTGTGTGTGTGTGTGTGTGTGTGTGTGTGTGATTCACCACCATGGTCTTGGATCACCTGTTGAACTCGTGATCAACAGCTATTTACCCTCCCGGAAGAGAGTTCAGAGCTCATAATTATATGACCGATCTATGGGTAATGCTGTGACCTTACACGCAAACACACACCCAACTCCCCGCCCACGAGAGTTGGAGTAACGACTCACAGCGCAGGGATACTGAAATTATTTCATCCTCTGGCGGGATTCGAACTCGGACCGCTGTGGTAGCAGCTGCGAACGCTACCACTGCGTCGTCGAGTTATGTGTGTATTCACCTCGGATCTGCTGCAGCCTCTGTACGAGACAGCCAGACACCACCCTACGGCAGTGAGCTCAGAGCTCATTATTTGCCGATCTCTGGGTAGGTCTGAGACCACTCACACACCACACACCGGGACAGCAAGGTCACAACTCCTTGACTAACATCCCGTACCTACTCACTGCTAGGTGAACATGGGCTATACGTGATAGGAGACAAACCCAACTTATCTCCGCCCGGCCGGGGACTCGAACCCCGGTTCTCCGGCTTGTGAGGCCTGTGCCTGTGCATTCCGCCACCGCGGCGTGTGTGTGTGTGTGTGTGTGTGTGTGTGATCGTGCCATATATGAGCTCTGAGCCCTCATCCGAGAGGGTAACAGCTGTTGATCACAAGTCCAACACGTAACCGTGGTGAATCACAATGTATTGGTTGTATATGTGTGAAAGATTACACATTACACACGTCCAATACTTGATCCATAACCATAGTGAATCAGAAACATACATTTACGGCGGTCCAGGTTCGAATCCTGTCCAGGGCTGAAATAATTTCAGTATCGCTGCGCTGCGGGTCGTTACTCCAACTCTCGTGGGCGGGGAGTTGGATGTGTGTGTGTGCGTGTAAGGTCACACCATTACCCATAAATCCGTCACGTATGAGCTCTGAGATCTCATCCGGGAGGTTAATAACTGTCAATCACGAGTCCAACACGTGATCCAAGATCATGGTGAGTCACACACACGCACACACATTGGGAGAGGTCAAACGAGGTCGACGCGACGATGGACATTGCATTTTTTTTTTTTTTTAAGAGCCCTAAATGGATATCTACCAACTGGTTACACAGGATGGAGAGGCAATAAAGCTCAGGATCACAGTTGATGCATAAAAGTTGGTTCCAACATTGGAAAGAACTCTGAATAGAAAAATAGTGATATTTTTTCTTGTGTCATTTAGGATAAGAAAATAAAGGTTGTCATAAAAGTGTTTGTTTACATTAGCAATGGCTAATTCTGATGTATTTCTACCCATACAAGTAAGTAATTGCACTAAGAAAATTGACCAGAATGAAACTGAGGCCAAAATAACTGCAAAGGAAACCCTCCAAGGTTATAAGAAATTAACAGTTAATGGGTAAGTGAATTTGCAACTGAGTTTAAAGTATTGAGGCATTTTGTTTCCTCTCACAAGTCAAAGTTTCAGTGTTTGGTTCATAATGAAAACTAAATCGAAACGGGATTAAATGCGCAGTGTTATTGATATAGATAATATACTTATCAAGAGCGCCAACAAAGAATATAAAGAATTACTAAACTATGCGAAACCTTGAACAAGAAAAAACAAAAAATAAAACAGGTTCAGAAAGAGGAAATTTATCAATTTATGAAGGGGAATCTGATTATGACAAAAGAGAGAACTTATCATCTCAGCACCATAAAAAAAAAAAAAAAATAGGCTAGGATAGAATGAAACAAAAACATTATCAATGTTTTGCTGGAAGGCTGGGAAGCCTAAATTTCTGGTAAACAGGAAGATGTAGTAAACCTTGAATATATTGATCATGGGCCAGCATAAAAGAAAACAACATGATGGGTTAGGAGAGGTGTTATCAAAAACGATACTCTTGTCAGAGATGCAGTCGATAAGATCATACTACTTAAATAAAAAATACATCAGGAATATCGGATAAAAATGGACTGGAATGTTACTTCCATGATTGTGGAAAACAACTCGGATGAACGAAAAAAAAAATAATAATAAATAAATAAATAAATAAAATTAAAAGAAAAATAAATAAATAAAATTTAAGTCGAAAGCCGTATCAAATAGAATAATCAACGAGTCTTGAAGTTATTAGTGAAAGAAAAGTTTAACAAATATTTGAGTTATGGAAGATGCGACGTGCAAAAACACACGAACTTGTAAAGCCAAGGCCAAAGATTAAATGAAGATGAAAAACAAAACAAAACAAAAAACAGATTTTCTGGAGAGTCCTTAATCAGATTGTGAGGATTTTTTTTTTTTTTTTTTTTTTTTTTTTTTTTTAAATAGACAGGAGGACAATATAGCACAGGAAACGCCACAAGAATGCTAAAAATAACCTATGCTAAAGTAGACGGTTTACTTTCTACCGGGTTAGAGAGAAATGATTAGCTGATAGTGAGTCTAATATTTTTTGCTTACTAGAGGTCAAATAATTACCTCCAACAACCGTTATTCTGCAGCTACGTCATAACAAACTCATCGTCTGAAAATAAAGAAGATAAAATGGGTATTGGGATGATAGTTGTTGTGACGCATTATATAACTGAGGAATAAGTAAATATTAATAAAGGTAAATATAAAGCAATCTAGGTGGGTTGAATATCAAGAAGTGTTGTCAGACACAATTATAATTTTAAAACATATCCATTGACCCGAATAACAATAAAACCTTTGTGGTAGAACTTAATTGCAATGATGTCAACGGGGAGAAGTGGGAGGCAAGTGACAATTAAGGGACATTCCAGTGGGCAAAGAAAACAACTTAGGTCAGAGGGATGACATTCTCACGAGATTGGACCCGCTACTTACTAAAGAGCCAGACATTATCGACTCTTTGAAGTCGCTGAGAACTTTGTCCCGGGGTGGCACTTAGTTGTCTCTGGGTATGACACATTAGAGGGGGTTTACACGGTCTAACGGTGCTTCGAACGCGGTTCGACAGACACGTGTTTAAAGTGATGTGTGAACGGGGTATTTGGTTGTCGAACACGTTGGTTAAACCCCAAATACCCCGTTCACACGTTCACACATCACTATAAATACGTGTCTGTCAAACCGCGTTCGACGAACCGTTAGTCTTGTTAACCCTCTCTGGCGTATCATTCAACATAACGATAACTATGGTAAAAGAGACGTTCGCTTTCGTGATCGTTCAGACTTTTACTGCTATTAACCCTTTTTTTTCATACGCCCTGCTCCAGAGTGGAAAGTATATGTAGTAATTCTTCTCTTTACTTATAGTTACTTAAAATATAGTTAATATATGTGTTATAATATAGTCATTCTTCTCTTCATTTTATATGTAGTACTTAATATCTATATAGTAATTGTTTTATGTATGTAGTCTACGCAGTCATTACATTACGTAATCACTCTACATGCGTCGTTAGACCATACGCAGGTTAGTAGTCCCATATACGCACTGAGCTTTGGCGCTGTTGCCATGCCTATATTTCTTTAAGCATTCATGTATTTTGTATAACGTTATCCCTAATAATTTTGCATGTAAGTTACTCATTTATTAAACACGTGTTTTCTTTCACCCATAACACAATAAAATCTCTTTGTATTTCTATGGTTAGCTCTGTAGTGTTGTTTTATTTTGTGTCTGGGGTTTTTCATCTTGTTTCTGGTGAATACAAAAAAATTGTATTGTTCTACAATCCTGTGATATATGTCCTACTATCTGGTGATACTATCAGAAAGGTGGGTTTCTACAATGATACTCATCATGACCCTCGTATTTGCATTTTCTACAGTCTCAAAATAACATTCTTGTGCTCTATGTCCCAAGGTATTATAATTGTAACACACAATTCTACCATTCCTTGAAGTGCTTCTAACTCCATATTCAGATCCTCTGTTACTGTAATCACTCCTAGAGTTCCTAGTTTTTCTGTTGTTGCAGTCCCACTGTCATGACATATGGACTAATTGTTTTATATTCACAATGACCTTGTAGAAGGTAATCTACCTCCCCTAAGTCCATGTTTTGTCTGGACCATGTTTTGTCTGGAATCTTTATACAGCTTTTCTGTAGCTATGACAATTGTGTACCAATATTGCAAATGCTATTAACTTAGTAACCTACGTAACTTTTATATTTTTTTCACTAGATCTTTCTCCAATCTGAATCCTTCAACATAAAAGCCATGTCCTTAGACCATCTGTCTAATTTGATCAATATTCTGTGTTTGATTCACTTGTTTTTACCTTTATCATTCTAACCAAAGACCTGATAGGATTCTGATCACACTTTGACTTAAAATGTTTAATGAATGCCTTCTTATAAGCTTCATATTGGTTGATATCTTCCATTTGCTGGAAATTTATTATAAGCCTAGCCCTACCCTTCTCAGGATCTACATTTTCTTTTAAATTTTCTATTTTCCTTTTTTCATCTGTTATGTTTTTAGTGACTATTAAAGTATCTATCAAACTGAGAAACCTATTGACTCCCACTGTATTTTCTTCCCCCGAAAACTTTGGAATGTTTGTTTGCGAGGTAACAACTTCATGTCGTAAAACTCCTGTAGTCATACCTTCAACTGTCAATATCAATTTGAATCGACTGCTTCCTATGTAGCCGTCCTCACACGTACAGCGCGTACCTCACACGTATATCAACCTCAGTCACTAGCTCGTCCTTGCAGAAGTCTCTCGTTCACTTCTAGTAGTAGTCCTTCGTTCACTCCTCGTAGCCGAATCCTCGTACCATCGTGCACTGTTGCTTGTAGTTCGATGCACCAGTCTCGTAGTCAGCACGTGCAGCGTAGCTACGAGCACTACGTTGTCCTGTAGCTTGATGCACCAGTCTCGTAACCGTATCTTGCACTTAGTCCGTTAGATGTAGTATTTTGCACCAATTCTAATCACCACTCTCTTCGTTAGTAGCGTTGCGTTGCGTTGCGTTTCGTCTCTAGCTTGCCACCATTTGTGTGCCCTGTCTGTCACACACAATTTTAGTCGGTAGGCCTCCAATCATCCACTGTTATAGTTCTTTTCCTTCAATTATGATCTTCTTTCTAGGTGAATAAACTTTCTCTCACTTTTCCTCCATATCTGTATTTTGTTAATCTTAGTACACAGTACTCTACAAAGCTCTTGCAAAGAATTCCATCAATAACAGTCAATTTGGGCCCTAGGTCAGTTCTACAGTGACATCATTATTTCTTTAGTCCAATGATCTTTAATTCTATATTTAAGAACCTACCCTAAGGGCGTGATTTTACAATCATGAACCAATTTAATTTTCTCCACCCCTACCCTTTCTCCAATCATATCCGCATGCGATACTGTTTACTCGAGCAATCTCGAATTCACCACACACTCACCCAGGTTATATCAGCAAATGTAAAAGTTGCATACAGCAATAAAATTGAGTCCCCAGGGCCTTGTTTATAAACGTAACGCTGAGAGCGAAGTTATACAACTCCTCACCTTCGAGCTATTGCTTAGCAAACAGCCGATCCAATAAAAATGTGTGTGTGTTTACTTGTATATATATGTATTTGGGCAGCAGGTTTTCCTATAAACACATCTGGTTGAAAAATACAACTGTTTCTGCATTATCTTACTCAGGACTTCTACTTTTCTGATTGCAGTCGACTGTGTAGAATTCAACACTGAGATTCTTGTTCCAAAAAGTATATTGAAACACAGCGGATGATTCTCTTTATATATTCGCGTTGTTTTGTACACATTGAGTTCATGGCGAAGGATGGCCTTTGCTCTACACTCTAGCAAGTAGTGGTGGAGAGGCTGTTGCACCTCGGCACTACAGAGTTTGCAGCGTTCGCGATTGTCTATTCCCGCATGTAGCACTTGCCACCCACAGTGATATCTTAGGCGGATCCTGTGAATGGTAGATTCCGCCCTTCAATGTGATTTTGCTGAACCTCGTCGCTGCCTTAGCAGCATCATCCACAATAGTGTTCCCTGAAATCACGAGGTGACTGGGGATCTAGTGAAATGTTGCAGACCTTCCATATTGGTCCGAAAGGAGCAGCGAGTGCTGAATTGATGTCGTTAATTAGAAGTCATCTGTTGTTATCGCGGACCAGATGACGCCAATATAGCACCCCTTGAGTCTGTGTGGATCACGAGTGTCCCCTGCTCAGCAGAGAGAGCATGGTCCAGGACCTAGGAGATGGCAAGCTCCATCTGAAGATTAGATCTTCCGTCACCCACAGCGCGATCACTCCATCGACGGTTGTAAAAGCCGTGACACACCTTCCCGTGAGGGTGTCTAGAGAGCCATCCGTGTAGTACAACAAGCTTGCTACAGAGGTAATGGCCTTTATAGCCCCAAGGATCATGGGTTGCAGCCGTGCTGGGTTGTAGTTAACCTTCCTTCTGTTGCAATGCTGACGCAGAGAGATCGCCATGGGGGAGAGGGATGGGGCATAATCTGGGTGAGTGCCATCTAGAGCACGACGCCGAACCAATTCCGGGAGTTTAAAGACGCTTATTGCATACACTACATGGGTCTTCCAGAAGTGACCAGTGGCATCACCCTCGGTGTCTAGGGTACTCAGGAGGGAGGGCTTCACTTCACTCTCCCTTGGACCGGTCAAAAGTCAGACGAGAAGACTGTAACACAATAATCATTACATCATTATTTTGTATGTCTTTTGATTGCATTTGTATGTTTGTAAGTGCAAGCTGTACCCAACAATTCACCACTTAAAAAATAAGAAAACATCCTCCACTGAGATCTACCGCAAACAATTCTTCAAATAATTATGTCCTTTTCTCCTCCTTAGTTGTTGCTGCCTTAACATCATTTATGAGGAGGATAAGGACATCAAACACTATTCATCACTTACCAGCATAAAATTGTAGCAGTGAGTTTCTAACTAACGGTTAGAGTTTTGCAAACAATTTGTCACTGTATAATTTGATCAAGATGTTTTTGAAGATCAGTAGGTAATTGATGTTACAGACATTTGTACATGCTGGAGTGGTTGCATATTTATTTGGCATTTATAGCATATTTTGGGTTACCATTAAGTTGATAATAACATTTATTGAAGGAGATTTATTTTCCAACCTTGTTTTAGCCAGTACAAGTAGTTTGAATTATTGAGTTAGCTCCTTATATAAACAAAATATCTCAAATGTTCATTTCCAGATTACTGTAATATGCCAGAGTCCTGTAAGAGGCTGGTAGAAAGAGGGGTAGAAGATGGGTGTTACATTTTTATAGGTTAGGTGTTTATAAACAATATCCAGCAAGCAAGGAGATGCATAAGTTCACTCTCCACCTTGTGTTTATAAACAATGGCAGGAGGCCAGAATAAATTGCTAGTTTAGAATTTTTGTAACCTGAGTTATGCAGAGATTTGAGACTGCTTAAGTAAAAAATATAGCCATATAGACTTATAACAACGAATTTGATTGGTGAAAGGGTGGAGAAAATTCAATTGGTTCCCGAATGTAAGATCACACCCTTTGGGGATTACTTTCCAAAATCATAGCAACCCTAAAGAGAGATAATCCTAGATTGTTGTTGAGATTTTGGCATTCATGGTTCATTGAGAGTTACTTGCGCAATTCAGTTCAGGATCGTGATGTTTCTGCTGAGAAGGGGCCTACTGGAGCATTTGATAGATTTGACCTTAATAGATCTGGGACCACACCATAAAGGAGTACTGCAATTTTCTTTTGGTCTCATTGGGGAACTGCACAAGTTCAATGTTATGGAAATTCTTCAGCCTGGTGGAAAATTAATTAGTAGATTCTAACCTGTTTGTCCGTTCTTTGGTGTTGTCTTATGACTGCTTTACCAGTGAAGGAGGCTCGTTGCTGCAGTATACGGTAGTCTGCCATACTTCGAGGTGTGGCTACTGCTGATAAGAAAATTTGCTTCCTAACAAGATTCCTTGATAGGAAGAGGCACCACACTTAGGAGACTATCAGTTGTCAAAACACTGCCGTAGTCATCCTGATTGTCAGTCATCGCAAGTCAGGGTTACCAAAGTATTTGGAGGCTTTATGAAATGTCGGTAACAGGCTTTTCTTGTCATATCTAAGGTCCTGTCTGCTCTTTTGGCAAAAACATTATAAAATTGACAAAAGCTGTAATGCCTTAGAGGAGTACAGGTATAAGATGTGGTTTTTGGCAAGAAACAGTTGCAGCGCTGGTAGCTGAAAATAAATCTGTCCCAAACTGTATCTTCCACTACCTACCCTCTCAGGATTAAGCCTCAGTCTACCCTAGTACATATTTTCCTATACATGCCCAATCTCATTTTCATGGAGATGTAATATGTTCATGTAAGTTTAATAAAAATTATTTGTATAAGCTTCCTGGTTTCCATCCACTACCTATGTCATAAGTTTGTTGTTCTGGTCATCACACTAGTCCCCAGCTGATCTGAAATTTGGCTGGATATTGTGTAGACAACCCTGTGAGTGAGATCAACATCAGGGATCCACACAACAAAATAGCCAGAATTGATGTTTATGAATTATGATATTGACAGGCTTAAAATGAGTCTGGTTTCATACAAAATTATTCCAGTGATACCTCACGATTTTCCAAAGGCACTTACTACCATCCACACTCTTTTGCAAAGATATCCTTTCTCCTTGTGTCCATCCCAGATTAATACTGTTCCCATTGAAGGATATGTGTTAGGATCTTAATGAAAAAGTCTGACTTACAAGTTATGCAATTTATTCACATCAAAAGAAATAATAGTTCACAACTAGGGAACCACTATTGCAAGGTCCTCATTGAGACAATTGTCAGCTTCAAGATCAGTCAGAAACTGAATGAAAAGTGACTTTCAGTCAATGGCAATATCTAAACTCTACTTGATCTCAAGCTTTATTACAACAGTATAACTAAAAATATCTGTTAATTGCTTATTCTTATATATTCATTTGTTCATAAATTTTCTAAATTATCACTGTTCACTTCCGATGTATATTTTCATTTCCTGTGCCTACTATACCATTGTGGTCTCCCTAACACTACATTCACATCCTTTCCAAAACTATAAAAAAATCTCCATTTCATCATCACTCTTCTCACTACCAGGTCAATATTCACTTATGAAAAACCATATCTCCCATCCCAGTTTCATCTACATTAATTACAAATACACTTTCCTCCCTCCACTCCAGTATGCACTTTCCATCTCATTACTTACCAGCAGAGCCATTCCTTCAATCCCTCACCCCCTCATTGCTCTCCCCACCACACTAACAAGCTTAAAAAAAATATCCCTTTCAATCTAATATTTTCACTTAATGCTAACACATCCATTTTCTTTCTCACAAACTACCAATCACTTCCCTTTTACTCTATCTATACTATGACCATGCACATTTAATTACCCAAATTTTAGGGTTATCAATGGAGTTCTTCTAGACTCTCTTATGCCTTGACTTTTTGTAGGATACCCATTCAGAGAGCAGGATCCCTAGTCCTATCACTGTGTCCCACTTAGCCAACTTTTACAACACATGAGGGAAGCATGGTGGCAGAAATTTTTATCCCCCTCTCCACAACCACCACCACAATGGTAAAGGACATTATGGTAACAGCATAAAGGAGGTAAAGTTGTAGTACAAAAGTAGTGGCATTCCTCTATGAGTAGAATCTACCCTAACCAAAGAAAAATAATGTATGGTTCTGGTCTATAGGGGCACCATAGAATAATCCCTAAATTCTTAAAGCACTGGCTACATGTTGCCATGCAGTCAATACATATTTAGATGTGAAATGAAGTTTTAGAAAGATAACATGTACAAGGTTTTTCCCATACAACTTCTCAAAGGTATTTTCAAACACCCTGAAGGAGCACATGAAGCTCTACAAAAGTGCATTTATGAGGATTTTCCTGCGTGAGTTTTCATATGGCCTTTCAGAGTTGCAGATTGAGAAAACGAAGCTTCACAGACAGAACACGCATAAGGCTTTTCCCCTCTATGAGTAGTTCTCATATGTCTTCTCAAAGTACTCGAAAGGGAAAACGAAGATTCACAAAGAGTGCATTGATGAGGCTTTTCCCCCGTGTGTCTTCTCATGTGCCTTTTCAGAGTCACAAAATGTGAGAACGAAGCTTCACAAAGATTACACGGGTACGGCTTTTCTCCTGTGTGAGTTCTTATATGAATTTTCAGATAAGAATGGTAAAATGAAGCATCACAAACACTGCACTTAAGAAGCTTATCCCCCGTGTGAATTCTCATGTGGCGTTTGAGATGAGCGGACTGGGAAAATGAAGCTTTACAAATAGTACACGAATGTGGCTTCTCTCCTGTGTGATACCTTATGTGTGTTTTCAGACCACTTGACTGAGCAAATGAAGCTTCACATAGAGTGCATTTGTGAGGCTTTTCCCCAGTATGCGTCCTTACGTGATTTTTCAGACTATCCGATCGGGAAAATGAGGCTTCACAATGAGTACATGCGTAAGGCTTTTCTCCCGTGTGAGTTCTCATATGCTTTTTGAGACTACCCGGGTGCGTAAACGAAGATTCACAAAGAGTGCAGTGATGAGGCTTTTCCCCCGTGTGTCTTCTCATATGCCTTTTCAGAGTTAGAATATGAGAAAACGAAGCTTCACAAAGAGTGCAGGGATACGGCTTTTCTCCTGTGTGAGTTCTCATATGAATTTTCAGATAAGAATGGTAAAATGAAGCATCACAAACAGTGCATTTAAGAAGCTTATCCCCTGTGTGAGTCCTCATATGTATTTTGAGGCTTCCTGACTGTGCAAACGAAGCCTCACACTGAGTGCATTTATGAGGCTTTTCCCCGGTATGTGTTCTCATATGGGTTTTTAGATTATCAGAACGGGAAAACGAAGCTTCACAACGAGTACACGTAAAAGGCTTTTCTCCCGTGTGCGTTCTCATGTGTATTTTCAGAGTGCCAGGATGGGAAAACGAAGATTCACAGAGAGCGCATTGATGAGGCTTTTCCCCCGTGTGTCTTCTGATATGCCTTTTCAAATTCCCGGAATTGGAAAATGAAGCTTCACAGTGAGTACACGAATAAGGTCTTTCCACTGCATGACTTCTCATATGTGTTACTAGAGATGCATTCTGGGTAAATGATGCTTTACAGTGAGTACATGTATATTTTTCTCCTTTGTGAGTTGTCGTATGCATTTCCAGATCATCAGAACTAGGAAATAAAGCTTCACAATAAGTGCATTTATGAGGCTCTTCCCTTGTCTGAGTTCTCATATATACTTTCTGATTACCAGAAGTGGAAAGTGAAGCTTCACAAGGAATGCATTCATCAGTCTTGTCTCCACTTTGAGTTCTATGCATTTTTATACTACAATAAAAAAAATGATTACAAAAGGTACATGTAGAGTTGCATGTGAGTTCTCATAAGTATCTTCAGATTAACTATCTATATAACAAGGAGGCAAGTAAGTCAAAAAGCAAGAACCTAGATTAACATGATGGGAAAACCTTGATTAATGAAGAGTACACAAGATTCAGAGAGAGTATTAGAAAGCCATCCTTCAGGGGAGCGCTCATAAGGATTTTCAGATTAACACAATTGTACAAGATGGCTCACAAAAAGTATGTCAGGTTTCTTGTCAGTGTAATTTCCCATAGGCCTTTTCAATTTGCTAATTTGGGTAAAAAAGAAAACTTAATACTTATAAACTTGTGCGGCTTCCTTCCCTTTAGGAACCATTTCTTTCAAATTACTGGCCTAAAAATAATAATGCTAACAAATAGAACATATGCTATGGGACCAATTTTGTAATCCAAGAAGTCTTAATGAAACCATTTCTTCACACTGGGAATTACACAGGTAGAATTGCTCCGCAGCATAAGCCCTACATAGATGTTTTCAGGAGTTTTCGTTTCTTATTTCTGGACAGAAAACTGTGAAGAGTTCCTTGAAATGCCTGAAAGAAAAGCAAAATGTTAGAAAAAAATTAAGCTTAACCACTTCAGTACAAGTCAAATTCTTGTGCGCAGCATTGACTATCATATGTATGATTCATCACACTACTCACATTATGAAATATAAATTCACTGCAGTATTACTCATTCTCTTTTACTCTGATTAATAATAAACACAGAAAACATGATCAAACCAGTTCACAGAATCTGGGGATAACTTATGTACAACTTAAAAAAATATATATGATCAAGACGTTAATGCCAGCATTCTTGTGTACCCACTCGCACTTCATGACACCTAAGTAGGCATCATCACACTGAAGTGGTTTTGAAAACATTTGGTATTTTTGGTTAGAACACTGTCAATGATGAAATTTATAGAAAAAATAATAATAATAATAAAAATGAAATATCTAGCTATATACCAAGGGATTTCTCCCAAAGTCAAAAGGTAAGTACCCACTCCCACCCATTTCATTCCCATCCACCATGTTTGGTATTTTTGGTCAGAAGAATACTGTCAATGATGAAATTTATGAGGGGAGAGAGAGAGAGAAAAAAAAAAAAAAAAATATATTTATATATATATATATGTATATATATATATATATATATATATATATATATACATATATATACATATATATATATATATATATATATATATATATATATATATATATATATACAATAATAATAATGGTAATGATAAAATAATAAAAAATAAATATATAGAAACAAATATCTATCAAAATGCTTCTTCCCTCTTATAAGGGATCTAGCCAATGCCACTCATCACACATTTGTTTCCCTAGTGAATGAAGGGCCATCCCCTTTGCCCACTGTCTGGGTCAGAACCAATGCAGTAAGACACAGCACATCCACAGCAGGATCTGACAACCTAAGGCGGCTTATTTCCACCATTTCATTTACTTAAAAAAATTGTTCCTCTCTTTTATATATATATATATATATATATATTTATATATATATATATATATATATATATATATATATATATATATATATATATATATATATTTATATATCACACAAGAAACCCACAGTCAGAGAAAATAAACTTCAAATGAAAGAAGATTCTATATTTCGGCGACCAACTGTAGCCCTCTTCTTTCCTGAAGAGGGCTACAATTACTAGCCGAAATATAGAATCTTCTTTCATTTGAAGTTTATTTTCTGTGACTGTGAGTTTCTTGTGTTATATACAAATGTGCTACTACATTTCTGTTTAGACACACACACACACACACACACACTTTCAACGAACGGACGGCTTGAAGAACGTTCTGAAGAAAAGTGCAGATTGTGGATCCCAACGCAAAGAGAAGTGCCTTTTTGTATTTACAGGGTGGGGGGAAATTGCTCGTGGGGTAGTGGGAAAGTAAGGAAAGTGGAGAGGGGGAGGGATTGCTGGGGAAATGGAAGGTAATGAGGAGGTGGAGGAATTGGCCCTAACGGGCCGCCGAAAGGTGGACAAGCGACCGCAAGACGAGCTGGAGGATGACGACATGTCTAATAGGAATGTGAAGATTAGAAGTATAGATAGGAGCAATACAGTAGAAAGTGATGAGAATATTTTCAAGGGATTTAAAGAGGGGTCGATAAGATGAACGAGGACTTGGAGCGTAGGTTCGGTAATGTTGACAGTATGATACGAAGAATTGAAAAATTGGAAGAACTAGAGAGGGCGAACAAAAACTTAACTAAGGAAATTGAAGAATTAAAACAACAGTTAAAAGAAGTAAAAGATGAGAATAAAGTCTTAAAGGAGAATAATATGGAGAACAAGGAGGGTTGGAAAAAAAATTCATGAAAATAGCAAGGTTGCATTCACTGACATAATCAGACAGCAAATGAATGAACAAACTGAAAACTCAGTTATTAAAGTGATGAGACAGAAGGAGAATATAGTAAGAGACTTAGCAGACAAAAAGAAATGTATAATTATATTAGGAATGGAAGAGAAACATAACCCAGATAGAACCACAAGAATCAAAGAGGAAAATGAAAAAGTAAGAAATTTACTAGAATTAGTTCAGGAAGATGAACCAGAAATAATGAAACAAATCGAAGAGAAATTCAGGCTAGGGAAATATAGTACAGACAAGACCAGACCAATCAAGATTAAATTCAGGTCACAAACTACGGCTGAGAATATCTTATCCAAAACAGGGAAACTAGCAACAAGTGAACAATATAAAAAGGTATGGATAAAAAGGGAAATGAATAAAGAGGAGAGGAAGAAAAACAGAAAAGACTTGAAGCAAAGGAAAAAAACGAGATAAGAACGGAGTCAGAAAAAGAGAGATTCTATTGGAGAGTAGTGAATATGAAACTGAAGAAAGTCAAGCATACTAAAGAAAAACAAAAGGGAAACAGAGAACACAATGGAAGTGGTAGAAAACTAATAGTGTCTTACACAAATATAGATGGATTGATAACAGGATTGAATGAACTGAATGATTACTTGAAAGAAAAAGAACCAGACATAATGGGAATTGTAGAAACAAAATTAAAAGGTCCACTACCACCCAACAGTGTAGGACATGATGCATATAATTATTGGATTAGAAACAGAGTGAAAAAGGAAGGGGGTGGAGTTATGTTCCTAACTAAGAAGGATATAAACGTGAAGGGTGTCACATATGGAAAGAATACAGTAGAAATGATAATGATGGAAGTAGAAGACAGAGATAAGAAGAACAGAAAGTTTGTGATAAATTATGTGCCCCCAAAAACAACCTCATGGGAAGAGAGTGAACATAAAAGTATGTTAGAGGACACAAAGATAACATTAAACAAGATAATGGAAGAGGGAGGAAAAATAGTTATGATGGGCGACTTTAATTGCAAAGAAATCTGCTGGGAAGAAATGACAGTAAAGGGTGGAGACGGCTCATGGGGTAACGCTCTACTCGAGATGGTTACTGACCATACAATGACACAATGGATACAGGAGAACACTAGGTATAGAAATGAAGAAGAGCCATCGAAACTAGACCTAGTAATTACATCCGAACCTAGAATAGTGGACAAAATTGAATATAAAACACCAATAAGTAAAAGTGACCACATACTGATTGAACTGGAACTTAATGAAGAAAAATATATGAAAAGAAATGAACAATACAGAAAAGGAAGAATGATGTATGAAAAAACAAACTTTGATAAAATAAGAGAATTCTTTCAAAAGGAAAACTGGGAAGAAATATACAAAGAAGAAACAACAGTAGAAGAGAAATGGAATATTTTGACAAAAATTTACAAAAAAGGAGTGGAAAAGTATGTCCCAAGACAAAAACAAGAAAAAGAATATGTAAAATGCTGGTACAACAAAAGCTGTAGGGAGTTAAAAGACAATAGAGACAAAGCCTGGACCAGATGGAAAAAAGACAGAAGACCTGAAAAATGGAAAATATATACCTGCTATAGAAATGAATATGTATAAATGTGCAGAGAAGAAAAGAGAAAATATGAAAAAGATATCATAGAAAAGTGTAAAGATCAACCGAAACTATTCTACAGATTTGTAAACAATAAACTGAAAAACAAACAAGACTTGGAGAAATTAAGACAGGAGGGAGTTGAATACACTGAGGAAATGGAAATGGCGGAAATTATGAACAAACATTTTAAATCAGTGTTTACAAGGGAGAACATACAACCTGAAGAGAACGAATGGAAAGAGAAAGTCCCCCCTATGGAAGAAATAAAAGTAACAAAGAATGAAATATTAACACACTTGAGTAATCTTGATGTCAGAAAATCGCATGGACCAGATGAAATAGCAAACTGGATACTAAAAGAATGCAGGAATGAACTGGCAGACAAAATACATAGCATACTAAATAGTTCCTTGAAAGAAGGAAAAGTTCCAGAAGATTGGAAAAAAGCAAACATAGTACCTATATACAAAGGAGGAAATAAAGAACCTACCAACTATAGACCAGTCTCTCTAACAAGTACAATAGCAAAACTTTGTGAAAGAATTATCAAAAGTAGATGGGTAAAATATTTAGAAAAAAACAGTGTTAAATCCAAGGCAATTTGGATTCAGACAAGGACGATCATGCGTCACCAATTTAATATGTTTCTATTCAAGACTAATAGATATAATACAGGAAAGAGATGGATGGGCAGACTGTGCATTTTTAGATCTAAAGAAAGCTTTTGACAAAGTACCACATAAGAAGTTGCTTAAGAAATTAGAAACTGAATGATGAATACAGGGCAAGCTAATTAATTGGATGGATGACTTTTTGCAAGAAAGAAAAATGAGAGTAGTGATAAGAAACCAGCACTCAAAATGGGATGAAGTAATAAGCGGTGTTCCGCAGGGAACAGTTCTGGCCCCAATAATGTTTGCTATATATATTAATGATATGGATGAAGGAATAGAAAGCTATATGAGCTTCTTTGCAGATGATGCAAAACTACTGAAAAGAGTGAAAACTGAAGAGGATTGTGAATCACTACAGAGAGATCTAAATAAAGTACAAGAATGGAGTAGGAAATGGGAGATGGAGTTCAATACAAAAAAGTGTAGTATAATGGAATTTGGAAAAAGCAAAAACAGAATAACAGGAGCATATAAATTGGGAGAAGAAGGAATAAAAAAAGTAGAAAATGAGAAGGACCTGGGAGTCATTGTTATGAATAATATGTCACCGGAGAAACATATAAATAAGATTTTCGGAGAGACTTATAATCTAATAAGAACGATCAAAGTTGCATTTACATACCTGGATGAAGAAATGGTGAAGAAAATCCTAATCACCCTGATAAGACCAAGATTGGAATATGCAGCAATGATATGGTCACCAAGTACAAAAAAATGTATAAAAAAACTTGAAAGAATACAAAGAGCAATTACAAAACTGGCACCAACACTCTCAAAACTATCATATGAAGAGAGACTAGAAAAACTTGAACTACAGACACTAGAGCAAAGAAGAGAGAGAGGAGATTTGATAGCTATTTACAGAATCATGAAAGGCATAGAAATTACTGATAGAGAGAATCTGATAAAATGGGATGACAGAAATACAAGAGGACACGGAAAGAAAATAAAAAAAGACAGCTATAGAAGAGATTTGAAAAAGAACAGCTTTCCTCACAGAGTAATAGACAGTTGGAACAAGTTAGATGAGAAAGTGGTGTGTGCAAAAACAATACATGAATTTAAAAATAGTTTAGATAAAATGAGATATGAAGACGGGACCCCACGAGCATAGCTCCCCTTCCCGTAAAATACAACTAGGTAAATACAACTAGGTAAATACACACAATGATAGCTATTTACAGAATCATGAAAGGCATAGAAATTATTGATAGAGAGAATCTGATAAAATGGGATGATAAAAATACAAGAGGACATGGAAAGAAAACCAAGAAAGACAGCTATAGAAGAGATGTGAAAAAGAACAGCTTTCCTCACAGAGTAATAGACAGTTGGAACAAGTTAAATGAGAAAGTTGGTGTTTGCAAAAACAATACATAAATTTAAAAATAGTTTAGATAAAATGAGATATGAAGACGGGACACCACGAGCATAGCTCCCCTTCCCGTAAAATACAACTAGGTACAACTAGGTAAATATATATATATTATATATATATATATATATTTACATATATATTGTTTCTATAGCAAAATTTTGCACTGGATTCAAATATGTACTTGTTTTTTTTTTACATCAACTGTTTTAGTGATATAGAAAATTATACTAATATAAAGAAATGTGCAGGGTATGGGAAAACACACTTACAACTGTTGTTTGTATTTCTCTAGGTTTATTCTATATTGACATTCTTGACCATGGCTACAGGAGGATGCAGGAATTCACCAGATTCATTCTGTTGTGTTTGTGGTTCCTAGGTTGGGCCTAAACATGTATCACATTAAACTGTGAAATTTGTGAAGTAATAGATTGCTTACAGACTACTTTGAAATGAGTATGGGTGACCAAGAAAAACCATAGGTTCCTTATGTGATATGTGGAAGTTGTCGATTAAATTAAGAGGCATGGCTGAGAGGTGCAAGAAAAGCAATAATCTTTGATGTGCCCAGAGTTTGGCAAGAGCTAAAAAAGCATCATCATGATTACTACTTTTGCATGACTGATATATCCAAGTACATTAAATCTAAGGGAAGAAAATCCCTTCCATATCCCAGCATTTTATCCTCTATTGCACCTGTCTCACATGACACCAGAAAATATAAGTAAATCTTATCAAATTGTGAACACTCATATTTGTAACAGAATATTGAAATCTTCCAAATATCTAGCTATGTTTTCTTGTAATGCAATTATACATACAATTCATATTTATGTTCCAGTTAATAAATACATCTTTTTTTCAGATAGAGGATATGATGGAGGTTTCATCAGGAGAATGAGAAAATTGTGACAATGAAGTAATGGATTAAATTTTTGTGCCACGACTGAGTCCTTCCCACACTTTCCAAATTAACATGAACTGGATGAGCTCATCAGGGACTTGGGCCTCACTAAGTCAGGAGCTGAGCATTTAGCATCCAAACTGAGTGAATGGAATCTGGTGGAGAGGATCTCTGATTTTGTGAAGACATTAATGGCTTATTTACAGCTATTGAAATTTATGACTGTTCATAGATAGTTCTACATAAAGCCTCAAAGCTGTTTTACTACATAATGGGAATCAGTATCTATCCCTGCTTCTCAAGAAGATAAACTATGATGAGTTTAAATGGGATGTTTGTGGTGATTTTAAAATGTTCGCCTTCTTACTTGGATTACAGGGTGGGTATACCAAATGTTCATGTTTTCTTTGTCTATGGGACAGTTGGGCTGATAATGAACACTACCAGAAAATGGAGTGACTCCCTTGGAAAGACTTGCAACCAGGAAAACTCAGTGTTATCAGACAGCCTCTTGTAGAGTCTGCCAAAGTGCTGCTACCCCCCACTTCATATAAAGCTTGGTTTGGTCAGTTTGTGAAAGCATTAGATCATGGTGGTAAAACACTTCAAGAGATTCCTCTATTTTTTCCAAATCTATAAGAGGCCAAGTTAGGAGAAAAAAAACTAATGGTATCTGAAATATTAAACAAATAAAATATAGTAATAATAGTTACAACAAAACTAAAAATAACAATAATTATATGACACAATAATAAAACTGACACAGGTTAGTGATAGTGATTACTTTACATGAGAAAAAAGGTATTTTCTACAAGTGCATATCTATGCAATGTAGCATTAGAGAATTAAATATTAATTTTGTAAATTATAATACATCAATGTAATATGTTTTGGCAGATATCTATGACAGAAAATGTTGCTCAAAGCCACACACAAATGAATGGAGTCACACCAATGCCTTTGGATGCAATCTTTATTTTGATAAACTCAGAGGTCGAAGATAATGACAACGACCTTGACGACCTCTAGAATTATAAGTGCTACATTACTAAACGCAGGTTAGGTTAGGTAGGTAGGTAGGTTAGGTGGTTAGGATAGAATTGACGAATTTATTATACTTTAATTTCTTCAATCTCTGCATCTACCAAAACAAAGATGGCATCTCAAGTAGTTGCAGCAGCTACATTTGTTTAAGTATTGCTTTAATAACTTTTTAATTATTGATTTTTGCCAATAAAAATGTATTTTATGTTGCTGTATTATATTTTACAAATTTTATGTTCAATTTCTTATTGCTATATTGCATAGTGTGCACTTCTGAAAATGATTAAAAAAAAAGAAAAAAAAAGAAAGAAAAAAAAATTTCCCACACATTCCATCCCCACATACTCCACTCCCATCCACCCCCACTCCCTCTTGGCTCCTCCTGGATGATGGGTCATCCCTGCATCTCATCCACTGCCCTGGGTCAGAAGCAGTGTCACAAGACACAGCACATGCATAGCAAGTCCGCTTCATTAAATCAACCTCCCCCCACCTCTATGTCCCCTCATGCAGAAATGGAGATGGGGAGAAATACCTTCAGGTTGAGTCAATTTATTTTTCATACATACTTCCTCAACCCCCTTCCCCCACCCACTCCCCCAATGCATCACAGCATCATCCATACACAACCATTCTCTACTCACCCCTATCTTCTGTCCTCTCTCGTCCTTCCTCAACAAATATTACCCTCTTTCCCAATCCTCCTTTTACCCCAATCCATCCATCTCATCCTAGATTACCCCCTCATGTTCACTCCTTCTACCTCTGCCATCCACACCTCTTTTTCTAATCTTTCTCCACTCATTCTTTCCATGTGTCTAAACCATCCCAATACTCTTTCATCAACCCTATCTTCCAACTCCCTTTCCACCCCTATTCTCCTCCTCACCTCCTCATTTCTCATTCTATCCAGCCTAGTAACCCCTATCATACTTCTTAGGCACCTTATCTCAAACACATTCAAACTCCTACTCTCTTATGTTCTATGTTTTGTACTTGTCTACAAATTGCTGCCCCAGTCGAACAGCATGTCCTGTGAGTCATGATTCTCATGTAAATAGTTAATCACCTATGTACTAGGCTTGCCACTCTTTGAGCGTAATAGAACGATTAAAAACAACACACACATATATATATATATATATATATATATATATATATATGTTCTATGTTTCTGCCCCATACAGTGCTGTCGGCACAATCACTCCATACAATCTCCTCTTAGCATCCATTTCCAAATGTCTATTTCTCATTACACTTTTTAATCCCTGTAGGTATTTACTTGCTTCTTTCAGTCTACATTCTACCTCCACCTCTACTCCATTTCCAGCCACATTTGCAGGCAAATATCTAAAACTATCTACTTCCTCCAGTCTCTCTTTCCAGTCTGCTGCCACTTTCTCCTGTTGTACATCTCATCACCTTACTTTTACCCACATTTATCTTCAACTTCTTTCACACATCATTCCAAACTCTGTCACTAACTTCTTCAATCCCTCCTCTGATCTTGCTACCAGCGCAGTGTTGTTTGCAAACAACAACTGGCTTATCCACTTTTCTCCATTTTCTTTCACCATCTCCAATCCCCCAACCCACTACCCTTGTATTTACCTCTTGCACCAACCCATCCATGTATAAGTTGAACAGCCTAGGCAACATAACACATGCCTGATGAAGTCCCACCTTTATCTCAAACCATTTACTCTCTCCATTTCTGATTCTAACACAAGCTCTACTACTCTCATAAAAACTCTTGACTGTTCTTAAAAGCTTTCCTCCTATCCCGTATACCTGCAAATCCTCCCAGTGCCTTCTTGTCTACTCTGTCATAAGCCTTTTCCAAATCCATAAAACCCCAAAAACATCTTTACCTTTTCTTAAAGCTTTCTCACATATGTTTTACAACAAAAATCTGATTGATACAACCCCTACCTGTCCTAAACCCACACTGTTCCTCACCAATTACTCCCTCTCTTCCTCTCCTAATCCTTTCAATCAAGACCCTCCCATAAGCCTTCCCAACTACACTTAACAAGCTGATCCCTCTGAAACTACTACACTCACACTTGTCCCCTTTTCCTTTGTAAAGGGAAATCATACAGGCACTCCTTCAGCACTCCATTCTGCATGACACCCATCCAACCCAGGTACCTTACCTGCTCTCATCATCTTAACTGCCTTTACGTCATCTTTCCTTATTTCTCCTCCATTTTCCTCACTCATCATGGTCATTTTCTTAGTGCTTCCCACTGCAACTACCTTTCCATCCCTATCCTCCTTCACATTTAGCAACTCCCAAAAATACTCAGCCCATCTTCCTCTTACTGCCTTCTCTTCCATTATCCTCTCCCCATGATCTGCACCTTTTACCTTTTCTTCCCTACTTGATATTTTGTCATACTCTTATTACCCCATTTCACATCTGCTCTCTTATTTGCCTCCTTTATCTTATAATTTATTTCTCTCTTTTCTTTGTACCTCTCATATGATTCTCTTGTCTTATTTTGAAACCAGTCTGTGAAATGCTTGTTTCTTCTCTTCTACAATCTTCTTTACTTCCTCATCCCACCACTCGCTACCCTTCCTTCTATTCCCCCCCTGTCCTCCTTGCTCCACACACCATCTTTGCACATCTTGTGACTCCCTTCTTGAATTATCTCCATTCTTCCTCCACTCCTAGTTCTACTCTATCCTTCACTCCCTCCTACTCTCTCAGCTTCTTCTTGTACTCCTTCTCCTTTTCTCTCTCATTTATGCAGTTCACTTTAAGCACCTTCCTACATTTTGTCCTTTTCATTTTTCTTCATCTATCCTCCACTCTCAACTTACCTTCCACCAAAAAATGATCTGATATTCCCCCACTCTCTCCCCTTAAAACATGTACATCTTTAACTCTTCCTACTATACTTCTGGTTACCACCATATAGTCCATTAACACTATCTACCACCCTTCCATCCACCACCCTCTCCCATGTGTACTTATGCTTGACTTTCTTCCTAAACACTGTATTTACTCTCATCAAATCTCTTTCTAGACACAGCTACACCATCAACTCTCTACTATGATTTTTTCCTGGAACTTCACACTTACCAACCACTCCATAAAATTGGTTCATTTGCTACCCTAGCATTAAGGTTTCCCAATACCACTACATTGACATTTATACCTAAACCCTCTATGTACTTGTTGAAATCCATCCAAAAAACCTCCCTTTCCTCTATACTCTTATCACTACCAGGCCCACATGCACTTACAAAAACCCACATCTCCCTTCCCAGTTTCACCTTCATCTACATTAATTTTGAAGAAACCTCCTTCCACTACGCTATACGCTTGCCCATCTCTTCACTTACTAGTATAGCCACCCCTTCTCTCCCTCGCCCTTCTGAGAACCTCCCAACTACACTCCCAAACTCATTCTCGCCCCTCCCTTTCAATTCAGTTTCACTCAATGCCAACACATCCATCTTTCTTCTCACAAACATACTGCCTATCTCTTCCCTTTAACTCTCATCTGTACCACATCCACACATTAAAAGATACAAACCTTAGGGTGCTGGTTGGAAAACTCCTCAGACTTTTTTAGTACAAACAAAAGTTGACAAAATATAAAGCTGCAATCACAAGAAATATATATAATTTTCACATATATAATTATTTTACAAGCCAATAACCAGTACAAATTAATTGATCAACAAATGTAAGGAATATAAACCAAATCAGAAGAATATACTAATTTACTAGAGATAACTAAAAAAAAGAAGGTAAATTTCTAGTTGTGCACACCTACACAATATAGCAAAAGAAAATGATTAATTTTGTCAAATATACAGTACTACGTCAACGTAATGTGCGATTTTCTTGGCGGAAACCAATAACAAAAAAAGTTGCTAAAACCAATTTACTAACGAACAAAGTCGCGGCGATTGAATGATACGCCGTTTGTTTTGATAGATTCCGAGATCGAAGAAATGAAAGGATGATAAATTCGTCTATTCTAACCTGACCTACGTAACCTACCCTATATTTAGTAATTCGGTATCTCAAATTCTAAAGGTCATCCGGGCCGTCGTCGTCACGGATGCTGACGACCTGATTATTATTGCACCTCGGGCAATTAACAGACGACGGCAGAACCCCGTGTTCTCCCATAAAGTCTAAAGAAGCCCTATTGTCTTTGTATCAGCGTTTATTAACGTCACCTGTATTTAATACCCGGTCCACAACGTGGAAACCATCGTCTAAATGACGGTGACTGGACTGGACAGACGACAGCATGGCGTCCGTACCGTGTCCTAGCGGCTTCGTTCGTTAGTAGATATGCTTGCAGCCATGTTTTTTGTTCTTTATTTCCGCCAAGAAAATAACATACTATATTCATTTATTTTAATTTACAAAATTAATATTTAATTTTCTAATACTATATCGCGTAGGTGTGCACAGCTAAAATAATACCGAAAAGCCCATTAGGGAACTTATTTCCATTGAGGTCCCTTAACAAATACGATAACAAAAGTATACAAAAATGCACATATAAAATAATATTCTAATACATGTCGTAGTTACCAATAACAATAAACTGAAAGACAACAAAAGTTGAAGTCCTGGACAATATAACTTGGTGTAAATATAATTGTTTTTGCTGCTGGACAAGTAAGCGTTTCGAAGAAAATTTCTACATGATACTTGGGATTGTTATCTCAAGCTTGTTTACATATATAGTAAAGTATGAGGAGAGAACAAAAAAATGTAAAATACTAGGCATTATTTCCGCTGAGGTCTACCCATTGCCTCATCTTTCTTTGTAACTTAGATCAACTAGCCTTGCCAATTGCACAAACCTTTTTAAATAAAGTTTTCTCGAAAATACATGACAATGATGTCACTTATAACATACACTATCCTTCTCAATTTTTTGTTTACTATCTCCACTCCACAACACTTCGATCCCCTCCGCACCTATGTCTCGTGCGGACGGAATGGGACCTTTCGCAGTCAGGCTCGTAGTTTCCTATTAGCGCTAGAATTTTCAATTGTGTGGGAATTCACGGGGCAAAGGGGTGACTTAGCTAATTTGGAAACCGATATTAAGAAAAAAATACGACATAAATTGCTGCATAAATGTATTTAAAATTTAAAACATGACTCTTAATGTTATAATTTTTACTTACTGGTGTGTGATAAGGCTTTGTTAATCTAATTATAAGATAAAACTAAAAATAGGTAATTATTTTTACTGAAGTAAGTGTAAGCAGTAAAAATTAGAGGATGTCGATTTCGGTTTGTGGAATTTATCTAAGAGTGTCGAAAAATAATGGATATCACTGTCACGTCCTGTATATGAAGATAATCAGTGAGATAAAATGTAACAACAGTGGTGGCGGACGTACGATTATTTGATGCGCGATGTATTGAAGCGATGATTTGAAAAACGTCGCAGCGCTGCGCAGTGTGTCAACAGTTGAAGAAAAAGGAAGCACGCGCTCTGCTTCGCTCTTCTAGTTTCATACAATGGCACAAGCAACTTCCGCAAAGCCTTTCGAGTGGACGAAGAATATTATCTTACATTACATTAAGCTACTAAAGCAGTACCCAGCCATTTGGAATATCAAGTGCAAAGAATACAAGATGAGAAATATAAAAAGTACAAACATCGAAAGCTGACTTCTTTTCTTTAACAAAATGTAATGTGCGGAATGAAGACATTACCAAAAAACTTTCTACCCTGAAAACACAGTTTCACAGGGAAATGAGTGCCACGAAAAATGTATACACTCCAAAGCTGTGGTGGTTTAATGATTAAATGAGTAGAGCGTCGGCAGACATTCTCTTCCCGTGAAAGCCAAATGATGACTGAGATCTGGTTGTTCGCGTAAGGTATTCGCAGTGGTGCAGTTTGTCTGGACGCTAGTGTTAAGGTATTAACACGACTACTGCATCAAATCGCTCATGCGTGATAGCAAGGTCTAAATATACAGGTCAGACCGTTTGAAATCTTCTGCGCAGCTTCTGACGTCATTTGGCTGAGTCCATTTTCTCTTTGTGATACACTGAAGAAAACTGTGAAACGCCAAGGAAGACAGGAACTATAATATTTTATATATTATATATATATATATATATATATATATATATATATATTATATATCATATATATTATATATTCATATATATAGACAGGAACTATAATATTTTATATATATATATATATTATATAATATTTGTCAGAATATAACTAATTACGTGGAGCGGTGCGAGCGAAGGCAACGTCATTTTCCAACGACGGACCAGCTTCAACTGACAGCTATAGGACCCGCTAACCCCACTTTGAACAGCCAGGTGACGTTCACGGGCCCGCTGCGCCAACTCCCTCGAAATTCGGTCGGAAGTGGTTAGACCTTATATTCTTAGATCTTGGCGTGATAGTACGTGTGGACGGGGCTTTAGTAATCGTACCGGAAAAAAGTCTTCGATACAAAAATATATTTTCTATACATTACATAGATTTGAGTATTGCTTGGTGCATTCAATTGAAAGTATATATCAGTATATGTCCATTGAAGTCGGTAGAAAATGACAAATTGCTTGGCTTGATACAATTATAGGCTGTTTTACGAATATCATCTGTAATTATAAATAGAGGCTCAAACAATGCTATATGCCGTTTGCAATCATGAAATTAATTGACTTGAATTTTAGACACAATAATGTGCAACGATATACCTCTGTAAGTCTATAATACTTGCCCCAAAAAGTAATTATTTTTCGGCAAGAATTACAAAATCTGGCGGTGTCTGGTATCAAATCTCTCACTGCGAAAGGTCCCATTACTGCATGCTATCAGAGCCCTTACATGCCTAAGTGCCACCACTCTAAATGTGCCGCCCCAGGGCATATGCTCCCACGCCCATAGCGGTGATGAGTTAAGGTTTTCTGTGACAGACGGTGTGAATCTGTCTGTAAAGATGACATCTGGGTATTTTCATGCTGTTGATTTTCTTTTGTAGGGGGGTAAGTGGGTTGTTTATTATTTTTCATAATTATTTCTTGTCGACAGGCTGAAGAAATGGGACTTCCTTTTTGTGTCATTTTGCAAGAAAACGGGGGTGAAAGGGACCTGTTCAAGGTTCCGTAACCTCGGGAACGGAAAGGCTACGGGGAGTTTTGAAATTGTGTTTTGTAGTCCGTAGAGGGCGCCAGTGATTTGGCACTGCTCCGGCATAATAGTTTAAGTGCCGCCCCAGGACACATGCCCCTCTACCCCCATCCCCATGTGAGGGCCCTGCATGCAGCATACGTTCTCCAATGCTTACGGACAGTGTGCTGCCGAATGCGAACAGATAGTGCCAGAACAAATGTAAATCTTGGACGTTAAACAACCTGAACAAAATGAAGATGTACATCTACAACGTGAGAACCCTGTCAGAATACAGCATGTTGGAGAGATCGAAGAGCTGGAGAACATAAGTAGAAAATGGGGGGCTTCTTATAAATCGAGAGACTGCTGGTTATGGAACTAAGTTTAGTAGTGCATCAAACAGGGAGGCTTGGATTGAGATGAAGTTATATAAAAAATGCATTCTAAAAATAATTAAGTTCTATACAACAACATCACAGAGTCCAGACAATGAAATTGAGTGAATTAGTAATTGACTAAACAAGTTAATGGATAAGAAAATAAATACAAGCTGACAATTGGTTGTGGTGACGTTGTCTCAACCGCTGACACCGGCATGTTGGCAGGAATATGACAATCTGGGCCATAACGAGGCCATACCATGCCCAAACGAGACCTTGCCCCCAGGAGCAAACCTAACCAGGAAGGACTGGGTTACCTTAAACAGAGGAAGAGCCAAGGTGGGCAAAACGAGAGAAAATCAACACAAGTGGGGATACACCAATAGCCCCCATGTCCCTGTGGCGAAGTACAGACGATGGTCCACGTCCTCCGGGAATGTCCATCGAGTCCCCATTGCTCCGACCTTAGGGAAGCAAATGAAACTGCCCTTATATGGACACGGTTCTGGTGCGACAAGATATGATGACCGGCCATACCGGAGATGTCTGCTTCCCTGGCCGGTTCAACCCAGACTGATGATGTCACCAAAGCGGGCAGAGGTGTATCCATTCGTCTAGGCTCACAGCTCACTCACGCGGACCATAGCCAAAGGGAAGGCGGCCAATCAGAAGGCTAGACGTTTCAACGGGACCCGTCCGTGATCCCGCCACGGGGTTTATAAGGACAGCTTCTTGCCAACCGAGATCAGAACAGCAGCAGCTGTAGTGACCTCATTCCCAACGAGACTGTTGATCTCAGATGAAGATGATCCTCTTATCTGCCACCATCGTTTTAGAGGTAAAAGGGGGTTATTTCGGTTTTAAAATTCAAATTCCTTGGCCCCTCAGGCCTTCATGCACACACACTCAAACGTATACCAAATAACATAATCTCACACATGATGACACTATACAATAGCTCACAAGCCTCTGGGTATTTCCCACAGGTTTTCAAGGCTCCATACCATCCTCATTCCCAAACCCCAGACACCCGTCTCTGCCTCCCTTTCATACCGGCCAATCTCACTTCTGGAGTACTTTGGTAAGGTGTTTGAGCACGTCCTCTCCCGCCACCTGACCGGGTACCTGGAGCCGAAGAATGTGCTAAGGAATGAGTGAGGTATTGCACTTTGATAGACTTAAGGTAACAAGATTGCCTATCCTTGCATTCGTCCGGCCTCCCCCAAGGCCCACTGTACAAAATATGCCTTCTGTATCTTCCACTCACAATTATAATCTCCGTTCAAGGGGACCAATGCCTTGAAATCTGTATGTGCTTATGATGTTATCCATGGTGTCTTGAAATGTATTTTGTAATGTTTACCTCTTGAATGTGATATCTTAAATTGTATTTTGTAATGTTTACCTCTTAAGTGTGATGTCTTGAATAGTATTTTGTAATGTTTAGCTATTAAGTGTCATGTCCCGAACGCCCGATATACTTATATATATATATTTATATATATGTATATATATATATATATATATATATATATATATATATATATATATATATATATTTATATGTATGTATTTACATATGTGTTCTTATATTTTGTATAGATATATGCATGTGCGATGTATGTTTTCTTGTATAAGGTGATTTCATGTACACATTTTCCCAACATTTTTGTATATACAATATGGTGTGTGTGGAGTGGGTCATCCTTTTACGTTTTCTTATGCCTCGATCGTTCATTTTTCCTCTGCTAGGTGGGGTCACCGAGTGGTGGTGGCCGAGCGATGTGATGGTATGTGTATAGTTTCCCATTTATAATATTAGTACCCAGTGGGTATATTGTTAGTCTTTAGTTCTGTCATTGTGTGTTGAATATGTAATTAAGTTATTATTTTGTATTTGTGTACAAGATTGTTTGGGAGAACCAAGTGTTCGGCCCACGCGCTCAAATATGAGTTTTGCGGCCCAAACAAGGCATACCATCAATTTTTGTCATACCTTCAAGGTGTAAACACGCTTTCTGTATTTCGTGTAAATTGATCGATTTTTGACTTAACACATTGTTTTACTATTGTAAGGTGCTTTCCATTGCCACCCTACTACAGTAGCTAGCCCTCACTTATGGATATGGGGATTCACTTTTTTTAGTTGTTATTTTCTGTCTAGGAGAATTAAGATATCGTTTTCTTCCATATCTTTCCTCTATTAAGTTGAATTGAGTATAGCTCACTCTCCGAAGTTCTATGGAATCCCCAGAGAGCACGTATACAAGATCCTACGTGAGCTTCGCTGTGACGTAGTGCGATTTCCTTAGTCCAGTGATCTTTAACTTTATACTTAAGATCTTCCACAAAGGGCGTGATCTTACATTGGTGGACCAATTAGATTTTCTCCTCCACCCTTTCACTAATCAGATTCTTTGTTTCAAACCTTTACGGTAATATTGTTTACCTAGAATAATCTCGAGTATCCATAATTCTCACTTCGGTTACAAAAGAATGCCATTTCAGCAATAAGTAAATATATATTCGAGTTCCCGAACCTATTTCATTACTTACACAAAGCGGACTCAGACATCTTGCTCGGGCTGTTATTTACAACCTACCTATAAAATACAACAACTCGTCTTCTACCCTATCTACAAGCCTTTTACACTGAAAAAAAATATATATATATACGAGGCAGTAGTGGCCATTGAGTTGGAAAACAAGGTAGTCAGATTCACTCTCCGACCCAACCTCTAAAAGGAGCTCGCGTTGTCTCCCATCAACCGGAAGGCACATGGTTACCTAAAGGGCATCCACATCCTCAATGGGAAACAAGTCTCCCTTATTAGGCTCCAACTGGAGGGAAAGCCTGTGAGAGCAATGCTGGTGGACAAAGTGCAGCAGTACCCGAAAGCTGCGAATGCAGGAGATGTCTTGGCCTAACAAAGGAAGCACTGAACCGCGTCATAGTACACATGCAGGGACTGCTCCCTCAAAAGCTAAACCTGGGGAGCTGGGGCAAGTTCGAGCTCATTCCACTCCCCCAGAACCACTCCGTTGCTTCAGGAGCCAACAGTTTGGACACCACCAATCTCGCTGTCGACAACAGGTCAAGTGCTTCAAGAAACACAAGGAAGTGAGGAATGGTCACTCCAAAGTGTCCCAATTGCAAGGGAGAACACAAGGCATAGAGTGCCAATTGCAGTGCCCAGAGGAGAATCTTGGCAAAGGCCACCCCTCACAGGCAACCCTTGAATGCACCAGCATAGGGTCATTAACCACAAGTCATCCCCCCCCCCCCCCGCTACCTCTCCTCTTCCCTCCTCCCTCACCTTCCACCCCACTCCTAACCCCTACTACTTCACTCCTACTCCAATGTCACAGCAAGAACTAAAGCTCTTGCAGTGGAATATGAATGGCCTTGTTAGCAAAATCCACGTACTACAGGCCACCCTGCACACAAGAAAAGTGGATGTAGTCCTCTTGCAGGAGACCATTTGGCTGGTCAACCGACCACTCCGGGTCAGGGGATACCAGGTATACTATAGAACTTGTAGTGAGGGGTCACCTAAAATCACATTATTGGTTCAGGAAATTTCCAAGTGAACCTGTACCTGCCATGCTTTGTGACGAATGAGTAAGCCTTGGCTGCCAAAATGACCCATGCACTAGCACATGGGAAGATGCTCTCCCTAGCTGGCCATGAACCCACACTCATTACTGGAGACTTTAATGCACACCACCCCATCTTCCACTCCCTTCAGCAGCCCAATCCTACCAGGCATACCCTAGCAATGCTTCTAGGGTAGATACCTGAGATTAACATACTGAACTTAAGGGAGGCTACACCTCTGGAGGGTGTCTAGACCTCACTATGCTCTCCACATGCATGGCTTATTGTGCTCACTGGATGATGGACCCACAACTCACTAGCAATCATTTTTCCCTATTTACAACTTTAGCCATGAAACTCCTCCTCCACCTTGGTGCTGGAATATAGAGTCCTATTGGACCCTTTCCAGAAGGAATTAGACCACTGGTACCAGTCCTCTATTCCCACACAGGACATAGATGATCTACATCGAGACTTCATTGCAGCCATCCAGGCCACTGCAGAACGAGCTGTCCCCAAAATGAAGCCAGGCATAAATCTGCATGTTGAACAGTGGTACTACATCATAAGGTAGTAAACTCATCAAATCAATGTGTTCCATGACTTTCTGCAATGCCACCCATCCCTCAAGGCACTAACCCTCTTGTGCTTTACCATCAGGCATACATGGGCAGACCCACAGGCTCCGGGAAGAAAAGTGGCTGTAGTGGTGTGCCACTTTCTCTGCCCATACTACTGCTAGTGCCTTCTGGAGGAACCATGGATGCCAGCAGGTCCAGGCCCCCACCCCACTCACCTGCAGCCCAAACAAAAGGCAGAGTTGTTGGCACAGCAATTTGTGGACCACTCTTCTTCTGCCCAACTCTCTCCACCTATTAGGCAGGAACAGCAATATCTGAGAGTGCCAGTTCATCAGAAGTCTTATGATTGTTCTTCAAAAGCTAATCTCCAAGATACAATTACTTTGCTTGTTGCTTGACTTTTGTGACCAGTCTGAATACAAGTACTTAAGACCTTGAAAACGATGACGCCTACATAAGTGTCATGAGGCATAGGTGAGTACATGAGGATTCCAGCAGAAAAATGCATGAACATTATGTAATTTATTTTGTAGTTGTAGCTGAGTGACCCTTTTATTCTGTAAATAGGCTTGATCACTTTTTCAGTGGTTACAAACATTCTGGGTGATGAAGAACAAGTATAACATCTGTAACTTTATATTCTATATTGCATGTATTGTGATACATCATCATACATCAGGCAGCTAATGTGTGAGCGAATATTTGCATCATATTCAAGAGGTTAATGTTGACCCCTACAGAGTATCAAGATGAGTGCAACTTTAATGCCTAAGCCATTGCCACTTCGCCCCCAAACCAGTTCTAGCCAGAACTTATGTGTAGTGGCTCTCAAGGATTACTCTCCAAGATCATTGCAACCCGCAAGAGGGATCATCCTAGATTGTTATTGAGATTTTGGCTTTCATGGGTGGTGATATTTCTGCTAAGACAGGGCCTACTGGAGCATTTGATAGATTTGACCTTAGAAGTAGATCTGGGACCACATCATAAAGGAGTACTGCAATTTTCTTTTTATCTCATTGGAGAACTGCTTAAGTTCAACATTCATGCCTTTTGCAGACTTGATCTTTGGTGGTTCACTGCTCCAAAATGAAGGAAAATTCTTCAGCCTGGTGGAAAATAACTTAGTAGATTCTAACCTGTTGGTCTGTTCTTTGGTGTTGTCTTATGACTGCTTTACCAGTGAAGGAGACTCATTGCTACAATATACAGCAGTCTGCCCTTGAGATAGGAAGAGGCACCATACTTACTTAGATCAGTTGTCTGAACACTGCCCTAGTCATCCTGTCAATCATTGCAAGTAAGGGTTGGCAAAGTATTTGGAGGCTTTATGAAATGTTAGTAACAGGCATTTTTTGTTGCATCTAAGGTCCCTTCTGCTCTTTAGACAGAAATATTATATGGGTGACAAGAGCTGTAATGCCTCACAGAGTTGTGGTTTCTGGCAAGAAACAGTTGCAACACTGGTAGCTGAAAATAAATCCAACCCAAATTATATCTTCCACTACCTACCCTCTAATAATTAAGCCTCAGTCTACCCTAGTATATATTTTCCTATGCATGCCCAATCTCACTTTCATGGGGATGTAATACATTCATGGATGTTTAATAGAAATAATTTATATAAGCTTTCTGGTTTCTATCCACTATCAATGTCATGAGTTTGTTGTTCTGGTCATCTCACTAGTCCCCAGCCGATCTGAAATTTGGCTGGATATTATGTAGACAACCCTGTGAGATCATCAGGGATCCACACAATAAAATAGCTGGAATTGACGTTTACGAATTATGACACTGACAGGCTTAAATAGAGTCTCACAGTAGTCTCCGGTTTCATACAAATTCATTCATCACTATTCTCCGAAGGCACTTACTGCTATCCACACTTTTTTGTAAAGGTACCCATTCTCCTTATGTCCATCCCAGATTCCAATTGTTCCCATTGAGGAACATGTGTTAGGATCTTAATGAAAAAGTCTGACTTAAAAGTTATGCAATTTATTTACATCAAAAGAAATTATAGTTTACAACTAGGGAACCACTCGTTCTGGCTGGGGATTCCTTTCAGAATGACCTTGTCTTCGCTTCACCTGTGGTGAAACACACTTGAGCTGTGGGTGATATACTGTAAAAATCATCAGCCGGGTCATGTCCTCTCATGATTACATCAGCCATGTGGCTCAACAAGATTTCTATGAGGAAAGCCATTACTACATTCTTATTCCAATAATTATGTGTACAGCTGCATTCACACTGCATTGCATTACTATATGTGGATATAATTTTTACATTATACAGTAAAAATATGGGGGTGTAGGTGTTTGGATACATACACCTGGTTTCACTATTGCAAGATCCTCACTGAAACAATTGTGAGCTTCAAGATCAGTCAGAAACTGAATGAAAAGTGACTTTTAGTCAATGGCAATATCTAAACTACTTGATCTCAAGCTTTATTACAATAGAATAACTAAAAATATTTGTTAATTACTTATTCTTATATATTAGTTTGTTCATCAATTTTTTTAATTATCACTGTTTACTTTCAATGTACATTTTCATCTCTTGTGCCTACTAACCAATGTGGTCTCCCTAACACCACATTCAAATCCCTTCCAAAACTATTTTAACACTTTATATAAAAAAAAGCCTCCATTTCATCATCACTTTTCTCACTACCAATCGCTTCCCTTTTATTCTATCTATACTATAACCACGCACATTTAATTACCCAATTTTTAGGGTTATCAATGGAGTTCTCCCATACTCTCTTATCCCTTGACTTTTTGTAGGATACCCATTCAGAGAGCAGGATCCTTAGCCACCTTTTACAACACATGTGGGGGGAAGTATGGTGGCAGAAATTTTCATCCCCCTCCCCCCAACCACTACCATAGGGGCTAGCAAAAGGAATGTTCATTGAAGTGGTAAAGGACAGTATCATGGTAACAGCATGAAGGTGGGACAGTTTTAGTACAAAAGTAGCAGTATTCCTCTATGAGAAGTAACTACTCTAATCAAAGAAAACTTATGTGTGGTTCTGGCCCAAAGGGGCACCATAGAACAGTCCCTAAACTCTTAAAGCATTGGTTGCATGTTAGCATGCAGTCAATACCCCAGTATTTAGAAGTGACATGAAGCCTTGGAAAGATGACATGTACAAGGTTTTTCCCATACAACTTCTCAAATGTATTTTCAAACACATTGAAGGAGTACATGAAGCTTTACAAAAAAGTGCATTTATGTGGATTTTTCTGCGTGAGTTTTCATATGACCCTTCAGACTTGTAGACTGAGAAAATGAAGCTTCACAAAGAGCACAGGCATAAGGCTTTTCCCCTGTATGAGTTCTTATGTGCTTTCTCAAAGTACTCGAAAGGGAAAACGACGACTCACAAAAAGTGCATTTGTGAGGCTTTTCCCCAGTGTGTCTTCTCATGTGACTTTTGAGAGTTACGAGATGCGAAAACGAAGCTCCACAAAGAGTACATGGGTATGGCTTTTCTCCTGTGTGAGTTCTCATGTGTATGTTCAGATAAGAATGGTGAAATGAAGCATCACAAACAGTGCACTTGAGAAAGTTATCTCCTGTGTGAATTCTCATGTGGCGTTTGAGATGCGCAGACTGGGAAAATGAAGCTTGACAAATAGTACATACATAGGGTTTCTCTCCTGTGTGATACCTCATGTGTGTTTTGAGACCACTTGACTGAGCAAATGAAGCTTCACATAGAGTGCATTTATGTGGCTTTTCCCCAGTATGTGTTCTTACGTGATTTTTCAGATTATCCGATCGGGAAAACGAGGCTTCGCAGTGAGTACATGTATAAGGCTTTTCTCCCGTGTGCGTTCTCATGTGCATTTTGAGACTGCCGGAGTGCGTAAACGAAGATTCACAAAGAGTGCATTTAAATGGCTTTTCCCCCGTGTGTGTTCTCATATGCCTTTTGAGAGTTACAATATGGGAAAACGAATTTCCACAAAGAGTGCAGGGATAAAGCTTTTCTGGTGCGTGCGTTCTCATGTGTATTTTCAGATAAGAATGGTAAAATAAAGCATCACAAACATTGCATTTAAGAAGCTTATCCTCTGTATGAGTACTCATATGTATATTCAGGCTATCTGCATCCTCAAAGGAAGCCTCACATTGGGTGCATTTATGAGTCTTTTCCTCAGTATGAATTTTCATATGAGTTTTTAGAATATCCGAGCGGGAAAATGAAGCTTTACAATGCGTACATGTGTAAGGCTTTTCTCCCGTGTGCGTCCTCATGTGTATTTTGAGAGTGCCGGAGTGGGAAAACGAAGACTCACACAGAGTGCATTTGTGAGGCTTTTCCCCTGTGTGAATTCTCATGTGCCTTTTCAGATTCCCGGAACTGGAAAACGAAGATTCACAGTGAGTACACGAATAAGGCCTTTCCCCTGTGTGACTTCTCATGTGTATTTTCAGGACACCCGACTGGTTAAATGACGATGAACAAAGAGTACATTTATACGGTCTTTCTCCTGTATGTATTCTCATATGTGTTTCCAGAGATTTATACAGGGTAAAGGAAGATTGACACAGAGTACATATATATTTGTCTTCGTCGTGAGTTGTCATATGCATTTCCAGATCATCAGAACTAGCAAATAAAGCTTGACAGAGAATACATGTATATTTTTCTTCTTCGTGAGTTGTCATATGCATTTCCAGATCATCAGAACTAGCAAATAAAGCTTGACAGAGAGTGCATGTATATTTTTCTTCTTCGTGAGTTGTCATATGCATTTCCAGATCATCAGAACTAGCAAATAAAGCTTGACAGAGAGTGCATGTATGTTTTTCTTCTTCGTGAGTTGTCATATGCATTTCCAGATCATCAGAACTAGCAAATAAAGCTTGACAGAGAGTGCATGTATGTTTTTCTTCTTCGTGAGTTGTCATATGCATTTCCAGATCATCAGAACTAGAAAATATAGCTTGACAGAGAGTGCATGTATATTTTTCTTCTTCGTGAGTTGTCGTATGCATTTCCAGATCATCAGAACTAGAAAATATAGCTTGACAGAGAGTACATGTATATTTTTCTTCTTCATGAGTTGTCATATGCATTTCCAGATCATCAGAACTAGAAAATATAGCTTGACAGAGAGTACATGTGTATTTTTCTTCTTCGTGAGTTGTCATATGCATTTCCAGATCATCAGAACTAGAAAATAAAGCTTGACAGAGAGTACATGTATATTTTTTTTCTTCATGAGTTGTCATATGCATTTCCAGATCATCAGAACTAGAAAATAAAGCTTTACAGAGAGTACATGTATATTTTTTTTCTTCGTGAGTTGTCATATGCATTTCTAGATCATCAGAACTAAAAAATAAAGCTTTACAGAGAGTACATGTATATTTTTCTCTGTCATGAGTGGTCATATGCATTTCCAGGTCATCAGACCTAGAAAACAAAGCTTCACAATAAGTGCATTTATGAGGCTCTTCCCTTGTCTGAGCTTCCATATATACTTCCAGATTACCAGAAGTGGAAAGTGAAGCTTCACAAGGAACGCATTCATCAGTCTTTTCTCCACTGTGAGTTCTATGCATTTTTATACATTGAAAAAAATAATGCTTTACAAAAAGTACATGTAGAGCTCCCCTGTGTAAGTTCTCATAAGTATCTTCAGATTAACTATCTATATATCAGGGAGGCAAGCAAGTCAAAAGGCAAGAACCTAGATTAACATGATGGGAAAACCTTGATTAATGAAGAGTAGACAAGATTCAGAAATTGTATTCAGAAACCCCTCCCTCAGGGTAGTGCTCATATGTATTTTCAGATTAACACAATTGTAAAAGAAGGCTCACAAAAATTATGTTAGATTTCTTGCCAGTGTAATTTCCCATAGGCCTTTTCAATTTGCTAAATGAAGAGTCAAGCTCTGCATCAATTGTATAACTTCCTGAAAAGCTCACCACCTATATAATAATGGTTAAAAAAGAAAATTTAATATTTATAAACTTGTGCGGCTACCTTGCCTTTAGGTACCATTTCTTCTTTCAAATTACTGGTCTACAAATAATAATGCTAACAAATAGAACATAAGCTATGGGGCCAATTTTGTAATCCAGCAAATCTTGATGAAACCATTTCTTCACATTGGGAATTGCACAGGTAGAATTGCTCCACACCATAAGCCTTACATAGGTGTTCTCAGTAGTTTTGGTTTCTTATTTCTGGGCAGCAAAATGTGAAGAGTTCCTTGAAATGCCTGAAAGAAAAGCAAAATGTTAGAAAAAAAAATCAAGCTTAAGAAAATATTTGGTATTTTTGGTCAGAACACTGTCAATGATGAAATTTATGAGAAAAAATTAATCATAAAAATGAAATATCTATATACCAAGGGCTTTTTCCCAAAGTGAAAAGGTAAATACCAACTCCCACCCATTTCATTCCCATCCACCATGTTTGGCATTTTTGGTCAGAAGAATAGTGTCAATGATTAAATTGATCAGAGAGAGCATATATATATATACATTTATATATATATATATATATGTATAGGGAAGTACCCAGCTAGTGCATCCACTCTCTCCCCATCCATTCTTTTCCTTAGTGAATGAAGGGCCATCCCCTTTCCCCATTGTCTGGGTCAGAACCAATGCAGTAAAATACAGCACATCCACAGCAGGATCTGACAACCTAAGTTGGCTTATTTCCACCATTTCATTTACTTGGCAACCTCCCTCTTCAACCTTGCAAGAATTTTTTTTTTTTTATCCATTCTCCACTCACACCTATTTTGCCTTCTCCCTTCTCTACTCAACATATATTCCCCTCATACTCAAGGCCCTTTTCATCCCATCAATCCATCTCATTCTCAATCTTCCCCTAAAGTTCACTCCATCTACCTGTCTCCCTCACTCATTTTCCTAGTCTTTCTTCATTCGTTCTTTCTATTTGCCCAAACCAATGTATTATTTCATCAATTCTCTGTCAGCTCCCTTTCTACCCTTGCTCTCTTCACCTTTGCATGTCTCACTCTATCCATGTTTATAATCCCCCACCCTACTACTCAAACATCTCATTTCAAATATATCTAAATTTATTTCTTCTTTCTGCCTCTATTACATGCCATGTCTCTGCCCGATACAGAGTTGTAGGTACAATATCCCCTCATATAGGCTTCTCTTTACATCCATTCCCAGATACCAATTTCTCATGACACTTTTCATTCCCCCATAACATTTACTTCCCTCACACTACAGATTACCTCCACTTCCATTCCATTCCCTGGTGCACAAGCCCCTCGATACTTAAAATGATCCATCTCCTCTAGCCTCTCTCCTTTAAGATAGTAAAATGTAATATAAGATTTTTGAGAGAAATAGTCAAATCAATGTAGTGTTGCTTGATGACATACTTGAACAAAAAAGATGGCTGGCTAGCATGCAATTTCCTTTAATTGGAGTTTGATGGAGCTGCTTAAATCTATTGTTGCATGTGTTTGAGCCATTAACCACTTTGACTAATATTTGGTTTCACAACTGAGCTTTGGGTAAGGGACACTTGGGAAGAATATGGCAATGTTTATGTTTGTTAGGTGCCTTTGTGGGGTAGGTGAGGAACATGTGCCAAGAGGTGTGTGGCTGCACCTGATACCATTGCTTTTGCTCTATACTCCTGGACTGTTGGGGCTGGTAATAGTCACTGCCAGGAATCTAAGAGAAATTCAAGACTCAAACCAGACGAATACGAGACCTAAGTAACTAAGATTAAAAAATCAAACCAAACTGATACCAATCCCCCCCACAAAGATGGAAAAAAAAAAAAAAAAAAAAAAAAAAAAAAAGAAGGCTCAAATGAGATCACAAAAACCTAGGCCTAAATGCAGTAAAGGTCTTGACTGATATTTTCAATCACTCTTCATTGTAGAACAAAACTCCAGCAATCTGGAAGTGCCTACAAAATAGCCATATTACAACCAACCAAACCACCAGAAAGCTGAACATCCTACAGACCAATCCACCATATCCAAGCTGATGAAATAATAATTGTAGACAAAAACCTAAACTGTTGAAGAATAGAGAAAAGCATGTAGCTGCATTGTGACTAAGCAATTAATTTTTTTATTCTCTAATGTCCTTACCAAGACATCAACTGAGAATATATACAAAATGAAAATCAATATCTTATACACCCCATAGCCTAGATTACCCCCATCCCTTGTGCTCCTCCATGATCTCCCTCCTCTCACCCTTCCACTTCACTTTGTGAAGTATCAAGCAACTCACTGCTCCAGCCAATTTTATCAACCTATTCTTAGGGTTGCTGCAAAGATGAGAAGCAATGTATGCTGCTATACTTCTTTTTCTTTTAGCAAGTCCTTTGTGGAGCACCTCCACTCTATTCCAGTCTGGTAAGTGACCATACTGATCCAAGTAAACAACATGCAACTTGGATGTATGGTGAGCTCTAATATTGTTTCTGTGTTCAAATGTCCATTTCTTTATTCCTCTTTCTGTTCCACCATGGTATTTTAATATGCAACTGCCACACAGTATATTGGATGCCATTTTTTTTTTCCCTCTCTCCCAGAACTTGCACTCTTAATCCTAATTTTGGAGAGAACATTGGGAGAGGGTCAATTGGGTAGAAGAGTATGGCAGTGTTTATATTTGTTGGACACCTCTGCAGAGTAGATGAGAAGGCATTAAGGATAATGAAGAAAAACAAGGATGATGGGGCCGAGATCAATAGCTGTGAGTTTTTGTCAGTTCTTCAACAAACGTGGGATTAAGATTGCATGTTCCACAGGAACTAGGATAGGTGAAATTGTTTATATATCAAAAAGCTTCTTTCACTTTGTAAGGGAGGTGGTCAGCCATGACAAGCAAACATCTCCCACCCATCTCTGTACCCTACCAACTGCCTAGGTCAGAATCGATGCAGCAAGATACAACATCTACACAGCAGAACCTGACACCTGAAGCTGGTTTACCCTCACAATTTCACTTACATGGAAACCCTCCCTCCTCTTCCTCTCATGCATAAATAGAAAAGATGAGATTCCATTTTAACTTCCCTATTAAACAGAGGCAAATGTAAGAGATATAGGAAAAGATGAGGTACAAGGAGCTTTGAAAATGATGAGAGCTGGTGAGACACCTGGGTTGGTGTTATGTGAAGCATCTTAAAAAGGGAGGTACTGTTATAGTAGATTGGCCAGTAAAGTTATTTATTGTGTGTCTAAGGGAGGGGAGAATGCCACAGGACTAGAGGAGTGCCAATATAGTTTCACTTTACCAACAAAAAGGGGACAAATGTGAATGTAATAGTTTTTGAGTGATCAGGTTGTTGAGCATGGTTTTAATCTAAAGGATTGGAAAAGGAACAGAGAATAACTGTGCAGAGCAGTGTGGGTTTAGAAAAAGTAGAAGTGCAGTTGTGCAGATTTGTAAGATTTTCTTTGGTAAAAGGTAAGGATGTTATTTTGGGCCTTTATGAATTTGGAGAAGACCTATAACAAGGTAGACAGGAAGGCACCTTGGGAGGTTTTGCAGATATATGGGACTGAGGGAAAGTTATTAAGATCAGTCAAGAGTTTTTACCGTATACTGTTGATGAGGTGTCAGGTCCAGTTCTGATGTTAATTCAGCACTCCACAGGGCTGTCAAACTTGTATTGATATTAGCACTGAAAATTGTCATCAATGCACATATTTTCCATGTCATAAGATTTTGTGAATAAACAAGTCTTTAATAATTTCATAAAAGTTTCCAAATTGGCACTATTCTTAACACTCTCAGGTAAGTCATTGTAGAGATGTGGGACACTTTTTTAAACCCTCAAAAGCTTAGTTCAAGGTTAACTCTAAGCTCATTAAGTCTATGCAGTTTTTCATTGTCTCAAGGTCAAAGCAGTATTTAATTGAAAGTCTTGCAGTAGATTTCTTAAACCAGGTTTCCAAAGTTGTACTGCTTGATGAGTCAGGATGCATATTCTATTGATTTTGCATGTCTTGATTGGTAGCCAATGTAAGTTTATAAGTGTAGGTGTTATCTTTTCGCATGGAGGCTGACCTTTTACTTGCCAAGTAACTGTTCATGACAAGTTCTAATTTTTTTAGTTGGTTAGTTTGGCAGCCTATAATAGTCCCAGTAATCAAGTTTGCTAATTATATGATTATGGATAAGCATCTCCAGGTATTTCCTTACAAATGCCAAATTTCTTAAGTGGTACCCTGTTCTTACAAGACACCTGTTTAATCTAATCACTGAAAGATTGCAGTCAATTATCATTCCTAAGTCCTTGACTGCTTTTCCTACCATTATATTATTTTTATTTATTTGAAGACTAGAAATATTAAGCCTCCCAAGATATTTTTTCCTTACATTCAGTTGTTTTCATTTAGCCTAAATTGCCTGAAATTCATCCAATTACCCACATCTTTCACAATTCTGCTTAGCTTTAGTAATTGCGACATCCATCAAAAAATAAAACTGTCATCTGCATACAATTTGAAATCAATTCCATGCTTCTTCAGCAAGTGAGAATTCTATGTCATCTGCATACATTTTGAAATCAATTCCATGCTTCTTCAGCAAGTGAAAATTCTATAGTGTATACACAAAATAAAACTGGGCCCAACACACTTCCTCGAGGGACACCATTTGTGAAAGTTTTTTAGTAGATAAGATTTTTTCCTATTTGAACACAGAAGATTCTGTTTTCAAGGTGACTCCTTAAATAATCAAGAACTTCATCCTCTATTCCAATATTTCTACAATCCTGAAGTAATAGTGTTTTACTATATTAAATGCAGCACTCAAGTCTAGTAGAATCAGAACACCACTTTCCTTCATCCATCAGCACAATTAAATTATTCAAAACTGAACAGAGGGTAGTTTTGGTATATGTTGTTTTATGCAGGCCCAATCTCCCTTAAATAGGGCACTGATTTTGCAAACTGATGCAATACATTCATGGATATTGGATAAAAATTTGTATTCACTTCCTAGTCTCCATCCACAACCTATGTCATGAGTTTGTTGTTCTGGTCATCACACTACTCCCCAGCTGACCTGAAATTTGACTGGATCTTGTGGAGAAAACCCTGTGAATGGGAACCAATGTTCCACATGCCAAAATAGCTGGAGATGACCAATGCAAACTATGATGATAACTGACCTATATCAAGTTTCACAGTAGTCTCTGGTTTGATAGTCATTCCAGCAATAGCTCATGATTCTCCAAAGCCACTTGGTACCATTCACACTTTTTTGCCAAGTTTTTCTTCATTCACTTTTTCTGTGAGCCCAATCCATCCCAGTATTCTATTTGCCAGCTCCCTTACCACCTCCACTCTCCTTTTCTCCTCATCTAATTTCTCACTATATCCATCCTCATAACCATCATACTTCTCAAACACATTTAAATGTCTCCCTTCTGCTTCCCTTACATTCCAAATCTTTGCTCCACACACTGTCATAGACACAATCACCCCTTTATGTAGTATTTTTCTTGTGTCTATCCCAGATACCTATTGTTCCCACTGAGGAATGTGTTAGGATCTTGATGAAAAGTCTCAGACTTGAGTTTTGAAATGTATTTACAGCAAAAGGATTCATAGATCAAAACTAGGAAACCACTCCTCCCAGAATGACTGTGTCTTCTCTTCACCTGTAGCAAGGCACACTTGAACTATGGGCGATATGAAATCATCTACTGAATCGTGTCCTGTTGTAATTACAACTGCCATGCAGTTGAGCAGGTCCTCTATGAGGAAGGCCATTGTTACCTTCTCACTCCAATGAGTTATGCAGTGGGCTACATTCAAATTACAATGCATTACTGTACATGGATATTACATTTACAAAATACAGTAGATATATAGGCCCTGAAAATAGGGGGGGGGGAGATGTAGATATGTATGACTACATACACTTGGTCTCAATATTGTGAGGTCCTCATCAAAACATAATTGTGAGCTTTAGTCAGAAACTGAATGATGTGACAATACCTAAACACCTACTTGATCTTGAGCTCTATTACAATAGGAATTTGTGAAATATTTGTTAAAACTATGTTCATAATTTTTTTAATTATACACTAGGTAACAATTTTTCACAAAAGTTTTGTTTCTTTTATATATACATATATATATTTTTAGTGTTTCTCTAGCAAACTTTTGCACTGGATTCAAATATGTACTTGTTTTTTATTCTACATCAACTGTTTTAGTGATATAGAAAATTATACTAATATAAAGATGTATGGGGTGCAGGAAAACACACAATTGTTGCTTGTATTTTTCCAGGTTTATATTATTTTGATGTTCTTGACCATGGCTACAAGAGGATGCAGGAATTCACCAGATTCATTCTTGATGTTTGTGGTTTCTACGTTGGGCCTAAACATGTATCACATAATAGTGTGAAAGTTGCAAAGTACTAGATTACTTATAGACCGTACTTTGGAATGAGTATGGGTGACCAGGAAAAACCATAGGTCCCTTTTATGATATGTGGAAGTTGCTGATCAAATTAAGATGTATGGCTGAGAGATGCCCAAAAAGCAATGCCATTTGCTGTGCCAAGAGTTTGGCAAGAGCTAAAAGGCATCATCATGATTACTACTTTTGCATGACTGACATATCCAAGTACATTAAAGCTATGGGAAGAAAATCTCTTCCGTATCCCAGCATTTTATCCTCTATTGCACCTGTCTCACATGATGATACCTTACTGATTCTGGAGCCACAAGAAAATATAAGTAAATATTATCAAATTGTGAACACTAACAGAATCAATATTGAAATCTTCCAAATATCTTGCTATGTTTTCTTGTAATGCAATTATATATACAATTCATATTTATGTTCCAGTTAATAAATGCATCATTTTTTTTCAGGCAGAGGATATGATGGAGGTCTCATCAGGAGAGGGAGAAGACTGTGACAATGAAGAAATGGATGAAAATTTTCAGCCAAGACTTGAGTACCCACCCAGACTTTCCAAATCAATGTGAACTGGATGAGCTCATCAGGGACTTGGGCCTCACTAAGTCAAGAGCTGAGCTTTTAGCATCCAAACTGGGTGAATGGAATCTGGTGGGGAGGATCTCTGATTTTGTGAAGACATTAATGGCTTATTTACAGCTATTGAAATTGATGACTGTTCATAGATAGTTCTACATAAAGCCCCCAAAGCTGTTTCATTACATAATGGGAATCAGTATCCATCCCTTCTTCTCAGGAAGACAAACTATGATAAGTTTACTTGGGATGTTTGTGGTGATTTTAAAATGTTCACCTTCTTACTTGGATTACAGGGTGGGTACACCAAATGTTCATGTTTTCTTTGCCTATGGGACAGTTGGGCTAATAATGAACACTAACAGAAAGTGGAGTGACTCCCTCGGGATGATTCACAGCCAGGAAAACTCGATGTTGTCAGACAGCCTCTTGTAGAGCCTGCCAAAGTGTTGCTACCCCTACTTCATATAAAGCTTGGTTTGGTCAAACAGTTTGTGAAAGCATAAGATCATGGTGGCAAAGCATTTCAAGAGATTCTTCTACTCTTTCCAAATCTATCAGAGGCGAAAGGGTGGTATGTTTACAAGTCCGCAGATAGGGAAAATGTTGAACTCGGTGCAACTTGAGAATGCAACGAGTGATGTCAAAAGAGTGGCATGGCATGCATTTTGTGATATAGTTAATGGATTCCTTGGTAATAATGAAGACCCAAACTACAAGCAGTTCATAGCAAAACTTTAGGAAAATTAAAAGATCTTAGGATGTAGAATGTCAATAAAGGTGCACTGTTTTCATTCACATTTAGATTTTTTTTTTTTTTGTGTGTGAAATGAGTAAGAAACATGGTGAGAGGTTCCATCGATACATTGCTGCAATGGAGACAAGATACCAAGGAAGATGGGGCAGTTCTATGATGGGAGACTATACATGGGCACTGGTGTGTAAAGATCAAGCTCGCAGTAGGAAATCACGCTCATCAGGGCATTAGAAATGCCCTGATTAGCGTGATTTCCATAACAATATCACATACTTTTATTCTTACATATTCTCATTAGTTTAAAAAGGGAAAACAAGGGCAAAATATTGACTACTTTTTATAGACAATGTGAATATGCTAAATGTACTATCACAGGTATGTAGTATGTTTTGTACATAAAACCTCAATTATTTTTTAAAATAAGGATCCTATGCAATTTTCAATTGTATTTTCAAAATCAGGAAGGAAAACAGCTTTAGAAACAATGAAGACATTTAAAGAAATAAAACTAGTGTTAACCAGTGTTCAGTTTCAAAGTGTATTTCCCCTTTTTGGTGCCTACTCTATCTTTGGGATCTCCCAACACCACATTTATATTCCTTCCAAAAATAAACACTCAATATATCTAAAAAAAAAAGCCTCCTTTCCTCTTCACTTTCCTCACTACCAGGTCAATATGCACTCATAAAAAACCATACCTCCCACCCCAGTTTCATCTGCATTAACTTTGAATACACTTTCCTCCCTCCACTCCACTTTCCTATCTCATCACTTACCAGCAAAGTAAAATTGCTTTTCACACCACACTCCCAAACTTTAAAACACTTCTCCCTTTCAATCTAGTTTCACTTATTACTACATCCATCTTCCTTCTCACAAGCTGCCAATCTCTTCCACTTTACTCTCATCTGTACCATAACTGCACACATTTAATTACCCAATTTTTAGGGTTATCATTGGAGTTTTTCCAGACTCTCTTATGCCTTGACTTCTCGTAGGATGACCATACAATGAGTTGGGTCCCTAATCCCATCACTCCTTCCCACTTAGCCACCTTTTACAACACATGTAGGAAGCATGGTTGCAGAATGCTTCATCTATCACTATCACAGGATAGCAAGAGGAACATTCATGGAAGTGGTAAAGGACAGTATCATGGTAACAGCATGAAGGAGGGACAGTTGTAGTAAAATTGTAGCATTCCTCTATGAGTAGAAGCTACTCTAACATAGATAAATTATGTGTGGCTCTGGTCCATAGGGGCACTGTAGAATGTCCCTAAACTCTTAGAGCATTGGCTGCATGTTACCATGCAATCAATACCCCAGTATTTAGATGTGACATGAAGCTTTAGAATGATTACATGTACAAGGTTTTTTCCCATACAACTTCTCAAAGGTATTTTCAAACACCCTGAAGGAGCACATGAAGCTCTACAAAAGTGCATTTATGAGGATTTTCCTGCGTGAGTTTTCATATGGCCTTTCAGAGTTGCAGACTGAGAAAACGAAGCTTTACAAAGAGTACACGCGTAAGGCTTTTCCCCTGTGTGAGTTCTTACATGTCTTCTCAAAGTACTCGAAAGGGAAAACGAAGCTTCACAAAGAGTGCAGTGATGAGGCTTTTCCCCCGTGTGTGTTCTCATATGCCTTTTCAGAGTTACAAAGTGGGAAAACGAAGCTTCACAAAGAGTACACGGGTACGGCTTTTCTCCTGTGTGAGTTCTCATATGTATTTTCAGATAAGAATGGTAAAATGAAGCATCACAAACAGTGCACTTGAGAAACTTATCCCCTGTGTGAATTCTCATGTGGCCTTTGAGATGCACTGACTGGAGAAATGAAGCTTTGCAGATGCTACACGCGTAGGGTCTCTCTCCTGTGTGAATTCTCGTATGTATTTTGAGGCTTCCGGTCTGTGCGAACGAAGCCTCACACTGAGTGCATTTATGCGGCTTTTCCCCAGTGTGAGTCCTCATGTGGCTTTTCAGATTCTCGGATCGGGAAAATGAAGCGTCACAACGAGTACACGTAAAAGGCTTTTCTCCCGTGTGCGTTCTCATGTGTATTTTGAGAGTGCCAGAGTGGGAAAATGAAGATTCACAGAGAGCGCATTGGTGAGGCTTTTCCCCCGTGTGTCTTCTGATGTGCCTTTTCAAATTCCCGGAACTGGAAAACGAAGCTTCACAGTGAGTACACGAATAGGGCCTTTCCCCTGTGTGACTTCTCATGTGTATTTTCAGGACACCCGACTGGTTAAACGACGCTGCGCAAAGAGTGCATTTATACGGTCTTTCTCCTGTATGTGTTCTCGTATGCGTTTCCAGAGATTTATACTGGGTGAATGAAGCTTTACAGAGAGTACATATATATTTTTCTCCTGTGTGAGTTGTCATGTTGCCCCAGTCACTTGCAAGAGTCCTTTAGTCCCCTGGAAAATGTGACCATATGATGAACACATAAGCTATGGGGCCAATATCCAGCACATCATCTTGATGAAACAATTTCTTCACACTGGGAATTGCACAGGTAGAATTACTCCACACCAAAAGCCTTATGTGTTTTTAGAAGTTCTTGTTTTCTGGGTAGAAAACTGTAAAGAGTTCCCTGAAATGCCTGAAAGAAAACCAAAATGTTGAGAAAAAAAAAATGGATTTGGAAACTTGGAAAAAAAATTATACTTCTGGTCAAAAGAACACTGTCAATGATGAAAAAATAGATAAATAAAGACACAAAGGAAATAACTATATATCAAACTGCTCCCCCTATTATAAGGTAGGTACCAGTGCATATACCCACTCCCTACCAATTTGTTTCCCTTTTACCTCAGTTCCAAGTGGATGAAGGGCCCAAACTCTCTACCCACTGCCTGGGTTATAAGCAATGCAGTAAGACATAACACATCCACTGCAGGACCTGACAACCAAGGCTGGTTTACTTCTACCTTTTCTTTTGCATGGCAACCCTCCCTCTTCAACCCCTCATGTGCAAACTGAAAATACCCAGGGGGAAAAAAAAATCTCTTCAGACTGTATCAATTTTTCATCCATTCTCCAATCACACCTATCTTGCCCTCTCCCTTCCTTGCTCAACATGCATTCCCCTTACTCAAGGCCCCATTCATCCCTCTCATTCTCAATCTTCCCCTAAAGTTCACTCCATCCACCTCTGCCTTCCTCACTCATTTTCCTAGTCTTTCTTCACTCAACCTTTCCATTTGCCATCAATCAGCTCCCTTCCCATCCTTACTCTCCTCACCTCTTCATGTCCCACTCTATCCATGCTTATAACCCCCACCATACTTCTCAAACACCATTCCATCCCCACATACTCCATTCCAATTCACCACCCTCCCTCTCCCTTGGCTCCTCCTGGATGATGGGTTATCCCTGTATCTCGCCCACTGCCCAGGGTCAGAAGCAGCATCGCAAGACACAGCACATCCACAGCAAGACCACTTCATTTAATCAGTGACCTCTTTCTCTTTGTCCCCTCATGCAGAAAAAGTGAAGCTGGGGAGAAATCCTTTCAGGCTTTATTAAATCATTTACACATAAAAGTAAAAAAAAGAGTGAAAATAAAATAAGATAAATTGCACTGTAAAGCCATTTTTGAGAAAAAAGTCAAACCACTGTGTAGTGTTGCTTGATGACATACTTTAACAAAAAGATGGCTAGCCAGCATGCAATTTTCTTTACGTGGATTTTGATGGAGCTGCTTTAATCTATTGCTGCATATGTTTGAGCCACTAACCAACTTTGACTAATATTTAACAACTGAACAGTGGGTGAGGGACACTTGGGAAGGATATGGCAATGTTTACATTTGTTGGGTGCCTTTGTGGAGTAGGTGAAGAACATGTGCCAAGAGGTGTGTGGCTGCAACCGATACCATTACCTTTGCCCTATACACCAGGATTGTTGGGGGTGGAAACCATCACTGTAGGGAATCTGAGAGAAATTCAAGCCTAAATGCTTCCAACTGCATTAGTACACCAGATTGATGCCAACCCCCCCACCCCATTTCAATAAAGATGAGAAAGGGTCAACACAGCATAAAATAATAAATAAACTATCCCACACAGAAGGTTTAGATAAGATCACAAATACCTGGTCTCGAATGCAATAAAGATCTGGACTGATACTTTCAACCTCTCTTCATTGTACAACAAAACTGAATAATAAATTGGTCTGGCCTAACCTAACATACGGCCATCATCATCTGGGAATAGGATTATACAGGACTGGACAGACGACACAAACATGGTATCTCAAAGCTCGTGTAGTAGCTCCATTCAGTAGTGTATAGCTTTCAGCAAGTTTTTTTTGTTGATTTCCACCAAGAAAAACATATGTTAATGTACTTTAATTTACCAAATTAATATTTAATCTCATATTTGATATACTGCATAGGCGTGCACTTCCTTAGTAATACCCACCTTTTAATTTATATTTTGGTAATTTAAAAGGTTTATGTGAAAAGGGTGAAAATTTTAAAAAGTGATGAGGTTGAGGTAAAGTTAGGTTTGGCTAAGTAACCCTGCAGGATGCCACAACTAACCTACCCTAGTGGGTTATTATGGTTATCTGTCAGAATGTAAATTAAAAGATGGCAACAAATAACCCACAAGTGACATACATCCAAGGGTTTTCCCCCATGTAAGGGAGGTAGCCAAAGTCAAAAGGTATAAATCCAGTTCCACCCATTTCATCCTCATCCACTCCACTCCTACTGCCCTGGGTCTGAAGCAATGTGGTAAAGCCGCTTCATTTAATCAGCACCCCCCCCCCTCTCTGTCCCTTCATGTAGAAAAAGAGAAGATGGCAATAAATCCCTTTGGGCTCCATCAAAATATCATTGACACAACCATTCAACCCTGTGGTAGAGGATGAAAGAATACTGCCACTGAGTATTCTCACTTGAGTCGTTTGTAAAAGGCTACCAAAAACAGGACAGAGGACAGGACTAGGCATCCTACTCTCTGTAACCCTAAAGGGTACATTCCTAAAAAAAAGTAAAGTCAAAGTAGAAGTTACACATTAGTAAAAAGTGCCGACATAATCCATAAGTAATACATTGGTAAAAAGTGGCAACAGATAGCCCACAAGTACCCATTACTTCTATGTTTTGTGAAAGTGAAGGTTGCTTGGAGTGGTGGCCATGTTTACCTTATTCTTATGCTGTGTTCAGCACAATAACAAAATTGTATTTCTGGAGTAGATTGGTTTATGAATTATATGTTAGTCCTTTTCTGTTTTGTCATCTTGAAAGAAAGCTTGCAGGCATTTTTTTCTCTCATTTCCTTGTGTGCATACATTCTTTCTCAAAGTTTGAAAATTGCAGAGATGGTTAGCATGTATTTTATATCTTTCCACTTTAAGACTCAAAATTAAATATGTATTTCAAAAACATGCAGAAGTATTAACTCTGATCATTCTTGTCCAACTGCAGTAAATAAAGATTAACAAATAAAAAGGAACAAGGACTTTGTTTAGACTACTAAATAAAGTCAAAGCCTATGGCATAGGAGGAAAAGTGTTTGAATGTTTTTGAACATGGATCAGCGACAGAAAACAACAGATCAACATAAACAGTGTAAAATCCAAATGGGGAGTGTTTCTAGTGGATTTCCCCAGGAGTTCTGGGTCCCTTATTGTTCATTATGTATATAAATGATTTGGACAATGGGATTTGCAGTGATATTAGTAAGTTTGCAGACAACACTAAAATAAGACACCAAATTAGGTGTGCAAAGGTTTGATCCACACTCTGGAGGTGATGTGAGTAGCAAAGCAAGTATTAAAGGCAATGTGAGTAGCAGAACAAGTAAAGGCTGGTTAGTTCTATGGATTTACTCTTGTAAATCATAGCCAGTTGTCTTGTCCACAGCCATTGGAGATCTCCACCAAGAAGCACAGCAATACACAAATGAACGGAATCGTGCCAACTCCTTGAGACACCATCTTTGTTTTGATAGATTCAGATGTTGAAGACAACAACCTTGATGACCTCTAGAATTCCAGGTACCACATTATTAAATGCAGGTTAGGTTGGATGGGTAGGTTAGGTAGGTAGGTTAGATTGGGTAGGTTAGATTGGGTAGGTTAGATTGGGTAGGTTAGATTAGGTAGGTAGGTAAGTTAGGTAGATAGGTAGGTTGGATAGATTAGGTTAGAATAGACAAATTTATCATACTTTAATTTCTTCAATCTCCACATCCACCAAAATAGAGATGGCATTTCAAGCAGTCACAGTTGCTATGTTCATTTGAGTGTTGCTTTTAGCAACTTTTTCTGCTATTGATTTTCACCAATAAAAATGTATATCATGTTGCTGTATTATATTTCACAAAATTAATATCTAATTTTGTATTGTTATATCACATAATTATGCACTTTAAAAACATATAAAGAAAATATATAGATAATAGTATAAACAAAAACTGACAAACTATAGAGCTGCAATTGCACAAAAAATATATATAATTTATTGTCGTATGTAATAATTTTATACGGAATTCCAGCCACAACCCAGTACAAATGAAATGATTGACAACTGTATGTAAGAATATAATATACTAGAGATAACTCATAAAAGCCCAATAAGTATAAGGGGCTTATTTCTATTGAGGTCCCTTAACAAATACTAAAGTGTAAAAAAATGCACATAAGAAATAATACTTTAATACATGTAGTTTTACACCAATAAAAAATAAATTGTAAGACAACAATTGTTGACTGGCCAATATTGAATATAACTAAGTATATATATAATTGTTATGGCTGCTGGACGGGTGAGCGTCTAAAGGAAATTTCCTACAAATACTCTGAATGACGTATAATTTTGAATTGTTTGGATTGTTACCTCAAGCTTGTTTACATAAAGTAAACATTAGGGGAGAACAAAAGAAGAAAAAATAATTGTTATTATTTCCGATGACATTTATGATCTACCCATTGCCTCATCTTTCTTTATAACTTAGATCAACTCACCTTGCCAATTGCACAGTTTTTGAATAAAGCTTTCTCAGAAATACATAACAATGATGATGTCACTTAATTCATAAAATAACATATGAACACTATCTTTCTCAATTCTTTGTTTACTATCTCCACTCCACAGCACTTCGATCCACTCCGCAGTCCGCACCTATGGCTCGTGCGGACGGAAGTTAGGAAGTATGTAACGTACGATCTCCCTCTGTGCTTAAAATTAAGGGGGGTTTACACAATCAATCGTGTTGGCCAACTCGCTCATCAAACCTCCAACACAACATGTTTGAAGAGTTGTTACACGTTCAGACCAAACAGACAGACAATCTTAGTCGGTGCCAAGAGGAGAAGGGGCAACTTGTCCCTTACTGAAGACGAGGTGATGGCAATTGGAATAGTGATTGCCCTTTAACGAAAAGAAAAGGAAGTGGACAAAGGACTGGTTACTGAAAAGGGACCACATTTCTTATACCAACTTAATGAAGGACGAATCAACATATTTAGAACTTCTGAATTTGGTCACTCCATTCATTACTTGTAAAGACACCGTAATGAGAAAGTCCATTAGCCCTCATGAACGGCTGAGCGCAACATTGCATTTTTTAGCAACGTACAGATCTCTGCAAGACTTGAGATTTTCAGCTCTCATCGCAACTAGCACATTATCTAGTATTATACCAGAAACCTGCCATGCCTTCTAAAAGAACTGCGAAGACAGTTGATTTTTTTTTCATCACATCATCCCGCGTGCATTGAGGGTCAAGTTCTTTTAGCTTTCCACGCAATTCATCTATACCTTTATTTCTTAAATTTCTATTAGAGTATTCTTTTGATTTCACCATCCACAATGTTATATGCTTTTTATGAAATATACAATAATTTCCCTTTCCTTGTCCTACGGCACACGTATCATTAATTTTGGAAATAATCGGCAAGTCTGTCACTGAAGGAGCTACTATAAATGTTACTTCCGCGAGATTTCAGTATGTATGACGGTTGGAGACTGATGCGTGTTCAGACGTTCATGGATGGACATGAACGAGCAAGCTCCGCTCACAAAAGTCAGGCCAGATCAGACATCCGTCCAACACGTTGGTCCAACATGTTTACCCCTTTCACATGTTCAAACATACTCTCAAACAACATGTTTGACCGTGTTAAACCCCTTTTAAGTTTAGTAGTATATCAAATAGGGAGGCTTGGGTTGTGATGAAGCTATATAAAAACTACGATCTAAAACAATTCAGGTCTATGCAGCAACATCGCAGTCCAGACGATGAAATTGAGTCCATTAGTAATTATCTAAACAAGATAATGAATAAGAAAATAAATACACGATGGTAAATGGTAATATCATTGTTAAAGTGGGAAAGAACATAGGAGGTGGATCATGCATTGGAAAGTTTGGATTTGGGGAGAGAAATAACGAAGGCGAGATGCTGGACAGTGTTACGGAGTGTCGTGGTTTGGGTTCGGACAAACCAGGGAAATGAGACTCACAATAACACTAACACTAAGAAATTTAATGGTTAATAGGCTCGGAGGTCATGGACGAGGACTCGTAGAAGGAAGGTCCGAAGTGAGGGCCTCATCAAGTGATGTAGTCTGAGAGCGAAGGGCCACAGGAGGGAACGAGGCGACTTGCTGAGGAGAACTGGTCCCGAGGCGTCTTGCTGGGGATAACTGGTCCCGAGGGGGCTTGCTGGAGATGAACTGCTGCTTTGAGTTGTGCCCGGGAGAGAACTTGCGACTTGTAAGGTAAGACCAACCGCTTGCGCGGGATCGGTTTTTGTGGGAGGGGAAGAATGTCTGTAAGAAAATTTAAAGATAGTAGTGTATAAAAGAGGGCTATTGCCACCGGGCGATCAAGCGAGCGTTCAGGGGCTGTTGGTGGTCGTGGCTCGGGAGAAATGGACTGGGAACTCGGACGGCGGCGCCGACACCGGGATTACAATCACCAAAAGTTCAGAAAATGGTAGGAGGCGTAGTAGTAGAGAAAGGTGGAAAAACGGAAAAATCTTTAGTGGGAGGTAAACTGAAATGAGAAGATGTAGTATAAGAGAAAGTTAGAAAGGAAGCGAATTTTAGTCGAAGAAAAAGTAAGTGTAGATGTTTGTGCGTGGGTCGTGGCTATGTTCGTGGGAAGTGAGTAGAGTTCACTTCCCGCGTGTAGAGCGCGTTCCTGTTTAGCCCGAGGTAAGGCCTGAGCTTTTCCTGCTTTTCCCCAGGTTGGGTTTGAGAGTTGTTTGTGTATGCTTATAGCCTGTCAAATAATGGGCTGTCAATTAATCGTCTGGGCTAGGCGCCGTCCTTTTAAAGGAGGCTAGTGGGAACCCGGGGTGCTTTCCCGAGTTCCTGATTGACTGCCGGCTGGATGGCCGCGAATTATGCTTGCCAACTACAGCGAGTATAAAGGCCTAGCTCGATTTTTTTTTTCTCGCGTTAACACCGTATAGCCTCTACAGTTCAGCGTTATCAGTACCGCCATGGCGGCTACTGATAACTTGGCTGGCGTGCCGAAACGACGGCGCTGCGCTCCAGGTTCTGAGCCTTCATCTGACGATGAAGCTGCCGTGGTAGTGGCCCCTCCTCGTAGTAAGGGTGGCAAGCTCCCCACATTCAAGGTCGTACCCTCGGCAGGATACGGCACCGCGTTTGAGGTGGTAAGAGCTTTGGAGAAAGGCCCCCTCCATGGCAAGCTGATATCCCTCCGACCCCTTGGCGATAGTAACTTGCTTCTGTTACCAAGCAGTTACCAACTCGTTGAGGAGCTGGAGGCGATCACGTCGTTAGATGGTAAGCCTCTGAACCTGGAGCGTCTCAATCCTGAGGACAGAAAACACGGACTCGTGGTCCATGATAACCCGACCTCATATATGACCGAGGCCATTGAAGACCATGCTCAGGTAATCGGGGCCACGAGAATGCGCCGTTGGGACAAAACGCCCACACGTCAGATTCTGATTACCATCAAAAGTGAACCTTTTAACAAGATTGACCTGGGGATGTATGGCAGATATGATGTATAAACGTGCATCCCTGATCCTCTCCGTTGCTTCAAATGTCAACGCTATGGTCATCACCAGGCGCGGTGCACAGCGAAGCAACCCAAATGCGGCATTTGCAGCATGTCTCATGCCACCGAGACTTGTCTTAACAAGTTCAAGGCTGGCACTGAGACTGTTGCCAAGTGCCCCAATTGTGGCAAGAAACACCACGCCTGGAATACCTCTTGCTCAGTAAGTAAGGTTCAGGCCATTGCCTGTGAGGAGAGGACAGAGAAGCGACAGGACTTCATACCTGCCCCCCCCCCCAGGAGCATTTGTATGGGGCAGCAGGAAGCACTCTCCTACCGTACCACAGCCACCGGCACCTATTGCTCCTGATCTCAACAATCAAGAACACTTCCCCGCACTCAACTCCGCTACAACACACACCCACACACTCAAACACAGCCAGCTCCCAAAAAAGTCCCCACGCCTAAACCTACGCCCACACCCACACCCGCCTCCAAACCCACGCCCGCCCCCAAGCCCACGCCCACTCCCCCAGCACCAACCCCACGAGCACGAGAACGGCAGCCCCCTCCACCTCAATATCCGTCTGATATCATCCCCCTGCGGGAAGATGATATCAGTCTGATTGTGACTGGTGTCGTCGCTGGGATCACAAGTGCCCTAGGGGAAAACGATGCAGAGAAGACACTAGACATGGTAAATAAGCCTGTCACGAATGGGCTCAATTTATCAAAAGAGAAGAGGGCCCTTCCAAAAATCCTAGGCGAAAGTAGAGGACTCCCTCCCCCTCCACCTCTTCATCTCCCACCTCCTCTTCCTCCCCCGCCTCTGCCTCCTCCTCCTCCTCCCCTTCCACTTCCCCCAAGCCAGCCACACCCACTTTTACCATTGGGAAAGCGACACCCATAGCATCATCGAAGACGAGGAAAGTGCTTGCTGCTAAGCCCCAACGCCAATGTGCTTTTCGGCTTGAAGACTCCTCTCCTGATGAGGAGGAAAATGTTACCACTGTTAAAGAGTCGCAACCCATCTTGTCTTCTGACCGGGGAGGGCAAGATGAGAACGTAATGGAACTCGACAAGGAAGAAAGTCTCCCTGTTCAATAGTCACTTAAGGTTGCTACTTTGGAACATAAACAGGTTATCTTTGGTCATTTGCCACATCAAAGGCAAATATAATGTGACCGTAGATACACTCTCAAGAACATGACTTAGGTCTTTACGATCAAAGCTTTTGGGTCCAATGGGGATGTTATGCATTTATGCGTCTTATGCGTAATTATAAAGACAAATGATAATTTACAATATGTTTGGGAAACGTAACTTTGGGTTAAGAGTAACATCTCTTTGACGTGAACTGTTTTAAAATTGTCGTCTTGGATCATACAGTATATATATATATATATATATATATATATATATATATATATATATATATATATATATATATATATATGTATGTATATATATACATACATATATATATTTATATATATATACATATATATGTATATATATATATATATATATATATATATATATGCAAGGTAACCACTTTAGAAAATAAACGGAGCAGAGCTTTTCGTATATTACACTGAAGATGTAATATACGAAAGCGCTCTGCTCCGTGTATTTTCTAGAGTTGTTACCTTGCATTTATAAAACACACGTTCCCAGTGTTTTTATTGTATATATATATATATATATATATATATATATATATATATATATATATATATATATATATATATATATATATATATATATATATATATATATATATATATATATATATATATATATATATATATAATATGATTTCTTGCTGTAAAAAAGTACTGATAATGTTGGGTTATCACAGAAGTAAATTAAAGGCTTACATGTATAATATGTTGTGTTGGAACCTATTAGATCATGGATGTCAAACACGCGGACCGCAGCATATTTTCTGCTCTGGCCTTTCACTCGGCTTACCTTCGTTTACATGATTAATTAATCAGGGCTTTCGTTTTTTAAAGTTATCACTTATATTTATAAATCAGTTGCCTCTCTGTTATTTACGTCAGATATTTTTTATCATGTTTTAAACAATGGACATTTCGTCGTGTCGACTCTTTACTGTATGTATTAAACGTGAACGTAATGTGGCAGGCTCTTTCTTCACCCGGCCTTCGAGCATTATGCTTCGAAATATGATGAATGTGGTGTAAAGTTGCGTGTGTCGTGGTTAGGTTCGGACAAGTCAGGGAAATGAAACCCACAATAACACTAAGGCACTCAGGTTTTAATGAACACTAGGCTCGTAGAGGGAAGGTCCGGAGTGAGGGCCTTCTTCAAGTGTCGTAGTCGGAGAGCGAAGGGCAACTTGAAGCTTGGAGAGGAGTGCTGCTTGGAGATGTCGTGTCCGGGAGTGAACAACTGTCGACTGTCGACTAGCTAGGACAGACCACCCGCTCGCACGGGATCGGTAGTTGTAGGAGGGGAAGAGATGTCTGTATGAAAATGAAAAGATAGTTGTGTATGAAAGAGGGCTTCTGCCACCGGCCGGGCGATTAGGGATGTTTATTTCGTGGTGTCGTGGCTTTTGGAGGGGTGGGCAGGAGACTTGAGGTTGGAGGCTTAGAGACGCCGTCCTTTTAAAGGAGGCTGGTGGGTCCCCCGGGAGCTTTCTCGAGTTTCTGATTGGCTGCTGGCTAGCTGCCCGAGACGTCTTTGCTAACTACGCTTGCCAACTACAGCGAGTGTATAGGACTAGGTCAGGTTGTGTGACGGGGCAGGTATGAAGTCCTCTCGCTTCTGAGTCCTCTCCTTACAGGCAACGGCCTGAACTTTACGTACAGGACCTCATCACCTATTCCATGCTGACCCATCTTGGGCCAGCGGGTGACGAGGCACTTCTAATGGTGATAAACGCGTCTTGGAGGACTGGCAAGCTACCAACAGCCTGGAAGACGGCAATCATAACGCCAATTCCAAAGCCAAAAGAACCTGGTGCTTATCGCCCCCTCAGCCTGACAAGCTGCATGGGGAAGACAGCGGAAAGGATGGTGCTAAACAGGCTGCTGTGGAAACTGGGCCCAATGCATGAGCATATACATGCTTACTGCAAGGGCACTGGCACAGCAAACAGTATAGCAACACTTCTTAATGCTGTCAGTGTGGCACACCGTCCATCGTGGTCTTTTTGGATTTGGAAAAGGCGTTTGACCTGACCAGTCCACTTGTGATATTGGACACCCTTGCCCGCAAGGGTGTAAAAGGCAAGCTGCTTTCTTGGATTGCTGACTATTTTAGTCACCGGTCTGCGAAAGTAAGATTTCAGGGTCACATATCAGAGGCCAGAATGCTGGAGAATGGCACTCCTCAGGGGGGGGGGGGTCCTCAGCCCCACTCTGTTCAATGTGCTCGTCTCCAACATTCTGGAACTACCTCTACCTAATGGGTGTAAGGTTTTCTCTTATGCAGATGACATTGCGCTCATAATTACTGGGAAACGGCGGTGCTTCAGGAGGGCCCAGCGCTGCTTAAGCACTGTAGCGACGGAGTGTTACAGGTTAGGGTTAAAAATCTCCCCTACAAAATCGAAGGCCATGGCATTAAGACTCTGGAAAGAGGGGGAGCACCTCACCATCCAGGACCTTAGGCTGGACTGGGTCCACCAGTTTCAGTACCTGGGGGTCTGGATTGATGAGAGGCTCACCTTTCAGAAGGAACTAGCCTATCTCAAGGAGAGACTGAAGCCAAGAACCACAGGTATGAGAGCAATGACGGGAAAGGCATTTGGTGCCACGCATCAGGTCCTTCGCACGTTCTATGTGCAAGCAGTCCGCAGTTTGGTAGACTACGCTACCCCAGCTCTCATAAATGTGGCGACTGCCAAGCTTGAAGACCTGGAGCCTTGCCAAAATGCCACAGCAAGGATTATCCTAGGAGCTCAACCTTGGACCAAGATTGTTAACCTCCAGATGGAGGCTTCATTGCCTTCATTAGCATCACGGGTCAGAAGGCTGGAGGTAGACTTTCTTGCCAAGATAGTCCAGAGCCCCAGGATAACTGAGCTGAGTCAGAGCCTTGTGATAGCTCTGGGACGGGTGGATACTCTTATCCATTCCGGTACCTGGCTATCTCAGGCGGCTGGGCTCCTGGACTCCTTCAGGCTCACCAGCGTTCTCCTTGAGAAGGGTAAGGACTCTCCACACCCAGAGTTCAAATCCCCACCACCATGGCTGTCGATACCTGCAACCTTCGTTGTCACAAAGCTTCCCAGTAAGAAGAAGTTATGTGATCAGGAAAGAGTACGAGCGCAGGCCCTACAAGGCATCCGCGCACTGTCGGAACCTGGAATGGCAGTCTATTACACGGACGGCTCTGTAGACCCCAACAGGCCCCGTAGTGCGGGGGCTGCCTTCGTGACGGATAGTTTGACCTTCGGCAGGAGAGTATCTGATCATGCGTCCACTCTCCAAGCTGAGGCCATAGCGGTCCAAGGAGCGTTAGAGCATGCTCTAATATCACGAACTGGTCCTGTGGTGATCCACACGGATTCACAGTCTCTGCTAGGCAGCTTACATACAACACAGCCCAGCGACAATGTACGCCTACTGACCTCCATCCTAGCACTCCTGCTGAAGCTACACCAGCAAGGCAGGAGTGTTACGCTCAACTGGGTGCCGAGCCATGTGGGCGTCCCAGGAAATGAGCTAGCCGACGCCGCAACAGAAGCGGCGCGCCAAATACCCGAAGTCGATGTTGTCGTCCCTCTCAGCAGAATTCAGTTGCGCATACGCACCAGGGCTCTTAACCAGGTACAGCGGTTCCTTCAGCACAGACTGGAGGCAGAGGTATCAGAAAAGGTGAGGTGGTACAGGGCAGTCACAGACTACGACCCCCTTGTACTTCCTCGCTCCACACCAAGAAAAGTGGAAACTCTGCTCTTCCGTCTGCTGCTGGAGAACCGTTGTTTCTGGCAAATCAAGAACAACTCCACGACCGAAGAGAGATGTCAACATTGCCGCCACCCTTGACCACTACCTCAAGCATTGCCCCGCAACTGCTTTTCTGAGGAGAGGGCCTCCGACAACATCTGAGGGTCTTGTGCGCCGCCTATGCCGCCACTTAAGCGATTACGAACTGCGTCGGCTGGTGGAGTGTCAGTCCCCCCTTTAAATTTTTTATATTGTACTTTTTGACTGTATACTCCGTTCATGTCAGGAAGGGTGAATTCACTGGGATGTGCATACGTATTTCACATAGGTATGCACATCTAGTGAATGTATGAGTGGGCGGGGCCAAAGCCACACACACTCATACATTGATTCACCCCACCTCCTCTAAAATTTATTACACCATTAGCTATACACACATATCCACTGTATACATCGAACATCGATCATATTAGGAAAGGTGCATTCACCGAGATGTGCATGCGTGTATCTCATACGGATGCACATCTTGTGAATGTATGAGTGTGTGTGGTTAAAACCACACACACTCATAATTTAATAGCACATACTCCAAACGGGCTCACCCTAAAAGCCCGTAGGAATTTAATTCCCAAATTACACACACATACATGTGTGACGGCCAGTCTAGTTTTGACCAGCGGCGCGTCACTACACATAAGGAAAAGTTAGGGAGTTAGAATAGTCACTCAAAAAGCAAAAATATTATTTAAACGTGTTCATCAAGCCAGTGAGAGTTTAGTTCGGGCAAATTATAGGATTGCACAAGAAATAGATGTGTCTTCGAAGCCTTTTTTGGAGGTGAACTTGATCAAGAAATGTATTTTGTTGGCCACAGAAGACATGTAGTAATTCCTCTCTTTACTTATAGTTATTGCATATGTTTACTGTATATGTAACCCCCCTTTATTGTATATGTAATACTCCTTTATTATACATGTAGTACTTAATCTCAATACATATTGTACATTTTTTATATAAGTAAGTCTATGTAGTCATTACATTATATAACTGCCCTATGTACCATTATATAACCGCCCTATGTGCGTCATTTCTACGTGGTCGTTAGACATACGCACTAAGCGTAAGCGCTGTTGTAAAGTCTATGCCATAGCATTAAGGTATTTAGCATAACGTTACCCTTAACCGTTTTGCACGCATACTCTTCATTATATGCAAGTGTTTCTCTTACCTCATTATGTCCTTATGTTATACATGTATTTGTTTGTTTGTATTGTTCTACCTACAAGTTCCACCTGGCACAGGTACCAGAGAAGTGGGTCAGGATGCTGCCCCTATCCTGTGCTAGCCCCCCCCCCCCCAGGTACGCCAGGAGGCAGATGGTACTCAGCTCTTGTTGCGTGTAGACCTACGAAATAAACTGCCGTGATTAAAAAAAAAATGTGGTTAAGTGAAACTTTATATATATTACGGGAGTTTATTTCGTAGGTCTATACGCATTAAGAGCTAAGTACCATGCACACTTAAGAAATTAATAATTAAAGGTTCGCCTATGGATTCAAGTAACCGCATGTACAAAATCCTCTGCAGATATTGAGAGAAGTTTTACCTGAGGCAAACAGGGAAAGAACTCTCAACTTGGATTAAACAACACAAGTATTATGTTAGAACAAGTTTTAAACGCATTATTTGTTCAAATGAAATAATTTAATCATTGTACTGACTGGGCTAAAGCTTCACCCATTTCATCATATGTGGTATGAATGCAAGCAAGGTTGGCACCTCTGATGGCAACCAATGTTGGCACCCCGTGCAAAGGCAAAGGTCGCTAGAAGAGGAATACCACGTAGGGCCACCGCCCGAAGGATCGTGGGTGAGGGAGGCCAGTGCCAAGCATGAACGAGTGAGTGAAAGGTGCAAAGTGAGGCAAGGAGAGGGATTATAAGCTAGTTAGGTACATTAGTTAGGTTAGCATAACCTAGGCGTAAGTGACAGAAGAGAAGAGCACCTTTGGATTTGAGGTGGAACAACGACCAAGTCGATGTCCCGGTGAGAAGAATCAATTATTATTTCTTATAAGCTATCTAGGCACACCCGGCATAATAGCTGAGGCCACTAGCACCAATAAAGAAACGCTCAGACTGGGCACCATAGGCATAAGCCCTTTGATGGAAATGGAGACATATTAAGGTGGTTAAAGAAAACTGAGTTGGTAGCTGAATTAATTAAAGTCGGGAACGTAGCTAATTTTGTCAGCTTTTAACTTAACCTCTTCGATACGATGACGCCTATTGAGGCGCGAGTGAGTATATATACGAGGATCTCGGTGTCGGCGTCTTGTTTATATTTATTTTGTAGTTGTAGCTGAGTGACCCATGATTTCTGTGAACTGGTTTGACCACGTTTTCTGTGTTTATTATTACTTACAGTGAAAAAGAATGAGTTATACAGCAGTGACTTTATATCTTATAACGCGAGTAGTGTGATGCATTATACAGTACATAAGGCATCTGATGCTGTGCGCGAGAATTTGACTTGTATTGGAGAGGTTGACTTAGAAGGGAATGCCTTGGCAATATATCTTGAGATGCAGGAGAACGATCAAAAGAACAAAGGAAAAATAAAAACCAGATTGACATAGGCTTTCGTGCAGAGCATGTTTATTGTATAGTTAGCTGTCCAAAATGCGATGGGCGTATTTGCCAATGAAATAAGCTAGCAGGACTATGTGGGTGGACGGACATGGGCCTGGAATAGGCGGTGAAATTGGCGTTCGTGGATGGTTTTCCGGACAACATATCCGCTAATTTGCGGCAGATAGCGGATCTCAAGTCTGTAAGCGAGGACACTTTGGTAGCATGTGCCAGAATATTGATAAGTGCAGGAAGAAGCAAGCACTTGGTTACGAGTGTAACGGAATCCTTGACGGGCCTCACATGTAGTGAGAGAACCAAAGGGATTCCGGGGGTAACTACAGTAGATACGGAGAACCACCCAAGACGATAAAATGCTCTAAATGTTGAAAGCTGGGGCATATAGCAAAGGAATGTGGGGAGGAAAAAGTACAACGGCGAGCCATAAAACTGATTCCAAATATAAAAAATAAATCATACGAAAATCGACTAAAACATATGACTCTGTTTTCCATAAAAAAGCGTAGACTCAGATGTGACTTGATACAGGTCTTTAAAATTCTAAAGGGAATTGACATTAAAAGTGACAAAAACTTCACATTGAATGAGAATCAGACAAGAAACAATGGTCTCAAACTGTCCGGAAAGAGATTCAATTTAGAGGTAGAAACAACTTTGCCAACCGTGTAGTTCATGAATGGAATAAACTTCCTGCACAGTTAGTGCAATGTAGTTCAGTTCGAAGCTTTAAGAATCATTTAGATAAACACCTAAGCAAGATGCTGTAACGATTATAATTCATTTCATATTATTTTTGTTTTGTTATCATTTGTCTGTTTTGATTTTCATTTATTAGTTATATGTCAATTCATTATTTACTATTTATCTGTTTATTATCTAACTATACCTATGGATTTATTTATGTATTTTATTTGTTATTTACATTATTATAGTTTTTATTAAAAAAAAAATCGCATCCGACCTAGATATGGACCAAAAGGTCTCCTGTCGGCATGCTCCGCCTTTGTAATCCTTTGTAAAAAGCAGGGGTAGGTCATCTGTTATCAATATGGCAAGCCAGGACAAATAACTAGAATTTGTGATCAGGGAAACGAGCAGGGGGAAACTGCTGCGCCCGTAGTCGACCTTCCCATGTAATTGCACAAGCAGAAAGGGCGCTCCCGATATCATGCCGGCAGACGTCTGGATGATAAGAAGACGTGCAAGGGCACTGGTAGATTGTTGCTGCTCAACCACGATTGCAACGGCCAAATTAAAGGATTCAAATGGGAAGAGAAATCTGACGATGATTGATGGCAAGGAGATGAAGTGCGAAGGTCCTCAGGAAATCGACAATGGAGGGTATCCCGTTGAGACTGAGGGTACTTGTTCTCAGAACGATTTTGGAGGGAGTTGAGGTGGTATTGGGAATGGATGCAATTAGTCGATTTGGGGAGGCTGTGTTCGTCGACAGACGGGTGAAGTTTAGAACAAACCTTGGAACGACTTGAAATGAACAGCGGAGGGTGTCGGTGACAGGCAGAGTAGGGACGACAGTGAATGCCAACGGAGTGGAAGAACTGGTAGAGAGTGACCTTGATGGTCATTGGTGGAGCGTGACCTTCACGGGCGGCAACCACGGACCCGTTGCTCAACGACAAGGGTGGAGGAAGCCCTGCCTTGTGTAATTGAGGACAAAGATTTCTTCGCAAAATTCGATGGCCAAAAATGGGTTGTGGAGTGGTATCTGAAGGGAGGATTGCCTGTGTTGGAGAACAGGGTCAGCTGCAATGAGCATACTCTCAGAAAAGGTGGATTGATAAGAGAATTCTGAAACTTTGGAGGGAGCCTGTGGGCGACAGAGTCTTGTTATTAATGTCGGTAGTACAGCCAATCAAGAAGTATGCCCTGTGTCACACTGGCGGCGATTTCATAGATGTGTGTAGCGAAACCCTACACAAATGGAGAGAGATGAAAGGAGTATCCATTACTGTGGATTTACGGGCAGTGTGCCTGCAAATTTACGTGGCGGAGAAGTTGTGGAAATACAAACTAGTAAAATACAAGGGCAAGACCTAATGCTTAACTAGGCTGGGGTTCGGACTGTGCTCGGCCCCACGGATCATGACAAAAATCCTGAAGACGGTGCTAAAGAAGAATGAGGTGACAGAGAGATGGACGGATTCTTACGTCGATGACAGTGGTGAACGACGCTCTTGTACCAGCATCAGAAGTGGTAAAACAATTAGCACGGTCCGGACTGGTCTCAAAGAAACCGGAAACGATGGAAGGAGGAACAGTATTGGGATTGTGACTGGAGAGGGATGGGAGTGGAAATCTGATATTCAGAAAGGGCAACGATGTCCCCGATATGTCGGACGAGATGAGCAGGAGAGAGCTCTTCTCATTATGTAGCAAGTTGGTCAACCACTACCCAATTGCAGGATGGTTTCGTGTAGAGTGCAGCTATATCAAGAGACACTCAGGAGGATAGGATTGGGGACACAAAGTCGACAAGGGCGCGCTCACTATGATACGCAACTTTGTACGGCGTGGTGCAATTCGGTGAAAGGACAATGACGTGCATCGCAGCTGGACAGAGGCGCGGTTTGGTGAGGTACTTTATCAAATGCTTTTTGTAGATCTAAAAAAAAAAAAAAAAAAAAAAAAAAAAAAAGTATTATTTCAATTAGTCTCGAGTCGAAGCAAATCAAGTTTGTGGCACATGATCTTCCTTGTCTAAATTCAAATTGTGCATTTTTTCTTCCAGATATTTAACCCATCTACTTTTGATAAACTTTTCACATATTTTTGCTATTCTGCTTGTAAGGGAGACTGGTGGTCTACAGTTGGATTTTCCTTGTCCCCTCTATATATTAGTACAATATTTGCATTTTTCCAGTCCTGTGTTACCTTTCCTTCTTTGAGTGAGTAATCAGTTATCTTGTATATTTTGTCTGTCAGCTCATCTATGCATTCTTTTAATGTCCAGTTTGCAATTACATCTCAAAATCCAGTTTGTTGTACATTAGTCTTCCTTTTCTATGTGTCTCATTTCTTCTCAAATCAATTTGTTAAGTTCAAACTCTATTAGTAAGTGGCCACTCTTCCCAATTGGTGTTTTGTATTCTATTCTGTCCACAATTTCAAGCTCTGACGTAAGTATTAAATCTAGTCTTGATGGTTCCTCATTGTTTCTATATCTGGTATTTTCTTTACCCACTGAGTCATTGTGTATTCAATGGTCATATCCAATAGTATGTTTCCCCAAAGGTCTTCTCCACCTTTCACTGTCATTTCTTCTGAACATATTTCTTTTGATTTAAGGTCACTCATAATTACTATGTTTCTTCCTCCTTTCAGTAAATCAGTGCATTCTTTGTGACTTCCAACATTTTGGAATGATCACTCTCTGTTCAAGACTGTTTTAGGGGGTACATATATTACTACAAATTTTCTACTTTTCATGTCACCGTTTTCAACTTTTATCATAATTCCACATTATTTTTTCCTTCTGTTATCTTAGTCACATTTAAGCCTTTCTTGGTCAAAAACATTACTTCTCCACCCTGTTTCTTCTTTCAAATTTTCATCCAATGGTTGTACAGTATAGATCTTGTCCCACAATGGTGGTAGAGGACTTTTTAATTTTGTCTCCACAATTCTCATAACGTCTGGTTTTTCTAATGCCAGATAGTCTTTAATTCGTTCAGTCTTGAAATCACGCCGTCTATGTTGGTATATACTATTTTCAATTTTTCTTTTCTTGTCTTTTTTTTATCACTCAGGTCCAGCACTCTCCAAAAGAAATAATTCTTTTCAATATCTGTTCTTTTTTCACTTCTAAGCGCCTTTTCTTTTTCTTTTTCCTCGTCACTTATTTGATTTTTTTCATACATTTTTTTTATTTTCACTATTTGCTAGCTTTGTTTTTGATAGTGCTCCTGCTATCATCTGAGACCTTAGTTTGATTTTTAGTGGCCTGTATGGTTTTTCTTTAGAGTATTTTCCCATTCTATGCACTTACTCAATTTCTTTGTCCATATCTTGTATTTCCTTCAGAATTGCTTTAGCAATTTCTTTCTTATCTTTTTCTCTTTGATATCAAGGTACATTATGTTTTTCTCTACTATCAACTACAATGCACTTTTTTTTATCCACTGTGTGTCTGACCCAATTTTCTTTTCCCTTAATTACTTTGATTACAATTTCTTTGGAATTTTCTTCTATTTGTTGTACTAGTTCCTTGAAAGTTAACTTTTGATTTTCTTGTTCCACTTTCCATTTTTTTTTTTTTCTTTTTTCTTGGAGATCAGTCTCCTTAATTGTTTCTCCTACTTTCTTGGTCACTGCTTGTATTTGTTCTTTCACTTTTTTTTTTCAAGGCCTCATTTTTGTCTTTATCCTCATTTTTCGTTCTCATCTCTGATCATATTTAATTCTTTTATCCGATCATCAAGCTCCCTGTTGGTCTCATCATTAGCTCTTTTGAGTTATTTCTTTGTGCATTGCCCTGTACTAACTTTTGAATTCTATTAGTTCATCCAACAAATCAGTAATATTACTATTTCTTAAAATATTTTTTGTATCTAGGTTCTCTATCCAACTCCACACCTCTACCTTAAAAACCCACCTTCTCTTGCAAACCCAGAAAAAGTGTAATTGTCCAACTTTTTGTATGATTTTGGGGTTTCATTCATACAGGATCTTTTAGGAATTACCCCCACTGGCGATTCCACTTTGCTCATGTCCAGACATCTATTTGCTGGTTCATTTTTTCCTTCTTTCACTTTTGTCTTCCTCCATTTTATGTATTTAGCACAATTTTGCATAATAATTACACCATTTCAGTCACTCAATTTGCATAACTTCCTTCGTGTACATAAGTACAACTAGTGTTATTCCAAAATGCCTTAGTGACGAAGCGCTGCCCAACACAGTGAAGCTCTTTCCAGACGTCCAACTCTGACCAATGACTATATCTGTGTGTGTGCATATTATATATATATATATAGTCATGTTCCATGACATGTCACTGATATAAAGGACACAGGTATGGTGCCAAACTTTGTCACAGCTAGAGCCACAGTGCCTGCCTTCTAAGTAGATTGGTTACTATAAAATTAGATAAGATAGGGGATTATAAACATAAGGCTTATGTTAAATTGTGTGGAGTTGGGCAAATAGTGATAGAATAGGCTATGTTGGACACACATAGGCACCTGTACCTGGCACTGGTGTCATGCAGTTGTGGTACAAGTTAAGATCTGCAGGCATTGTCCTCTCACTGCACTCACACTGCTCACACCCATCTTCCTTGGAAGTATTAAAAAAAAAAAAAAAAAAAAAAAAAAAAATACACTGTATATAAATATATATATTATATATATATGTAATAATAATAATAATAATAATAATAATAATAATTTTTGAAATTGATGTAAATTGAATAAATTTTGCATATAACCACATTTGCTATCCAAGTTGAATGTACAGTATCTATAAAAAAGGTCAAAATATCATCCCGGCCATTGGATTGCAGGAACTTCTTGGATCACAGCCAAGATTCGATGCATCAACTCAAATACAAAGGCTAGTTCGTGACACATAAATGGGGGCCTTTTTCCTGGGATGAATTTTCTTCTTCACTGGATAAAGAAATTGGTGTGTGCAAAATATTCAAGAGGAAATAGGATATAGAGAGAAAAAAGTAGAGATGTTAAATAGGCTTTGGCAAAAGGTAAGAATGTTTCTTGGGACTTTATGTATTTGGAGAAGGCTTACGACAGAGTAGACACTGTCAGGGGTATTCTAGATACAGTAAAAGCCCTGGTATCCGGCCTTCTTGTATCCGGCACTTCAAATAAACGGTATATTTTTCACGAAAATCGAAAAATTGTGATAAAGATAGACGTATACAAAAAAAAAATTAAATAAAAAAAAAAAAAAAAAAAAAAAAAAAAAAACCCGCGTGTGTTTAAAATCCCTGCGCGTGGTTGTAGTTGCTCTCGCCGCCACCAGGGCTTCTCAGTCCCATTCACTTCTCCCGCCACGTGTTAGCAACCTCCGTGCACATGTTAGCCAACTCTATTTTATCATACCCAAAGTTGAGAAGAGGAAAGTGTGGTGCTTTCACGCAGAAGGTGGATATATGTAGAAGATTGAAGAAAGGCGAAAATAGAAAAATACTAAAGGAAGAATACGGCATTGGGTCGTCTACCATTTACGATATCAAGGCCCAATCCAAAAAACTAAGAGAGTTTGCGAAGTTGAGTGACACGCCTGAAGCTGGAGAAAATCGCCACACGCTACAACATAAACGTGTGGAAATGCTGGACAAAGTGTTGTACGAGTGGTTTTGTCTTAAAAAGTCTGAAGGTGTAGCTATATTAGGCCCAACGCTGCAAGAAAAAGCCAAAGATTTTGCTGAAAATATGTCAATTGGAGAATCGTGCCAGTTCTCAGATGGATGACTTAAAAGATTCAAGAATCGCCATAGAATACATCGTCTTGATGTGTTTGGGGAAGCAAAATCTGCTGATTCACCTTTTGCAGAGGAGTTTATAGACAGGTACGTTAATTAACCTGTGCCTACATGGTAAAGATTCGCATCTCATATCTCAATTTATTTCTCGCATACACGGATGCATAGTGCATTTATATATATATATATATTTTTTTTTAACTTTTCTTTCCTCCTTTCTGTCATAGGTTTGCAAAATTGGTTGCCGAGGACGATCTGAAATCGGAACAGATCTACAACGTTGACGAGACCGGCCTGTTCTACCACTGTATACCGACATCTACACTAGCCAGTGAAGCAGAGGAAACCACCAAAAGATTCAAACAAAGCAAGGATAGACTGACGGTGTTACTGTGTACGAACATGGCAGGGACCCATAAAGTCAAATTGTGTGTCGTTAGAAAATACCGGAAGCCACGTTGTTTTAAAAATCTAATATACTTGCCAGTGGATTATCGCCCACAAAATAACCCATGGATGGACTCAGAAACATTCATGAACTGGCTCAAGCATGTGTTTGTCCCATCAGTGAAAGAAAAAAAAAAAAAAAAAAAGACTTCTAGAGGACAGCAAATTTATTCTCCTACTCGACAACAATAAAGCTGAGGAACTGAGCAATGGAAGCATTTTTATTGTGTATTTACCGCCGAACGTAAGTGTGATCCAGCCCATGGATCAAGGAGTGATTCAAAACTTAAAAAAGAATTATCGGAAAAGTTCTATGCGCAAACTAGTTTATTTTGAGGACGGTAGCATTTCCAAATTCCAACGTGGGCTTAATGTTAAAGATGCTATTTTTATGGAATCGCTAGCTTGGGAGGATGAAAAACAAACTCTAATGCGATGTTAGAGAAAATCATATCCGCAAATAATGTTTGAAGATCAGGAAGGGAATAAAAAATTTGAGGGTTTTCCATCGGCAAGAAAGAATCGGTGGTGAAAGAATTGAAAGATGGGTTACCGCGCTAAACTTTGCATTAGTGACGAAGCGATACAAGTGTGTGTAGATATGGACAGTGACCGAGCAGCAACATTCTCACTTAGTGGTGATGAAATTTTACAATCACTTCCCGATGAACACGCGAAAACGACAGAGGCAGATAGTGAAGAAGACGACCCTGAGATGAAAGTGTCGTGGAAGGATGCAGCGAAGGGTCTAGCAGTGTTTGTGAAATTTGCAGAACAGTGCACAAACAAAGAGGAAAAAATTCTAAGCAGAGACATCATATATTTTATGAAAGTTGGTACAAAAAGTTTAGTAAAAGAAAACTCGAGTGTAGAGGTGAATGCACCCTCTCAGCCACCAACACTGAACGCGGCCATTCACAACTCCGTCGTAAAATTATCAGATGATGAATTAGATAACTGGTAATGCTGTGATGATTATAACTGATGTATATTGATTGGATTTACTCTATACTGATAGAATTTACAATATATAGATATGTGGATGTGTTTATTATTAAAGCGAATTAATATCTATTAATAAGTAAAAGAACAATGTAAATAAATGGTTTTTTTTTAATATCCCTTCCCGTATCTGGCATTTTCTCGTATCCGGTACGCCTTCGGCCCCATTGGTGCCGGATACAAGGGCTTTTACTGTATATGGGATTGAGGGAAAGCTGTTAAGGGTAGTGTAAACTTTTTACAGAGGGAACATCAAATGATGACAAAATGTGGAGGGCTGTAACAAACATAAACAATTAAAACTCTCCCATCCATGAAGCACCTGGTGTAACTCAGTAAAATCGGACTGTTGGGGCAGTTAAAAGTTACTGCTGGGTATTGGAGAGATGTGCAGGATTCAACCCACAACTAAATGAATGCAGAGGGTCATAAAGAAATTAAAACCATTCCAAAGCTGTAGGAACAAACAAGATCTAAACTATCCACCTAACAAACTCTGACTAAATTGCCATGTGAACCTTAAGTGACATTTTCAACTACTACATATACAACAAAATACCAAACATCTGGAACAGAGCTCATATAATTCGTATTTTGAAACCAAACCCCCTAAAAACCCTACATCATACAGACCAATTTCACTACTATCCAAACCATTCAACATAAAAAAAAAGAAAAAAAAATAAGAGCAAGAACAAAGTCAGATATACCTACCCCCCCCCCCCAAACCAACATGGCTTCAAGGAAGGCCACTCCACCAGCACACTGCTCACAAACATCACACAATAAGTACTGAAAGGATTCAATAATTATTATAAAAAAAAAATAAAAAAAATCCACAGATGAGAGCCATAGATACAAGGATTTTGTCCCCAGACACATACTATCCGAAAATATCATTAGGACACATCTTCAAATGATGACAAGAAGTGGTTAACCACCCTCACATCATGAAGACATGAAGAGTAACCCACAGCAAATATCTGGAACAAAAAGCCTATACAGTTCTTTTGCATTTACTCTTCAATCTCTTCATAAGTGATCTCCCAACTCCAGAACAAGAACTAAACATCAATGTTCTCTTATATGCAGATAACCTAACGATAATAATCCAGCACTGTAAATACAAGATAACAGCAAACAACACCCAAACCTATTTCAATAAATGAGGACAAAGGCTCAAGCAATAATAGAATGGAAATCTCACCCCAGAAATCAACAGTGACTCTGCTCACACCAGACAACTGTGAATAAAAAAAAAAGCCCGAATGTATAATTAAATGACCAAAACTTTACATTTGAAAAGAACCCTAAAATCACTCATAACTGTATGACTTTAAGCCCACATATCAAGGACCTGACAGCAAAAATGAACAAGAAAACTTACTTAAATCCATTGCAAGAACCTACTTTGGACAACAGAAATAAACTCTTACAGCCATTTCAAGCAATTTATAAGAACCACCCTTGACTATGCCTCCACAGCATGGTTTCCAACAATCAGCAAGACATACAAACAACTTACAAACTTTACAAAATTGAACATGGAGAGTAATAACAGGATGCACCAAAACTACCCAAACTGGACACCTGCATACAGAAACCAAAATCCTTCACATAGAACACCACCCAAAAATGACAGGAACACAATTTTATGCCAGAAACCTTCACACAACATCTCTCAAACACCATCAACAGAACACATCAAAAAACTATACCAGCAGGAGTGGCACCATTAAAACGAGTGGACATTTTTACTCCAGAATTTATTTCTCCATGCAATTACCCCCTTCTCAATGCACTTTTGCCAGCAGTGAGCAAGGGCATGTGCATGACCATCTGGAGTGCAGTTTGTCACATCTCTGTCACCACTCTGGAATCGACAAGACCATTTCCTAATCATGGTGACAGTGACTGCCTCAGCTCCATAAACGTTTAAGTACTGGTGAATGTTGATTGGTTCCATTTCTGCATGGAGGAATTCAATGATGGATCTCTGCTTCTGATGCAAATCTATGACAAGGGTTTATTAATTAGACTGTCACACCATCAATATCTGCAACAGAGAGATGAAAAATTCAGTTCATAAGTGTGAAGGGTCAGTCGTCATAACAATGACATAAACAATCCTTTCAAATTCCTTAGTGCAGAATAAAATAGGAGGCATTTCTTTTGAAACTACCCTCATGTATGTATATATATATAAAATAATTCCGACTGTCGTCCCTGGATTCGAACCTGGCTTGTGAAATCAGTGCGCCATTGCCTTACCAACTGTGCTACTGACCCTACAAAATTCTCCAACCTGGAAGTTAATCTACTTCCCAAGGAACTAAGTCGACTGCTAACTGCCGTCCGTACTTATTTTTACAGAGAACCAGGGCAACTTGTAGCTAGTGGTTAGGCTGGTACGTTTCCTTGATGGACTTATCATCATTGTCATACCTGAATAGAATCACCAGTGACAGTGATGTCGATCAAATAATTTTCACTGTCGTCCCTGGATTTGAACCGGGCTCGTGAAATCACGGTGCCATCGCCTTATCGGCTGTGCTATAGACTCTATAAAATTCTCCAACCTGGAAGTTAATCTACTTCCCGAAGAACTAAGTTGACTGCTAACTGCCGTCCATACTTATTTTTACAGAGAACCAGGGCAACTTGTAGCTAGTGGTTAGGCTGGTGCGTTTCCTTGATGTGTTTATAGTTGTTGTCATACCTGAATAGAATGAATAGAATCACCAGTGACGGTGATGTTGATCAAAGAATTCCGACTGTTGTCCCTGGATTCAAACTGGGCTTGTGAAATCACAGTGCCATCACCTTACTAACTGTGCTATAGACTCTATCAAATTTTCCAACCTGGAAGTTAATCTACTTCCTGAGGAACTAAGTCGATTGCTAACTGCCGTCCATACTTATTTTTACAGAGAACCAGGGCAACTTGTAGCTAGTGGTTAGGGTGGTACGTTTCCTTGATGGGCTTATCGTTGTTGTCATACCTGGATAGAATCACCAGTGATGGTGATGTCGATCAAATAATCCCGACTGTTGTCCCTGGATTCGAACCAGGCTCGTAAAATCACGGCACCATCGCCTTACTGACTGTGCTACCGACCCTATAAAATTCTCTAACCTGGAAGTTAATCTACTTCCCAAGGAATTAAGTCGATTGCTAACTGCCGTCCATACTTATTTTTACAAAGAACCAGGGCAACTTGTAGCTAGTGGTTAGGCTGGTACGTTTCCTTGATGGGCTTATCGTTGTCATACCTGAATAGAATCGCCAGTGAGTGATGTCGATCAAATAATTCCAACTGTCGTCCCCAGATTCGAACATAATAACAACAATATTAATAGTGATAAATTCATTGATTTGGTTTGATATTACAAACTCCCCTCTATTGAGAGGCTAGGATGGTGCCCTTTCAGAGGATTCTGTAACATGGAATTTAATGAACCATGCCCTTGGTTCAATTCACCAGTGGCAGGGTTTGAACCACCATCACCTCAAACTTTGCCACAAGAAGTGACACCAACAACCTGTTCAAACAGCGAATATCCATAATAATAATAATCTATGTACCAATTGGCTTTTTTCCCCTTATATGAGAGTTAGCCATAAAAATATAAAAATAAATAAATAATATAATAATACAAATAATGATAATAATAATAACAATGTGGTTTACCAAAACCCTTTTCCTCTTGTAGGGGGTGGGGAGGGGATGGCTGCATTAAAACATATTACCATCCTACACCCATCCCTTTACAAAATTTGACGCAGCCCGAAGGGACTTCTCCCCGTCTTCTCCTTTTATGCATGGGGGGACGGAGAGGGGGGGTCGCCGATTTAATGAAGCGGCCTTGCTGTGGATGTGCTGTGTCTTGCGACACTGCTTCTGACCCAGGGCAGTGGACAAGGTGCAGGGATGACCCGTCATCCAGGAGGTGCTAAGATAAGAGGGAAGGTGGAGGGGTGTGGAGTGTATTCAGGGATGGAATGGGTGGGAATGATTTTATGCCTTTTCCTTTTTGGCAACCTCCCTTGTAAGGGGGAAAAAGCCTTGGTATATGTATGTATGTATGTATGTACACCCATCCCTCACCCATAAATGGTAGCAATGAAAAATTACAATTAGGATATTGTTATTTGACATATTCTTTTATTCTTTTAATTTTAAATCAACAATGCTCCCTTATTCCTTCTCTTTAGTTTTTGCATTCTACATAATACTTTAAGCATGAAAAATAGATGCAAGATTTATCATTATCACTTAATATACTAAAAGATGATTACATAAGTAGCATTGTATAATGAATGAAAATATGTAATGACATTAGATGTAAGACTAGTAGAGACCCAAATAACCACTAAAATCTAGCTACTCAATGAGATTCAGAATAAGTGTTTGGTTCTTTTGTAACTCAAATTCTAAGTATACTGGAAGTTAGTAAAATATGATGACATCTGCAAATTAATGTCCAAGAACATAATGTCATGTGAGATCCATACAATTCTATCAGTAATCCATGATGACAATATAAATAATGCATACAGTATAACAGCAACATCTTTTGACCGGTTCAGGTATACATTTGGTCCAAATAAATTATGTGGCCTTAACTCTACAGGTAATTCTGTGAGGAACAACACAACACACCAGATGATCCTTCACAAAGCTAGAATGAAAAGCAGTGTACTCTATATTTCCATATGGCATAACAAGCATGCACGGCTGTGCATAAACATCTTGCCAAGACACATAGTCAGGACTTGTAAAAAATGCTTACTGGCAAACCTTACAAAAGCTTTAATTCATCTTACATTGTCAAACCAACTGCCCAATAATGGACAAGAACTGATACCAGCAGAAAGCATTGCATGATTTAAAAGCCATATAGTATTTCATTTAAGCTTGAAGGCATCACACTTCATAGATGTGACTACAACATTCACAAATGAACTTCACTTGCGTAATTTCAAGGTTTTGTATCCATTATACAGTTACCAGCTCATTAACTTTAACAAATAATTTGCACAAAATATCTACATCCTTTGCAATCATGTACAGGGCTTTGCTGAATGCTGCAGTCACATCTTTACTAAGTACTGGACTCTAGGTGGCTTTACAAACATACAGGACAAATGGTGTTTGGGTAGAGGAGAAAGGGCATGAGAACTAACCATCTAACTAATACTCTTTACTTTCAATTTTTTCTTCTCAGAATTGCATCTTTATGAACTAAATGAATGGGTGGGATATTACACAAAAAATCTACTACAGATGTTGCTTTTCTCTAACATTTTAGAACCTTTCAAAATTAATCTAAATTGATTCCTATACATTTCTCTGCTCTACATATTGCATAAAGCACTGAACATTAGAAATGTAAAGTTTATTTTCTTTCAGCAAATTTTTACCAATATCCTGTAAGCATCAAACCCTCCCTGCAGACCATGTACCATGAAAGGCTTACTGATCCTGCTGCTGCATTTGTGATAGCACACATAGCTATCCTTGAAACAGCTGTAAGCTGCATGCAGCAGCTAAAGAACCAGCAATAGTGTCTTGTGGCTCCTCACACTGATTGTCAACTGTTGGCCACAGTACCTGTTCCAACCACTAGTGAATGACCATGAAAGTCATAGTACGCAGCCATGTGAAAGGCCATGTTGGTTAACACAACCAGGTACTCCAGAAAGGCGAAGACTGAATACACTGTAATGAAATAAAAATATGTCAATATGAGAGCTAAAGTAATGTATGGAAGAATGGTGGTATTAAAGAAATGAGTCTGGATGGGAATAACTAATCTCTAACATTTTGACAGTCATGGTAACTGAGAAAGTACTACTTTCATACTTCAATTAGGCACTTTTGGAATAGTAATAATATACATAATTATTCTTATGGTTACACAGTGTTTATATGTTTAAGCATGTCACTTGACAGACATGTCAGCAAGATTGTGAGAGATGTACGGACTACTGCATGTGATTAAAGTGGTGTTTCACTATATGGATGAAGAGACAATGAAAAAACTCATCAAAACCTTGATCCATCCAAGACTGGAATATACATCAGTGGTATGGTCCCCACACAGTGTGAAGGATATAAGCAAGATCAAGATAATACAAAGGGCAGCACCAAACTGGTCTCCAACCTAGCTGATAAACCATATGAAGAAAGAATAAAAGCACTGGGTCTACCAATTTTGAAAGATCAAAGAGAAAGAGGTGATATGACTAAGGATAGGAGGGCTTTAAGAGGTCATGAGAACAAATTAACAATGTATGTGTCTAAAGCAGGGGTTCTTAATCTTTTTTCTCCAATTCCCCACTTTTTAGTGAGCCAACTCTCCATTTCCCACCACAGCATCGGTCTTTGACAAATTTGATTTTAACCCATGCAGTGTTTAGTACGTAAATATACAGTGTTGTCACTTTTACCCAAACATGACTTACAATACCTCATATATTGGTTGTTTTTGTTATTAAAACAGTCTGTAAATGGTTGTGATTTGTAAAGTAAGTCAACATTTGGATGTAATGTATCAAATTTTGAAGCACTATCAATTATTTGTGGTTGGAAACAAATTCATGAAATGTGACAGCAAGAAGACACCAGAAACAAACAAAAAGAAACAAAAACACATCGATGAAAAAAAAAAAAAAAAAGACAGTGGTTCTTCTGTCCAACAGATCATTCCCCACTTGGCAACTCTGCCATTCCCCACCAGTGGGGAATTCCCCACAGGTTAAGAACCACTGGTCTAAAGGATATGAAGAAATACAGTTTTCCATATTGATGTATAAACACTTGAAAATTTTTCTATGGTAATATAACCCAAGCTGGAATAAGATATGAATTCAAATCTATCTATCTACCAAGGGGTTTTTCTCCCTTATAAGGGAAGTAGCCAAATCAAAAGGCACGCACCCACTCCCACCCATTTGAATTTAGACAAGGAAGATCATGACCAAAGATTGGAGAAATTACAGTTGTCAACATTGGAGCAGAGAAGGGAAAGAGGCAATTTGTTAACCATTTTCAGAATTATGAAAGGGATGGAAGATCTCGATAGAGATGACCTATTAAGATGGGACAAGAGGGAAACAAAAGGACACGAAAAGAAACTAAAGAAAGACAGTTACAGAAGAGACTTGAAAAAGAATAGTTTCCTACACAGTGATTGATGTCTGGAACAAATTGAACAGTGAAACAGTGAATGCCAGAACTTTACACTATTTCAAGAAAAAACTGGACGTGGAGAGATATGAAAACGGGTCACAACAAGCATAGCTCCTGTCCCGTAAAATACAACTAGGCAAATACAACAAATCTAATCTACTTCTACTCGAGACTAATAGATATAATAGATGAGAGGGATGGATGGGCAGAATGTGCCTATCTAGACCTACAACAGGCATTTGACAAAGTACCACACAAGAAATTAATAAGAAAATTTGAATCAATAAGTGGCATCGCAGGTAAATTATTAGACTGGACGGAAGATTTCCTGACTGGGAGAAAAATGATAGTAATTAGAGACAAATACTCAAAATGGGAAGAAATGATAAGTGGTGTTCCACAAGGGTCAGTGCTGGCTCCAATCATGTATGCCATATAAATAAACGACATGGATGAAGGAGTTGATTGTTATACGAATTTCTTCACAGATTATGCAAAAATGTTAAAGAAAGTAAGGAAGCTCGCTGGCTGAGTGGGTTAGGGCATCATTACTTGCGACGAAGGTCGAGGTGAGGGCGGTTCGAATCCTGCCAGCGGCGAAGATGAACCAAGGGCATGGTTCATTAAATTCCATGCTACAAAGCCCTCTGTGAGGGGCACCATCCTAGCCTCCCGATAGGGGGGAGCGTGTGACATTAAACCATATCATATCAAGAACAGAAGAGGACTGCGATTCATTACAATCAGACCTGGACAAAATCTGGAAATGGACTCAAAAGTGGGAAGTGAACTTTAATATCAAGAAGTGTTGCATAATGGAGTTTTGAAAAAGCAAAAACAGAATTTAAAAAAATTACAAAATTGGCAAAGAAGAAATAAAAAAAGTGCACACAGAAAGGGACCTTGGAGTATTCAGCAAAGACATGACACCGGATAAACATATAAACAAAATAGTCGGTGAAACCTACAACCTATTAAGGTCACTGAAAGTGGCATTTGACTACTTGGATGAAGAAATTATTAAAAAGATATTGGTGACATTGATTAGACCAAAGCTGGAATATGCAGCGACACTATGGACACCCAGCACTAAAAAGAATATAAGGAAACTAGAAAGAATACAGAGAGCAACAACAAAGTTGGCACCAGCTCTTTCCAATTTAACATACGAACAAAGATTATCGAAATTGGAACTACCAACACTAGAGCAGATAAGAGAAAGAGGTGATCTAGTGACTATATTTAGAATCATGAAAGGAATGGAAATCCTTGACAGGAATGATTTACTAAAAAATGACAAAACAAGAGGTCATGAAAAGAAACTAAAAAAGGATAACTATAGAAAAGATCGGAAAAAGAATAGCTTCCAACACAAAGTGCTGGATATATGGACTAACAGTATGTGCAAATACTATTCAAGATTTTAAGAAAAAACTTGATGCTGAAAGATACAAAGATGGGTCACTACGAGCAGAATTGTGTTCCTGTCATTTTCATGCTATGTTCTATTGGAGGATTTCTGTATGAAGGTGCCCTGTAGGGGTGGTACCTGGTTTCCAAACTGGGCTAAAGAAATAGAATAAAACTACCTTAGAACATAAGAATGAAGGAGACTGCAAGAGACCATAAGGCCTACACAAGGCAACTCCATATCCATCACCCCCCTGTCATCCCCATCCATAAAGTTGTCTCACCATTTCTTAAAACAACTGATAGTTTCAGTGTTCACTACATGGTTACCAAGTCTATTCCATTCATTGACCACCCTATTAGTAAACCAATTAGATGCAACCACTACATAGAAGACACTGAACACTTCATCCTACACTACCCAAAACTAAAAGACCCTAGATAAAATCACAATATTCCCTGAATGACATTATGGGGCTCCTGGTGGCCATTGCTGGTTACCTGGGAGCAGTGGGTCCAAGAGACCTTGGGCAATGGATTCACTGACTGATAACATTAGCAATATAATAATTCTTACGTGCAATAACACTCATAAACAAGTTAATGATAAAGTTAGTTGTACATTTTTACAAAACAAAAATCCACTCCAAACTTTGAGAATCAAGTGTAAATTTATGAGTATATTGTTCAAGCAGATAAAAAACTTAATCAATACTGGATATACATTACTTTCTCAAATTAAATTTAGAATTGAAAATATAACTGTATTACTTACTTCCAGGTTCACAGTAGGTGTTGTGACGGTAGAAAAAGTATAGAGCGACGAAGAAGCTGACGATGTTGGCCTTCATCAAGTTTCTCTGCAGATGCATAATTTATATGGCTGATTAAACTATGGTCATATTAATATTGTTGTTTTTTACCAAAGTTGACAGATTTTATCAACACCTCACACATATTTTCATCAAACACAAAAATATGTCCTCTTATTTTTTGTATCACAACACATATGCACTTCATATGTATACATATCAAACATACATCTCTTTAAAGTTTTATATATATTTCTAAATTCCTCAATGATATTTCAAGCTCTTCATTTTCTAATGTTGATCAATCCATTCTAAAATTAATCAATCTAATGCTAACAAATGCTCATTACTGTGGAAAGACACTACATTATATCATGAAACCATTCTAGAGTAACGAGACAGTGCACTAACCAAAACTAAAAATGTAGTTTCAATGTACTTTTCATTTTTTCTAAAGATATGACATATGTATCAATTTCGTGACCTAAAAATAAAAATTTTACAATGAAAATTTCTGTACCTTTCCTTTTTTCTCAACAAATGGTATTAATTAATTCATTATTCTTTTAAATTACTAAACCCTTTTGTTGTCACAAAGTATGGTGATCACAGTGCTTTAGTTTAACATCACAAACACCCTCCCAGAATGGGGATGGCTTTTTGAAGCAGGAAATATAATGTAGTTTAGTGCTCATACTACAAACTTTCTGCCAGGCAAATTCAATCTGCCTTCACTCCAATCTTGCACCCAAGTAGCAATACTCTGAACCACTCAGAGAGCAAGTATCCCTAACTTAATAACAACATCTATATAGTGGGGGTAGCCTAGCTGATGAATTATGCATTTTTTCATAAAGGCATGAAATCTATTATATTATAAATATACATTCAGTTCTCAATCTAATAGACCTCCATTTAATGGATTTTGGAGGCAATGGACAAAATCCTGTAAGAATAAACTTCCCCACTATACAAAGCATATTAAGAACTCATCTTCAATCCTTGATAAGGCTCATATCAAATCACAGTGAATATGTTGAATTTCCCATATTTATTAGGTTAATATCCCCATTTTCTCCATTAAATTGAGGGGTGGGTGTATTTTGGAAAAAAAAAAAAAAAATCTAACATAGAGGTCAATTAAATTTATGCCTTCTATGGTGAATCTCTTGACTTTCAAGATTGAAACTATCAGAAAATGCTCCTGTCACTTTTCCTCCAAAAAAGTACTTTCTTTTGAAAAGACCAATTAGAAATTTTCCTTTTTCATTTCTACCTTCAAAGACCTCACCACCCTATATTAATTTGATTAGTTTTTTTTTCCTATGTGGCACTTTTTTTTAATACATGTCAAACTTAAAAATTAGCTCTGCACATTATATGGTGAATCTATTTCTTTTTTTTTGGGGGGGGGAGGGGAGGGGAAAGATAGAGTAAATCCACCCTATTAAAGCCAAGACACCCCTGGGCAATGCTTAAACACCGTACTCTAGCAACAGACCTGAAGTGAAATTTTATCTAAATAATAATAAAACCAAATTAGTACTGTTTGCACTCATGGAAATTTATAGAATGGTTAATATATTTAAACTTAAAAAAATTACCAATATTCCCCATTTTCAATGATGATTGATGTTTAATATTTTCATATTGGTATGGGACTTCAATCAACCATGTACAACAGGTAAAAGTATTCAAAGACACATCTGATATTTACCTAGTTGTATCTTATGGGAAGGGGAGCTACTCTCATGGTGTCCTATCTCTGTATCTTGCAGTGTCTAAATTGCTCTTAAATTCGTGTATGGTTTTTGCACACACTATTTTTTTGTCTAGTTTGTTCCATACATACACCAGTCTGTGGGGAAAGCTGTTCTTTTTCAGGTCCGTTCTATAACTGTCCTTTTTGAGTTTCCTTCCGTGTCCCCTTGTATTTCTCTTGTTCTGATTTATCAAGTCTTCTCTATTAAGGATTTCCATACCTCTCATTATTCTGTAGATAGTCAACAAGTCCTCTTTCTCTTCTTTGTTCCAGAGTCAGTAATTCTATTTTTGACAATGTCTCTTCATATGACAGTTTTGAAAGTGTTGGGGACATCTTTGTAGTTGCTCTCTGGATTCTCTCGATTTTCCTTATATTCTTTTTGGTATTGGGTGACCCTACTCCAATTTTGCCCTTATCAGTGTGACTATTATTTTCTTTACCATTTCTTTGTCCAAGTAAAAGCAGCTTTTATTTATCTTAGCAAGTTGTAGGTTTCTCTGACAATTTTATTATCTGTTTACCAGGGGGACATGTCCTTTGTGATGATTACTCCCCAGGTCTTTTTCAGATTCCACTTTCTTTACTTCCTTTGCATCAATTTTATATTTTCCTGATATACTTTTTTTATTTTTTCGAAACTCCATTATGCTATATTTCTTAATGTTGAAGTTCACTTCCCACTTCTGACTCCATTCCCAAACCCTGTTCAGTTCTCTCTGCAGCAACTCAATCTGTTTCAGTACTCACTTTCTTCAACAATTTAGTGTCATCTGCAAAGAAGTTCCAGTAACATTCCACACCCTCATCCATGTCATTCACATATATAGCAAACATTATTGTAGTTCAATATTGATCCTTGTGGGATTCCACTAATCACCTCTTCCCAAGTAGAACTCTTATCTCTGAGCATTACTCTCATTTTTCTTCCATGCAAGAAATCCTTCATCCATTTCAGTATTTACCTTGTATCTCTCCTATGGTTTCCAGTTTTCTTAATAGTTTATGTAGTACTTTGTCAAATGCGTTATGTAGGTCTTGGAAAGCACAATCATCCCATCTGTCCTTTTCTTGTATTATATAGTCTTGATTAGAAACAGATCAAATTTGTGCCACATGATCTTCCCAGACTAAATCCAAATTGTCTTGGATTTAGTATATTATTCTCATCCAGATGTTTTATCCATCTAATTTTGATAACTTTTTCACAAATTTTGGAAACCAGTTTGTTATTTGTTGGGTCTTCTTTATTTCCTCCTTTATGTATTGGTAGAATATCAGCATTTTTCCAGTCTTCTGGTAATTTTCCTTCTTTGAGTGATCAACTTATTATATATTTTGTCTATTACTTCTTCTTCACATTCTTTTAGTATCCAGTTTGTGTGTTTACAGTTGCATTGTAAAATGCTAGACACGCCACTAGCATTTTTTTTTTTTAATTATTAGGTTAAATTAGGTTACGTAATTTTAGGTAAGGTTAAGTTAGGTTAGGTTAAGCTAGATTAGGTTAGGTCAAGTTAGATTAGGTTAGATTAGGTTGTCATTTTAAATTAAGTTAGGTCAATGGGTAGAGGGAATGGGAATTTGTGACAAAAATGGTTATCAAACTCATTAACTACACGGCTAAAATATATTCTCTTCATGAACTGTGAGATGGGAAACTTTCTAAAAGTTTACTATGATTCATTTGCATTAACACCAATTTTCTTTTCCAAAACGAGCCTATCACTTTTAAGGTGTACTGTATCTGCCACAGCATGATATAGGCCAGAAAATATGCTACTTCCCTTAGTCTCAATTTACCTATTATAAATCACAGTTTCGGTCCAATTTTCCATTTATTTACTGAGCTGAGGCTTCTTCAAAGAGCTTGCCACCCACTATTAATTTGGCGATTACCATAATTTTCATATACTGCACTTTTTTTCCTAAATACATACATATGCCAAAGGCTTTCTCCCCCTTACAAGGGAGGTAGCTAAAAAACAAAGGCATAAAAACCACTCCCACCCATTCCATCCCCACATACTCCTCCCCTGTTCAGCCCCCTCCCTCCCTCTTATCTTGGCTCCTCCTGGATAACAGGTCATCCCTGCATCTCACCCACTTCCTTGGGTCAGGAGCAGTGTTGCAAGATACAGCACATCCACAGCAAGGCCGCTTCATTAAATTGGCGACACCCTTTCTCCATCCCTTCATGTAGAAAAAGAGAAGACAGGAAGAAATCCCTTCAGGCTGTGTCAAATTATTTTTCACACATACTCTCTCAACCCCCCATCCCCTACCCACTCCCTTTCATGCATCACAGCATCATCCTTACACAACCATTCTCCATTCACCCCATCTTCTGTCCTCTCCCATCCTTCCTCAATAGACATTCTCCTCTTTCCCAATGCCCCTTTTACCCCATCCCTCTCATCCTTGGTTGTCCCCTCATGTTCACTCCTACATTTGCCTTCCACACCTTTTTTACTAGTCTTTCTTCACTCATTCTTTCCATATGTCCAAACCATCCCAATACTCTTCCATCAACCCTATCTCCCAACTCCTTTTCCATCCCTGTTCCCCTCCTCACCTCCTAGTTTCTCACTCTATCTAGCCTAGTAGCCCCTAACATACTTCTCAGGAACCTCATCTCAAACACATTCAAACTCTTCCTCTCTTATGTTTCATGTTTCTACCCCATACAGTGCTGTCAGCACAATCACTCCTTCATACAATCTCCTCTTAGCATCCATTCCCAAATGTCTATTTCTCATTACACTTTTTAATCCCCCAAGGCTTCTCTCAATCTACATTCTACCTTCACCTCCATTCCTCCCTTTCCCACCACATTTGCACCAAAGTATCTAAAAATATCCACTTCCTCCGGTCTCTCTCCCTTAATACTCACTTCCAGTCTGCTGCCACTTTCTCCCCTTGGACATCTCATCACCTTACTTTTACCTACATTTATCTTCAACTTTCTTCTTTCGCATACCTCCCCAACCTCTGTCACTAACTTCCTCAATTCCTCCTCTGATCTTGCCACAAGCGCAGAGTTATCAGCAAATAATAACTGGATCACCTCCCACTTTTCTCTATTTACTTTAACAATCTCCAATCCCTGACCCATTACCCTTGCATTTACCTCTTGCACCACCCCATCCATGTATAAATTGAACAGCCAGGGTGATATAACACATCCCTGGTGAAGTCCCACCTTTTCTTCAAACCACTCACTCCATTTCTGATTCTAACACACACTCCACTACTCTCATAAAAACTCTTGACTGCTCTTAAAAGCTTTCCTTCTATCCTATATATCTGCAATACCTCCCACAGTGCCTTCCTGTCTCCGCTGTCATAAGCCTTTTCCAAATCCATAAAATCCCCCCCAAATCCTTACCTTTTCCTAAAGGTTTCTCATATGTGTCTTACCATAAAAGTCTGATCCATGCAACCCCTACCTGTCCTAACCCACACTGTTCCTCACCAATTACTCCCTCAGTTCCTCTCTTAATCCTCTCAATCAAAACACTCCCATAAGCCTTCCCAACTACACTTTTCAAACTGATCCCTCTGAAATTACTACACTCACACTTGTCACCTTTTCCCTTGTAAAGTGGAACTATACAGGCACCTCTCCAGTCTTCCGGCACTCTACCCTCTCTTAAACAAATATTAAATAACCTCACCAGCCAGTCCACCATCACTGTACTTCCTTTTTTTAGACATTCTGCATGACATCTATCCAAACCAGGTGCCTTACCTGCTCTCATCATCTTAACAACTGCCTTCACCTCATCTTTCATTATTTCTCCTCCATTTTCTTCATTCATCACTGTCATTTTCTTGGTGCTTTCCACTGCAACTAGCTATGCTCCTTCACATTTATCAACTCCCAATATACTCTGCCCATCTTCCATTTACTGCCGTCTCTCCCATTATCATCTCTCCGTCTGCACCTTTTATCTTTTCTTCTCTACTTGATTCACCTCCTCTTCCTCTCTTAACTTCTTTCCAAAACATCTTTTTGTTACTTACAAAATTTTCTGTCATACTTTTACCCCATTTCACATCAACTCTCCTCTTTGCCTCCTTTATCTTATGCTTTACTTCTCTTTTCTTTTCTTTGTGCCTCTCATTTGATTCTCTCATCCTAATTTGTAGCCAATCTGTGAATGCTCGCTTCTCTTCTACAACCTTCTTTGTTTCTTCATCCCACCACTCACTACCCTTCCCTCTATTTCTTCCCATCCTCCTTGTTCCACACACCTTGAACCATGCCCATTCCTCCTCCACTCCTAGTTCTACTCTATCCTTTACTCCCTCCCACTCCTCTCTCAGTTTTTTCTTGTACTTCTTTTCTTTCTAATTTAAGTAGTTTACTTTTGCACCCTACCTTATATCCTTTTCCTCTTTCTCCATCTATCCTCCACTCTCAACTTACACTAAAAAATTACCCAATACCCAACTCTCTCCCCTGAGAATATGTACATCCTTAACTCTACACATTATACATTGAAGCTTTTTTTTTTTTTTTTTGAGGGAGGGGAAAGATAGTCCAAATCCACCCTATTAGTATCAAGACACCCCTGTGCTACTTTTAAATACCATACTCTAACAACAGACCTGAAGTGAAAATTTATCAGAATAATTATGAAGCTAACTTAGTACTGTTTGCACACATGGACATTTATGGAATGGTTTTTAAAGTATATTCAAACTTAAAAAAACTTACCAATATTCCCCATCTTCAATGATTTTATATTGGTATGGCACTTCAATTAACAATGTATGACAAGTAAAAAGATTCAAAGACACAATTGATGAGCTACCACGAATTTGTTTACAGTTGTCGTGCAACTAACCATATACATGCTTCACAAACTGCTAGAAATGCTGCTAGCTATTTTTGAAAAAGTTATTAGGTTTAGATTATGTTAGGTTATGTTATGTTAAGCTACATTAGGTTAGGTGAAGTTAAATTAGGTTATGTTAGGTTAATGGGGGGAGGGAAAGGGAATTTGTGACAGAATATTATCAAATTAACAACACATCTAAATCTACCAGAAAAATATATTTTCTTTATGAATCATGAGATGGGGAACTTTCTGAAAATTTAACATGATTCATAGGCATTAATCCCCAATTTTCTTTTCCAAAAGGAGTCTATCACTTTTAAGGTGTGCTGTATCCATCAGAGCACACCTTTTGTCTCAATTTACCGCTTATAAACCTGTAAAACAGTTTCAGTTCATATTTGAACTTATTTACTACACCTCTTTCAAAATTGCGTTCTTCCTCCCTGCCAATTCTTGCAGTCATTCCTAGCTTGTTTGTAAGCTTTTTCGTTTTAGTGCTTCTTCTCTTCCTCCATTTTCCCCAATCCCCGTCCTTGGCCTTTTTTGTAATCTCACACCTTTCATTAAACCAGTCCTGTTTCTGCTTCTTCATTCCACTAGTCTTTGGCACATGTTTCTTCACTCCCCAGTTGTAAATGTCAAGAAACATTTCCCATTTCCTCCTTATTCCTGTGATACTCATGAATTCCTCCCAGTTTGTTTCTTCAAAGAATTTTTTCAATCCGAAGTAATCTGCTTTCCTAAAATTCAGTCTCCCTTGCCTGTGTGGTTCATTCCTTGGCTCTACTTTTTCATCCTCAAGCAGAAATTTAATTGTTACATGGTCACTTTTCCTTGTGGGGAAAGGGTAGTTCAATGAGCTGATATGTCTGGCTCTGTGATTAGTAACTGATCTTATCTTGTGGGAATGTCATCTCCTCTTACCCGGGTCACTTCTTTTACCCATTGGGTCCTTGTGTTTTCCATTGCTATACTTAACAGGATATTTCCTCAGGAATTTGTTTACTGCTAGCTTCTCATTCCTCCTAATTGACCTGTGATTAGAATATTCAATAAGGACTATAATGCTACTTTGTACAACATTTTTCTTTAGGAAAAGGGCTGTATCAAATAACATTTCTTGATATTCAGTTTCATTCCAAGCTCTTGTCTTGCCACCATGAATCTCTTTTATTCTGCCCTTTAATACTAACTGTTGGGTGTGTGCATCTACCCAATTCTTTTTACTTAATCATAGTATAGAGGAAAGGAGCAATGGTCACTGGGTTCCATCACCCATTCTCTAATTTTTTATCATACTTAGCCTCAAATTCATATACAGTTCCAAACTAATCTATATCCTCCATTTCCAATTATCATATTTATAATTGAACTATAGCTACCCTTCGTAGCTATTTACGTATCTTCTTGGAATTACAGATACGATCTTGAGTTTCTTCACTTTATTACACAATTCTAAGGGGAGTTCACTACACTTTTATACACAGTTTTACATAGAGTTTGCAGTATAGTCTTATACATAGTTTTTCACAGAGTTTCCAGTATAGTATTATACATAGTTTTTCACAGAGTTTGCAGTACACTACTTTACACAGGGCACATCTCTCCGACCGACGCTCTTGGAGCTGTGCACTCCGTTTTTGTGGGGCGGAAGTGCTGTCTCTGTAGAATTCTGAGGTGCTCTTTAGTCACCTTGAAAACAATTTTAATAGGAAAATCCGGCCCTTTACATGGTTGTTGTTAGTTCATAAATTATCTCTTATATACCTTTTTATAATGTATAATATATCCAGGGAGCAAGGGTTGATTACTACTGTGTTATCGCGTGTTATTCGGAATTGGCGATTGACCGCATTTATGTGTGCGTTCGTATGTCTGTGTGTGTATCTTGGTTCCGAGTACTCGATTACTGTTAGGTCAGCTTTCCTGCGATAAGTGCTAGGTCAGCTTGTTAGGGCGGATGTGTCTGGCGACAGGATGTCTGGGTGATGATTGTGACACCGCTCACATGATTTGTGGAAATGGTGATGTGGTTATAGTGATGTATACATATCTCACATATTGTTTGAGCTTGGGTTATATCACTTCCTAAGCTATACCAAGTACTTATGGATCTATATGGAAAACTGTATTTGTTTACATTCTTTAGACATATGGTCTTTCTTAATTTGCTCCCATGACCTCTTAAGACCTCACATCTTTAATTGAGATCTCTTCTGTCAATGAAATCTATTCCCTTTAATGACCTCAATACTGTAATCATATCACCTCTTTCTCTTCGATCTTTCAAAGCTGGCACACCCAGTGCTTTTAGTCTTTTGTCATGTGGTTTATCTGCCAGTTTGGTTCCTGCCCTTTGTATTCTCTCAATCTTGCTTATATCCTTCACTGTGTGGGGACCATACTACTGATGCATATTAGTCTTGGACAGATCAGGGTTTCAGCGAGTTTTTCCCATTATCTTTTCATCAATATAGTGAAACACCACTTTGATCTTCTGCAGTACTCCATATGTGTCTCCCATAATCCTACTGATATGTCTGTCATGTACCAGGTTGTTATCAACACTCCAAAGTCTTTCTCATTTGGTTCTGTAATGGGTTCTTTTCCCAAGGAACAGTTAAAGGATGATCTTTTGCCACTATTTGCCCATTTACAGTACTTTGCATTTTTTGGTATTGAACTTGATTTCCCATCCTTGGCTCCATGCACCAATAGTGTCTAGATATTTTTCATCTTTTTGCAATAGTTTACCATTCTCCTTGTTTTTCACTCTTCTCATTATTTTTGCATCATCTGCAAACATGTTGGCATACCATGTTGTACCTTCCATCATGTCGTCATTGACATAGACAAGAAACATTATTGTTGCAAGCACTGAACCTTGTGGAACTCCACTCATTACTGCTCTCTATCTTGACATCTTATCCTTTACTACTGTCCTCATGTATTTTTCTTTCAAAAAATCTTTAATCCATTTTAATAGTTTGCCTCTCAGTCCTCCAATGTGCCCCAGTTTCCACATAAGTCGACTATGAGGTACTTTATCAAATGCCTTCTCTAGGTCAAGGTACATCACAGTCCACCACCTGTCACTCTTGCAGCACATCAATCATTCTCGAGTAAAAGCTTAAAAGGTGAGACACACATGACTTTCCAGATCTGAAGCCAAACTGACTGTCTGTCAGAATGTTCATCTTTTCAAGATATTTGGTCTATCAACCTTTCATAATCCTTTCACATAATTTCACTATTGTGCTGATTAGTGATACTGGCCTATAATCTAGTGGTGTTTCCTTGTTTCCACCTTCGTGAATTGGCACCATGTTTGCCCTTTCCCATTCAAGTGCCACAATGCCTTCTTTCAATGAACATGTAACAAGACTTTAGATCTTGTCTGTTAGTTGTCCCCTACATTCTTTAAGTATCCAGTCTGAGATCCCGTCAGATCCTGAAGCTTTTGTCACATCCAATGATCCCAAGAGATTGACCACTTCCCTCACTTCTACATTTATATCTTCTAAACCTGGTTTATTGCTCCCATCGCTTTCTCTAAAAAAGTGCTCTCTTTTGTGAAGACCAATTGGAAACTTTTATTCATTATTACTGCCTGAGCTTAGGCTTCTGCAAAAACCTCACCACCCATCATTAACTTGTGATTTCTTCCCTGTGTCTTAATTAAATCTTTATCTACACACCAAGAGCTTTTTCCCTTTATAAAGGAAGTAGCCATGTCAAAAGCACATACCTACTCCCATCCACCACCCTTTGGCCCCTCTCATCTTAACTTCTCAAGGATGGTGGGTCATCCATGTATTCTGCCCACTGCCCTGGGTCAGAACCAATGTAGCAAGACACAGTACATCCATAGCAAAGCCACTTCACTTAATTGGTGACCCTCCACTCTCCATCCCCTCATACAGTAAAAGAGAAGACGGGGAGAAATCCCTTTGCAAGCACTCATTACTATTCTCTATCTTGACTATCCTCATCTATTGTTCCTTCAAAAGACCTTTCATTCATTCTGGTAGTTTGCCACTCAGTCCTCCAATGTGCTCCAATTTCCACATAAGTCGACTGTGAGGTACTTTATCAAATGCCTTCTCTAGGTCGGGGAACACACAGTCCACTCACCCGTCTCTCTCTTGCTACACATCAATCACTCTCAAGTAAAAGTTTAAAAGGTTCAACACACACACAATCTTCCAGATCTGAAGCCAAACTGACTGACTGTCAGGATATTCGTATTTTCAATGCATTTGGTTCATCAATCTTTCACAATCCTTTCACATAATTTCACTATTGTGCTTGTCAGTGATACCAACCTATAATTTAGTCGTGTCTTCTTACTTCCATTTTTGTGAATTGGTACCACATTTACCCTTTTCCTATCAAGCAGCACTATGCCTTCTTTCAATAAACATACAATAAGACTGTGACTCTTGTCTGCTAGATGTTCCCTACATTCTTTAAGTATCCAGTTTGAGATCCCATCAGGTCCTAAGCTTTTGTCATATCCAATGATCCCAAAATATTTAGCACTTCTCTCACTTCTACATATATATCTTCTAAACCTGAATTCTTGCTCCCGTTGCTTTCCTCATAAAAACTGCTCTCTTATGTGAAGACCAATTGTGGTAATAGAAAGAGGGGAACCATCAACAGTTGTCAGTTGTCTTTGTAAGAGAAGATGGAGGAAATACAGATGAAGATGACATAGATCTTATTCCCATCCCAGTGTAGATCTTAATCCTATCCCAGTGTAGATCTTAACCTCTTCACTCCGGGCCAAAATCTCGCGGGCAGCATTATCTGCCAGACGTACGATGTGTCGTAATAATACTCACATCATAAAATATAGTCACCGCTTATATCGATTGTTCTCTCTTTCACCCGTGAATTTTGATAACTATAGAAAATATGATGAAGACAGTTTAGATAGAGAGTATGTCATTACGCAGGGGGCAACTACAATAAATATAATCAAGACGACGATATGGCAGCCTCGCATATCCACTTGCTCCTCATGCCGCCTACGTATGCGGCACCGTATGGAAGGGGTTAATCCTATCCCAGAGTAGATCTTAATCCCATCCCAGTGTAGATCTTAATCCCATCCCACAGCAACTGAGTATTTGTCCTTTGGGGCTGCACATCCAAAGGAAGGCGAGAGTATCAAATAGTTTTGTAGAAAAGCATCAGGGAGATTTTCTCTAATGGCACATCTTGCACGACCACCAACTGCATGTAGATCTACTGGTCACGGGTCACTCCAATGAGTATTTTCATCGGAGACAATGGAAAAGTATAATGTGAAAAAGATGAAGATAGGATTTAATAATGTCTCCAGAACTAAGCTACTAAAAACACAAAGTTCTAGAAAGCAAAGGGACCAGACAAAGTTTCAGAACTGAAAATGAAAGAGAGTGCACAACATTTGAGCTACCCAGTAACAACATTATGTGAGAATTCATTAAGAAAAAGACATTTTTCTTCACAATGAAAACTATCCTAGTCCCCATATAAAAAAGACGTACAGAGAGAGGACCCATTCAACTATAGATTAATGTCACTAACCAGCATACCATACAAAACATTAAAAAAAATTACTGAGCAAAATTGGACAGAAATACTAGAAAAAATATATATATTAGTATCACATGTAATCTGGATCCAGCACAGAAAGATCATGCATAGCAAATCTACTTTGTTATTAAAAGAGTTACTGAATTTCTCTATGAAAGAGAAGAATGAGTGGACTGCGTATACCTGTACCTGAAGAAGCCTTTGACAACATACCTCATAAGAGACTAAAGTGGAAGCTCAAGGTAAATGGTGAAGTTGGAAGTAAACTGTTGAAATGGATGGGAGATTTCCTGGAAGGAAGGAAAATGACAACGGTAATCAGACGAGTTCAATCTGAATGAAAAGAAAAGGCCATTGGAGTCCCACAGGTATCGGTGTTGGCACCATTCATGTTTCTCATATACATAAATGAACTGAGAGAGTAGCCAGCTACATATATATAATTCCTGAACAATGCTAAACTGCAAATGAGAATATCAGGTGAAATATCAACAGAAATCTTGTAGTTAGAACTGAACAAAATGTGCATCTGGACCTAAAAAAGGGAAATGAAATCTAATACTAGTAAGTTCAATGTGATGTACATGGCTGCCACAAAAGGATATACACTTGAAGAAAAACTGATGACACTGGATAAAGAAAAAGATCCATGGATAACACTCCAGACCAATCCACAACTTAAAATTCCTCAATGCAAAACAAACACATTAGCATACTACTATTCAACATAAACAGAATAAAAGCAATCAGTTGCCCCATTGAAAGTGGCAGCAGACTGGAAGTGAGTATTAAGGGAGAGAGACTGGAGGAAGTGGATAGTTTTAGACACTTGGGTGCAAATGTGGCAGGAAAGGGAGGAGTGAAGGTGGAGGTAGAATGTAGATTGAGAGAAGCGAGTAAATGCCTTGGTGGATTAAAAAGTGTAATGAGGAATAGACATTTGGGAATGGATGCTAAGAGGAGACTGTATGAAGGAGTGATTATGCCAACAGCACTGTATGGGGCAGAAACATGGAACATAAGAGAGGAAGAGAGAAGGAGTTTGAATGTGTTTGAGATGAGGTGTCTGAGAAGTATGATGGGGGTTACTAGGCTAGATAGAGTGAGAAATGAGGAGGTGAGGAGGAGAACAGGGGTGGAAAAGGAGCTGGGAGATAGGGTTGATGAAAGAGTATTAGGATGGTTTGGACACATGGAAAGAATGAGTGAGGAAAGACTGGTAAAAGAGGTATGGAGGGCAGATGTGGAGGGAGTGAACATGAGGGGACGTCCTAGGATGAGGTGGATGGATGGGGTGAAGGGGGCTTTGGGGAAGAGGGGAATGTCTGTTGAGGAAGGACGGGAGAGGACAGAAGACAGGGGTGAATGGAGAATGGTTGTATATGGATGATGTTGTGATGCATGAGGTGGAATGGGCGGGGGGATGGGGGGTGAGGTAGTATGTGTGAGCAAAATTTGACGCAGCCCGAAGGGATTTCTCCCCGTCTTCTCCTTTTATGCATGGGGGGACGGAGAGGGGGGGTCGCCGATTTAATGAAGCGGCCATGCTGTGGATGTGCTGTGTCTTGCGACACTGCTTCTGACCCAGGGCAGTGGACAAGGTGCAGGGATGACCCGTCATCCAGGAGGTGCTAAGATGAGAAGGAGGGTGGAGGGGTGTGGAGTGTATTCAGGGATGGAATGGGTGGGAATGATTCTATGCCTTTTCCTTTTTGGCTACCTCCCTTGTAAGGGGGAAAAAGCCTTGGTATATGTATGTATTATGTTCTATTATGGTGCTTTTGGCACATCCCATTATTACTCTCAATGCTTTGATTTGTGTACTTCACAAGGTGTACCTGTACATTAGTATAAATTATATAAGTGAGTGCCTGTATAGTTCTTCTTTACAAGGGAAAAGGGGACAAGTGTGAATGTAGTAGTTTCAGAGGGATTAGCATAAATGTAGTTGGGAAGGCTTATGGGAGGATCTTGAATGAGAGGATTAGGAGAGGAACAGAGGGAGTAATTGGTAAGGAACAGTGTGGATTTAGGACGGGTAGAGGTTGTGTAGATCAGATCTTTGTGGTAAGACAAATATGTGAGAAAGCTATAGGAAAGGGGAAGGATGTTTTTTGGGCTTTTATGGATCTGGAAAAGGCTTATGATAGGGTAGACAGAAAGGCACTGTGGGAGGTTATGCAGATATATGGGATAGGAGGAAAGCTTGTAGGAGCTGTCAAGAGTTTTTATGAGAGTAGTAGAGCTTGTGTCAGGATTAGAAATGGAGAGAGTGAGTGGTTTGAGGTAAAGGTGGGACTTTGTCAAGGATGCGTTATGTCGCCCTGGCTGTTCAACTTATACATGGATGGGGTAGTGCGAGAGGTAAATGCAAGGGTAGTGGGTCAGGGATTGGAGATGGTTAAAGAAAATGGAGAAAAGTGAGAGGTGAGCCAGCTGTTGTTTGCTGACGACACTGCGCTTGTGGCAGGATCGGAGGAGGGACTGAGGAAGTTGGTGACAGAGTTTGGGAGAGTGTGTGATAGAAGAAAGCTAAAGATAAATGTGGGTAAAGTAAGGTGATGAGATGTACAAGGGGTGAAAGTGGCAGTAGACTGGAAGTGAGCATTAAGGGAGAGCGACTGGAGGAAGTGGATAGTTTTAGATACTTGGGTGCAAGTGTGGCAAGAAAAGGTGGAGTGAAGGTGGAGGTAGAATAAAGATTGAGAGAAGCGAGTAAATGCCTTGGTGGATTAAAAAGTGTAATGAGGAATAGACATTTGGGAATGGATGCTAAGAGGAGACTGTATGAAGGAGTGATTGTGCCAACAGCACTGTATGGGGCAGAAACATGGAACATAAGAGAGGAAGAGAGAAGGAACTTGAATGTGTTTGAGATGAGGTGTCTGAGAAGTATGATGGGGGTTACTAGGCTAGATAGAGTGAGAAATGAGGAGGTGAGGAGGAGAACAGGGGTGGAAAGGGAGTTGGGAGATAGGGTTGATGAAAGAGTATTAGGATGGTTTGGGCACATGGAAAGAATGAGTGAAGAAAGACTAGTAAAAGAGGTATGGAAGGCAGATGTGGAGGGAGTGAACATGAGGGGACGTCCTAGGATGAGGTGGATGGATGGGGTGAAGGGGGCTTTGGGGAAGAGGGGAATGTCTGTTGAGGAAGGACGGGAGAGGACAGAAGACAGGGGTGAATGGAGAATGGTTGTATATGGATGATGTTGTGATGCATGAGGTGGAATGGGCAGGGGGATGGGGGGTGAGGTAGTACTGTATGTGTGAGTAAAATTTGATGCAGCCCGAAGGGATTTCTCCCCGTCTTCTCCTTTTATGCATGGGGGGACGGAGAGGGGGGTCGCCGATTTAATGAAGCGGCCATGCTGTGGATGTGCTGTGTCTTGCGACACTGCTTCTGACCCAGGGCAGTGGACAAGGTGCAGGGATGACCCGTCATCCAGGAGGTGCTAAGATGAGAGGGAGGGTGGAGGGGTGTGGAGTGTATTCAGGGATGGAATGGGTGGGAATGATTCTATGCCTTTTCCTTTTTGGCTACCTCCCTTGTAAGGGGGAAAAAGCCTTGGTATATGTATGTATTATGTTCTATTATGGTGCTTTTGGCACATCCCATTATTACTCTCAATGCTTTGATGTGTGTACTTCATAAGGTGTACCTGTACATTAGTATAAATTATATAAGTTTATTAACACTAACACAGAATATGCCTGGCCAATGATTCAAACTACCCTAGAACCACCACACAGGGGACACAGAACACCTCATACTACAATGAAAACACACAAACGATCCCTTGGGAACACAGAATATATCTTCCCTAAGAGACTTGTAAACCTGCCTAGAGGCTGTTGCTGCTTATCCGACTGTCATGAGTCAGAGGCAACAGGGGCAATAGATTGAGATTGATTTAACTAGTGTTTTGACAGCTACTGTGGACTCTCCTCCATACATTTTACTTTGTTGTATAATGTGTTAAAAATGGTGCCCAGACCCAGGAAGGCTCCCCTAAGAAGTTCGCTGAGCAGTGAAGATAAAATTGGAAAGTTTAAGAAGATATGTCAAGGGTGGGTGATAAATTCCAAGATGCTGAGTGATGTTCTAGAAGCTTCCAGCACCACCATTAGTCAAAATGTGTATGCCCTCAAGGAATACAATATAAACCTAGCTAAGTCAGATGAAGTGCAAGAAGCAATAGAAGTTGAAGTAGCTGAGGAACTTGACCAAGTTTTGGATGAAGCACATGAATTTAGAACAGAAAGTGCAAGGCCTGGGATATTAGCTGAAGATAAGATATGGGAATCAGCAGCAGAAACAGCTAGTCCTCAAGCTGGTAGTGTAAATGGAAAATCTTCATCTTGATAATGAGAACACCAATATCAAGTTACCCAAGTTAGAATTGCCAAAGTCTAGTGGTGAACTGACCCAGTGGCAGTCCTTCTGGGATTCCTCCCACATTGATACAACAGACTTTCCAGTGATCAGTAAGTTTCCCTATTTGTTGTCTCCTCTGGAGAGAGATGCCAAGAATGTGGCCAAGGGACTAGCTCATACTGGTACTAATTACCCTGTAACCTGTGACCCACTGAGAAAATGCTACAAGCTAGCAAGGATTATCTTTGCTCACATCCAGACATTGTTGAATGGTCACGTCAACATCAGTGAACCATAGGTTGTGGTACAATTGTGGAAGTTATGTGACGAGACTGATATATATCCACAGTTTGGAGGCAATAGGCATTACAGAGAAGCCATGCAAAGTGTTTCTTAGCCCGATTATCCTCTTGTTTACCCAGTGAACTGTGGTTAGAATGGCCCAGGGATGGTGATGGACATGAGAGCGACTTGACTTGGCTAATGACATTCTTAGACAATGTAATTTCAAGATTAGAAAGATCTGAGGCCTTTAACCCATTGACGACGGGTATCATGTATACATGTCATAGCAGAATTGCCACAGACGACGGGAGCATGTATAGGTGACATGACACTTGCCGACGGGGAAGTCATCCATAGCTGCACGAGTTGTTTTGGTACTAACGCCGGGCAACATGTATTGATGATTTCTCTACCGAAACGACGGGATATCATACATGCATGCCATATTTTTTATTTATTTATTTATTTATTTTTTATCTATTTATTTATTTTATTTATTTATTATTTATTTTTTATTCGTTCTACTTATTGTTCCCCCCATCCCTCTCCTCCTCCACCTCCCACACGCGAACCTGAAACAGTGGGGAGGGGGGGGATGGAGGGTATGCTCCCCCCCTATCCCATGGGAGGGGGGATTCCCTCCTCTACCCCCGTTTCTCTCCTCCTCCACCTCCCATACACGAACTGGAGCCAATGGGGAGGGGGGGGAGGGGGGTATGATTCCTAACTCCATTTCCCACCCAAAACCCCCATCCCACTTTCCTTACACCAATTAGTGAAGGGGATATCATGGGAGGGGGGTATGCTTCCTAACTCCATTTCCCCTCCTACCCCCCCTACCCCCCAACCGAGGTTACAACAGGAGATCCTAGGCCTCTCTCGCCACTCGCTAGCCTGACATCATGCCACGCAAGCAACTCTCAACCGCTGCCTCAACCCCTGCCTGTTCTGGTGCTGACCCTGGTTCAGCTCAGCCTTCCACTTCTGGTCTTAGAGCCAAGAAGAGGACCCAGCGTCTTTCAACCCCTAGGCCTGACTCTTATGTTGACGACCCGGCAATTGCTACTCGACCTCCTCCTGCCTCAACCTCAACCCCTGCCCGTTCTGGGGCTGACCCTGGCTCAGGTCAGCCTTCCACTTCTGGAGTTAGAGCCAAGAAGAGGACCCGACGACCTTCAACCCCTAGACCTGACTCTGACTCGGAGGTAGACGACCCGGCACCTGTTACTCGTCCTCCTGCTACATCTCAACAACCTGCCACAAATGTAAGTGTGAAAATTTATGTTTGAAATGTAATTATTTTGATTGTAATATAAATGTGTGACAGTTTTCACATACACGTGCGAGATGCATATTTTATGTGATCTATTTTGTATATTTCAGGTCCCAGACTCTGACTTGGAGCTGGATACAGGGGGTGACGATGTCTTGCAGCTTCGGTCGGACAACTCTTCGTCAGAAGAAGAGGAGTGGTCTGACTTGGATTATGTGGACTTCACCCCATCAGACAACGACCCTAACACCTCGCAGGATTCAATCCCATCTGACGTCCCTCTTGCCAATATTCGTCAGGAAATGTTCAAGAGGAATGCTCCCGGGACCCCATCCTTCGTGTGGAAAAAGGCACAAAATATCCCACGGGTGAATGGTTTTTCAGCCTATCCAGGTGTAACACCATCCCTGGATGAGGAATCATCTGCCTGGGATATTTTTAGGACCCTCTTCCCAGACCATCTGTTGGACATCATGGCTGATGAAACCAACAGATATGCTCAGCAGCACCCACCCACCAGTTCCAGCCACATGAAGGATTGGGAGCCCATAACACCAAGGGACATAAGGACGTTTATGGGATTGAAGATGTTGATGGGCATCCACAGGCTCCCAGACCAGCGGGACTACTGGTCGAAAGACGAGTACTTGGGAGTCAACATTTTTAGAAAAAGTATGCCTCGTGATACTTTTAGTAAGATTGCCACCCACCTGCACTTCACCAACAACGAGGAACAACCCGATAATGACAAGCTCTGGAAGCTCCGCCCCGTCATTGATACCTTCACCGAGACGTTCCGTTCAGCCTACGTGCCCAGCAGAGAAATCACAGTTGATGAGTCCATCCTGCGGTACCGAGGGCGTCACCACGCAATTCAGTACAACCCCACCAAGAGGGGCCGCTTTGGCTTCAAAGCCTATAAGCTCTGCGTGAGTGACGGTCCAGCAGCTGGCTACACATGCTCCTTCAAAATATATATGGGGCAGGAGGACAGGGGAGATGTGCCAACCTCCCAGAAAGTTGTCGTCCAACTGATGGAGTGTGCCAGACTGTTGGATAAGGGGTATAATTTGTACTTGGACAACTGGTACAGTTCCCCTTCCCTCTACCACTACCTGCAGTCCAGGAGGACAAACGTGGTGGGCACTGTACGGCTGAACCGTAAATACATGCCACGTGATCTGGAGGCCAATAGGCGGGGTGATATTGACTTCCGATCCAGTAAAACCGGGATGTTGGCACTCCAGTGGAAGGACAAGAGAGTTGTCACCATGCTCTCCACTGTTCACACCAGTGAGACTACAGAAGCCGGCCAGGACAGGAGAGGGAACGTGAAAGTAAAACCGAAGGCAGTGGTGGACTACTGCAACGGTATGAAGGGGGTCGACCTCTCCGACCAGCTGGCAAAGTATTATGCTATCCCCAGGAAGGTAAACAAGTGGTATATCAAGCTTTTCTACCATTTGCTTGATTGCCTCGTAGTGAATACGTACTGTCTGTACAAGCAGCTGGGTGGAACAACATCCCAGAAAAATATGAGGCTTGGCCTGGTGGATAGACTACTGAACTTTGACCGTCGGAGAGGTCGCTCCAGAACCCCCTCGGTCCCTCCATCTGCCAACGGTATGGACACGCGGGTCCATATCCTGGTGGACACACCTGGCCGGAAGTTCCGACGCTGCCATGGCTGCTGGGAGCAGTCAAAGAAGAGGAAGATGGTGAGGTATATGTGCAGGGAGTGTAACCTCAGCTTCTGCCCTGCCTTCTGCTTCAACCACCACCACGGCCTCCAGTAGCACAGGTTGACGTGCAGGTGGGAGGCAGCTAATAGAATAGGATAGATTTTTTTTTTTATAGGTTTAGTGGATAGGGACCTCTCAGATGGAATGAACCTTGACGTGGTTGAGAGGCTGAGTAACCAATATGGTAAAACATATTGGTGAAACCAATACATTCCAAATAGTATATAAAACAATCCATGTATTCAACTAAATAAAGATTTTCTGTTCTCGAGAGAGTGTCGCTATTGAAGAGGATGAGCTAAAGAATAGAAGATGGATTGACAGTTCAGAGGTCTTTGGCGGAGAAGAAGAAGAAGAAGAAGAAGAAAATGATGAGAACCAAAAGCCGAACAGAAAACGGGTGGAAAAATTTGACGTAAAACACTGTCCCAAACGACGGGATGACATCTATAAATGCATAAACAATAAATCAATTTGCTGTAATGTTTACAGGCTTCAGTAAAAGACAAAATAGTATTAGACAATTTCATATTGTAATATATCTAGTACTTGATAATAAATTATATAATATATTATATAATGTATCATTATCATGGCCGATTCTCAAGTAATATGCCTCATAAACTCAACCTTATCAACCTCGAAAGTATTTTATATACAAAGCTGTATCGCCAAAGAAGGCAAACAGACACGAAAGGAAATTATTGTGTGAGGACTATACAATGTCGTCCGCCACTGTAGAGCGCCGGCATGAGCGTTACCGCTCGTTTTCTGTTGCCCGGAATACGGTGCTGCCAAGCCTACACCCGCCCCGTCGTCAATGGGTTAAAGGAATGAAAAGTTGTAGTAAAGAAAAATGAAAATAAGGTTTCTAAGGAAAAAAGTGTACTCAACCGCAGCCCTCCATGCTTCGTCCAAGCAAGAAAACTATGTGCCATTTCTGAGGCAGGAAACACAAAATCAGACTTTTTTTTGTGTACTAAGATTAAGTGGAAAAGAACAACTTGAGAAAATAAGCATAGGTCTGAGTTTCAAGTGTTTGAATGGTGGTCACATTTCGAGAGAATGTAGATCTTGTAGAGAGTGTACAAAGTGTAATGATGGTGACACTGCTATAATGTGTGGCACTCGGGTGGAATTAAGTCCAAAGAATGTCTTGTGTTATGAGAAGTGTTCTGTATTAACCAATTGTATTTACGTAATTGCAGTATAAAGAAGCAGTGCTCAATGGGTCCAGTCTCCTATTCTCTAATTTTTTTTATCATACCTTGCCTCAAATTCATGTACAGTTCCAACTTAATCTATATCCTTAATTTCCAATTATCATATTTAGATTTGAACTCGTGTACTGTCTGAACTTGGGCCATATCACTTGCATACAATCTATCGCCTTTAGTGACCTGAATACTGTAATCATATCATCTCTTTCTCTTCAATCTTTCAAAGTTGGCACACCCAGTGCTTTTAGTATTTCCTCATATGGTTTATTTGCCAGGATGGGGAATAATGTGGTTGCTACCCTTTATACTCTCTCAATCTTGCTTATACCCTTCAATCTGTGTGGGGACCATACTACTGACATATATTCCAGTCTTGGATGTATCAGGGTTTTGATGAGGTTTTTCATCATCTCTCCATCCATATGGTATAAAGCCACCTTGATCTTCTGCAGTAGTCCATATGTCTCTCCCACATTCCTGCTAATATGTCTGTCAGGTGACAGGTTATCTTTTATCAACATTCCCAAATCTTTCTCCTCTTTCACTTTTGTAATGGGTTCACTTCCCAAGGATTTAAGGATGGTCTTTTGCCACTACATATTGCCCATTTCCAGTACTTTGCATTTTTCGCTACTGAACATCATTTCCCATTCTTGGCTCCATGCAAAAATACGGTCTAGATCTTTTTGCAATAATAGTCTATCCTCCTCCTCATTTTTTACTCTTCTTATAATTTTTGCCTAATCTACAAACAAGCTGGCATAGCTTGTTGTTCCTTCCATCATGTCGTCATTGACATAGACAAGAAACATTATTGGTGCAAGCACTGAACCTTGTGGAACTCCACTCATTACTGCTCTCCATCATGGCAACTTATCCTTTACTACAGTCCTCATGTAACTTTCCTTCAAAAATTCTTTCATCCATTCCAATAGTTTGCCTCTCAGTCCTCCAACATCCTCCAATTTCCACATAAGTCAACTGTGAGGTACTTTATTAAATGCCTTCTCTCCATTGAGGAACACACAGTCCATCCACCACTTTCTCTTGCAGTACAGTCTTAGTCAAAATTTTCATCTTTTCAAGATATTTGGTCCATTGAGCTTTCACAGTCTTTTTACATAATTTCATTATTGTGCTGGTTAGTGATACTGGCCCACAATTTAGTGGTGTCTCCTTATTTCCACCTTTGTGAATTGGCACCACATTTGCCCTTTTCCAATCAAGTGGCACAATGCCTTCACTCGATGAACATGTAAATCAGGGAGTTCAAGATTCCTGTCTCTTAGGTTAGTAGCAGATCTAATTTTGTGGGAATGTCATCTCCTCTTACCAGCCACTTCCTTTACCCACTGGGTAATTGTGTTCTCCATCACTATACCTAACAGAATATTTCCCCAAGAATATACTTTGCCACTTGCTTCCCATTTCTCCCTGTTGACTTCACTGCAATTAAAATATTCAATAATGACTGAATTATTACTTTATTCATTAGTTTTCTTTAAAAGAGTTATGCCCAACAACTTTTGATATTCAACTTCATTCCAAGCTCTTGTCTTGGAGGAGGGGGCCATACACCACAATGAAGGCTCTTCTATTCTGTTTCCCCAGCTCTCTTTTGCAGAAGACCCAAGAACCCCATTAAACCAGCTAGTGAACTGATTTTGTGCCACTATAGCATGATATAAAGTGCTCTGTATCTTCTATGTGGTGGCTATGCCTTGTAACATCTATACATCCAATTTCCCATTTTCTTTTTTTCATTTCACTTTTTTATTTTAATAAACAGTAAATATCACAAATTTAGTGTGATCAGGCCACAATCAAATACATCTTTTCCCTTCATTTTTCCACTTTAACATTATATTTCTACTCATTCCTCTATTTGAAATTCCCATTGATACTCCCTAATGTCTCTTTGTCTCCAGCCCTCTTCTCTGTCTCATCTCTTTGTTATTTTACTCTTCACCCTACCTCTTCATTAATATAATAATTCCACATTTCACATGCTCATATTCAGGTTATGTAAACTATATTCATCCAAACCCAGACCTTAAAAGAATATACTTAGTTTTAATAAACATAATGGTGCAGTTAGCACAACTTCCCTAACTGCATGTATATAGTGCAGTCCATTCTGTGAACAAAGAAAAACCAAATTGAATTTTTAATATGTTTGCCATACTTTTCACAACTCTGGATACTCACTTCATTAAAACCTATGAAACTCATCATGTTAAAAAATGTGAACATAAAAAAAACTTTACCAACCTTCCTCAAGCTCAGATTTGATATACAACCTCTGAATTTCATTCCAAAGCAGCAACCAACATACCTTAATATTAAAAGCCTGGCGTTCTAAGTGGGATGTGAGACGGAACTTTTGATCTCTTAACAACAGGAATGTGAGTAGCATGTAGCATTCACTGCATACCATGAACACCACAAAGAAAACCTTATGAAGATCTGAAATAATGAAATTGTGGTATTTAAGATATATGAAGAAAATGCCCTAATCATAAACATTTTTTCTTTGTTATTCATACACTATACAAACATTAACATATACACTGATATACTATCATGTAGTTTCAACATGCTTCCTAAAATACCCTATTGTCAAAATGAGTGTGATAATCATTTTTTATTCTGTCAATTTCTTACCATAGTTTTCTTTTGACGAAACAAATGATAGACCAAGTAAGGCTAGATTCTCAACAACATTCAACACTGTATTCACCTTCACTGCATTCTGTTCAATGAGGGGAAAAATACTTTTTTAGTCATAAATAACTTCATTAATGTAAATTCATTCTACTTCTAAATATAATAATGTTCAACTTCAAAATTGAAATGTACATCTCTGATCACCTCTGTAGAATGCAAGATATTCCTTTTGTAACTGTCATAACTTACAATTGAAAATTGAAAGAAAGCTATTCATCTACAATCAAAAGTTAGTCATTTATAATCAATTGTAAGAAGGAGCTAGGGGTGCAAGAATGCAAGCTGAAATAATTAATAAAACCTTCCAGTCTGTATCAATGTAAAGAATTTCTGGGAGAAGAGGATGAAGAAAACAAAGATGCTAAAAACAACAAATCTAAATCACTCAAGAACATGAGACAACACGGGAGGGATGGGAGGTATGGAATTGCTTAAAAGTGACAGTTTGCCGACAAGATTGATTATTATTTTTTTCAGATCTCTACTATAACTGTCCTTTTTGAGTTTCTTTTCATGTCCCCTTGTTTTTCTTCTACCCCAATTTAATAAGTCTTCTCTATCAAGATCTTCCATGACTTTCATAATTCTATAAATGGCCAACAGATTTCCTCTTTCTCTTCTTTGTTCCTGGGTTGGTAGTTCCATTTTAGACAATCTCTCATATGCCAGTTTTGAAAGTGTTGGGGCTATCTTTGTTGTTGCTCTTTGGATTTTTTGTTTTCCTAATATTATTTTTTGCACTGGGTGTCCACAATATTGCTGTGTATTCCAATCTTGGTCTTATCAGTGTGACTAGTATTTTCTTTACCATTTCTTCATCCAAGAAATTAAAAACCACCTTTATTGATCTTAACAAATTGTAGGTTTCTCCAACTATTTTGTTTATGTTTGTCTGGGGACATGTCTTTGGTGACAATTATGCCTAGGTCCTTTTCAGAACCAACTTTCTTTACTTCCTTTGTGCCAATTTTATATTCTCCTGATATTCTTTTTTACATTTTACAAATTCCATTATACTACTCTTCCCAAATGGTGTCTTGTATTAAATTATATCCACAATTTCAGGTTCTGCTGTAAATATTAAATCTAGTCTCAACAGCTCTTCATTACTTCTATGTCTGGTATTTTATTTTGACCATTGTGTCATTTTATGTTCTATAGTCATGTCATGTAATACATTTCCCCCATAGATCCTCTTCACCTTTTACTGTCATCTCTTCCAGTTTAGACAATCTTTACTCATATGTCAGCTTTGAAAGTGTTGGAGCTATCTTTGTTGTTGCTCTTTGGATTCTTTCTATTTTCCTTATATTCTTTTTTGCACTGGGTGTCCATAATGTTGCTGTGTATTCCAGTCTTGGTCTTATCAGTGTGACTAGTATTTTCTTTACCATTTCTTCATCCAAGAAATTAAAAACCACCTTTATTGATCTTAACAAATTGTAGGTTTCTCCAACTATTTTGTTTATGTTTGTCTGGGGACATGTCTTTGGTGACAATTATGCCTAGGTCCTTTTCAGAACCAACTTTCTTTACTTCCTTTGTGCCAATTTTATATTCTCCTGATATTCTTTTTCTACTTTTTACAAATTCCATTATACTACTCTTCCCAAATGGTGTCTTGTATCAAATTCCATTCACAATTTCAGGTTCTGTTGTAAATATTAAATCTAGTCTCAACAGCTCTTCATTACTTCTATATCTGGTATTTTTACCCATTGTGTCACTGTATGCTCTACAGTCATGTCAAGTAATACATTTCCCCATAGATCCTCTCCACCTTTCACTGTCATCTCTTCCCAATAGATACCTTCATCCTTCAGCATCTCATTTAATGAATGCCTTGTATCTTCTAACATTTTTGAATACTCGCCCTCTTTCCAAGAGCCTGCTTTTGGGGGCACACAAATCCCTACAAACTTTCTACTTTTCATTTTACTATCTTCGACTTTTATCATGATCATTTCCACACTGTTTTTACCCTCTGTAACCTTCATCATGTTTAAGTTTTTCTTGGCCAGAAACATGACTCCCACCTTGTTTCTTGTCTCTACAGGTAAACGTCGACTTACGATGGCCGCGACTTACGATTGTTCGACTTTACGATGACGACGACGACGACGACGATATGATAATTTAACCCCTTCCATACGGTGCCGCACACGTAGGCGTCTTGATTATATTTATTGTAGTCGCCCCTGTGTTTTTACATTCTCTCAAATGATTCATTCTCTGTGGTTTTCAAAATTCGCGGGTGAAAGAGAGAACGATCGATATAATCGGTGACTATATTTTATGATGCGAGTATTATTACGTCACGTCGTACGGCTGGCATTGGCTGCTGCCCGCGAGATTTAAGTCCGTACTGAAAATACATATTATAGTGTTTGAATATGGTAAAAAGGATAAAAATAATTAAATAAACTACTGTACATGTTTAATAGGCTATATTCAGTATCTCTGGTGGTTAATATACAGGTAGGCTAGGTACAGTGACCACGGAACAGAGTGGGGATCGACTTACGATGAGATCGTCTTACGATGGCTCTATCGAAACCTAATGCCATCGTAAGTCGACGTTTACCTGTATTTTTAATCCAAGGATTATTTGATTATGTCCAACACTATTTGGTGGTGAATCCCTTAATTTCATCTCTGCAATTCCCATTATGTCTGGTTTTTCTTCTGACAGGTTTTCATTTAGTTCACTTAATCCTGAGATCAATCTATGTTAGTATAAGCCACTTTAAAAAAAATTCTTCTCCATCTTGTTTTCTGTTCCTTTTCACTTACACGAGCATACAATTTTTTTCAGCCTCCTTTCTTTTGGCCTTGTTCTCATCGTGTTTTTTTCTTAAGCTTCATCTCTTAGTGTCTTCCCTCTTTCTCTTTCCTCAACATTCACTTCTCTTTTTATCCATATATTGTTGTAGTGTTCTCTCTTTTCCTAACTGTCCTGATTTTGCTAGTATGTCTTCTACCATTTGTGACCTTAATTTTATCTTTAGACGTTGATTTCTTTCTTTTGAATATTGTCCCATCCTACATACTTCTTCTATTTCCTTTTCTACTTCTTGGTCTCTGTCTTGTACTTCTTTTAGAATTATTTTTGCTATTTCTTTTTCGGCTTTTTCCTTCAAGTACCTAACCATGTCATGTTTTTCCTTTAGTCCATATACAATACACTTTTTTTTATCCATTGTATTTCTAACCCAATTTGCTTTCTCTTTGATTATTTGAATAATTGTGTCTTTTGCATTCTCTCCTGCATTTGTTGTACTATTTCTTTACAAGTGATCTCTTCATTTTCTTTGTATTCATTCCATTTCTTAATCTTCAGTAAATTTTCCTCTCCTAAATTTTCTTCAATTCCTTCAGACATTGCCTGTATTTTGTAATTCATCTCCTTTTTTTAAGTTCTCACAACTGGTGGTATCTTTGTTTTTTATCCCTTCATTTTCACATTTAACCTCAATTATTTTTTTCATTCACTCAGTTCATTATTTATTTCAGCATTCTTTCTTTTTAAATCACACACCTCTTTGTTTACTTTGAAGCAGTCTTTTTTAAATTCATAATCTCTTTAGTTCCATGAATTCCCTATCCCATGAGTTTCTATTAAAACTCATCTCCCTTTCCATGTCTATAATTTGACTCAAATTCCTTCTTTTGTACTTACCAAATCCAGAAAAAGGATCATTAGAGTTTAACCTAAGCAGTCCTCTTGGTGTCTCGTGGCCTCTGTTTACATTAAGTTTCAGTATAGCACCTCCAGAGGGTTCTGCCCTCATGTCGATGTTTGATTAAAAATTGTTGCCATTTTCACTTGATCCTTCTTGATTTCATTGCATTTTCTCTTGAAAGACATTACTAGCACTGCTCTAGATCATTTTGGGGAACCACAAGTGCTCCCCCTCCCACTCAATACAATCCAGGCCTCCTGCTCTCCTTGCACTATTGAGAATTTTCATCTCAATTCAGTAGCCTACAGAGCTCCAGTCAATGCTGTTGACTGTTTGGTGGTTCATGTGTGTGTGTGTTTGAGATGCAATGCCTGAGAAGTATGGTAGGGGTTACAAGGTTGGATAGATTGAGAAACAAGGAGGTAAGGAGGAGAGAAGGGGTGGAAAAAGAGATGGCAGATAGGGTTGATGAAAGAGTATTGGGATGGTTTGGACACATGGAAAGAATGAGTGAAGAAAGATTAGTAAAAGAAGTGTGGAAGGCAGACGTGGATAGAGTGAACATGAGAGGGCAACCAAGGATGAGATGGATGGATAGGGTGAAAGGGGCAATGAGCAAGAGGGGAATGTCTGTTGAGGAAGGAAGGGAGAAGGCAGAAGATAGAGGTGAGTGGAGAATAGCTGTGTATGGATGATACTTGGACGAATGGAAGGGAGTGTGGGTGGAGGATCGGGGGGAATTAGGGAGTGGTTATGTGTGAATGATATTTTGATGCAGCCTATAGGGATTTCTCCCCGTCTCCAATGTTTCTGCATGAGGGGATGGAGAGGGGGGTTTGCTGATTAAATGAAGCGGCCTTGCTGTGGATGTGCTGTGTCTTGCTGTATTGCATCTGACTCAGGATGATGGGAGAGATGCAGGGATGACCTGTCATCCAGTAGGAGCCAAGATGACAGTGAGGGAGGGAGGGAGGGGTGGTGAATGGCAGTGGAATGGGTAGGGATGAAATGAGTGGGAGTGGAATTGTCTTTTGATTTTGGTTACCTCATTGGTGAAGGGCAAAAGTCCTTGGCATATGTATCAATGGTTAATAATATTATCATTCATTAGTGATTATTAATAGTAAAGCCAAACACAATGGACATTTGACCATTGGGAATGCATAGATGGGACCCTATGAGCATATTTTTCATCCTGTATATCACAACTAAATACATGAACATACACACACCAAGGGCTTTTCCCCCTTTACAAGGGAGGTAGCCAAAGTCAAAGGCATAAGTCCACTCCCACCTATTTCATCCTCACATACTCCACTCCCATTCACCACACCTCCCTCCCTCTTTTCTTGCCTCCTCCTGGATGACGGGTTATCCCTGCATCTCGTCCACTGCCCTGGGTCAGAAGCAATGCAGCAAGACACAGCACATCCATAGCTAAGCTACTTCATTTAATTGGTGTCCACCCTTTCCTACCCCTTATGCAGAAAAAGAGAAGCTGGGGAGAAATCCCTTCAAACTGTGTCAGAATATCCTTTACACATACTCCCTAACTATCCATCCCCCACCCACTCCCTTCCATGCATCACAGCATCATCCATACACAACCACTCTTTACTTATCCATATCTTCTGTCTTCTCTCTTCCTTTCTCAACAGACATTCGCCTCTTTCCCAATGCCCATTTTATCCCATCAATCCATCTCATCCTTGGTCATCCCAAGTTCACTCCATCCGCCTCTGCCTTCCAAACTTCTTTTACTAATCTTCACTCATTCTTTCCATGTGTCCAAACCATCCCAATGGACATAAAAAAAAAAGTCATTACAGACTGTGTAACCAAAAATTTGTCTTTACCTGGTAAAAACGATAGTTGGGCATAACTCTCTTATTGAAGTTAAAGTACATGGCTGCCAAGAGGAACCTGGGAGCCGAGTGAAGAGCTATAGCAGCCCTCCATATGTAACGCTGTGGTATAAACTCACCAATGGCCGATGAAATGGAGGGCAAATAGTTAGGCACCTATGGTAAAAATTACAGAAAATATATTAAATTCTATAATTTTTCACAATAAAAAATATTCAAAATAACAGATAATACATGTATGCATGCAGAAATATATAAAAAATATATGAAGTATAAATATCTTTCTTTTTCTTGGAGAATATCAATCTACCATTAAAGATACTTTTTCACCTTAACATAGTAACATAATAAATATTGGTTCAAGTTTGACTGGAAACTGACATCACCACAGTGGCAGGCAACCATCATTGGACACTGGACCTTCCCATATGTTTCTCTGGGTAGAAACATTGAACTGTTATTGCTGTTGTTCACCAGACTGTCTGGCTAAATAGTTCTGTTTCCCTGAGGAACACCACGGTTGGAACAAGGTTTTCTCACAAAATCCTTATATAGAGTTTAATATTGTGTTGTTGGTATGCATAACTGTGTACAAGGCTGTCTTCTACAATGTGTTGTATAGTATGAGGAGAAGTGTTACATTTTGTATACAGTTATTTGTCATCCAGTCCCCTCTGTTAACTTAGGAGGGCTGGATGGTGGCCACACCACAGCATGGCCAGGTGGAGCCTGTCCTCTTGGGGAAAAGAGGATTCAGAGGGATGGATATCAGGGGGTCTGGCATGCAGCAATGCACTGTATTTCAGTTGTTGTTGGAACAATGAGCAACATGATTATAGATATGCTTTTGGAGGTAGGTGTCTGGTGAGTATTTGTGTGTGATATAGATATTCAGTGTTGTTTTGATGTTTCTTGGCATGAGTGGGTGCTGTTTTGATGTTACGTAACGTGTGTGGGTGTTATGCCACATAGTGGTAGTAGATGGGTTGTGTTTGTGAAGGCTGTGGCAAGAGTTTGTGTGCCTCTCATGTCATGGTGATCTTTGAGGACTTTCATTTCATGGTGTAAATGGTCTGTAGGTATTCTGTTTGTGTAGCCTCTAATTATCTTTAGGGTTTTGTTTAATATATTTTGTAGGGTGTTGTGATGTGTCTTAGTGAGGTTCCAGGCCCATTTGGGGTGTTAGTTTCTCGGTTTTGTCCCAATGTTGTTCCTGCAACTGATTTAAGCATGTTAAATCTAGGTGTGCATTTTGTCTTTATGTTTGTGATGTGTTGTTTGAATGACATAGATGTATTGTATGTTATGCCATGAATCTTGGATGTGTATGTGTATGGTATATGAGTGTTGTTGATAAAGAGGCATGGTATGTATTTGTGTTCTACTGCTAATCTCTTCTGTCAATGCAATTTATCCCCTTTAGTGACCTGAATACTGTAATCATATCAACTCTGTCTCTTCTATCTTTCAAAGTTGGAAGACCCATTACTTTTAGTCTTTCCTCATATGGGGAACAGTGTGGTTGCTGCCCTTTGTATTCTCTTGATCTTGTTTATATCCTTCACTCTGTGTGGGGACCATACTACTGAGGCACATTCCAGTCTTGGACGGATCAGGGTTTTAATGAGTTTTTTCATTGTCTCTTCATCAATATAGTGAATTGCCACTTTCATCTTCTGCAGTAGTTCATGTTCCCTACAATCCTGCTGATATGTCTGTCAGGTGACAGGTTGTCTTTTATTAACACTCCCAAGTCTTCCTCCTGTTTTGCTTTTGTAATGGTTTCATTTCCCAAGGAATAGTTTAAGGATGTTCTTTTGCCATTACTGCCCATTTCTGGTACTTTGCATTTTTTTGGTATTGAACCTCACTTCCCATTCTTGGCTCCAAGCAAAAATGGTGTCTAGCTCTTTTTGCATGTGTGTGTGTGTGTGCATGCAAGGTCACAGTATTACCCATAGATCGGTCATTTTCAAGTTCTGAGCTCTCTTCCGGGAGGGAAATAGCTGTCAATCACGAGTCCAACACGTGATCCAAGACCATGGTTGTGAATCACACTAGTGCCACACAGGCAACATTCCACCATTTCTTCCCAGGGATCTATGGGAGGGTCCAGGGCCTAATGATTGTTACAGTATGTAGGGCTGCAGAATTGCAGTCAGATTATTCAAGTAAACAGTAATAATGGTTATTATTATTAATCAACTTAGAAAACAAATGTGTATGGTGCACTACATGTACACAAGAATATGTAAAGAAAGGTATCTGAATAATACATAAACATGCATATACCATAAAGCCCTTTCCTCCTTATAAGGGGTGTGGCCACCCAATGCATACACCCACACTCTTCACCCATCTCACACCTATCTGTTGTCCTCTCTAGCTTAGCTCCTTATAGATGAAGAGTTATCCTTGTTCAACACCCACTGCTCAGGTCAGAAAAAATGCAACGAGACACAGCACCTCCACAGCAGGGCTGAGACCCAAAGCTGGTTTATCCCAATCACTTCATCATTACATGGTGAACCCCCCCTTCCCCGCATCCACTTGAGAGATCACAGTAGACAAGAAGAAATCCCTTTGGGCTACACCGATTTCTCGTCCATTAATGACTATTCTTCACTCACACCTATCTTTTGTCCCTCTCCTTTCCCTGCTCAACAGACATTCCCCATTTACCCAAGGCCCCTTTCATCCCATCCATCCACCCATTTCTCAATCTTCCCCTCAAGTTTACTCCATCCACCTCTGCTTTCCACACTCTTTTAGGTAGTCTTTCTTTACTTGTTCTTCCCATTTGCCCAAACCTTCCCAGAATTCTTTTCATCAACCCTATCTGCCAGCTCCCCTTTTCACCCCTACCCTCTGCCTCACTTCCTCATTTCTAACTCTACACAGCCTTATAACCCCCACAACATTTCTTAAACACTTTATCTTAAACACATTTATGTTTCTCCTTTCTACCTTCCTTAGACTTCAAGTCTCTGCCCCCATGCAGTGTCATAGGCACAATCAGCCCTCCATACAATCTCTATGTGTCCATTACTGGACACCAATTTTTCATAACACTTTTCATTTTCCCAAGACATTTTGTTTATTCCCTTACTCTGTAATCTATTTCTACTCTCACTCACTCTTCCATTCCATGCTACATGTGACCCAAATACTAAAGGCTCTTCACTTCCTCCAGCCCCTCTCTTGTAAAAATGACCTCAAACTCACTGTCACCTTCTCCCTTTCTACACCTCATCACTTTATCTTTGCCTACATTTACTTTCAGCTTTCTCCTCTCACATATATTATTTGTTTATTTGTTTGTTATTATTTGTCTGTTTATTATTTGCTTAATTTTCAATCATCATTTATCTGTCAGTTTATTATGATTTACTATTTACCTGTTTGTTTATTGTTTAACTATACCTGTGCATTTATTTTATTTATAATTATCTATATTATAATAATTCTTATTTATGTATCTTTTTTATTTATCATTATTATATATTTTTTTGCATCCGACCTAGTTATGGACCAAAAGGTCTCCTGTTGGCATGCTCCGCCTTTGTAATCCTTTACACACTCAAACTCCACTAACTGACCATTTCTTTCCACTTCCACTTTCCAGTTCCAGACCCCTGCCCATTACCCTCACATTTACCTCCCATACCACCCCACCCATGTACATATTGAACAGCCATGGCGACATGACACATCCCTGGTGCAGCCCCACCTTCACCTCTGACTCTTCGCTCTATATCCCCAACCCTAACACAGGTTCTGCTACTCACACAACATATACAAAAAGAAATATTACAAAAATTCGACATATGAGTAATACAGTGAACGTAAAAAAATTATTCTTACCCCGCAATGGGTGGCAGTGGCAAGATCGAAATCATATCTAACAGACAGGTAAATGCAGAGGATGAAAGCTCCAAAGGGAAGTGAAACGGTACCGACTGCAAGGTGACGTAAAGGTAGACGCAACACACTGTCGCTCTCAACCCCCATTGCTGCCTCTGTAAATGATAACAGTATGTAATGCTGAAAATTATGAGATCTTATATTACATAAGCACATTCACTTTTACATAATCCAAAAAAATATAGGATACAGACCTTCAATACCAAAAATAAAACTATGAATACAGTAAATATCTAATTAATTGTTCATTGGACTACATGATAATATATAAACTTGTATAATAGTTATCCATACAGATGAAGGTATGACCCTTCATCCACAAGGAGCTGAGAGGGAAACAAAGGGTGGTGGATGGGAGTGGAAGGAGTGGAAGAGGGTGCATGCTTTGGCTGACTACCTCCCTTATGAAGTGGAAGATACCCTTAGTGTGTGTGTGTGTATTTACCTAGTTGTATTTACCTAGTTGTATTTTACGGGAAGGGGAGCTATGCTCGTGGGGTCCCGTCTTCATATCTCATTTTATCTAAACTATTTTTAAATTCATGTATTGTTTTTGCACACACCACTTTCACATCTAACTTGTTCCAACTGTCTATTGCTCTGTGAGGAAAGCTGTTCTTTTTCAAATCTCTTCTATAGCTGTCTTTTTTTATTTTCTTTCCGTGTCCTCTTGTATTTCTGTCATCCCATTTTATCAGATTCTCTCTATCAGTAATTTCTATGCCTTTCATGATTCTGTAAATAGCTATCAAATCTCCTCTCTCTCTTCTTTGCTCTAGTGTCTGTAGTTTAAGTTTTTGTAGTCTCTCTTCATATGATAGTTTTGAGAGTGTTGGTGCCAATTTTGTAATTGCTCTTTGTATTCTTTCAAGTTTTTTTATACATTTTTTTGTACTTGGTGACCATATCGTTGCTGCATATTCCAATCTTGGTCTTATCAGGGTGATTAGAATTTTCCTCACCATTTCTTCATCCAGGTATGTAAATGCCACTTTGATTGTTCTTATTAAGTTATAGGTTTCTCCAAAAATCTTATTTATATGTTTCTCAGGTGACATATTATTCATAACAATGACTCCCAGGTCCTTCTCATTTTCTACTCTTTTTATTCCTTCTTCTCCCAAATTATATGATCCTGTTATTCTGTTTTTGCTTTTTCCAAATTCCATTATACTACACTTTTTTGTATTGAACTCCATCTCCCACTTTCTACTCCATTCTTGTACTTTATTTAGATCTCTCTGTAGTGATTCACAATCTTCTTCAGTTTTCACTCTTTTCAGTAATTTTGCATCATCTGCAAAGAAGCTCATATAGCTTTCAATTCCTTCATCCATATCATTAATATATATAGCAAACATTATTGGGGCCAGAACTGTTCCCTGCGGGACACCGCTTATTACTTCGTTCCATTTTGAGTGCTGATCTCTTATCACTACTCTCATTTTTCTTTCTTGCAAAAAGTCTTCCATCCAATTTAGCAATTTACCTTGTATTCCTCCTTCATATTCTAATTTCTTAAGCAGCTTCTTATGTGGTACTTTGTCAAAAGCTTTTTTTAGGTCTAGAAATGCACAATCAGCCCATCCATCTCTTTCTTGTATTATATCTATTAGCCTTGAATAGAAACATATTAAATTGGTGACGCATGATCGTCCTTGTCTGAATCCAAATTGCCTTGGATTTAGTACGTTGTTTTTTTCCAAGTATTTTACCCATCTACTTTTGATAATTCTTTCACAAATTTTTGCTATTGTACTTGTTAGAGAGACTGGTCTATAGTTGGTAGGTTCTTCTTTATTTCCTCCTTTATATATAGGTACTATATTTGCTTTTTTCCAATCTTCTGGAACTTTTCCTTCTTTTAAGGAACTGCTTATTATGCTATGTATTTTGTCTGCCAGTTCATTCCTGCATTCTTTCAGAATCCAGTTTGCTATTTCATCTGGCCCATGCGATTTTCTGACATCAAAATTACCCAAGTGTGTCAATATTTCATTCTTTGTTACTTCTATTTCTTCCATAGGGGGGACTTTTTCTTTCCACTCAATCTCTTCAGGTTGTATATTTTCCCTTGTAAACACTGATTTAAAATGTTTGTTCATAATTTCTGCCATTTCCATTTCCTCAGTGTATTCAACTCCTCCTTGTCTTAATTTCTCCAAGTCTTGTTTGTTTTTCAGTTTATTGTTTACAAATCTGTAGAATAGTTTTGGTTGATCTTTACACTTTTCTATAACATCTTTTTCATATTTTCTTTTTTTCTCTCTGCACTTTTGTACATATTCATTTCTATAACCAGTATATATTTTCCATTTTTCAGGTCTTCTGTGTTTTTTCCATCTGGTCCAGGCTTTGTCTCTTTTGTCTTTTAACTCCCTACAACTTTTGTTGTACCAGCATTTTACATATTCTTTTTCTTGTTTTTGTCTTGGGACATACTTTTCCACTCCTTTTTTGTAAATTTTTGTCAAAATATTCCATTTCTCTTCCACTGATGTTTCTCCTTTGTATATTTCTTCCCAGTTTTCTTGTTGGAAGAATTCTCTTATTTTATCAAAGTTTGTTTTTTCATACATCATTCTTCCTTTTCTATATTGTTCATTTCTTTTCATATATTTTTCTTCATTAAGTTCCAGTTCAATCAATATGTGGTCACTTTTACCTATTGGTGTTTTATATTCAATCTTGTCCACTATTCTAGGTTCAGATGTAATTATTAAGTCTAGCCTCGATGGTTCTTCTTCATTTCTATACCTAGTGTTCTCTTGTATCCATTGTGTCATTGAATGGTCAGTAATCATCTCAAGTAGAGCATTTCCCCATGAGTCATCACCGCTCTTTACTGTCATTTCTTCCCAGCAGATTTCTTTGCAATTAAAGTCGCCCATCATAACTATTCTTCCTCCGTCTTCCATTATTTTAGTTAATGCTATCTTTGTGTCCTCTAGCATACTTTTATATTCACTCTCCTCCCATGAGGCTGTTTTCGGAGGCACATAATTGATCACAAATTTTCTGCTCTTCTTATCTCTGTCTTCCACTTCTATCATAATCATCTCTACTGTATTCTTTCCATATATGACACCTTTCACATTTATATCCTTCTTAGTCAGGAACATAACTCCACCCCCTTGCTTTTTCTCTCTGTTTCTAATCCAATAATTGTATGCATCATGTCCTACACTGTTGGGTGGTAGTGGGCCTTTTAATTTTGTTTCTACAATTCCCATTATGTCCGGTTCTTTTTCTTTCAAATAATCATTCAGCTCATTCAATCCTGTTATTAATCCATCTATATTTGTGTAAGACACTCTTAGTTTTCTGCCACTTCCATTGTGTTCTCTGTTTCCCTTATGTTTTTCTTTTGTGTGTCGAACTTCCTTAGTTTCATGTTCACTACTCTCCAATAGAATCTCTCTTTCTCTGACTCCGTTCTGTTCTCGTTTTTTGTCTTAGCTTCCAGTCTTTTCTGCTTTTCTTCCTCTCTTTCCTCTTTATTCATTTCTCTTTTTATCCATATATTTTTGTATTGTTCTCTTGTTGCTAGTTTCCCTGTTTTGGATAAGATATTCTCTGCTGTCGTTTGTGACTTGAATTTAATCTTAATTGGTCTGGTCTTGTCTGTGCTATACTTTCCGAGTCTAAATTTCTCTTCGATTTGTTTCATAATTCCTGTTTCATCTTCCTGAACTGATTCTAGTAATTGGCTTACTTTTTCATTTTCCTCTTTGATTCTTGTGGTTCTATCTGTGTTGTGTTTCTCTTCCATTCCTAATATAATTATACATTTCTTCTTGTCTGCTAAATACCTTACTATATTCTCCTTTTGTCTCATTACTTTAATAACTGAGTCTTCAGTATGTTCTTTCAATTGCTGTTTGACTATGTCAGTGAATGAAATCTTATTTCCTTCTTGGGTTTGCTTCCAATTTTTACTTTCTTTAGCTATTGTTTCTCTGTTTTCTTTACTATTCTTCTTCAATTCCTCATTCTCCCCCTTTACCTCTCTTAACTGTCTTTTTAGTTCTTCTATTTCATCAGTTAAGTTTCTATTCGCCTTTTCCAGTTCTTCCAATCTTTCAACCCTTTGTAAAATGGTGTTCATATGACCTAACCTACTCTCCAAGTCCTCGATCACCTTATCAACCTTCATCTCTAGTCTTGTCAGTCGGGGGGGGTTTGTGTCCCCCCCACTCTCTTTAAATCCCTTGAAAATATTCTCATCACTTTCTACTGTATTTTTGCTATCTATACTTCTAATCTTTACATTCTTATTAGACATTCCGTCGTCCTCCAGCTCGTCTTGTGGTCTTTTGTTTACTTTACGGCGGTCTATTTGGACCAAGTCCTCTACTTCCTCATTACCTTCCATTTTCCCAGCAATCCCTCCCCTTCTCCTCTTTCCTTACTTTCCCACTACCTCACGAGCAATTTCCCCCCCCCCTGCAAATACAAAAAGGCACTTCTCTTTGCGTTGGTATCCACAATCTTCACTTTTCTTCAGAGCGTTCTTCAAGCCGTCCGTTCGTTGAAAGTGTGTGTGTGTGTGTGTGTGTGTGTGTGTGTGTGTATATATATATATATATATATATATATATATAGTAAAATTAGACATACATTCAATACTTGATTTAGAATATATAAGGGACAAGCTGGTCTGTAACTAAGAAAAAACCTCCATTGCAAGTAAATGTTTTGGGGGAATGGAAAGTGTCATGCATAGCTTGTTGTACCTTCTATCACGTCATTAACATAGACAAGAAATATCATTAGTGCAAACACTGAACCTTGTGGAACTCCACTCATTACGGCTCTCTAGCTTGACATCTTATCCTTTACTACAGTCCTCATGTTCTTCCCTTCAATAAATCTTTCATCCATTTGAATGGTTTACCTCTTAGTCCTCCAGTATGCTCTATTTCCACCTGAGTCAACTATGAGGCACTTTATCAAAAACCTTCTTTAAGTGTAGGTACGCACAGTCCACCAGTCTGCCAGTTGTTCCTTGCATTCTCTAAGTATCCAATTTGAGATCCCGTCAGATCCTGAAGCTTTTGTCTTATCAAATGATTAAAAAAAAAAAGTGCCACTTCCCTCACTACTACATTCACATCTTCCAAACCTGAATTTTTGCTCCCTTCACTTTCCTCCAAAAAATTAATCTCCTTTGTGAACACAGACTGGAAATTTTCATTCATTATTTCTACCTGAACTGGGGCTTCTTCAAAGACCTCACCACCCACTATTAACTTGGTGATTACTTGTGTCTTAATTTACAATTGATAAACCTGGAAAACAGATACAGTTCATTTTTGCATTTATCTACAATACCTCTTTCAAAATTACTTAAGTCCTCACTATGGATTCTTGTATAGTCCTGTACTGGTTAAATCTATTTTTTTTTCCAATACTGATTTGTGTTTGTAAATGATGTACATTTTAGGTGGAGCCAATTGTGGAATGCATCACATTTGATTGAAGTTGGAGTATAATTAATGGGTTTAATGCATGTGAGGCATGTGTAGGGGCCTGGGTTAGTTTATATGTTACCAGATAATAGAAGAAACGGAAAGGCAGGTGCTGGTATACTGACACCCTGGTGTGTAATTGGGCTTTATGTGACACATAGGCATTTCTACCTGCCAGATAATTGTGTATGTCTATGTTACATATTTTGAGATTGTGAGGGGAGATGGGATTGAAAGCTTTACTAATATCTAGTGTTATGAGACGTGTTCTGTGTTGGGGCTTATCTGAACTGATACCACTAAATACTCTTTGTGTGAGGTTTATCAAAAGAGTGTTTGTGGAGTGTAGTGGTCTAAAACCATGTTGTGATTCAGCAAGGGGTGGTTATAAGATGTGATGATTTGAAATACGAGGCATACTATGACTTTGGAGGGGATGCAGAGAAGTGTGATTGGGTGATGTGATGCTGCAACTGTTGGGTCTTTGTTGGATTTGGGGGATGGTGATGATTTCCTCATGTTTCCAGATCCTGGGTATAGTGCTATGTGAATAGCCATAGTTTGCAATGTTGGTGAGTGTAAGTACACCAAGTTGTCCAAGGTGTTTTAGGTGTTGGGGGCCAAACTGTCACAAAAACCCATTCAGGGAGGCACAAATCCATGGCAGCAACTTTGGGTGCCTGGGACAAGTACCAAAATCCTTACCCACAAGTGTGCCTTCATGTCTTTCCAACACTGAGGGATGAGTCTTTCATCCCTCTTCTCCTATTAGCCAGAGATATAGAGAGCAACCCTTGTCCCACCACCACAAATCAAACATGTCAGTCATGCTCCAAACCCATTACCTTGAGCTATCAGACAAAGGGCTCAATTCAATGCAACCAAGGTTAGTGTGCCTATCGATACTTGGAATTTTAGTCTTCTTAGAGGCCTCTCATGGAGGAAATCACAAATTTTGAGTGCACAGGGAGGGAGGGAAGCACAACAATCCAGATTCATTTTTGAAGCATAAAATTTGTGGTTTTCCAATCTTAGGAAAAAGTCTGGGAGAGAAAATCTTCCTCCCTTACATGTGAGGTAGCCAGCCAAGGCATGCACCCCTTCACTCCCACACCTCCCACTCCCACCCATTACCCATTTTTTTTTTTCCCTTTTGACCTTAGCTCCTTGCAGATGAAAGGTCATCTCTGTCCATTGCCCAGGTCAGAAGCAAAGCTACAAGACACAGCAGCACATCTACAGCAAGGCCAGCAGTTTCATTTACAAGGTGACCCTGGAACAATACACAAATTCAAATCTAAATATGATAAATAGAAAATAATTATATAGCCCAGGTTGGAATCATAGACAAATCTGAAGCTAGGTATGATAAAATGGAGTACAGGAAATGGGACCCAACAAGCATTGCTATTTTCCTGTACACTACAACTTGGTAAATACTGCATACTTTTCCATTTCTGTAAAAAATATCTATCAGCTTCAACTGCATGACATGACAGATAAATATGAGACAAGAAAAGATAATAAATCCATCAATCAAAATCTCAAAAATTAATAATTATAACTATTGAAAAGGGTGGAAAAGGAAGAAGACACAGGTCAAGTTCCGAGTTTATTCCTGACCAATTTTACTCTAAGGTTCTTTAGAGGAATGTTTCTCTGCAATGAAGCTAACAATATATATTTACAAATTGACCCACATTCCCTCTAAGGATGAAGGTCCTCCAGGTGGTCAGGCAGAAGCATAAAATTAATAAAATATATAAAAGATTTTCATAAATTTTAAGCAATTTGGAATACAAGTGTTGTCAGAAATGTCATCTTCTTATGTAAAAGGTGGTTGTGAAACCTATGTGGTGTAAAGAATGTTGTGGAATAAAACAAAATTATTGATGTGAAGTACAAATATGATCAGATATAAGAATGATGAAAACATGTCAAAATGCTAGACAAGTCAATATGTGGAACAACTGTTGGACATAAGGTCACCAGATGAAATTTTCTTTCCCCTTTCTGTTCTCTTCAAAAACAAAGCCACAATATATATATATATATATATATATATATATATATATATATATATATATATATATATATATATATATATCTTTAAGAGAACAGAAAGGGGAAAGAAACTTTAACATCTCTTAGAAGACCCCAAGATTCTAACCATGAAAGGATTTCCCAAGACCCACAAGCCTAGTATTCCTCTTAGACCCATTATTTCAGGCCTTGAAAACACACCACATAGTTTGGCTAAAGTCTTAGCAAAGCCCCTGTCATCCATTTTCTATACCACTTAGGGTTTACAACCACATTTTACATAAGAACACACAATTTCTGATGACACTTGTGCATACATACAAATGTCTTTTGCCTCCTTACAAGAGAGGTAGCCAAAAAACAAAGGCATAAAATCCACTCCCACCCATTCCATCCCCACATACTCCACTCCTATTCACCACCCCTCCCTCCCTCTTTTCTTGGCTCCTCCTGGATGACAGGTCATCCCTGCATCTCACCCACTGCCCTGGGTCAGAAGCAGTGCAGCAAGGCACAGTACATCCACTGTTTCATTTAATCAGTGAACCCCCTCTCTGTCCCCTCGTGCAGAAAAAGAAAAGATAGAGAGAAATCCATTTGGGCTCTGTCAACTTATTATTCACACATACTCCCTCACCACCCCATCCCCCACCCCTCCCTTCCATGCATCACAGCATCATCCATATACAACCATTCTCCATTCACCCCTATCTTGTCTTCTCCCATCCTTCCTCGACAGACATTCCCCTCTTTCCCAATGTCCCTTTTACCCCATCCATCCATCTCATCCTTGGTCACCCTCTCATGTTCACTCCTTCCACACCTCTTTTACTAATCTTTCTTTACTCATTCTTTCCATGTATCCAAACCATCCTGATACTTTTTCATCAACCCTATCTCCCGACTTCCTTTCCACCTTAGTTCTCCTCCTCAACATTTATATTCCAAATTATTTAATTCTATTTTATGCTTCTATCAGACCGCCTGCAGGTCCTTCCTCCTCAGAGAGAATTTGGGGTTGGTTTGTAAATATATACGGTCAACTTTGCCCCAGAGAAACATTCCTCTAAAGAACCTTGGAACAAAAGTAGTCAGGAATAAACTTGGAACATGATCCATGTCTCCTTCTTTTTCAACTTGTCACTATGTCTCAAAATAATAATAATAATAATAATAATAATAATAATAATAATAATAATGTACATAACAATATCACATGCATTTTAAGCACTCCACATTTGGCATGCAAAACTGAATATACTTTTACGTAGCTTTTCATCTTGTATTACTATTATTTGGAAGCACACATATTGCGTTCAAGAAGGAATTAAGCATTGAAAAGTGCAATAAAAAGCTTACCTAAGTCAGCCATAGTTCAGGTGAAAGCACAATGCACACTGCTGCCCAACTGAACTGCTCAAGCATGCCTGATGAAATCCGAGGTAAAATTCTAGCTTACTTTCTAAAAGTTTGAAAACAATATGGTAACAGTTCAATCAGACGTGTACAAGAATTTATAAACAGTCAAAGTCAAATGTAAATGGTAGAATACCTTTGGGCATTTTTTTCAATAGAAAATGGTGAAAGTAAGTGTTCAGCCTAAACAGTTTACTGCAGGAGAAACAGCCTAACTCCTGGAGGAGAATACAGGTGTCTTAATCTGGTATGGTAAGGTTTGTATGGATGGCGTGAGTTGAAGTACTGAGCACTGGGATGGTTGTGGTTATGAATTGTCTGAAACCAGTTTAATCTGCCTGATCATACTGTTTACATGTCAGCATAACATACGACATAAGTACACTGCACTTCTGATGTCTGCCACAGCAGAGGGGTTGGGAAGCGTCACACTTCCTGGAGATTGAACCCAGGACTTCAGTATCTGGAGCCAGGAAAACTACTTACTGCTCGACAAGGGCTCTAGATTAGGATAATACTAATTTATTTTCAATCATACTCAGAATATATTGTACAAAAATATGGGATCCAATGAATGTAGCATTTACTCTTATTAGTTATAACCAGGTACAATTACCAAATGTAAATACAAGCAGGATGGAAAGAAGAGTACATTATTACACGAGCCGCAGAAAAATAAAATTAAATAAACTGCATACTGCCAGAGAAATTACTGTATTTGCTGGCATCAAAGTTACACTTTTTTAAACAAAATTTGTCTCTACAATTTACCCTGCATCTTGAATGCTAAAGGTAGCATTTTTCATAGGCCTACCACAACTTATTAGGTAACCGACCCCGCACAGAGTGAAGGATATAAGCAAGATTGAAAGAATACAAAGGGCAGCAACCAAACTGGTTCCCAGCCTGGTAGATAAACCATACGAGGAAAGACTAATAGCACTGGGTCTTCCAACTTTAAAATATTGAAGAGAAAGAGGTGATTAGATTACAGTATTCAATGATAGAAGAGATCTCCTGATTAGAGATGGGAGGGCTCTAAGAGGTCTTGTGGGAACAAATTGAGAAAAACATGTCTACAGGATGTGAAGGAACACAGTTTTCCATACAGATACATGAATATGTGGAATAGCTTAGTAGGTGATATAGCCCAAGCTTAAACAATACAAGTTCAAATCTAAATATGATAATCTGAAATCAAGGATATTGATTAAGATGGAACTGTGCATGAATTTGAGGCTAGGTATGTTAGAAAATTAGAGAACAGGAGATGGGACCCAACGAGTGTTGCTCCTTTCCTGTATATTACAATTAGGTAAATACAGTCATCTAAACTCCTGTATACCCCCTACGAAGTCTATAAATTATACATAGTATAGGATAATAAATATGCAATAATGAATAAAAAGGGTACTGTACATTCCAGGAATCAAAAGATGAGTTGGATGTTTAATGTTTACATGTGTGTCCTCTGATGACCTACAATAGCTGTGTTTTCTCATTTTCAACGGTGCCTTATGGGGTGAGGAAAGACTACAATTACAGTAATTCAACTGACTTTGATTTTACACCTAACATGCAATGCAAATTTGGCACAACTGCATTGCAATTACACTCACCCATAACAGTGAAGGCTCACTTAAAAAAAATCTAAAATTGGTAATGCATTAGATGGCTCTGAAGATGATATTCTGTTTGAAGATAGTTATTCTTTGGACACAACTGATGGCCCTGACGATGTCAGTGACATCAGTGATATGAACACCAGCTGTGAATCTTCTGATTTCGTTGATGATGATAGCAGTTAGTTTTCAGGATTTGAAGACTGATATGGCTAGCCCTGCAAATGGTAATATCGTTTTGACACATAGTAACAATGTGCATACAATATTCTAAGGATATTAATGAACTGTTTTTTCTTGTTTGTGATATTTTGTAATACTGAGTATACTTCCTAGTCTTACATTTTGGGTGTCATATGCAACAAGATTTGCCTAAGAATTACCAGTAACTTTGGTGTTAATGTACCGTGTCGCAATATTGCAAGACAGGCAAAAATTGTAGATAATAAATGGTCATGAAGCTTTACCTGTCACTAAGGCACCCACAAAACAAAATATTTACAAATCATCCCCACCCCAAAAAAAAAAAAAAATAAAAAAATAAAAAATGGAAGTCAAAATTGGGGTGCACCTTTGAGGCTGTCTGGCATCACCATTAAATCCCCAGTGCTGTGGTACCCAAATGCCCCCTACAACATCACACTAGCTGGGTGTTTTATAGTCCCCACAGTGTATTTTGGGAGGTACGGATCCAAGCCAGGACAAAACCTGACCTTTTCCCTTCAGTTGTCAGTCACTGTGAATGGCCTCATCAGACTGCAAAACTGTCTACCATTTCTCTGGATCCCAGGCCGGATATTTACAACAAAACAGTAGTCTTTTCTTCTTTTGCAAATGCTGTTCAAATGGGCTTCTTTAATGGTGCACAACACTTGAATCTGAGGTCATTACAGAGGCATTTCTGTATTGTCCACACTGAGACATGTTGAAGGAGCCTTGGGTTCTTTTCCTTTAATTTTTTTGCACTGATGTGAGGCTCATTGTCCACCTGATCCTTCAGTGCCTTCAGGGTTCTCCTACACAAAAGGTCTCCCTGACTTTTTCTTTTGAAGTGGCGGGTCAATGCTCCCTGCATCCCTATAATTTTTTTGTCCACCTGTGACAGTATCTATTTCTTTATTGTCTTTTCCTGCATGTCACAGAAGTCATATAGCTGTAATCTGCTCTTCTGATAACTCTTTCCTTGGTTCTGTTGTCAAATGAGAGATGCAAAAGTAAAGCAGTGTCTCACAAAAAATATACATGGTACAGTAGAAATGCTCACACACATCCACTTCATATGAAGGGCTAGCTCACAATGCGGCAACCAAATGTAGTGAGTTGCCTGAGGGCACTTTCCTGAGGCCATCATTCCTTCATCAATAAAATAAGAGGATTTGAGTTATGTCTTTAGAGGCTGGCTTGTTCTGTGCCAAATATGATGTTGTGGCATCATTTTGGCACCGATTGTGTTTTGTATTTACCCAATTGTGATCTAAAGAAAAGTAGGTTAACTCATGGGGTCCAGTATACTTTTCCCCATGTAGTTTTAAACTTGGTTATGGCCTTAATTTAGGCTATTTCAGGTTCTAAGCTATTCCAGGAATTTATGTATCTACATGGATAACTGTATTTCTTGACATTCTTTGAACATCTGGGCATCTTCAATTTGTTCGCTTGACTCTTTCTTGTCCAAGTCCAAAATATCTTTTCAATTTGAGGGTCCTTTCTCCAGCCCATGGGATGAATAAAGACAACTGTCTCCTCTTCAAGACTTTGTGACAACATGTGGATCCTTCTCCAGCTCCTGGGCTGAATAAAGACAACTGTCTCCTCTTCATGACTTCATGACAATGGGAACGTCCTTTCTCCAGCCTCTTCCTGGCTGAGTCAACCAACTCTCTTTCAAGAATACAAGTAGCCAATGTATTGTTTCCTTGCCTCTTTCATGCCTCATAGGCAATTCTAAAACATGCATTAACTTTATATATTCTTCATAATATTCTATGTAATATTTTGTGTAGAGTTAGTAATAATGTTGTCTGTTTACAGTTCAGGGTCTTCATCCTCCCTTTGGCTTTGATAAACAATAAGGTGATCTGTTTGTGTCACACACACTATTGGTTGCTGGATAAGGATTTCTTATCATATACTGGAAATGGGCATATAGTACCGTAAGGGATGACATGATAAGTGGTGATGTAATACTGGTTAAAACAATCATAAAATTTTCTTACATTTACTTATCACTTTTTTATTTTCTTTGACTATTACAAGTGAATGTAATTACAACCAACAAAACAATCTCAGATCAGTCCTATTTTCTTATTAAATTCACTAACACATGATGAAAATTATTTGGTAGCGTGACATGAGCCAACCGACTCTGTCTTTGGATAAGGCGAGTAGGTCACCTATGTCACTATCTGCCAGCCATGACACAGAAGAAAAACTCATACAAAGTAATGTTGACACGACAGAACTAAGTATGGATGACCTCTAGGCCTCAATCTTTTTCCCTACACCTTATTTTTTACCTCAGCGTACACTGAGCAACATTGGCCACACTGCACCAGTTCTTATCTCTAAATCCTAGGAGTTAGTGTAATTGTAAACACATTCTAGATGCCTGGGTTTTTTGTGACTTTTTTTTTCCACAAGGTTGGTGGGTACCTGTTGGTTACAACTGTCCCAGCTTAATCATCTACCCTTTTCTCTTTAAATATATTCATATCACACTTATCCAAGTTATTCTATTATATTTTATTATTTCATGTTTACACACAGATGTAAGGAAGATATGGAAATGGGAAGAGAGACAGACTTGCTGACCTATTGATTATGACTGTCCCAGCTTAATGAAGCCTGAACCAATGTGACACCACTGCACATCCTCAGCTGACTTTTATTTAGTTCCCTCGACCTCAGCTTCCCACTCCTGCATCTCTCTACCTCTTTCTACCTAACTCAACCTCACCTATCCGGGGCAGTACTCCTGGGGCGATATATAAATCCTGTTACGGAAGTTGCATCATCTTCCCTTCCGTTCATTTGTGTGAGGAATTTTTGTAGATGACCTGAGGCATGGACCCGTCTCCTCAGGTTTGAACAATCATGCCACACACAATGGGTATTACATTTTAGGTGCAAAACACGGAGGATGTGGTAGGGCTGGAAGGAAGGGTCTGGTCCCTGTTGCTAACTGCACACTCCATCCAAGTCACGTAGGCTTGGAGAATGAAAAGGGGGGAAGGGGCATACCTTGTATGACATCACAACAAACAATAACATGACATATGAATATATAAAAAAAAAAAAACTGGCACCACAGTGACTTTGGCCAGGATAAAAATAGAGGGAGAGAAAAACCTTAGAATAAAAAAAATATATATTAAAAATCTTGTAAAATTTTAAATGAATCACATATGTGAAGAACTGGAGGTAGGTGAAAAAAGCAAAAGTGAAATCTCAATCATGGAACTTAAGGAATTAAAGAAATCTGATCAAATACAGTGGTAGAATATGGGTTAGAAATCAACCTTAGACTAAAAAAAAGGGGGGGGGGAGTGAACGAGTTGGTAGATTATTTGATAGATGAGAATCTATTGCCAGGAGAAGAAATAGAATGGCTATATAGAGGTAATGACATGGAGAAACAAATAGAACTAAGAAAAATAGTGACACAAATAGCTCAAGTCAATACACAGGAAGCACATGTTGAGGATGAGGTTAGTTTAGCAGAAATGAATGCAGGTTTAGAGAATAAACCCATCATTAAAACAGAAGCAATAGTATTTGATGCCTCTAGATATTTGAAATATTAAACTAATTTTGCAGAAACAGATTCTTAACTTTTCTTTAATCAGGTAGAGAAAGTTCTCAATCTAATATTAATCAATAACATTGGAGTTTGCTAGTTCTGCCTAAATTAATAGGAAAGATTCAGAAAGTTTATACATCCTTAGGAAGTGGAAAAAAGTGACTATGATAATGTAAAAAGAAAGGCTCCTGAAAGTTATGAAATAATTCCAGAAGCTCATAAAATAGACTTAAGGAATAATAGAAAGGAGTTTCTACATGCATTCATGGAATATGCAGCAAGCTAGTAAGACTAGAAATGCTGATGTGATCAAAACCTAACTCCACATCCACAACTAAGACAATCTTCAACTCCTGTCCTTTCATATGTTTTGCCATCACTTCCAGAACTTGACACCCCCCCCCTTTTTGGACAATTTGCCTTGAAGGGAACTTATCTAAGGTTGAAAGTGAAAAGTCAAAACCCATCTCTGTCCTCAGAGACACTGGGACAGTATAAACTCTCATATTTGCTGACACTTTGCCTCATCCCTCAGTCATATATGAATCAAGATGTCATTGTAAATACTGTAGAAGGGATCAGAAAACTTCCCCTACACATGGTGCACCTTTGAACTGAAATTGTAAAGGGAGAAGTTCTAATTGCTGTAGTTAAAGAAATGTCGGTAGACGGTATCCATCTACCTTTGTCAAATGACTTAGCTGGCAATAAAGTCACCTGTAGTCACCAAAGACCCAAAGACTCCTCCCTAGAGGATCTCTCTATATATCCTAACAATCCTGTTTAAATACATGCTCCCCTGAAGCTATTCCCCTTAAGAACATTTGATCCAACATCATTATTAAAGAGCTATTGAAATATTTCTCTGTAGTAGGCCTTCCTAGAGAAATACAGAGTGACCAAGGCAGTAATTTTATGCCTTCTAATTTCAAAGCATTTCTTAAAGAACTAGGAATCCTACAAACTGTGTCTACTCCTTACCATCCCCAATCTGAAGGTGCTCTAAAAAGATTTCTTGGAACACTAAAATCCATGCTAAGAAAGTACGTCTCGGAAAACAAACAAGACTGGGAGATATAACTTCTTTCTTTACTCTTTGCAGCTTGGACTTCCACCCACGAAAGTATAGGAATAATATTTGGACATGAGGTGAGAGGTCCCCTAAAGATACTAAAAGTAAAAATGGATGAATCTAGAAAATCCTATAAAGTCAATTTTCACATTCAAATAATGTTAGGAAAGTTAAAACAAGCTTGGAATTTAGCTACACAACATTTGAAACAAGCTCAGTCCAAGATGAAATATAACTATAACAAAAAGACTCAAATTAGAAACTTCCAAATAGGAGATAAGGTCCTTTTGTATTTGCCTTTGCAAGGAGATTCATTCCAAGCAAAATATCAAGGTCCCTATATTACTAGTGTAAAAAGAAAAGATGACAAATTATGTTATATCCACTCCAGACAGGAGAAAAAGCTTTTGCCATATAAACTCCCTTAAACAGTACCATTCTGGAAATGCTGTACATACTAGCATTGAGAGAAGACCCAGATGATCAAAACTTCTCTCACCCACAATCGCCATTACAAAATTCCTTTAATCTTAAAAAAAAAAAAAAAAAAAAAAAAAAATAAACAAACAAATAAAATAAATAAATAAAAATCCAGCCCATTTAGAAGTTGAATGTCAAGATGATTTGGTAAGACCAACTACTCACTGCTGACATTCATAGGCAAACCTCCACTGTAGCATATCAAACAACAGTTACGTAACCCAGAACAAAGTTATTAAAAGTCACCCATACAGACGCTATCCTGAGAAAAAAAAAATCTTGCAGGAAGAAGTCAAATCATTACTCCCTGAAGGATTAATAGAACATTCCCCTAGTCCTTGGTCATTTCTTTGCTTATTAGTTCCTAAAACAGGTGGTAAATTCTGATTAGTGGTGGATTATCAAAAACTGGATGGCATCACCAAGGCAAATTTACTAAGATCAATAAAGGTCCCAATCTTGGATGATAAGATCAAGATTGGAGTATGCTGTGACACTATGGACACCTAGTACAAATAAGAATACAAGGAAATTAGAAAGAATCCAAAGAGCAATGACAAATATAGTACCAACACTTTCATAATTGACATATGAACAAAGATTGTCCAAACTCGTATTACCAACCCTGGAACAAAGAAGAGAAAGAGGAGATCTACTGGACATTTACAGAATCATGCAAGGCATGGAAGTCCTTGACAGAGAAGATTTATTAAAGTGGGATAAAAGAAAAACAAGAGGACATGAAAAGAAACTCAAGGATAGTTATAGAAGAGATATGGAAAAAAAAAAAAAATCTACACAGAGTGGTGGATGTCTGGAACAAATTAGATGAAACAATAGTGTGTGCAAACACCATACAAGAATTTAAGAACAAACTAGATGCTGAGAGATACAAATATGTGTCACTAGGAGCATAGCTCCCCTTCCCGTATAATACAACTAGGTAAATACACTCTTCTTTTCCCTTAACCATACACAGAGACAACAATGCACATTTTCTTGAATATGATGGCTGTTAATGTGTCAACTGTGATATTATTTTCTCATTGACACAACAAACACATTATCACTTGTACCCTTAATCTTCATTGCAATGTATTTACATGCTACATTTTTTATTACTATATTAAGCTGTATTCCACTTTTTATTTTCACTAATAATCCCCTTCTTCTGTGCTACATTTTTCCCACGTACGTTGTATCCTTCAATATTATATTTGCATATACAAAGGACTACAAAGGCGGAGCACGCCGACAGGAGACCCCCTGATCCACATCCAGGTCGGATGCAAAAAAAAAAATATACAGGTAAACGTCAACTTACGATGGCCGCGACTTACGATTGTTCGACTTTACGATGACGACGACGACGACGATATGATAATTTAACCCCTTCCATACGGTGCCGCACACGTAGGCGTCATGAGGAGCAAGTGGATTCGCGACGCTGCCATATCGGCGTCTTGATTATATTTATTGTAGTCGCCCCTGTGTTTTTACATTCTCTCAAATGATTCATTCTCTGTGGTTTTCAAAATTCGCGGGTGAAAGAGAGAACGATCGATATAAGCGGTGACTATATTTTATGATGCGAGTATTATTACGTCACGTCGTACGGCTGGCATTGGCTGCTGCCCGCGAGATTTAAGTTCCGTACTGAAAATACATATTATAGTGTTTGAATATGGTAAAAAGGATAAAAATGATTAAATAAACTACTGTACATGTTTAATAGGCTATATTCAGTATCTCTGGTGGTTAATATACAGGTAGGCTAGGTACAGTGACCACGGAACAGAGTGGGGATCGACTTACGATGAGATCGTCTTACGATGGCTCTATCGAAACCTAATGCCATCGTAAGTCGACGTTTACCTGTATATATATATATATATATATATATATATATATTAATAACAAATTAAAACTATAATAATGCAAAAACAACAAACAAAATACATAAATAAATGCATAGGTATAGCTGAATAACAAACAAACAGGTAAACAGCAAATGACTATAAATCGACATATAACCAATAATAAATGAAAATCAGTCAGACAAACTATAACAAAACAAAAACAAATAATATAACATAAATTATAATCATTACAGCATCTTACTTAGGTATTTATCTAAATGATTCCCAAAGCTTCGAACCGAACTACACTGCACTACCTGTGCAGGATGCTCATTCCATCCATCAACTACACGGTCGGCAAAGTTGCCTCTACCCACCTCCAAATTGAATCTATTTCCGGACAGTTTGAGACCATTGTTTCTTGTCTGATTCTCATTCAATGTGAAAATTTGGTCACTTTTGATGTTGTCAATTCCCTTTAAAATCTTAAAGACCTGTATCAAGTCACCTCTGAGTCTACGCTTTTTTAGGGAAAACAGATTCATGTGCTTAAGTCGATTTTCGTATGATTTATTTTTGATATTTGGAATCAGTTTTGTGGCTCGCCGTTGTACTTTTTCCAGTCTGTCAATGTCTTTAATGAGATTTGGTGACCATACGGAAACAGCATATTCCAAATGTGGACGAACTAACGATTTATATAGCTTGTTAATGAGTGATGGACTTTTGAAATCAAAAGACTGCGCAATCAATCCCAGAATCTTATTTGCTTTCTCAGAGGCTGAAATACACTGCTTGGATGATTTGAGGTCGTTACTGATAATTACGCCGAGATCTTTTTCACTATCCACTTTTGTTAACGAATTTCCAAATAACTTGTAATCGTACTTACTATTATTTTTACCTATGTGCATTACCTTGCATTTACTTGTGTTAAATTTCATTAGCCACTTTTCAGACCATTGCTGTAATTTATCTAAATCTTCTTGAATATCTAATTGGTTTTCAAGAAGATTTAGATAAATTACAGCAATGGTCTGAAAAGTGGCTAATGAAATTTAACACAAGTAAATGCAAGGTAATATCTCTTTCAAATCTAGAATGTTTTGATTTAACTTCTTCAATTACTATTATCTGGGAGGGGACTTTGTAGTTGGTCTAGTTTATAATTCATTTTACTTATCACTGTTAAACATATCCACAACTGAAAGAAATATTTTGAATTCACTAACCTATTTCCTTGTATAACTCATTTTTCCTCCACTGTTGCAGTCATCTTGGTTTTCTCACATTTTGTTGTCTTGCCTGGCACTGACACTGATGCCATGTTGGACATTGATAGTGTCCATCTTGTCTTTACCTTCAAAATATACCTGTTCCAAGGGTATCCCCTAACTACATGATAGTTTCACCGAGTTTTGTTCCTCCACATTCTTCTTCTCAATCTCCTCCTTTAGTTCTTTGTCTCTTTTCCTCTCTTCCTTAGTTATATCATGCAACAAAACAGTATATGCAAACACTATACAAGATTTTAAGATAAAACTTGATGTGGAGAGATACAAAGACGGGTCACCACGAGCATAGCTCCCCTCCCGTATATTACAACTAGGTAAATACGAACTTTTTTTATAAGTACTATCTATTCTGTGCATCTTTCAGTTTATAAAGATTTCTCATGACTCTCCCCTTCAAATATCCTTAGATTAACACTAGTATGGGTTGAATTTTCCATGATTCTGATTCAACCATGTATTTACCAATTCTTATTTCTTCAGTATCACTTATCATAACATGTTAGACCTATTTCTTTACAAAACTTGATAAAAATCAATTTGTAGTGTCATATTTTTCTGACATTACTGTCACATCTATGCTGTGGATCATTACCTAAGGGACACCAAACAATATAATATTGTTTCCATATATAAAACTGGAAAGTAAATGCTAATTCCATAGCTCCTAGGCCCATCCTCTCTCTGACAATTCACCTATATTGCAAATAATTTCTTTCCAAAAAAAATAGATTTCATTAAATCAAAATACAAAATGTGCAACCAATTTCAACCTAAAACTCTAAAATACCATTTTAACTACCAAGTACAAGAAAAAAAATCTGAATAGGAAGCTAAAAAGATATGTACCTTTACCTTTTAGACTAGCCCAGCGTTTACCTCATGGCCATATTGTGATATACAAGGAAGGTGCTACACCTGTGGGATCCTTAAACAAAGAGAAAAGCAAGATTCTTATTTTTAATAAGCTTGAAATCCAGAAGATACTGAAAGAATAAAAATGATGGAACACATCAAATTGGAGATGAAGAGACAGGACCTAACAAGTGTTGCTTCTTCCCTGTACAGTAAACTACAACTTGGTAAATGCAATACTTGGGAATCACAGTGACCAACAACAACAAAAAATTGTTTCTAAACAGTGTAAAGCTACAAACTAACAGACAGCAAATAAAAAGGCAAATCTGACTTGCTCAATAATCAACCAGTTGTAACAAAATTACTAGGTAAAACATACTGGAAGAGAAGAGTGCTACAAACACTGTTGTACAAAGCATACACCTTGGGCTACACCAAAAAAAGAAATGACTAACCAGCAATTCTACAAAGAATATGAAACTGTGTATAGACATATATTAGGTGCATCCAGGTGTGGAGCCCTCACATGGGGGGGGGGGGAGATTGGCAGGGAGGGAATATGCCTGGGGGTGGTACTTTTAGTCTGAACTTACCACCCAAAGACTGACAAAATATTTATAATGAAAATGAGGTCAAAGAAGCCCTGAATATTTTATTGTAATCCATCTTTGCATTAGAATGAACAAAATGTGAAATATTTGCCCTTATCCTTTCTGCAATAGGGACATTGAATACATATTTTAAAATCTGTTTAAATATTTTCCAAGCTGATAGCTAAAATTGGCAGTAAGCGGTGGCAGAGGTGGGAAGTGTTGGGAGGGGAGAGGGGCATCACTGAGAACTTTGCCCCAGGGCAGCACTTAGGCATGTAAGGGCTCTGCCCAGGTATGCACAAGCAACAACATTAAGAGGAGAAATAGGAGCAAGTACAATGGAGATAAGAATCAGGGAAAGGCAGATGAAGTATTGGAAATATATGGTACGCAATCCATTATCCGAAATTCTCAAAACTGAAAAGCTCCAAAAACCGAACTTTCTGGCAACACTGCTTACCACCAAACATCAGTTGTGGTGTTCATTTGTGATGCCAAACATCAGTGAGCAGGCACACATTTGCTGTTCATTGTTTTTTTCCTTAAGATTTTGTGTAATTTACTGTGAAAATGTAAAAAATATCTGCAGATTGTGGTATAGTGGAATTGGCATAGGAGACTAATGCAAACTAATACAAGGGTACAACGGCATGCTCTGACCAAGAGCGATGCCCCCCGGACAAAAGCCCTTTCATACATCCAACAAAGGTTCCCTTCTCTTCTGTGTGCTGCTCACAGCCTCTAGCACCTTTGCCCACGTGGCCAGTTACTCTGTAGACTTCTTAGGTATATGTTGTGCCTTCTCTGTACTCATAACCTACCGTTTCATAAACCCACGATCCATACAACCTGTTTCACTGCTGCCCCAGTAACTTTGCTTGCAAACACAGATAACTCTATGGATAACAGTGGAAAAAATAAAAGAAAGCATTTATCATTATCAATACAGCAGAAAATGGGAGTTATTGCAGAAACTTGATCGTGATGTGTCTCTGCAGTATCTTACTGAAGAATATGGAATCAGATCTACCACTGTTTATGATTGAAAGAGACAGAAAGACAAGTTACTGAAGTTTTATAGTGATAGTGATGACCATAAACTAATGAAAATTAGAAAAACACTGCAGAGAACAAAAAATTAAGATATTGACCTTGTGATGATGGAATGGATTTGACATCGAAGAAAGGAATATATACCACTGAGTGGTTTGATGGCCATGAAACAAGCTAGAAAAGATCATGAAGGTAAATGTCAATATTCAGAAGGCTGGCTGCAGAAATTTAAGAAACGTCATGCTGTAGATTATATCTAAAATTCTGTGGTGAAAAAAGCTTTTGCTGATCATGAAGCAGCTAAAAATTACATTGATGAATTTGCCAAGATAACATCTGATGAAAACCTTTCTCCTGAATACTTCAATGAAGACGAGACAGCTCTGTACTGGCCCTATGTTCTGAGAAAAACACTAGCAACAGCAGATGAGACAGCACCAGCGGGTTTTAAGGATGCTAAGGGAAGGTCAATTAAACTTGGCTGAGCCAATGCAGCAGGCACACACAAGGTGAAGTTGCCAGTGACTGCAAAAAGCCAATGTCCGAGATGTCTGGAAGGGATACGCAATTTACCTGTGCATTATTATGCAAAATAGAAAGCATGGGTAACCCGAGAAATGTTTTCCGATTGGTTCAATAACCACTTCATACATGCGGCACGAGCTCATTGCAAGCAAGCTGGACTGGAAGAAAACTGTAAAATTCTATTGTTCCTGGACAACTGCTCAGCACATCCCTTTGCCAAACATCTTGTGAAAAGTAATGTTTTCAGCATTTACTTGCCTCCCAATGTGACTTCTATTTTACAACCTTGTGATCACGGAATTTTATGCTCCATGAAGAGCAAGTTTAAAGATAATTTTATTAACTGTGTACTTGATACAGTCAACAGAGGAGTAAAAATGCAAAACTACCTGAAACAGTTCAGAGTTACGGATGCCATATGTGCAGTTGCTAATATGTGGAATGACATTGATAAATCAACATCAACAAATGCATGGCACAAACTTTGGCTATGATTGCTTAGACAGAAACCTATGCTAACGAGACAGGTGACACTTGCAAAAGCCTTTAAAAATGCCGCCTTGAGAATCCTGCTCCTGGTCCATCTTCAGTCTGACTGCAGCATGATGACGATGAATTTGACATCAACGGACCCTCTTCTCCAAGATCATCAAGCTAGATGTAATACCGGTATACCTAAAATCTACATATGTTGCAGGTATCCATAAAGGCTTTGTAGTCTTTCATTTGAAGCCTTTCTTTATCCAAAATAGTGTGAATATTCATGCATTTCTCAGTAAAATTTTAGTTGTGCACACCTACATGATATAGCAATAGAAAATTAATTATTTTGTAAATTATAATATATCAACGTAATATGCAATTTTCTTGGCAGAAATCAATAACAAAAAAGTTGCTGCAAACCTATTTACTAATGAACAAAGTCGCACCAGCTGAATGATATGCCATGTTTGTTTTGATAGATGCCGGGGTTGAAGAAATGAAAAGATGATAAATTAGTCTATTTCAACCTAACCTAACCAACCTACATCTAGTAATTTGGTACCTCCAATTCTAAAGATCATCCTGGTCGCCGTCATCATGACAGATGTTGACGGCCTAATTATTATTGTACCTTGGGCAATTAACAGACGACAGCAGAGCCCCATATTCTCTCATATAGTCCAAGGAAGCCCTATTGTCTTTGTAACAGCACTTATTAACATCACCTGGAGTTGGAGAACAGGTCACAACATGAAAGCTGTCATCTGATAGTGACTGGACTGGCATGGCATCTGGACCATATCCTAGCAGTTTCAATTGTTAGTAAATTTGTGTGTTGCAAGGTTGTTTTTTTTTCCACCAAGAAAATTGCATATTACCTTTATGTATTATAATTTACAAAATATTCAATTTTCTAATGCTATATCACATAGGTGTGCACAACTAAAATAATACCCATTTCTCTATTGAAATATTATGGTACTGTTTGATTACAGTTCATGTATTTACGGTCGTCATTATTCCTCTTCGTATTTCTTTAATTATCCCACTAATTTGTGAGTATTCATACATAAATGTAAAAATTCCAAAATCTGAATTTTTTTAAATTCTGAAATACTATTGGTCCCAAGGGTTTTGGATAATGGATTGTGTACTGCATACAAGGAAATTATCAAAATGAACGGATGAACAAAATTCTAGACAGAAATAAAGGAGATCAAACTGACTACTGGGTACAGTCCTACTAAATAACGCCCGGCAACGCCTGGTTTTTTTTTTTTAGTTTCAATGGTTCATATCATAAGAATGATTCGTCTACTAGTGAATTCATGAAAAAAAAATTGAATTTAGCAGGAGAAACAACGCACAAAGCGGAAAATCCTTTGATGAATTTAGCGCCCGGACTGTGGTGGTGTTGCCATCTTTGTTTATGTCCGGTCGTTTGAAAATGTGTAATAGCTAAATTACCGGTGGTTAAGTTAGGTTAGGCAAGATTAAATTACCGGCGGTTAGGTTAGATTTGGTTAGGGGACCTAACCTAACCTACACCACAGCCACGGTCCAGATGTTAAATTCAGCAAGGGATTTTCTGCTTTGTGTGTCGTTTCTCTGGCTAAATTCAGCAATTTTTTCGCGAATTCACTAGTAGACAAATTATTCATATGATATGAACCATTAGAACTGAAAAAAACATACACAGTGCCTGGGCACCATAGGAAATTGCCGGGAGGTTGCCAGTCGCTGCCGGGCATTAATTATTATGACCCACTGGGTAAAACCAATAGTAGAATTAATGAAGAGAATAAATATGTCACATAATGAATTAAAAGTGCTGAAGATAGACATTAAGAAAAAGATTAGAAATAGGGATGATGAAGAACAGAAAAAAGAAATTGCATAAAAATCAAGTGTGACAGCATACAAGACATGAAAAAAAAGAAATCAAAACCAAAGAAATTCTGTACGATAATAAACCACTTTGTCATCTCGTACAATGCTAGTACAAACAATTTACCATCGAAAAACTGAAACGGACACACAGACAGGGACACAAAATAAATTATGCATGAATATGAGACTGAAGACTTGAAACATTTTATATTATGGTGTCTAGGATATGAAGAAAAATTAAGAAAGGAGGTATTACTGCAGAGACCCTACAAAAGAATGAGGAATATCTAAATAGGTCAGTTACTCTTTGAAAAAGAAAAGAGAGTAAATGAAAAAAGTAATAATTTCTGGAGGCTACAGGAAAAGAAGAGGAGAGACTCGCTAGTTCGAGTAGCATAACGTGAGAAGTCTGAAGACATTTAGGAAGCGCCGTTGTCCGTTGAGTACAGGCTATGCTTCTCGAAATACAACCTAAACCTAACATGCGTTTCTAACAGTCACTCTTCAAACTTACCGGTGCGACAAGAGATTATTCTCATTAGAAAAATATATCAGTTCTTTGTTACCTCTACCCTACTTCTACAAAGATCTACTTCATGCATAACAAAAAGGCAGCAAAGCGTCGTATAATTTGTAATGCTGAAATAACAAACGACATTCCAAAAGTTTGTTTTTACAAACGTATTTCTTTACCTCAAATTAAAGCAGGTTGCATTTCAGTGTAGTTTAATGTCAACAAAGAAAACAGAAAATCATCTGCAATTCTAAGTGGTGTGTATTATACGGCTAAAAACTCTATCTCATAAAATGAGTAACTACAATTCTACGCTTCCAAATTTTCTACACTGTTTTCCATTCACTGACGTTAGCTGCGATCATGACACAATCAGCTGATCGTTACTACAGATCAGCTGTGTTGTATATTGTGGGTTCAGGGATGACTATGTAGAAAATTAAGCATTTTATATTCTGCAACATATACAATATTTGGTGTAATACTCTATGCTGTGTATGTGTTGAATGTGTAAACGTATTGTGAATAAGTAATATATTTATGAATAAGTAGAGAGCAGAGTACTTTGTTTCTGGAGTAAGCATGTTTTGATTATGAAAATACGTAATAATTTTTTATATTGATTGTTAAAAATACCGCCCTACCATAAATAAAAAATAATTAAAAATGCATTACTGGCTTTAATATTTTGATTATAATTATATTTTAATCTGAGACATTTTAAACATTAATGTAGATAAACATGACTGCAAATATTCTTATTTACGTCATTAGACGTGAAAGTTACATTAATTTCGCTGAGGTACAAATCCTCCTAACAGAAACAATACGACTTAGGTCTCAGACTCTCAGGTAAACATTGAGTGGGAGAGAAAGAAACAAGTATGGTAGCGGAGGTGCAACAATAAACGAATGTTGTTTAGAAAAAGTTGTGATAGAAGTTATCTGCTCACAAATAACCTGTTAATGGTGAGTTTATTGGTTCTTTAGATTTTCGGAATATCATAAATGAAAGGTCATCAAAGAAGCATCATCGTAAAAACTTAAATGAATGGTAAACATCAAGGTCTTAGGTGAAGTCCATCGCCATATATTCGTAAGTTTTGATCATGTAATACATGTAACTTCTTGTAAGAAAATTCCCATAATGATCTGACCAAGGTATCTGTTGTGATAGCATGTATTTTGGGAAGATATATTTATTTTAAGAATTCATTTTATTTACCATTCACACCCAAACTATATTATTAGTATATTATATAGAAAAGATCTTGTTTCCATATGTAGATATAGTATTATTATTTTTTCTCACAGATTGTGTTACTTTGTTAATTGTGGAATATTCAAATACAGCATGACTACTTTCCATACTTAAGTCTTAATTCATGAGTTATTGAAAAAATATATACTTGTTATTTAAAGTGTCAATTCCAAGGGCCCTACTCTGCTACTGATGTATAGTTCTGCAGTGCCCTACCTTGTATCTTCGTTTTATACAAAGATTTTTCTACAACTAGGCTAGGGTGCATCTTGCAGGAATTCAGTATCACCACACTGATCTGAACATTAGAATTATTTCATTTGCTCTCCTAAAGTTCTTAGCATGTCCATGCATTTTCAATCTCTTGGCTTCTGTTTGATTTGCGATAGTAGCAGCATTGTTGTTTATGATGTTTCAATAGCTCTGGTGGTAGAAGAGTTTTAATTTGGTATCAGGAGTCAAAACTACTCCAACCTATTCTTAAAGAAAAGAATAAGTATTGGGGGAAATGTTAAGAATTTTTTCATAATTCTATATAGTATTTTGGTTTGGTATAATCAATTAAGACAATATCTCAATAATATTGTTGTTGCTGTACAAACAATATACACTGTTCAATTTCTCACAATCATATGGCATGGTATTGTAAATCCCTGTTGATGTATGGGAGTGCCTATCCCAATCTAATTTAACCTGACCTATCCAAAGACCTCAGGTCAATTGGTCAGTCAATCAGCCCATTGTGTCAGATCTTTTAGAGGGCATCAAGGTTAGCAGCCACTGGATTGGCCAATAAGTTTCATAGGGGAGAAAACCTAGTATCCAAATACATATTTTCATTTTCACCTTTCCAAAACAATATATGACTCACCCTTCCCATCTCTCCACCATCATTGCTTACCACCTCCATTGTCCCACAATGAATCTGTACCAAAGTCTTATGATGTGTTCCTCTGTTTTCCATAGGAGGGAAATAATGCATGGATACATACATAAACTCTTTAAGTGGAACTTTACATGTATGTACATTTTTGCAATTCAGTATTGTCTAGGTATTTCAAAATTTTAAATTTTTATATTTTCTATGTAATTCTGCATGTTTTCATGATCCAGTACTGGCTAGGTATGTAATTTTTTTTTTTTTTTTTAAATCTAATTCTGACCCTATCTGACTAGATATTTAGGTATGTATTCTTGATATTTTCTTTAATTTCATTCTAGTTAGGTGTGGTGAGGTCAACTGAGGTTAGGAGGAGCTAAAATGAAAATGAAACAAATGGGTGTCAGATGTGACTAGGGTGGGTGCCTATCTAGGCTAGCTCCCATGTAAAGACAAAGAATCCTTAGGTAAATTGATGAATAGATAAGTCAGGTGAAGGTAGGGTAGGTTAGTTTTGGACTGGTAGTCTCGTATGGTATGTATGTGGCACTAATGGCCAGCCCAGTATTGAAAAGGCACACCAGCCAGAAGTGGTAAGTGTGAACTGACAATAAGTATGTTCCTCATGAATGAGTGAAATAAAAGGTGTCAGATTTTACTGGAATTAATTTTTAGTGATGCAAAAGGTAGAATGGATGGGGGGGTGAGGGATTATGTGTGTGAAATAAATTGACATAGCCTGAAGGGATTTCTCCCCATCTCCTTTTCTGCATGAGGGGAGGTTGCTGATTTAATGAAGTAGTCTTGCTGTGGATGTGCTGTGTCGTATGACACTGCTTCTGACCCAGAGCAGTGGGCGAGATGCTGGGATGACCTGCCATCCAGGAGGTGCCATGATAAGAGGGTGGAGGGGAGTGGAGTGTATTAGGGATGTCCAGAATGGGTGGGAGTGGTTTTTATGCCTTTGTTTTTTTGGCTACCTCCCTTATAAGGGTGAAAAAAGCCTTTCGTGTATGTATGTACATGCCAAAGTTGTTGATAGCTAGTAGATTACACAAAAACCCTTTTGTTTTATTTTTTGCAATTTGAAATTGCTGACGTATCCCCAAAATGTCATTTGTTTTGGCCATTCTCGTAAAACTTACCCATGGTACCATCTACTCTGAAGTCATGTCATGAGTTGTGTTCATTCTTCATTCATTGTCATTGTGTTTGATGAATAGTGATCATGTTGAGTGATGCAGGCTAGTCATTATCAAATTCAGGAATTATGAAAATGAAGAAAAAACTACTGAGGAAATACATGATTGGAATGAAGAGAATGAGAGAAAAAAGGCAGAAAATAATATATAGAACTCTGATAGGAAGGCAGGAGAAGAAAGCTTATGATAACCATCCAGCATATTTATTCATTTATTTATTTATTTTTTTATTATTTTTTTTTTTAGCATATGCAAAACAAATTATAAGAGCCATTGTTTCTGGAAATTTAAATTAAATCTATCAGATAAATAAGCTTTGAAAAATAAAACCAGGAGAAATAATTAGTGAATAACAAATTACATAGCATGAATATAACAAAAGGGAAAATAAAACAAGACATGACAGAAGGTAGGTTATTTAGGAAGACTGTATTTTTCAGGGCTTCCGACATCACTGGTAATTATGTAATTCAAGTTGTGTAAAGTCACATTCTCATACAGGCTGACACCAACAGTTTCACTTTCTAACTTTTTAAACTGCATTTTTTTTTTTTTTTCCCCCGAAATCAGAGAAACAATACTGACCAAGGAATATATGAGAAAAGTAAAACCAGGAGAAATAATTACTTAGTTGTATTTACCTAGTCATATCTTATGGAAAGGGGAGCTATGCTCATGGTGTCTCATATCTGTACCTCACCATGTCTGATTTGTTCTTAAATTCGAGTATGGATTTTGCACTCTATTGTTTCCTCTAGTTTGTTCCAGACATCCACCACCACTAAAGGGAATATAAAACAAAACAAGACAGAAGATAGGTTATTTAGGAAGACAAGGTATTGTTAGGGCTCCTGACATCACTAATAATTATGTTGTTGTTGTTGTTGTCGTTCCCTAGACTGTCTGTCCGAGCAGTCCCGTCTCCCCAAGGAATGCCATAGCCGAAACTGGGTTTTCCCACAAATACTTTATAGAGCGTATGTTGTGTTGTTTGCGTGCATGATTGTGTATAATGCAGTCTTCCATTATGTGTTGTATGGTATGGGGTGAAGTGTTACATCCTGGGCAGCTGTTCACAACGCGGTCATCCAGCCTCTTCTGGTAGCTCAGAAGTGCTGGGTGGTGACCGCACCGCAGTCTGGCCAAGTGGACTCTGTCCTTTCGTGGGAGAGAGGATTCAGAAGGGTGGATATCAGGGGGTCTGGCATGCAGCAGTGTGTTGTCTTTCAGTGTGTTAATGGAGCGGTGAGTGATATGATTATAAATATGTTTCCGGAGGCTGGTATTTGGTGGTTGTGGAGGAAGAGAAGAGAGTATCTGTGCATGATAAAGGTCTTTGGGTGTTGTTTTAATGTTTCTTGGTGTGTGTGGGTGTTCTGCTATGTAGTGTAGCGGGTGTGATGTGTTTGTGGTGGCTGCGGCAAGTGTTTGTGTGCCTCTCATGTCGAGGTGGTCCTTGACTTTGAGGACTTTTGTTTCATGGTGTAAATGGTCTGTAGGTGTTGTATTTGTGCAGCCTGTAATTGTTTTTAGGGCTTTGTTTTGTATGATTTGAAGGGTGTTGTGGTGTGTCTCATTGAGATTAGGAGCCCATTACATAATTATTAGTACCTAATAATTATGTAATTGAAGTTACATAAAACTACATTCTTGTTCAGGCAGACACAAACACTTTAACTTTTTAAACTGCAGATTTTTTTCTGAAGTCGGAGAATACTGACTAAAGAATAAATGAAACTGCAATTTTCTTTTATTATACCTATGCTAGAACCTAATTTAAGTTTTGTGATATGTTCACTATTATTGCAGTTTAGTAGTTGGCTAAATAAGGGGGGTGCAGTATAGGAATAAATGCAAAAACACTTCGTCATTTGACTTGGCTACTTCCCTAATAAGGAGGGAAAAGCCCTTGGCAGAGAGATAGATATAAAGAGTAGAACCTCAGTTCTCAAATGTCCCAGAAGTTGAACAAATCAGTTCTTGACAAAAAAGAGAGAGAGAGAGAGAGAAATATTTTGCTCCAGTAATCAACCAAAATATCAGTTCTCAGCCAACCTGATTGGACGGACATAGAAAACAGGTTGAAATTTAATGTTTTGTGGAAAAAATATCACTGCTAAAGCTGTATTGAACAGGTCAATAAACTTGTTTTAGTTCTGGAACAGATTGTGGTTGAGAACCGAGGTTCTACTGTGTGTACATGCAAAGATGAGGACCAAGTCAAGAAGTTCAGATGTTGTAGACCAGGTAAGTGGAGTTCATGCCCAGAGTGACAGAGAGAAGGCAGACATTATGGCAAAGCCATTTTCAGAGGTATTTATGATGGAACCAGAAGGTAAGGCACCCAAGAGTGGAAGAGAAGTGCAATCCTTAATTAATTATGATATAATAGATGAGAAAATAAGAAAAGGATTTAAGAATGTAAAAAAAAAAAAAAAAATCTCCTGGACCAGACCATTTACACCCAAGGATATTGAAAGTTGATCAAAAGAAGCACCGTGGGACTATGGAGCCTTTATTAGTTTATACTTGATAAAGATGAGAGAAGTTTGCCTATGACAGCAACATTAATTTGATCATTTTTATGACAGTCGCATGTAGGATTCAAACCCACTGCTTTCAGTCACCGTAATATTACCTTCACAGAGCCGTTACCCATTCCTCCACAGGTTTCAAGGCTTTTATAGTCTCTGTGGAGGAATGGGTAAAGGCTTTGTTAAGGTAATCTTTCGATGAGTGAAAGCAGCGGGTTCAAATCCTACATACAACTGTCATAAAAATGATCATATTTGATGAAGTTGTAACACGCAAAATATTGTATTAATGGCTCTGTCCTCATGTGGTGTTTCTTTCGATAGAAGAGGTCATGGATGAATCTGGATGCATATTCCAGTCTTGGATGGATCAGAGTTTTAATGAGTTTTTTCATCGTCTCTTCAATGATCTTCTGCAGTGGTAAGTGTGTCTCTTCCACAATCCTGCTGATGTGTCTGTCAGATGACCGGTTGTCTTTTATCAACACTCAAATTTTCCTCCTTTTGCCTTTGTAATGGGTTCACTTCCCAAAGAATAGTTTAAGGATAGTCTTTTGCCACTATTACCTATTTCCAGTACTTTGCATTTTTTTAGTATTGAACTTCATTTCCCACTCTTGGCTCCATGCAAAAATAGTGTCTAGATCTCTACCATCCTTCATATTTTTCATGGTTTTCATGATTTTTGACTCATCTGCAAACAAGTTGGCATAGCTTGTTGTTCCTTCCATTATGTCATTGATATAGACAAGAAACATTGGTGCAAGCACTGAGCCTTGTGGAACTCCGCTCATTACTGCACTCCATCTCAAGATCTTAACCTATACTACTGTCCTCATGTATCTTTCCTTCAAAAAATCTTTCATCCATTCTAGTAGTTTGCCTCTCAGTCATCCAGCGTACTCCAATTTCCACATAAGTCGACTGTGAGGTACTTTATCAAATGCTTTCTCTAGATTGAGGTACACACAGTCCACCCATCCCCCTCTCTCTCTTGCAGCACACCATTCAATCTCAGGTAAAAGCTTGAAAGGTTTGACACACATGACCTTCCAGATATGATGCCAAACTGTCTGTCAGAATGTTCATCTTTTTGAGATATTTGATCTATTGATCTTTCACAGTCCTCTCACATCATTTCACTGTTATGCTGGTCAGTGATACTTGCATTTCACTATTATGCTGGTCAGTGATACTTACATTTCACTATTATGCTGGTCAGTGATATTTGCATTTCACTATTATGCTGGTCAGTGATACAGGAGTCCCTCAAATAACGCTGGGGTTAGGTTACTGAAATTACCACGTATGACCAAATCCACGTATGCTGACTTTCCATATTAAACACTGAGAACCGTATGTATGTGTACGTGTGTGTGTGTGTGCGTGCATGTATGTGGCATATGTATGTGTTTGTGCGTATATACATGTGTGTGTATGTGGCGTATATGCATATGTGTATATGGCATATATACATATGTGTGTGTATATGGCATATACACGTGTGTGTGTGTATGTGGCGTATGTATGTGTGTGTGGTGTGTGTGTGTGTGCGTGCATGTATGTGTGTGTGTTCACATGTACAAGTAAGCATGTACATGCGTGTGTCTGTGTTCGTATTTATGTGTACACGCACGCGCATTCACAACATACACTGGTTGTCTAACACGTGTCTACGTGTGCGTGTCTACACGTGTGTAAGCATGTATATGTCTGTTTTTTATCTCTCAAACCACCACCGCCAGTAACAACAAGAACCTCATAAGAGAAATTAAGACACGACAAGCGCAGACTTATTAGTTGTGTTCCAAACGAAACATTACACTTCAACAGGTTAGGGCAGTAAAATTTCACGATAGCACGGCGCAGGTGGTGGAAGCGACAAGCTTAAGCTTGTTGGCTACCCCCCTACCACCCCCTACTCCCCCTCTCCTCCCCTCCCTCCCTCCTGCATCAGTACCCGGAGGTTGACGCGTAACCGCAGGCAGCCACCCACGGCTATCCCCTCGCCCCACACCCAGTGTACATAATGACCGCGTTATATGAGGATCGACTGTATATGGTAAAATAGAAGGCAGTCACCACAAATGTTTGCGATGTTGCCGCATGTGTGCGTACGCTTGCCCGACTCGGCACAAATTTTAAAACGATTCTCTACATTTGAGATGGTTTTGAAATAAAATCCGCGTATGATTGAATCTGTGTTATTCAAATCCGCGTTATTTGAGGGACTCCTGTACTTGCATTTCACTATTATGCTGGTCAGTGATACTTGTAATGCAATTTAGTGGTGTCTCCTCATTTCCACCTTTGTGAATTGGCACCACATTGGCCATTTTTTATTGGGAATGTACAATACCATCTTTCAATGAACATGTAATAAGACTTTGAATCTTGTCCACTAGTTGTTGCCTACATCCTTTAAGTATCCAGTTTGAGATCTGGGCAGGTCCTGAACTTTTGTCTTGTTCAGTGATCCCAACAGAGTGACCACTTCCCCTCACTTCAATGTTTATATCATCTAAACCTTTTTTTTTTTTTTCCCTCATTTTCTTCCAATAAAATGCACTCTTTTGTAAAGACCAATTGGAAACTTTCATTCATTATTTCTGCATGAGCTTAGGTTTCTTCTAAGACCTCACCACCAACTAAACATGGTGATTACTTACCTGTATCTCAATTTATCATTTATAATCCTGTAAAGCAGTTTTGGTTCATCTTTGCATTTATCTACAACACCTTTTTAAAAAAAATTGCTCTCTTCCTCCCTGCAAATTCTTATATAGTCATTCCGAGCTTGATTGTAAGCTTCTTTCATTTAATTGCTTCTTCTTTTCCTCCATTTTTCCCAAGCCACGTCCCTGGCATCTTTGGTAATCTCACACTTTTTGTTAAACCAGTCCTCCTTATGGTTCTTTTCATCAGTCTTTGGCATATGTTTGTTTATTCCCCAGTTGAAAATGTCAAGAAAGATTTCCCATTTCCTCCTTTTTTATTCAACTTTTTCCCGGTTTGCTTCTTCAAAGAATTTTTTCAACCCTAAGGAATCTGCTTTCCTAAAATTGAACATTCGGTGTGATTTATTCTTTGGCTCTGTTTCCTCACCTTCCAGATGAAAATTGTTTGTTACATGGTCACTATGGGTCATATTGTTAATTGTTACATGATCACTATGGGTCAAGTAATTCAATGAGCTGATGATGTCTGGCTCTTTGGTTAGTAACAGATCTAATCTTGTGGGAGTGTCATCTTCTCTTACCTGGGTTAGTTTCTTTACCCATTGGGTTATTGTGTTCTCCATTGCTATACTTAACAGGGTATTTCCCCAAAAATCTGCTTTGCCACTTGCTTCCCATTCCTCCCAGTTGAGCTCACTGCAATTAAAATCTTCAATAAGGACTACATTGTTACTTTGTTTAATATATTTCTTTAGGAAAACAGCTGTATTCAATAACATTCTTGATATACAGTTTCATTCCAAGATCTTGTCTTGGGAGGGACATATGCCACCATGAAGTCTCTTATATTCTGCCATTTAATAGTAATTTTTAGGTGAATTGCTACAGCTTTGCCTTCACTCAGACTTGCATCTTCCATCTTTATGTCATTTCTCACTACAAACATTACCCCTCCACCCAATTTATTTAAAAGTAAATATAATGCAAGCAGACATCATAAATGTATTTAAGGCAATGGATAGAGTTCAGGAGATGGGACCCCATGAGTATAGCTCTGTTCTTGTACGTCACAATTAGATCAATACAATTGGGTAAATATACAAAACATCCACAGAAATATACAGATACTCAGCTCACTAAACAAGACCTTGAAGATAGACCAAACTCAATACTCCACCAACAACCCCCAGGCATAAGGCACACAAAGAACTCCCCCACCACATCTAGTAAGAACCACACTGGCATGCTTGTTCTCAACACACCATCCAGCATTGAAACATTACCAGCTCAGAATAGGCCAAGCCACAGATTCAAACTGCCCCAGTTGCAACCACCACACAAGACACAGGACACAACGTCCCACACAAATAATCCCTAGGAAGTAACCAGGAACGTTTTCCTCGGGTGACTTGTGGAGTTGCCCAGAAGATGTTGCTGGTTACCTGAAAGCTGTGGGTCTTTGCAAGAGACCAGAGGTAATGGATTGATTTATTTTCCCATACTAAACATCTCTACCTCTCATTTCAAATTCACTCAGTGCCAATACATCCATCTTCCTTTGCACAGACTACCTTTATCTCCCTTTTTTTCTGCTCCAACTTGTACCACGTCCATGCACTTTCACAGACCCAGTTACATTACAAGGGTTCTGGTAAGATATGATTATTGTGTGACAGCAAGGATAAACATAATTTATTGCACTCAGAGAAAGATAAGCTGTTGGGGTAACATGTTTTGTTGTTGTTGTTGTAATGTTTTGTGTTCATTAGCAGTAAAGCATGTGGTTGGTATTATACAATGTCTGAATATTTTTTTTCTTTCTTTCAGAAGATGAAAATGATAACTTACAGTTTCATCTTGTAGAAGAGAAATCTGGTTAAGTGCAGTAATACATACTATTGAACCTTCATATTTTTCTCAGAAATATAGTACTCAGTGGTATGAATGAGCTTTACAGAAAAACAGGATGAAGGGCAATGTGTTGTATATAGCTATGAAGGTGAACAAGTTTGAGATTCATGTTGCCCATCAATTTGTGTAGAAATCTGTAATGAGAATACAGAGGAATTTAGGACAACTTTGTGATTACCTTTATAATATATATGTGTAAATATATAGCAAAAAGACCTTTGAAATGTCTGGAAAACACTTAAGTTCAGAAGACAGACGGGAGTTGAATCGCATGATAAAGATTCTTGGACAGAAAGTAGTGCAGATCATTGTTCAAAGCAGGCTTGGAGAGAAAGCACACACTGCCAGCAAGACTCCACAGCAGGGTTCAGACTGGGTAAGTAATATTGGAAGTTTTCATGTGTAAAGATGTTTATTTGTTTTGTTATCATTTGTCTGTTTGTTTATTATTGTTTGCTTGATTCTCATTTATCATTAGTTATATGTGAATTTATTATTATTTACTATTTACCTGATTTTTATCAAACTATACCTATGCATTTATTTTATTTATTATTATTTACTTTATTATAGTTTTTATTTATTTATCTATAATTATATTTTTGTTCACATCTGACCTTGATATGGACCGAAAGGTCTCCTGTCAGCATGCTCCACCTTTGTAATCCTTTGTAATAATAGTGTGGTGTGCCAATAAAGGCTCTCAAGTGGGGATGGAAGTAAACGGGTATACATATATGAACAGGTAAAAAAAGATATACAAGTAAATAGGTAAATATTTGGTTTATTTACCATAAGTGTGTATGGATGGGAGAAAAGAGTTTATGTTTACATTATTGTCTGCACATTCATCAGTTGCAATTCTCAAGAGAAGAATTGCTATTTTTCTTGATTAACCTTTCATTTAGTATTAGTTTAAACTTTATTATGGTTTTGATAAAGAGTATGCTTTTATTTTGGAGGCATAAACTTCATACTAGTTTGTTCCACATTCTTCTTTATTAGTGATTATAGGTAATAAAATATACCCGTCTGGGGGTATTGGCTGCATGTTGTGGGGTTAAAAGGTGCTAAGTAGCATGGAGCTGATACTTTAAGGTCTACAAGGGGCACCCCAGAGCCACACATCATTTTGTCTGGTAGAGGAAATATCTATTCATAGAGAAATTATGATACTTTATTAAGTTTATTATACTGCCACTGTCCCTCCATTATGCTGTCCCCCCACTCTTATTACTATCCTGTACCATTTCTATGAATATTCATTTTCTCATTTTGCCAAACCCTGTGGTGGGGAAAAGAATACTGTATAAGGCAACAAAAACAGGACAGGAATAGGAATAGGCATCCTTCTTCCTGTAGTCCCAAAGGGGATATTCCTAAAAAAAAAGTAAAGGCATAAGAAGGCCTAGGAGGAGTTTTCCAACCCCCTAAGGTTTGGGTCTTTTAATGTGCGATGTGGTACAGATGAGAGTAAAAGGGAAGAGATAGGCAGTATGTTTGTGAGAAGAAAGATGGATGTGTTGGCTTTGAGTGAAACTGAGTTGAAAGGGAGGGGCAAGTTTGAGTTTGGGAGGATCTCAGGAGTGAAGAGAAGACAAGGGAGGAAAGGGGTGGCTATACTAGTAAGTGAAGAGATAGGTAAGTGTGTGGTGGAGTGGAAGGATGTTTCTTCAAGGTTAATGTGGATGAAGGGGAAACTGGGAAGGGATATGTGGGTTTTTGTAAGTGCATATGGCCCTGGTAGTGAGAAGAGTGGAAAGGGAAGCTTTTTGGATAGATTTAAATGAGTGCATATAGGGTCTAGGGAGAAATGTCAGTGTAATGGTTTTGGGAGGCCTTAATGCTAGGGTAGGTAATGAACCAATAGATGGAGTGATTGGGAAGTGTGGAGTTCCAGGAAAAATTGTAGTGGAGAGATGATGGTGATGTGTCTAGAAATAGAGTTGATGATACCAAATAGTGTTTAGGAAGAAAGTCAAGCAGAAGTACACATGGGAGAGGGTAGTGGATGGAAGGGTGGTAGAGCATTAATGGACTATATAGTGATAACCAGGAGAATAGTAGGAAGAGTTAAGGATGTACATGTTCTAAGGCGAGAGAGTGGGGGATTGTCAGATATTTTTTTGGTGGAAGGTAAGTTGAGAGTGGAAGATGGATGGAGAAAGAGGAAAAGGACAGAAGTTAGGGAGGTGCTTAAAGTAAACTGCATAAATGAGAAAGAAAAGGAGTACAAGAAGCTGAGAGAGGAGTGGGAGGGAGTGAAGGATAGAGTAGAACTAGGAGTGGAGGAGGAATAAGGATGTTTCAAGGAGTCACAAGGTATGCAAAGATGGTGTGTGGAACAAGGACGATGGGTGGAAATAGAAAGAAGGGTAGTGAGTGGTGGAATAAGGAAGCAAAGAAGGTTGTAGAAGAGAAGAAATGAGCATTCACAGTTTGGTTACAAAATAGGATGAGAACCATATGAGAGGTACAAAGAGAAGAGAAGCAAAGCTTAAGATAAAGGAGGCAGAGGAAAGCATATGTGAAATGGGGTAAGAGTATGACAAAATTTTGAAAGTAAGAAAGTAATAAAAAGATGTTTTGGAAAGAAATTAAGAGGAGGCAAATCAACTAGAGAAGAAAAGATAAAAGGTGCAAATGGAGAGATGATAATGGAAGAGAAGGCAGTGAGAGGAAGGTGGGCAGAGTATTTTCGGGAGTTGCTAAATCTGAAGGAGGATAGGGAGAGAAAGGTAGTTGCAGTGGGAAGCACCAAGAAAATGACAATGATGAGTGAGGAAAATGGAGGAGAAATAAGGAAAGATGAAGTGAAGGTAGTTGTTAAGATGATGAAAGCAGGTAAGGCACCTGAGTGGGATGGGTGTTGTGTTCAATGTTTGGGGAAAAAATTGTGGTGGACTGGCTGGTGAGGCTATTTAATGTTTAAGAGAGGGTAAAGTGCTGGAGGAGTGCCTGTATAGTTCCACTGTACAAGTACAAGTGTGAGTGTAGTAGTTTCAGAGGTGATCACTGTGTTAACAAAGGATTACAAAGGCGGAGCATACTGACAGGAGACCTTTTGATCCATATCTAGGTCGGATGCGAAAAAGAAATCATAATAATAAAATAATAAATAAAAACTATAATAATGTAAATAACAAATAAAATACATAAATGCATAGGTATAGTCAAATAATAAACAAACAGGTAAATAGTAAATAATAATAAATTGATATATAACTAATAATAAATGAAAATCAGACAGACAAAAGATAACAAAACAAAAACAAATAATGTAAGATAAATTATAATCATTACAGCATCTTGCTTAGGTATTTATCTAAATGATTCTTAAAGGTTCGAACTGAACTACATTGCACTACCTGTGCAGGAAGTTTATTCCATTCATTAACTACACGGTTGGCAAAGTTGTTTCTACCTACTTCCAAATTGAATCTATTTCCGGACAGTTTGAGACCATTGTTTCTTGTCTGATTCTCATTCAATGTGAAAATTTGGTCACTTTTGATGTCAATTCCCTTTAAAATCTTAAAGACCTGTATCAAGTCACCTCTGAGTCTACGCTTTTTTAGGGAAAACAGATTCATGTGTTTTAGTCGATTTTCGTATGATTTATTTTTGATATTTGGAATCAGTTTTGTGGCTCGCCTTTGTACTTTTTCCAGTCTGTCAATGTCTTTAATGAGATTTGGTGACCATACGGAAACAGCATATTCCAAATGTGGACGAACTAATGATTTATATAGCTTGTTAAGTGTAATTGGGAAGGCTTATGGGAGGGTTGTGATCAAGAGGATTAGGAGAGGAACAGAGGGAGTAATTGGTGAGGACCAGTGTGGATTTAGGACAAGTAGGGGTTGCCTGGATCAGATTTTTTGTGGTAAGACAGATATGTGAGAAAGCTAGGAAAAGGTAAGGATGTTTTTTGGGCTTTTATGGATTTGGGAAAGGCTTATGACAGGGTAGAGGAAGGCACTGCGGGAAGTATTGCAGATATATGGGACAGGAGAAAAGCTTTTAAGAGCAGTCAAGAGTTTTTATGAGAGTAATAGAGCTTGTGTTAGAATCAGAAATGCAGTGAGTGGTTTGAGGTAAAGGTGGGACTTCACCAGGGATGTGTTATGTTGCTTTGGCTGTCCAATCTATACATGGATAGGGTGATGTGAGAGGTAAATGCAAGGGTAATGAGTCGGGGATTGGAGATTGTAAAAGAAAATGGAGAAAATTGGTAGCTAAGCCAGTTGTTATTTGCTGGTGACACTGCGCCTGTAACAGGATCAGAGGAGGGATTGAGGAAGTTAGTGACAGAGTTTGGGAAAGTGTGCAAAAGAAGGAAATTGAAGATAAATGTAGGTAAAAGTAAGGTTATGAGATGTAGAAGGGGAGAAAGTGGCAGCAGACTGGAGGAAGAGGATAGTGTTAGATACTTAGGTGCGAATGTGGCAGGAAAGGGAGGGGTGGAGGTGGAGGTAGAATGTAGATTGAGAGAAATAAATGCCTTGGGGGATTAAAATGTGTAATGAGGAATAGACATTTGGGAATGGATGCTAAGAGGAGATTGCATGAAGGAGTGATTGTGCTGACAGCATTGTGTGGGGCAGAAACATGGAACATAAGAGAGGATTTTGAATGTGTTTGAGATGAGGTACCTGAGAAGTATGAAACGAGTTACTAGGCTGGATAGAGTGAGAAATGAGGAGGAAAATGGGGGTGGAAAGGGAGTTGGAAGATAGGGTTGATGAAAGAGTATTGGAATGATTTGGACGCACTAATTCCCCGTCAACCTTCTGTAGCTTCAGCGTCGTGCCTAAAGACAAAATCTCATAGGTGTTTCTGATCTGGAACAGTTGTGGACTTGGTCTCGTAGACCTCTTTGTCCATGATAACAGTGGACTGCCCTTTGTCACTCGTGAGCACTACAATGGACCGGTCCCGTGTGATACCTGCCAAAGCAATTGCCTCTTTCAAAGTGAGGTTGTGTCCACGCTTCTTTTTGCCCTGCACCCCCACAGTGCACATCCTGGTGTCCTGATTCTCCTCCTCACTGCATGCCATCAGGTTGACTCCTTTCTCCACCACTGCCAGGAATTCTTCCTCTTTTACTCTGACCTGTTTCTGAGTCCGGTGCTTTTTACTTTTCCATTATGGTACCTGGACTCGAGTTTTTTCGTACATTGGACAGTCATACGGCCGAAGCGCAAACAATACACGAGTTCAAATCTGAATATTAGAAGTCAAGGATATAGATTAAGTTGGAACTGTACATAAATTTGAGTTTAGGTATGTTAGAAAATTAGGGAATAGTAGAGGGGACCCAACAAGTGTTGCTCTTTCCAGTATGTTATAATTAGGTAAATACAGACATCGAATAGAACAAAGTAACATAGTTATCTAAGGTACTTTTAACAACAAAAAATGATGCATTTCTTGGAAAGTGTATGTTTTTTAGTGGGATATTGATTGCTCAAGATATATGCAGTTAATACTGAAGGAACCCTTATGGACCAGAGTAACACACTCTTATGTAATTAGAGACCATCCTCCATTTAGAAAAGAATGCTGTTTACTTTTTAACTTGTAGTAACCCTCCTTTCCCAATAATCCTCCCAGTATTCATTCTTTATTCTCTCCATGACTCCAGGTCTTTGGCATGGTATTGTCCCCAAGGATAGAAGCTAAGGTTGATTATTGGTGATGAAATACAAATTTCCTTCATCTCGTCATCATCTCATATTAGCCAGTGAGATAGAGACTGACCCACACAAATGCAATATAAATTCTTCCAAGAGATATGTGGGAGGGCTAGAAGACCTTCACTACTTACTGTGAGGTTGCCATTTTCTATTGAATCTTAATTTTCTTTTCTTCATTATTTGGTATTCACTGTGCTATTACATATCTTTTTTCAGTTTCATCTGGCTATACATGATATGCCAGAGATCCAGTGTGAAATCAAGAAACACATAAGTGGTCAGGCACCTGACGTTGGGAAGCCTCTTGTTGTGGAAATATCTCTGCGTACCCCTGAGAATGCATTGCTAGTGTTGGAGTTATGGACCCTCTCTGTTATGGAAGCCTACGATACATCACCAGCTCGGGCCAATCAGAACCTGTATAATAGAATGACGGTAAGTGTAGTGGGATGAATTTTCCAGTAAAGGTAAGAGTAGGTATTTCACTTAACTGTTTGTTCATTAATTCTTCTTTATGCAGTTATCTATCAGCAAGCCAGTATCATAACTAGTCAGGCTTCATGCCCAAGAAACATCTGCCCAGATGCCATTTGTGTTCTCATTGAAAATTGCCTCAGTGTTGAGTGGAGCGAGTAATAATTTGTCATCATCAAGGTCTTTGATTCAGCTGGAAGATAGCCTGGATGATTTTGAGACTGTGATGAGTGCCTAATGAAATGATCCATCCCATTTCAGTCATTTATTCATATATTGAAAACATAGTGAACACATAGTGAACTGTCTAGATTTTTCCTGGACCATTCAGGAATGAAGCAAGGATGTGTCTTTGCTCCATTTCTCTGCATTGGTGATGGGAACTATGGCTACTTATGGATGTGGAGCAAACATTATTAATTCTTGATGAGACTGCTCACTGCAGAACTTATGGATATGCTAATGACTTGTGAATCACTGGGTGAGAAAACAAAACTCATAAAATTCAAGGCCACTTGAGTAAAAACCAAAATCTAAGTGTTTGGAATCATTTTAGATCAGATCTAATGGCAGTTTGGACCAACGATAGGTACCAAATTGTGGTAGTCTGTAAGATAACAGAATCATATCCCTAGTGCCCATTTTCAAAACCCATCAACTCCCTCACTTTCTGGAGGTTCAGATCCAAAAGGCTGAAACTCAGTTTCTTGATTGGGCCCAAGATTTCTCTCTATTAAATTCAACTGTATTTTTCTCACCTTTTCAAGTGTGGAGAGCTGAAAGCTGATAATTCTTCCCCTTCATATGGTACATGTACACACTCAGATCAGAAAACCAGCACTTGAAGAGCACCTAACAAACTTCCTACTCTATCAATCCCCTCCAGACATTAGCACTACAGAAAAATCCCCCTCAAGCAAGAGTTGCATAAGCATGACTGCACATAGGTCACCATTCAACACATTAGGTTTGGCCACAGAAACAAAAGGCTCCAGATGCCACCATCATGTAGAAGACGTTGAACGTTTCATCCCATACTGCCCTGCCTTAGCTCTACCCAGGCAACAATACTTCTTCCTTAAATGACTCGAAGATGTGCTTTACTCCATTTTTACTTTATATCCAAACCATGTTCATGTCATATATATATTTATATATACATATATATATATATATATATATATATATATATATATATATATATATATAAACACATACACATTCTTTCAGGTTCTTTTGAAATCCCTTTTGGCTGTTACAAGAATCACACCCGCATACAAATTCTCTTTTCGACAAGGAGTAGATTCCTACATCATTTGCTACAGAATGTTCTTAGGAGAACCAAACTACTCTACTCTTGGTTAGTGCAAGCAAAGGTTTTTTTTCCATACCTTTTATATTACAGAAGTTTAGCACTGTAATACTATTAGTACACCAGATATTTTTGTTTAGATGTACATTTTTCAAATTATATTTTCTTACAAAAGGACATTTGAAAATTTTGCTAAAGATTACAAACTGACTATAAAATTGTAATTATCTTTTTACTTACAACCATCACAGGAGAGAAGTATGTGCAATCTCGTATTGGTCAAGTGACCACACCACTGTCTACACTGGTATTGTCTGTATGTTACCGCACATCTATGACTATAACGCCTCATCGAATAGATTCTAATGAACCAATTATGCTTAAGAGTGATCATTTTAAACCAGAAGTATCACCCAAACATTGTAGAAGAAACTTTGAAAAGTAAGTGAAATAAAAAAAATATTATACTGATGTGTGTGTGTGTGTATATATATATATATATATATTTATATTATATATATATATATATATATATATATATATATATATTATATATATATATGTATATATACCTGTGTTGCATTCCACTTCACACGGGGATAGTGAGCCAAGGAGAGACATGATTAATGGGTAAACTTAGAGGGTGGATAAACCAAGTGTACAATTCTAAATATATTATTTATATTGTGCTTGTAGTGAGTGGAAAATATTGGGAGAATTGACAAAATAGGGCTTACTGACCTTGAGATTTTGGACCGATATTCTGTTCCTTTTCTCTATGGAAGTCCTGAGGGTGCCTCATTTAGGATATAGACATCCTCTGGGACTGTACTTTCCCTGTTTGAGCCCACTGATTGGTCTATGATAAGATTCCTAAAGTCACTTGGCCAGTAACTGAGGGCATTAATGACCTGATCCTAATCCTTTCATGTACTTAGTGTAAGGGTCATGACTGTGATGTATTTATTTTCATTTGACACAAATGGCTTTACTTGCCTGAGCAGGGTCATCACACATTTGTAGTGATACTACCGATGTAGAAATAGTATCACTGCAAATCATTCTCTCTGAGTTTCTTGTGTCCCTACACAGTGATGTAGCTTGATCATTTCAACTTTCAAGGGTGTCCCCAGGAAATTTTTGTAGGGGAGGGGGACAAAGTTAAAGATATTTTACATATAAGGCTGATCATATAGTGTATCAATGATGGGGTGATACAGTTATTTACTTTTGTATTTCATATATTTTGGGAAACTTGTTAAAGTTTAGTATTTCATAAAACAGTCATTGATAAATAGCCATACGATGCAAAAAAAAAAAAAAGTTATGAACTATGCATGTAAATGATCCACAGGACCTCAGATAGTGGTGAGGCACAAATATCAGATGAAAGTCAAGATGCCGTGAAGCTCTTTACTGTGTCACCACAAGACCATCCCTCCACACCACGCTCCAGAACCAATAGGTTAGCTGGTGTTTACTGTTTGATCTTCAGAGAATAGCTCTGATGGAAAATAGTACTTCAAGATAGATGCAATATAACTTGATGTCTGAAGAATAATTTTCATTTTTCCTTCTTTTCTCTGTTTGCTATATCTATATGATATCCAGTGACAGTAGTGGGCGAAGCCAACCGCAACTTCCAGAGAGAAAAATTTCAGCAGCATTTGCTGATGCAAAAACCGTTGCTCAGGCCCTAACAGAAACAGGACTTGATATGCCAGAGATACCTTTTGCCAGTTTACTTATTGCCAAAGAAACCCAACAAGAGAAGAAAGCGGACAAAGGAGATTCTCAGACACAAACTCCAGTAAAGGTAATTCACAATTTTGTGTAGTCTTTTATTTGCTTCTTTCAAGGTACTTGGAAAAAATTGCATTGATTTACATTGTATGGCAATCCATTGCCCTAGTTCTTTCTTGCAGGAGACTTGTGGCCTCCAGGTAATTGGCTGTGGACACTGGTCCAACCCATAAGTCCCAGTGGTTATGGCCAGTTTCCTGGAGGCCAAAAGTCTCCTGCAAGAAATAGCCAAGGCAATGGATTGATTGACACACTTCAGGGAAAATGGTCAGAGCCCTCATATCTAACCACCCTCCAGTCATCACACCGCCAAAACACTATGCACCCCAGTTGGCCACAGACATGCATCAATTACAAGAGAGCAAATTGGAAAGATTTCATTGACGAAGCAGAATAACAATTTGAGACAAATCAGTACACCAATCACAGATATAGATGCTGCCATGCACATTTTCAATACAGTCATACAAAATGCAGACAAGAAATCCATACCCAGAAGGAACAGAAATCCAAGACCTCATCAGACAGTGTGACACACTTAACCTCTTCAGTATGGGGCTCAAATCTCGCGGGCAGCAGCCGCTGCCAGCCGTACGACGTGTCGTAATAATACTCGCATCATAAAATATAGTCACCGCTTATATTGATCGTTCTCTCTTTCACCCGTGAATTTTGAAAACCATAGAAAATGTGATTAAAAGCAGTTTAGGGAGAATGTCAAAACGCAGGGGCAACTACAATAAATATAATCAAGACGCCGATATGGCAGCCTCACATATCCACTTGCTCCTCATGCCACCTACGTATGCGGCACCGTATGGAAGGGGTTAAACACAATACCCCCACAATTATTCCTCAGAACATAGCAGACCAAATACAAGCACTGAGCAGAGATTAACATAGCAGCACATTGCTGCATGGATGGATGGATGGGGTTAAGGGGGATTGAGTCGAAAGGGAATGCCTGTTGAGCAGGGAAAAGAGTAGGCAAGAGATAAGTGTGAGTGGAGAATGTTTATGAATGGACATGGCCCAAAGGGATTTTCCTCATCTTCTCTATTTTCATGTGAGGGAACAAGGAGGGAGGGTTGCTACTTAAATGAAGCAGTGGGCCCATGCTGTGGATGTGCTATGCCTTCCTGCATTTCTTCAGACCTGGATAGTGGGTGGAGGCTGGGATGACCCTTTATCCATGAGGAAATAAGATAAAAGGGAAACAAGTGGGTGATGGATGGGAGTAGGAAGGATATCCTTGCTGGCTCCTCCCTTTATTATTATGTGGATACAGACAGAACTTTTAACAATCTTCAGTCTTCCTCCTCTTTCCATTCATCATTAGTAAATATCACGCCTAAGTTTTTTAAGTATAGAAAATGTTCCCATTTTCTCTTAGTTTCAGTAGTATTCATGGATACCTCCCAGTCTGCTCCAATGAATATATTTAAATCTAAGAAGGTTGTATTCCCAAAATTAAGTCTGCCTTACATGCATGATTTGTTTTGTTGGCTCTATTTCCCCACCATCCTACTGAAACACTACATTGTCAATTTTCCTTTATGGTGACACCTCGGTGAGAGAGTGATGTTTGGTTCTTTGATAAGTAGGAAGTCCAATCTCGTTGGAGGGTCAATTCTTATTTAAGCCTTGTTTTGTGCCCATTGTGCCATTATATTATCTACTGCAATATTGTAAAAGATACTACATTCAGAAAATCCTATGACTACATGCCTCCTATTGCGTTCATTTCATTTGTTTACAGTTAAAGTCTCCCAGAATGAGGAATATATTATTTATTTATTACTATTTATTTTTTATTTTTTTATTTATTTTTTTACAGACCTCTCAGCCAGCCATCACATGTACATATTCCACTGCCACAACAACAACAGTGGTGGGAACAACGGCAGCAACAACAATTACAACAGGAATGAAGACTGGGGCATTGCCCAAACAAACTAGCATGGGAGAGAAAACCATGACTAGCTCAGGAACTTCCCACAAATCTAATACTTCTGCAATTTTTATGAAGGAAGAAGACTTTGTAATGGTGGACCTCGTGAGTATTTTTTCTTAGAAGGTAACAAGGTAGTAATAATAAGATTTTAGATGAGTATAATTTTTTTTTTTTTTTTTTTTTTTTTTGGGGGGGGGGGGGTAATCAGTGTCCTTGGGGACAATATTGCCCTGAAGAGGAGAGTTATAGAAGTGGTAAAGGTGAGATTTGAGGAGGGTCGTATGTGTCGAATCTTTTAAGCTTTTACTCGAGAGTGATTGATGTGTTCCAAGAGAGAGAAGAGTGGATGGACTGCATGTACCTTGACCTAGAAAAGGCACTTGATAAAGTACCTCACAGTCAACTTGTGTGGAATTTGGAGCACGAAAGGAGGCAAGACCAAGAAAATGATAATGTAATTTTTAAATAAATTGTATGTCAACAAATGCAGGAGAATGCCAAAGATGCAGTCATCCAGGTAATTAAAGAAAAAGAAAATCTGGTAAGAGATACATATACCAAAGACTTTTTCCTCCCTACAAGGGAGGTAGCCAAAAAACAAATGGATAAAAACCACTCCCACCCATTCCATCCACAACATACTCCACTCCTATCCAACCCCTTCCCTCCCTCTTATCTTGGCACCTCCTGGATGACGGGTCATCCCTTCATCTTGCCCACTGCCCTGGGTCAGAGGCAGTGTCACAAGACACAGCACATTCACAGCAAGGCCACTTCATTAAATCGGCGACCCCCCCCCTCTCCGTCCCTTTGTGCAGAAAAGGAGAAGACGGGGAGAAATCCCTTCGGGCTGCGTCAAATTTTGTTCACACATACTCCCTCACCCCCCATCCCCCACCCATCACACTTCATGGATCACATCATCATCCATACACAACCCTTCTCTGTGCACCCCCGCCTTCTGTCCTCTCCTGTCCTTCCTCAACAGACTTTCCTCTCTTCTAGGGTAGTTTTTATAAATTGGCTCCACAGAGGAATCCCTCCCAAGAGGAACACTTCTTTATCAGGCCCCTCCAGACATTGGATCCACATAGAAATTTTTCCCAAGAGAAGTAAGATCCACACCAGCACTGGGACAATGCCAAGACAGAATGAACCTAGCCACAGAAGTGAACTGAACTGCCTCATATGCAACCTTATCTTGCACTGCCTTACCCTAGCCATACCCAAACAACAACACGATATTTCATGCTATAGTCACTTATGGGCCAATCTAGTGGCTATTGTGAGTTACCTGGTAGCGGTGTGTCTCCTGTAGGAGACCTGGGGCAAAGATTAATTGGTTGATTCTATCCTTTTTATGTCTCTCCATTCACTACTTTCTCTGATGACTCCCCCACTTGTTTAATGATAATTTCTTGTGTATCCTATTTATTCCCACTCAATACAATTTTACTAGATATTTTTGTTAGTCAGATTATATAGTGATTTTTTAATGAGTATTGGGAATGATGACAATTCTAAGAAATTGTATCTTCACAGAAAACCCCTTTTGGAGACCAGGGTGAATCAGGAAGCGACCTAGGTGCTTTTTTGCGAGAATGCAAAAATGCTCCGCAGCTACACCTCTTCAGTGAAACAGCCATGCAACAGTACGATGACCAAGATACTCTGTGTGATCTCTCAAAACAGCTACAGTCGTTTGAAGAAAGCATGGAGGAATATAACGAATTGGTCAGATCCTTACATTCAGACAGTCCAAACAGTCCAGATTAATTAAATGTTTAGGAGCTCAGGTGTGGTTTTATTATTGGCAAATGTTAAGTTTGCTCTAGTCACCACTTTCTGTTGCTTTCAGCTTATTTAAATATATTTACAAAATTGTTTAAATGTGTGTGTATGTTTATGTATGCTTGTGTGTGTGTGCATGCATATGTATGTGTGTGTGTGGATTTTTAGGCTTGTCTTTATTTGTGTGGCCTTTTACTCAAAATGTAAATGATAATGCATATGGTAGACATACTATCTTTTAGTATGATTTTAGTTTTTACCATTCACAAGATTAAATAAAGAAATAATGTACTTTATGAAGTAACACACTGTATTGCTAATGCTTCTCACAGAAATTGCAACATGTCAGCTAGTATCTCTTGAGGTTTAATAAATGATTCAACAGGTATACTTACTAATTTGTAAATGGCTTTGATCATCAAATAATATATTTTAAATGTATGAGAAGAATAGTATTTTGATATGTAAGAGAGGAAAAAAAATTAGAGGATTATGGTAAAGAAACAGATAAGGTTTGTGGTGTCAGATGTTGCAAAATTGTACTATCATAGGTGCTCCCGTTATGGTATGATAGACTGGAAAGTTAGAGACAACACTCCATGAATGTTGCTTCTTTCATGTATATTACAATTAGGTAAATAAATAGGACCCTGAAAATATTCCTCCTTTCCTATATATTACATTGAGGTAAATACAATGGACCTGGCAAATGTTGCTCCTTTTGTGTATACTACAATTATGTCCATGAAATTACATAAAAACATGCACACATGAAAGGCATGGAAATCCTTGACAGAGAAGACTTATTAAAGCGGGTTAAAAGAAAAACAAGAGGACATGAAAATAAACTCAAAAAGGATAGTTATAAAAGATCTGAAAAAAATGGTTTTCCACACAGAGTGGTGAATGTCTGGAACAAATTGAATGAAAAAGTGTGTGCAAAAACCATACAAGAATTTAAGAACAAACTAGATGCTGAGAGATACAAAAACAGGTCACTATGAACATAGCTTCCCTTTCCGTATAATAAAACTAAGTAAATACACATACACACACATAAACAAAATTGTCAGAGAATCCTACAACTTGCTAAGATCACTAAAGGTGGCTTTTACCTACTTGGACAAAAAATGGTGGAGAAAATACTAATCATACTGATAAGGCCTAGACTGGAGTATGATGCGACTCTACGGTCATCCAGTACCAAAAAAAAATATATAAAGAAAAATAATCCAGAAAGCAACTACAAAGGTAGCCCCAACAATTTCAAAACTGTCATATGAGGAAAGATTGTCAAAACTGAAATTACCAACTCTGGAACAAAGAAGAGAAAGAGGGGACTTGCTAATGATCTATAGAATCATGAAAGGCACGGAAGTCCTTTATAGAGAAGACTTACTAAACTGGAATGAGAGGATTACAAGGGGACATGAAAAGAAACTCAAAATGGATAGTTATAGAAGAGATCTAAAAGAGAAACAGCTTTCCACACAGAGTGATGGATGTCTGGAACACACTGGACGAAACGATAGTGTGTGCAAAAAATATACACAAATTAGAGCAAACTAGACACTGCGAAATAAAAAGATGGGACACCATAAGCATAGTTCCCCTTTGTGTAAGATACAACTAGATAAATACACACACAAACTATTAGATATGATACAGGAAAGGGACGGATGGGCTGATTGTGCTTTTCTAGATCTACAAAAAGTTTTTGATAAAGTGCCACATAGAAAACTATTAAGAAAACTGAATATCAAGAAAAGGTATAAGGTAAACTACTGGAATGGATGGAGGATTTCTTGCATGGAAGAAAAATGAGAGTAGTGCTCAGAGATAAGGGTTCTATTTGGGAAGAGGTAATTGGTGGAGTTCTACAGGGATTAGTACTGGCTCCAATAATGTTTGCTATTCATATGAAAGACATGGACAAGGGTGAGGACAGTTACATGAGCTTGTTTGTTGACGATGCAAAGTTGTTGAAAAAAGTGAGCACTGAAATAGATTGTGACTTGCTGCAGAGAGATCTGAACAAACTTTGAAAATGGAGTCAGAAGTGGGAAGTGGATTTCAAACATTAAGAAATGTATAATGGATTTTGGAAAAAGTATAAACAGGGTATCAGGACAATATGAAATTGGTGAAAAGGAAATAAAGAAAATGGGATTTGAAAAAGACCTGGGAGTAATCATCACAAAGGATATGTTCCCTGATAAACAGATAAAGAAAATTGTCAGTGAAACCTTCAACTTGCTAAGATCAATAAAGGTGGCATTTACTTACTGGGACAAAGAAATGGTGAAGAAAATACTTGTCACACTGATAAGGCAAAGACTGGAGTACACAGTGACACTATGTTCACACAGTACCAAAAAGTATGTAAGCAAAATTGAAAGAATCCAAAGAGCAAAGATGGCCCCCACACTTTCAGAACTGTCATATGAAGATTGTCAAAACTAGAGTTACCGACTCTAGAACAAAGAAGAGAAAGAGGAGACTTGTTGACCATCTAAAGAATCATGAGAGGTATGGAAGCCCTTGAGAGAAGATTTACTAAATTGGGATACAAGAGGACATGGAGGGAAGCTCGAAAAGGACAGTTATAGAAGAGACCTGAAAAAGAACAGCTTTCCCCGCAGAGTGGTGATGTATAGAACAAACTTGACAAAATGATAGTGTGTACAAAAACCATACATGAACTTAAGAACAATTTAGACACTGCAAGATACAGACAGGACACCACAAGTGTACCTCCCCTTCCCGTAAGATGCAATTAGGTAAATACACACACCAGTAAAAGACACCAATTGTAAAGAGTGACCATATACTACTTGAGTTAGAACAAGGAGGAAGTACATAGAAAGGAGAAACACAGAAAAGGAAGATTGATATATAGTAAAATGGACTTTGAGAAATTTAGGATTTTTTTTCTTGAAGCAACCTGGAAAAAATTCTACAATGAAGAAATGCATACATACATACATACATATACCAAAGGCTTTTTTTCCCCCTTACAAGGGAGGTAGCCAAAAAGAAAAAGGCATAAAAACCATTCCCACCCATTCCATCCCTAATACACTACGGCTAGGAAAAAGGGTTTGGGAATGGATGACATGAAGAGGGGTCTGGAAAAGAGAGAGTTAAAAGTTCTAGGATCTCATACGCGCATGCACGCACGCGCACACACACACACACACACACACACACACACACAAAGCGGCACCAGGAATTTTTAGTTGGGGAGGCTAAGGGGGGGCTGAGCAAATTTTTAGGGGGGCTAATAGTAATATGATAATGCACATATATTATCCTCATTTCAGAAGGGGAGGGGGTTAATGGTTGGGCTAGCACTGATGGCTGACAAATCTTTAGCCCTGGCAATTAAAAATTCCACTTAATGAAATTATTTCAATGAGTGTTTTAAATTTTCAATTTGCTCATTTCAGTTGGGGGGGCCGACCACTTTTTTTGGGGGGCTAAAGCCCCCCCAAGCTCCCCCCTGGTGCTGCCACTGAATACACTCCACTCCCCTCCACCCTCTACCCTCCCTCTTACCCTGGCACCTCCTGGATGATGGGTCATCCCTGCATCTTGTCCACTGCCCTGGGGCAGAGGCAGTGTCGCAAGACACATTACATCCACAGCAAGGCCACTTCATTAAATCGGCAACCTCCCCTCTCCGTCCCCTCATGCAGAAAAGGAGAAGACGGAGAAATCCCTTCGGGCTGCATCAGATTTTTCTCACACATACTACCTCACCTCCCATCCCCCCACCCATTCCACCTCATGCATCACAACATCATCCATATACAACCATTCTTCATTCACCCATCTTCTGTCCTCTCCTGTCCTTCCTCAACAGACATCCCCTCTTCCCCCAAAGCCCCTTTCACCCGATCCATCCATCTCATCCTAGGTCGCCCCCTCATGTTCACTCCCTCCAAATCTGCCTTCCATACCTCTTTTACAAGTCTTTCTTCACTCATTCTTTCCATGTGTCCAAACCATCCCAATACTCTTTCATCCACCCTATCTCCCAACTCCCTTACCACCCCTGTTTTCCTCCTCACCTCCTCATTTCTCATTCTATCCAGCCTAGTAACTCCCATCATACTTCTCAGACACCTCATCTCTAACACATTCAAACTCCCTCTCGCTTCCTCTCTCATGTTCCATTAACCACTTCCATACGGTGATGCCTACGTAGGCGGCATGAGGAGCAAGTGGGTACGCGATGATGCCGACATCGGCATCTTGATTATATTTATTGTAGTTGTACCTACGTAACCTCCATTCTCTCTAAACTGGCTTCATCATATTTTCTATGGTTATCAAAATTCACGGTTGAAAGAGAACGAACGATTGAGCACTGACTTTATTTTTTATAATGCTTATTATGACGCAACATCGCACATCGGGCAGCTAATGCTGCCAGACGTGCGATGTGCCCTGGAGTGAAGAGGTTAAAAAACGGGGAAACACACCTTAGATCAAGATATAACGAAATGGCAAAGCTGGTTAAAAAGAATACACGTACAGCGAAATGTAATTATGAAATTAAGGTTAGTCAAGCAAGATCCAACCCAAGGGGTTTCTTTCATCCCTATAGAACAAAAAATAAAGAAAGAATAGGACCAATTAAAAATGATGGAAATGTCATAATAGAATTGTAGGAAAAAATGAGTGAGGAGTTTAACAATTATTTTCTTTTGGTGTTTACTAATGGAAGCTTTACCTCAGAAATCAACAGTAATACTGCTCACCTCGGGCAATTATTTTTTTATTTATTTATTTATTTTTATTTTTTTTGGGGGGGGGGGGGATCCTGTAGTAAAACTGAATGGCCAAACCCTTCCATTGAAAAGGAACCCAAAAATCTAAATCTTACATTTAATACCCATATGATATTCAGCCCACAAATCAAGGAGTATTATCAGTGAGGATCAACAAGAGAGCAAATCTATTGAAAACCATCTTGAGCACAGACTTTGGGAAATACATACATCCCTGAATACACTCCACCCCTCCTCCACCCTCCCTCTTATCTTAGCACCTCCTGGATGATGGGTCATCCCTGCACCTTGTCCACTGCCCTGGGTCAGAGGCAGTGTCACAAGGCACAGCACATCCACAGCAAGGCTGCTTCATTAAATCGGCAACACCCTCTCTCCATCCCCTCATGCAGAAAAGGAGAAGACGGGGAGAAATCCCTTCAGGCTGCGTCAAATTTTGCTCACACATACTACCTCACCCCCCATCCCCCATCCATTCTACCTCATGCATCACAGCATCATCCATGTACAACCATTCTCCATTCACCCCTGTCTTCTGTCCTCTCCTGTCCTTCCTCAACAGACATTCCCCTCTTCCCCAAAGCCCCCTTCACCCCATCCATCCATCTCATCCTAGGACGTCCCCTCATGTTCACTCCCTCCACATCTGCCTTCCATACCTCTTTTACTAGTCTTTCTTCATTCATTCTTTCCATGTGTCCAAACCATCCTAATACTCTTTCATCAACCCTATCTCTCAACTCCCTTTCCACCCCCGTTCTTCTCCTCACCTCCTCATTTCTCACTCTATCTAGCCTAGTAACCCCAATCATACTTCTCAGACACCTCATCTCAAACACATTCAAACTCCTCCTCTCTTCCTCTCTTATGTTCCATGTCTCTGCCCCATACAGTGCTGTTGGCACAATCACTCCTTTATACAGTCTCCTCTTAGCATCCATTCCCAAATGTTTATTCCTCTTTACACTTTTTAATTCACCAAGGTATTTACTCGCTTCTCTCAATCTACATTCTACCTCCACCTCCCAATTTTACATTTACTTTACTGTTTGCCTCACGTACCTTTTATTTTGCTCCTTCTTGTACCTCTCATATGCTTCCCTATTCTTACCTTGGAAGCAATCCACATTCGCTCACTTTTTCTCCTTTCTCTTCTCTTACCACTTACATAGTGTCACAGGATTGTAAAAGGGCTCATGGATCAAATCTCAAAAGTGTAAGTAGATACCACAAAATTATAGGGTATCACTGACCAGTACATTAGCAAAAATAAGGACTGCAGGTTGTTACAAAAAGATCTAGACACTATTCACATGGAACCATTAATGGAGAATGAATTTCAATACCAAAAGATGAAAAGTATTGCAAAAGGACACTAGCTCTAAAAAACCATCTTGGAAGGCATATCTATTATTAAAGTACAATATATATATATATATATATATCCCACTCCTATGAAGTGGGAAGTGAGAAACCCCTGGTAGGGTAAGCAGTGTCAGTTGCGGCAATCCATTTGGCTTTTTTTGGCCAATGTTTGGGTTGCCTCCCCACCTGACCAGGGATGTTGGAAACCAACGCAAGAAGCATGCAGTGGGTCGTGGGAATCAAACTCGCAAGCACTTACTCATGAGTTTGACACAGTATCCACTGGGCTACCTCATTGCCCCACAAAAGAAATGCTAATGAAAAAAAGTCCAAGAAACTCTGAAACTGTCCAAGACTGAAATACGTGTCATTGGTGTGGTCCCCACACAGAGTGAAGGATATAAACAAGATCAAGAAAATAGAGAAGGCAGCAATCAAACCAGTCCCCAGCCTAGCGGATGAACCATATTAAGAGACTAAAATTACTGGATCTGCCAACATTTAAAGATTAAAGAGAGAGAGGTGATATGGTTACAGTATTCAGGTCATTAGGGGATAGACTACATTGATACATGACAGATCTCTTGATTAGGGGAGGAAGGGCTTTAAGAGGTAATGAGGACAGATTGAGAAAGAATGAATGTCAAATGGATGTTAAGATACAGTTTTCCAAATAGATGTCTGAATACTTGGAATAGCTCAGAGTCAAATATAGCCCAACCTGGAACAATACTTGAACCCAAATCTTAATATGATAATTGGAAAATAAGGAAGTAGCCAAAGTTGGAACCATACATGAATCTGAAGCTATGATAAATATCATATTAAAAGATAGGACCCCAGGAATGTTGCTACTTTCCTGTATACCACAATTAAGTAAATTAGATACATGTATAAACATACATACATACGTATGCCAAAAGGCTTTTTCCCAATTATAAGGAAGATAGAGTCAAAGCGTGCACCCACCCTGCACCTCCACCCATCCAACACTCATAAGAAAGAAAACAAATGGGTGAACTGTGGATGCACATCTTTCAATGGAAAGAGTGCCCCCCCCCCAACTCCTTTGTGGCTACAGAGAGTAGGATGCCTGGTCCAATCCCAGTCCTATTTTTGTTGCCTTTTTACAACTCAAATGGGAACCCTCAATGGCAATATTCTTTCTCCCCTACCATAGGATTCAGCAAAAAAGGAATAGTGTATTCAGAGAAGTGGTACATGAGGGTACAGAGTGGGAGGTCACCGATGAAATGAAGCAGTCTTGCTCTTGAGGTGCTGTGTCTTGCTGCATTGCTTCTCAACCAGGGCAATGAGTGAGCTGCTGGGATGACCCATCATCCAGGAGGAGCCAAGAAAAGAGGGAGGGAGGGATGGTGAAAGGGAGTGGAGTATGTGGGGGTGAAATGGGTGGGAGTGGATTTATGCCTTTGACTTTGGCTACTTGGAAGCTCACTGGCTGAGCGGGTTAGGGCGTCGTTACTTGCGGTGAAGGTCGAGGTGAGGGCGGTTCGAATCCTGCCACCGGCGAAGTTGAATCAAGGGCATGGTTCATTAAATTCCACGCTAAAAAGCCCTCTGTGAGGGGCACCGTCCTAGCCTCCCAATAGGGGGGGGAGTGTGTGACGTTAAACCATATCATCATCATCATCACTTTGGCTACCTCCCTTGTAAGGGTGAGAAAGCCCTTGGTACATGTATGTATTTACAAAATTGTACTCATACAGGAAAGGAGCGACTCTCATTGGGTCCTGTTTCCTACTCTCCAATTTATCATACCTAGCTGCCTCAAATTCGTGTCACGTATGTATGTTCATTCAGTAATCTGTTGCCCCAAGATTCTTCACTTCCCTTTGTCTTCCTTTCTTCCCATTTTGCATCTCTACCATTACAGTTCCCATAAGGCTTATTATTCCTACAATTTTTCATGTAACATTTTCAGTTGTCTAGCTTTGTTTCTTATTTATTCTCTGTACTCTGCATCATTCTATGCTTTTGTTTTTATTACTGAACATAGCAGTAAATGATATAATGACCCAGTGGGTGAGGGAATGAACATGATATAAGGGCAAAGGTAAGCCTGCAAAATGGGATCGGATTTTAATCAAGAAACCTGAGGTGATTGGATCCTTGAATTACCAGTGCCCAGTGAGGAAGAGTGATTGTGTGTTTTTTATGTTGGAAGTGAGGAAACATGAGAGACAATATACAACTTTGCAAAGGCAAATTATGCTGAACTGAAAAGAGTAATCTGAAGAGGAGGATTGGAGTGAGTTCACTGAAGTGGAAGAAATTTAGAATAAATGGAATACTGTCATGAAAATTAAAAGAAAAAATGGCAAAATCATGTAGTCGTATTTGATACTCGTATGACTTTCAGCTCATATATCAAGAACCAGATGACAAAAAATCAACAAGAAAACAAACCTACTTCAATTCATCAAAAGTACTAATTTTGGACAACAGAAATTCTAATAACTATCTTCAAGCTCTTCATAAGAACCACCCTCAGCTATGACTCCACAGCATGATTCCCAGCAATCAACAAGACAAACACAACAATTTACAACCACTAATGAACGGGTCACTGAGAGTAATAAAAGGATGAATAGAAAAAAAAAAAAAATGCAATTGAACACATGCATACAGAAACCAAAATCCTCTCCACAGAACATCACATGAAAATTATAGGAACACAGTTCTATGTCAGGAACCCTTAACCACTTCCATACGGTGACACCTACGTAGGCGTCATGAGGAGCAAGTGGGTACGCAATGATGTCGGCGTCTTGATTATATTCATTGTAGTCGTACCTACATAACCTCCATTCTCTCTAAACTGGCTTCATCTTATTTTCTATGGTTATCAAAATTCACGGGTGAAAGAGAACGAATGATTGAGCACTGATTTTATTTTTTATAATGCGATTATTATGACGCAACATCGCACGTCAGGCAGCTAATGCTGCCAGACGTGCGATGTGCCCCGGAGTGAAGAGGTTAAGATAACATACCTATCACACTAAATTCCAAAGCAAACTAGATGTAGAGAGATACAAAAACGGGTCAACATGAGCATAGCTCCAGTCCCGTAAAATACAACTCATATACACCAAGAAATGAAAAAAAAGCATAGTATTCAAACAGCAATTGTAATCTACCTTTTATACTACACAAAGCATCCACACAAAAACATATAAATCCTCAAGTCACTAAACAAGCTCTTCAAGACAGACCACCATAATCAATACTCCACCACCTCACAGAAAAGAATTCCCACATCTAGGAACAACCATATTGCCATGTTGTGTTCAGTGCACCATCCAGCATTGAAACAGCACCAATACAGAATAGGCCTGGCCTCAAAATGTAATTCCCCCAGATGCAAGCACCACACAGAGGACACAGAACACCTTATACTACAAGGCCCCACATGAACAGTCCCTAGACAACAACACAATATGTGTTCCTAGAGTGATTTGTTGATCCACCTGGTGACTGTTGCTGGTTTCAAGAAAGGCCACCCTTTTCTCTGCTCACAAACATCACATACAATTACTGGAGAGATTCAATAAAAAAGACCCACCAGAAAGAACAGTCATGGTTGCCATAGATATAAACAAGGCTTTTGATAAGGTGCTCGGACACATACAAAAAGAAAGCAAATAAGATTCTAGGACTGATTGCAAGATCTTTTGACTTCAAAAGTCCATCACTCATTAACAAGCTATGTAAATCGTTAGTTTGTCCACATTTGGAATATGTTGTTTCTGTATGGTCACTGAATCTCATTAAAGACACTGACAGACTGGAAAAAGTACAACAGCGAGCCACAAAACTGATTCTAAATATAAAAAATAAATCATGCAAAAATCGACTAAGACATATGAATCTGTTTTCCCTAAAAAAGCGTAGACTCAGAGGTGACTTGATACAGGTCTTTAAAATTCTATAGGGAATTGACAACATCAAAAGTAGTTCAGTTCGAAGCTTTAAGAATCATTTAGGTAAACACCTAAGCAAGATGCTGTAATGATTATAATTCATATTATTTGTTTTTGTTTTGTTATTATTTGTCTGATTCTCATTTATTATTAGTTATATGTCATTTTATTATTATTCACTATTTACCTGCTTGTTTATTAGTTAACTATATCTATGCATTTATGTATTTTATTTGTTATTTACATTATTATAGTTTTTATTTATTATTTTGTTATGATTTTTTTTTTTTTTTTTTTTTTTTTGTGAGAGCAAAATTTTGACACAGCCCGAAGGGATTTCTCCCCGTCCTCTCATTTTATGCAATGGGGGGACGGAGAAGGGGGGTCGCCGATTTAATGAAGCGGCCTTGCTGTGGATGTGCTGTGTCTTGCGACACTGCTTCTGACCCAGGGCAGTGGACAAGGTGCAGGGATGACCCGTCATTCAGGAGGTGCTAAGATAAGAGGGAGGGCGGAGGGGTGTGGAGTGTATTCAGGAGTGGAATGGGTGGGATTGATTTTGTGCCTTTTTCTTTTTGGCTACCCCCCTTGTAAGGGGGAAAAAGCCTTGGTATATGTATGTATGATTTTTTTTCGCATCTAACCTAGATATGGACCAAAAGGTCTCTCTGTTGGCATGCTCTGCCTTTGTAATCCTTTGTAATTGAGGCAGACATTCATAACAATGACAAGAACTGTTTAACTTTGTAGTTGGAAGATAATGCAGAGTGACCAAAAACAACCAAATCTCAGGTACAAAAAGCCTGTACAGTGGAGTCCCCAAAGGTGCAATACTTTCACCATTATTGTTCAACCTCTTCATGAGTGATCTCCTAACTCCAGAAAGAGAACTAAACACTAATGTTCATTCCTATACAGATGACCTGGCACTAATAACCCACCACATGAGATATGAAAGAGCACCAAACACCCAAACCTACTTGAACAAAGTGGAACAGTGACTCAAAAATAACAGAATAGAAGCTTCATCCCAGAAATCAATAGTGACATTGCTCACACCAGACAACTATGAATCAGAAAATCACCCTGTCGTAGAATTAAACGGCCAAATCCTTCCACTGGAAAAGAACCCTAAAATACTGGGCCCCACATTTGATACTCGCATTTGATGATTTTCAGCCTTCATATCAAAGACCTGTCATGAACTAGCCCCTGTATTTGAGTTGGTACATTGAGTCATAAACCGTGACTCGAGTAGTGTCTGCAATGCAGGTTCTAGAACAGCTATTTAGCCTCTTTTAGATCATTTACATTAAGTAATTCCACTCCACCATTTTCTTAACCCCAGTGAGATTTCAATGATCTAGAGGCTAAATAGCTGTTCTAGAACCTCAAGTCACGGTTAATGATTCGATACACCAACTTAAATCCATCACTAGCACAGACTTTAGAGAACAGAAAGAAACTAATAGCATCAACAAGCAATTCATAAGAACCACCTTTGACTATGCCTTCACAGTATGGTTCCCAACAATCAGCAAGATGAATACAAACTATGTACAAGCACAAAAAGTAATAATAGGATGCACCAGAACAACCACCATTGGACACATACATACAGAAACCAGAATACTCCCCATAGAACACCAGATGACAGGAATAAAATTCTACACCAGAACCTTAAACATCACACACCCTTCACACTACATTTCACAAAATTTACCAACAAAATGCAACAAAAAAGTACATTAGCAGCATATGACTCAAATATCTATAACAGGGGTAGGCAACCTTTTGAAGCATGTATGCCAAAGTTGGCCGACCCTTGATGCAACAAGTTTCTCATGTACCACTTGAAATTGCTAGTAACATATTATTTACTATCTTTTAAGTATTGATTTTTGAACCTTTTCAAATATTTAAAAAAGAATCACAGTGGAGAGGTAAATTCAAAGAATATCTAAGTGTGATTTGTAGGTCATATCATATTGAATGGATGTAAATTTTAGTGAATTGACTTTTTTAATGGTCATTTTTGCCTTTAGTTTTAGCTATCACATAGAGCCGCACAATACAAAGAAGTCTTTAACATCAGCCAAAGAAGTAGACAGTAATTCTTAATCTTATAGTTTTAACAGAAATTTATGTTTATAGCAAATATGCTGAGCAACAGGCTTCACCAATTTTTTATCAAATATTTTTAATACAGTGAAAATGAGATTATCACTTTGGATAGCTAGAATTTTGTGGTGGGACATTTGTATTCTACTTATATTTAGATCTGAACCCTCATGTAGCTGAACATGGATTTTGATTACCATTGATTTTATTATTTATGAAACAGGAAAAATTTTATGAAATTATGGTAAAGGTGTCACACTATGTGTAGCCATCTGGCGATTGATGCAATTAGACAGGACAGAACCAGTGGTCCTGTAAACTAATACCAAAACTGTCATATGCAGGGCTATATATATATATATATATATATATATATATATATATATATACGTGTGTGTGTGCGTGTGTGTTTGTGTGAATTTGTGTATGTGTGTCAATGATCAAATCATGTATTGTTGAATTCAAATACAAAACTCAGCAAAGAAGTTCATGTTTTATCTCTTTCATTATTTTCTCAGATGTGTATGGGTTTTGCATGTGTCAGTGGTCACCCTCCCCTGATCTATAATAACCTATGTTCTATACCGCACAAAACATTCATACAAAAACACGAACAAATAAATCCATTACAAGAGCAAAAGGGGAAAAATATTTGGGAGTATTGAGAAAAAACAACCTGGCACCTGACAGACATATCAGCAGGATTGTGGGAGAGACATATTGCTGCAGAAAATTAAAGTGGCTTTTCACTGTGTGGATGAAGACATGATGAACAAACTGAGAGAAACCCTGATCTATACAAGATTAAAATATGCATCAGTTGTATGGTCCCCACACAAAGTGAAAGATATAAACAAGATCAAGAGAATACAAAGGGCAGCAACTAAAAGGGTTCCCAGCCTGGAAGATAAACCATGTGAAGAGAGACTAAAAAGACTGGGTCTATCAACTTTGAAAGATCAAAGAGAAAAAGGTGATATGATTACAATTTTCAGGTCACTAAAGAGGATAGACTACACTGACAGATGAGATCTCTTGATTAAGTATAGGAGGGCTTTAAGCTCTTCAATATGAGTCAAATATCTGGGTGCACATCAGGTTGCCTGATTTACGATAATGCATCATAATACACGCATTACAAAATATAAAGTAACCGCTTTTATAATTGTTCTCTTTCACCCTGAATGAATAGAATGTCACAGAAAATGTGACAAAGACTGTTCACAGAATAAGGGGGTCACTCAGCTAATACAAAATGAATATAATCAATAAGCAGACATTGTCATTTTCATATACCCCATTCACGGCTCATGACACATACATTGGCATCATCATATTCAAGAGGTTAAGAGATCATAAGACCAAATTAAGGATATCAGTAAGATCAAGAGAATACAAAGGGTAGCAATTAAAGGGGTTACCAGCCTGGCAAATAAACCATATGAAGAGAGACTCACTGGGTCTTTCAACTTTGAAAGATCAAAGAGAAAGAGGTGATATGATTACAGTGTTCAGGTCACTAAAGGGAAAGACTAAACTGACAAATGAGATCTCTTGATTAAGGATAGATGGGCTTTAAGAGCTCATGAGAACAAATTAAGGAAGAGTACATTCCTATGGGATGTATAGATATTTGGAATAACTAGAGGGTGATACAGCCCAAGCTTGAGTAATACATGAATTCAGCTCAAAATATTTTAATTGGAAATCAAAGAGATTGACTAAATTGAAACCATACATAATTTTGAGGCTATGTATCTTTATACCAAGGGCTTTTTCCTCCTTGTAAGGGAGGTAGCCCAGTCAAAAGGCACACTTACCCCTGTCCATTCCACTCCCATCCACCACCCTTTCTTCTCTCTCATCTTAGCTCATTATGGATATCATTCACACATAACCATTCCCAACTCCCCTCCCCATCCCCTGGCCCCTTCATTCTTTGCATCTCTTGCCTTCTCCTTTCCTGCTCAACAGACATTCCCCTCTTACTCGACACCCCTTTAACCCAATCTATCCATCTCATCCTTAATCATCACCACAAGTTCACTCCATTCACCTCTGGCTTCTACATATATTTCATAAATTTTCCTATACTCATTCCTTCCATGTGTCCAAACCATCTCAATCCTCTTTCATGAGCCCAATTTGCCATCTTCTTTTCCACTCCTGCTCTGCTCCTCACCTCCTCATTTCTCATCCTATCCAACCTTGTAACCCATACTGTACTTCTCAGACATTTCATCTTAGACATATTTAAACTTTTCATCTCTGCCTCTCATAAATTCCAAGTCTCTGCTCCATTCAGTGCCACTGCCACAATCACCCCTTCATACAATCTCTTCTTTGCATCCATTCCCAAATGCCTATTTCTCATGACACTTTTTAACCCCCCAAGGCATTTCCTTGCTTCTCTCAATCTACAATTTACTTCCACCTCCACTCCTCCATTTCCTGCCACATGTGCTCTCCCTAAAGCTATCCACTTCCTGAATTTGAGGCTAGGTAGGATAAGTTGGAGAGTAGGTGACAGGACCCCACTCCCTGAATTTGAGGCCAGATATGATAAATTGGGGAATAGGAGACAGGACCCCACAAACGTTGCTCCTTCCCTGTATACTGCAATTAGGTAAATACTCATATTACTAAACAGATCCTTCAAGAAAGCCTGCCAAACTCAGCACACCAACAACAACCCACAGACATAAGCCCTGTGTAAAAACCCTCCCACATCCGATAAGAACCGCACTGGCACATCTGCACTCATGACACTATCCAGCATTAAAATTGTTCCAATACAGAATAGGCCTGGCCACATACTCCAACCTCCTCAGATACAAGCACCACACAGAGGACACTGAATATCTTGTACTACAATGCCCCACACTAATGCCTTGATAACAACACAATATATCTTTCCTAAGTGACTGGTCCTGCCCAGAGTCTGTTGGCGGTTACCTGAAGGCTACAGATGTTCTGCAAGAGAGAGCAGTGGCAATGGGTTGATTAATTGATTAGACTTGCTTGGAGGTCATTGTCAGTTACCTTAAGGGTGCAGACCTTCTACAAGAGAGACCAGGGCAATGAGTTGATTGATCTACAACATAGGGGCGGAAAAGTAGGCACTGAAATTGAGTGGTAAGATACTTTAAAAGGACTGATAGAAGTGCATCGAGGGGACTTGGGGGAAGAGACTGAACATGGGAGAGATGGCATAAAATAACCAAAAATACAAAAGACATATACAGAGAAATCAGAAATGAATGTACAAGAATGAGAAGAGAAGAAAAAAGAACTTTAAGAAGGAAGTAGTTGACAAATGTAAGGATCAACCAAAGTTATTCTTCAGAATCATAAATGACAAGCTGAAACACAGAACAAGAATATCCAAGGTTTAAGTTGAAGAGGTAGTATATGAACATAAAAGAGTGCAAACAGAACTAATGAATGACAGCTAGTTAGTATTTAATAGGGTTGAGGACTTTCGGGGAAGAAACAAAGATATTACAAACAACATGACAGCGATAGTAAGTGAAGTGTTTAAGTTACTTGAGAAATTGGAGGCGAGAGAGGCCTCAGAGCCAGATGGAATCTCAAATTGAATACCAAGTGTAGAGAACATTTAGTGGTTAAAGTACATCAATTGCCAGACTGTTCACTGGAAGAGGGGAAGATGCCTTTTGACTGGAAATGTGCAAACATGATACTGATATTCAATGGAGGAAACATGGAAGCACTTTAACAACACTATTGCCAAAATGTGCAAAATAATTGTAAGAGATGTATAAAATATTTGGAAAAGAAAGGATTTTTTTATTTTATTAACAATCAATTTGGATGTGGAAAAGGAAAGTTATGTGTATCCAACCTACTAAGTTTTTATTTGAGAGTAGTAGACGTGTGACACAAGAGATAGGGAAGGATGAATTGTGTATACTGTTGTCCCCCAGCCAACATGATAGTTACATAACTGAACCTGTTGTGCACAATGAAATTCATGTTGCATGAAACTAATAATTAATGGAGAGAAATGGGTTAGGATCCTAGCCTCCTCCAGACCTCCTTATATAATTTTTTTACCACATAGGAAATGAATAAACAATAACATGATCAATCTAATTTATTTCATTAACCATTAAAAACCATGTGAGGCAGACTCATCCTACCATATCTTCTCCTCGTTCTTGTAAATGGTGCAAACACTAGCTTCAAGATGCCCCAACATTCTTCCAGCCACAGTCCAGCCCACACCTGCATCCAGGATATCTAACACCTCTGCTAGGATCAAACACCTCCTCATGTGACCCAGGGGCTAAGGACATGTTAATAACACAACACACAACAGAGATGTTGCAGTACAACTGCTGGGTGGAGAGAGACTAAAACAGGTGCACCACTTGCAGGGCTCAGACTGGATGAGTCCATTTTGCAGCTTGGGAAGCTCACATGGGTGAGTCCACTTTATGGCTGGGTTGGTCATTTACATAAGTTTACTTTGCAGTGGGGACAGTTACTTTTACCCTATGCCAATTTTGCTATTGTGAAACTGTGTTGCACATAATGAAATCTTAAAAAATCATGTAATTGTGCAATTTTGAGTTTGTGCATGGTGAATTTGTGTTAGGCAAAGGTCAACAGTACCAGAGCTGGGCGCATTCCTTGGTGCATTCCGCTTTAGTTTGGCCACGGTTAGCGCTCCCAAACTATTAAAACTTAAGAGACAGGTTCATACCAAAATAAAAGTCCTGTGGGCCACATACTATAATACTTTAATAGTTTGTGAATGCTAAATGTGGCCAAACCAAAGCAAAGCACACCAAGAAACACACTGAGGAAAGTGCCCAGCTCTGAATAGTACTTAGATAATATTTATGAATGGAATCGAGAGAAAATTAATTTCAATGCAATGAAGTGTAAATTCTTAGAAGTAAGCCCTACCAAAGTAGAAAAAGACCAATGTAAAGTTATAAAATGAGTAATGAATTAATTGCTACAGCAGAGGAGGAAAAGGATCTTTGGATTTGCTGGTATGGGATGAAAGATCAACAAGAGGTCATAGTAACAATATTGAGAAAGCAAACTTATTAGAAAGATGTGAGGAAATTTATATTTCCACATAGATATGTAGATTTATGGAGCTCCAATGAAGTATCCTACAGTTAGTTGAATACAACCAGGTAAATACAGTTGGCAGTTGGCAGATGCAGGGATGACCCATCATCCATGATGAGCAGCTGAGATGGAAAGGGTGGTGGAGGGGAGTGAAATGGGTGGGAATAGGCACATGCCTCTGACTTAACTACCTCCTTTACAAGGGGGAAAAAGCTCTTGGTATATAGATAGGCAAATACACACACGCTATAGAACATACAATGACGCAATGGGTAAAAGAAAATACTAGACATAGAAATAATGAAGAACCGACTTGAATAGATATTTATGTCAGAACCTGAAATTGTGGATAAAATTTAATTTAAGACACCAATTGAGAAGAGTGACCCCATATTACTTGAATTAAAAGTAAGGGAGGAAATATATATATAGAGAGAAATGAGAAATACAGAAAAGAAAGACTGATGTATAGTAAAGCGGACTTTGAGAAACTTAGGAATTTTTTTTAAAAAGCGAGTTGGGAAAAACTCTACAATGAAGAAATACAAGTGGAAGAAAAATGGATAATTCTGATGGAAACCTATAATGGAGTGGATAAATGGGATAAATATGTACCAAAACAAAAACAAGAAAAGGTGTATATTTAGTGTTGGTTTAACAGAAGGTGCACAGCGAAAGATAGAAGAGATAAAAATGGAAAAGATGGAAAAAAGACAAAAAACCTAGAAAGTGGCAAATATATATCAAACATAGGAATGAATATGTAAAAATACACAGGGAGGAAAAAAGAAACTGAAAAAGACATCATAGAAAAATGTAAGGATCAGCCAAAACTATACTATAGATGTGTGAATGGTAAACTAAAAAGAAATAGAAAATAGTGAAAATATGCCAAGGGAATATGGAATACACAGAAGATATAGAAATGACTGAAGTCATGAGCAAACACTTCAAGTCTGTTTTCACTAGAGAAAATATACAGGATGAATGGAAATAATAGTAACATGAAAAGAAATAATGGAACAAATAAACTTTAATGTCAGGAAATCACATATCCCAGATGGAAGCATAAACTGGATACTAAAAGAATGTAAAGAAGAACTAATAGACAAAATATACAAGTTGTTCACTTAAAGAAAAATGCCAGAAGACTGGAAAAATGCCAATATCAGACCACTATATAAAGGAGGAAACAAGGAAGACCCAACAAATTACAGACTGGTTTCCCTTACAAGCACAGTAGCCAAACTTGTGAATAAATTATCAAAAACAGATGAATAAAACACCCGGAGAACAATATACTAAATATGAATTAATTTAGATTTTGACAGGGAAGGTCATGTGCCACAAGTTTGATCAGTTTCTACTCAAGACTATTACCGATAGATATAATACAAGAAAGGGACGGATAGGCTGATTGTGCTTTCCTAGACTACAAAAAGCTTTTGACAAAGTACTTGCATACATATACCAATGTCTTTTTCCCCTTTACAAGGGTGGTAGCCAAAAACAAGGGCATGAAATCCACTCCCACCCATTCCATCCCCACATACTCCACTCCCCTCCCTCCTCTTATCTTGGCTCCTGGATGTCTGGTCATCCCTGCATCTTGCCCACAACCCTGGGTTACAAGCAATGTAGCAAGACACAGTACATCCACAGGAAGGTCACTTCATATAATTGGCAACCTCCCCCTCTGTCCCTTCATGTAGAAAAAGAGAAAACTGGGAGAAATCCCTTTGTCAAAATATCATTCACACATACTCCCTTACCCCCATCCCCCACCCACTCCCTTTCATGCATCACAGCATCATCCATACACATTCTCCACTCACCCCTGTACCACTCAAAAACCTATCAAGAAAACTGGAGACCATAGGAAGGATACAAGGTAAACTACTGAAATGGATGGGGGACTTCTTGCATGGAAGAAAAATGAGAGTAATACTCAGAGATAAGAGTTCCACTTGGGAAGAGGTGATTAGCAGAATTCCACAGGGATCAGTATTGGCTCCAATAAGATTTGCTATTTATGTGAATGACATGGATGAGGACGTGGAATATTACATGAGTTTCTTTGCAGGTGATGCAAAACTGTTAAAGTGAGTAAAGTACTGAAATAGACTGTGAGCCACTGCAGAGAGATCTGAACAGAGTCTGAGAATGGAGTAAGAAGTGGGAAGTGGACTTCAACATTAAGAAACGTAGTATAATGGAATTTGGAAAAAAGTAAAAACAGGCTATCAGGACAATATAAAATTGGTGCAAAGGAAGTAAATAAAGTGGAATCTGAAAAAGACTTGGGGAGTAATCATCACAAAGGACAGATCTCCTGATAAACAGATAAGCAAAATTGTCAGAAACTACCAACTTGCTGAGATCAGCAGCTCAATTAATTTGCATTATTCAGGAATATCAGACCTACAATTGAATCCTTTTAGTTCAGTTTCAAGCTTTTGTTTGTCAATATGCTTCAGTAGTCAGTACTATTTCTTCTGTAGGAAATTCATCCTTAAAACTAGTAAAGCATTTCTTACTGAACAATTTAGCAGCTACTAAGTGTTTAGTGGAAGAATATCTGTCCATTATATCAACACATATAGTCACACACTTCCTTAGCTTCTACTATGAGTGTCTTTGAATGATTCTCACAGTACTTTGAGTTTCTTTATTCTAAAATAGCAGTTTTGAAATTTGTTATATTTTCATTATCTTTAAAACACACTAATTTCTTGTGACTGCATTTGGTTGTAAATTATTTCAATATGAGGCATAATCTGATGAAAAAGCTCTTACCAAAACTTGAAATTATCATCATTCAGGTACTTTAAAATTCCTGTTGCTTCTACAATGGTTTGATCTGCATTTGATGTTGACTGAATCTCAGTATGGCAGTTTCTAAGGTTGCAACTTTTCATGAACTCTGTTTATGGTCCGTATGTTGACACCCTTAATAAATTTGCCATCTTATTGATTGTTTTCTTGCAATCAGGTCCACGATGTGAGGGCTGAATGTCTTATGAGCATTTTGAATAAAACTTTTGAACATTTTGTTTTTTAATAAAATTGTACAAAAATATTTTTCTAGCTTTTATTAACAAGTCCTATCTTCACATAAAACCTCTACTCCACATTGACTATTTTCTATGGAAAGAAATCTGGGGATGGGGTGGGGTATATGGGACAAGCTAAGTGCTTGTTAATAATCTTAACATTGATATGTACAAGAATTATAGACACTGCTTCAAATTCCTGAATTTCTTTATATTTTATATGCTATAAAATACAATGAATATGAACATCATAACATACTGACAAGACTTAGTCACTCTTCAATATTATCATAATGAAGATGATATCAAATCAGTATCTAATAAATTTGTTCAATCTTTTAACTTGCTTCTATAACCATCAACGAATCAAATTCTACAAGCTGAACATCTAATCTTCAGGTTCCTCATCCCTATAGCCATCACTAACTGGTCCTCGTCCCATCATCTCCAGCATGGCTCTTGCCTCAGGATCCTTGTCTAGTGCACTCTTCTTCTTCCGGGTGCCCTCCTGTGATAAAATAATATTTTTAGGGATATCCTGGTTGTAGTTTCAGCTTTACAACTTATACATAATGTTAGAAAGGGAACAGAAGTTATTGGGGAAGAACAGCGTGGATTTATATATATATATATATATATATATATATATATATATATATATATATATATATATATATATATACATATATATATATATATATATATATATATATATATATATATATATATATATATATATATATATATATATATATATATATATATATATATATATATATATACATATATGTATGTGTGTGAAGATCTGGAGTCTGGGATCCATGTTGAAGGGGAAAACCATAAACACCGGACTCAAAATGGGAGGTTTGATGTCCGACGTTTTGGTCCTAGTCCTAGTCCCTGAAGATGGTCCTAGGACTAGGACTAACATGTCAGGCATTAAACCTCCCAATTTGAGTCTGGTGTTTTATGCTTCTCCCCTTCAATATATATATATATATATATATATATATATATATATATATATATATATATATATATATATATATGTAATCTATATATATATATATATATATATATAAATATATATATATATATATATAATGTAATCTCTCTCTCAACACCTTCTTACCCATTAACAACTGTCCATCCATCCCCTTTATTCTCTTTTCTCTACCCATTTGTTTCACTTCTCTCTAGAATATTGTTTTACTTCCAAGGATATATAAACTTGGTCAACCAACTTGTACTAAAGCATAACATGTTTTACCTCTTCATCTGAATCCTCCTCTTCAGGACCAAGTGCCCAAACTTCAAGTCTTCTTACATCAATGTCTGTGTGAGGAGACAGTTGGGGACTCCTAAAAGTTGTGCAGGTAGGAGCAATTTTCCCTTTGCCAAAGTCATAGTCTAACCAAATCCCAAAGAGTTCTTCTCTTCCACCTATACCCTGTAATCATACAATTGGTAGTAGTAAATATGACTTTATTTGTACTGCAGTCACAATAACAAAACAGTAATACTCTCAAGAAAATATAATTAATCAACCTTAAATGCAACAGCTGGGTGACAATCATGATACCTCTAAAAGTGAATTAAATCCTTTACTGATACTTTACTTTTCCTTATATTACATTCATCCCCTGTACCATCAACCCCCTCACCTCCCTTTAGAGGTGCAGCCTTGAGGGGCTGACACTTTATCTCTGGATCTGGGTCAAGATATCTTTCAACATCTATCATATTTCCTATACCTACATAATGAGAGCAGACAATCAGTAACTGTTTTCTTGCTCCCACACAAATACAACACAGACAACAGTCCAACATTTCTTCCCAGGGAGATCTGTAGGAGGGCCATTTTTTTTTTTTTTCTTTTTAAGGGAGGTAAATGCTAAGGCCATGTACCCACTCCTATTCTGGTTCAGTTGGTAGATCACTCTAGCTTTCTATTGCACATTTACATTTGATGTTTTTTTTATCTATATAAAATTTTAGAAGGGTACATCGTACCTCTGTCAACATATATTACAGTGAAATGTGAAGGTAAGAAACATGAAGTATTCGCTGTGAATTCCTCAAGTGTTAATGTTGACACTTTTTTTTGTGGGTCATAATGTAATTAGGGATTCTGTTGAATGTTTGAAAATGGCTCATCCCTGGTGAAACAAAACCCCAACAAGAATCACTGTTTCTGTAATGCCCCAAGGGTTAATGCCCTGGTAAAAGCCAATCAAATTTTTGGGATAAAGCAATATAAATGTGAAAAATATCACAAAACAGTGCACTTCATTTATGATATCTAATTTACCAGTATGTATCCATTTTTCATCGATAGTGTTAATAATTTTCTTTTATACAGAGAGTGAAAGTTTTGTTTTATCTTTGCAGCTCAATCTCAGTAACAGTATTTTTGTCACATTTATGCTTATAACTCTTTTAGCAATATAATTATGCAAACTTTTTTTTTTTTTTTTTTTTACAAAATTTGGGTATTCTCAAAGACATATCCAGTATGATGTAACTTTTAGACATAGAGCAATAAGTTCAAAAGATAATCTTTACCAAAGATTCTAGTTTCCTAAAAAAAAAAAATCAATAGCTCACAGTTTCTAATAGTTACTAAGATAAGAAAAATAAAAGACATCACAGTATTCAATTTTTTGTTCCATTTTTCAATGGATTTCCATAAAAGTTGGTACAGATTAGTTTCATGCTGTCTATAATTTACAAAAAATTAATAAATGAATAAATAAATAAATAAATCAGTCTAACTTAATTATTTTGATATACATGTACTGATATCCTTAAAATACCTGAAAACAGCAAGATATATTTCCCAAAACCATTCATGAGTTTAAAAGTAAACTAGACACTGCGAGATACAAAGGCGGGACACCACGAGCATAGCTCCCCTTCCCGCAAAATACAACTAGGTAAATACATACCAGGCCATTAGGCATTGTGTTCTTCTCAAGGTAGTTAAGGTACATGAAGTTTGTGTTATAACCCGTTGTATGAAAAACTCCGACTCTTGGTGACAAGGCAAACATAAAGCATTCATGGGTCCCTGAAATACAAACAATGAAAGGAAAGTTTTAACTATAACACTGGATGCAAGATCACTAACCATAATTTGATGTTTATGCTTGTAGGTTCACCCTCAGGAAAATTAAATCAATAGGTACTTTTAACAAGTATTATAAGAATGAAGGAGTTAACTGATATAGCAATAACCCTTTCAATCTGGGTTGAATAATAGTGATTTGTATAAGATGTAAAAAAAAAAAAAAAAAAAAAAACAAAAAGAAAAAAAGAGAGGCACTTGAGTTAGATGAATGTCATGCAGAGTGTTTAAAAAAGGAAGGTACAATGATGGTGGACTGGATTGCTCTTTTGTAATTAGTGTATGTGTGTCTGTGGCCAATTGGGTTTATAATTTTTTGGTGGTGATAACTGAAAGGTGGTCGAGTCTGAGGGCTCCAAACGTATTCCAAGGAGTTGCACTGAGATAGATTTACTTACGTCTCCTTGTTTCTATCTTGCAATTTACCCAAACATTCCCTTTTATGCCATATATCATACTATCATATATCTTATGTATCATACAATAAAGGATTACAAAGGATTACAAAGGCGGAGCATTCCGTCAGGAGAACTTTTGGTCCATATCTAGGTCGAATGTGAAAAAAAAAAATCATAATAATAAGAAATGAATAAATAAAAACTATAATAATGTAAATAACATTATAGTTACATTACTTGCCATGAAACTGTGGCCGCACCTGCCATGACTCAGAGGCAAATGCTCCAAACCTATTTCCTGATTGGTCTTCAAGAATCAGCAATGTTGGGCCTTTGTCCACAATCTTGTAAGAGATGCATAAACATATTACATGTATAGAATTTCTGTTTATGTAGTAAATATTACACATGCAGTATGGTTTCTCTAATGCCTTTATTACTTTTTTTTTAGAACAAAAACCCTTGATATATATATATATATATATATGTATATATATATATATATACATATATATATATATATATATATATATATATATATATATATATATAATATATACATACACATATATACATATACCAAAGGCTTTTCCCCCCCTTACACAGGGGGCATAGAAACCACTCCCACCCATTCCATCCCCTACATATTCCGATCCCCTCCACCCTCCTCCCTCTCATCTTGGCACCTCCTGGATGACGGGTCATCACCTGCATCCTGTCCACTGCCCTGGGTCAGAAGCAGTGTCGTAAGACACAGCACATACACAGCAAGGCTGCTTCATTAATTTGGCGACCCCCCCTCTCCGCTCCCTCATGCAGAAAAGGAGAAGATGGGAAGAAATCCCTTCGGGCTACGTCAAATTATTTCTAATACATACCTCCTCACCCTCCATCCCCCACCCACTCCCCCTCATGCATCACAGCTGCATCTTGATGCAATGCTTCTGACCCAGGATGGTGGGCGAGATGCAGGGATGATTCGTCATCCAGGAGGAGCCAAGAAAAGAGGGAGGGAGGGATGGTGAATGGAAGTAGAGTATGTGGGGATGAAATGGGTTGGAGTGGATTTATGCCTTTGACTTTGGCTACCTTCCTTGTAAGGGGGGAAAAAGCCCTTGGTATATGTATGTATGTACAACTACAGGCCAATCAGTTTGACATTAGTTATAAGTAAAATGCTTGAATCAGTTATAGCTAATAGAATCAGTGATCACATCAAGAGACATAATTTGATTTGTGGGACATACCTGTTTCATAAAGAGACTGAAGCTCATTCCATGTGTGGAGGTAGAATAGATGAAACGCCATTCATGCTGTAAGGTTGCTGGAAGACAACTGTTAAGGAACAGGGTTTCCTCAGCACAGAGTAGATCAGGAAATACCTGTGAACATTTGTGAAAAACTATAAAACTTCTATTCATACAATTTATGAATTATGCAAATTACTTTAAAAAAAATGTTATTAAGAGGAAATTATTTACAGTAACACTTCATTTATTCTCCAATTCTCTAATGAAAAAGATTCTACAGTTACATGTCATAGTAAACACACCTTTGGGGTAAGTGAAATTTGTGGAAGAAAAGAAATGGGTACTGGGGGTGCATATGGAAAGCAATTTCTAAGAACTTCCTGATGAAGATTAGCAAACATAGATGAACCAATATACCATTTTTCCACTGCACTGTAGTCAATGTTTCGATCTTCAACTGGATTTTCCCATACCTGATAACAAATTGAAGAACATTTAGGAGCAAAACAGGGCATTAAATTAGCTGTACAAAACATCTACACTTTTAAACCAAATATCCTTCCCATACAGCAGCACTTGAATAAGGCATGTAGTTCTACACAGGAGGCCTTAAGTCCCCCTCACACATTATCACACAAAAATGGCCAAATGAAAGCAATAAAATATAACTCCAGCACAACATAACATGTCCTTTCAAAAACATATACACATCTGGATCACAAAACAAGGACCTCATGATAATTTCAAAATTTTATACTCCATTGAACTCTCCCATTATCAACCCAACCACAAAATCACTCCCAAGACAAGTAAGAATTACATTGGTATGCCTACATTTGAGTCATCATCCTGCATTAGAACAGTACCAACAAAGAACTGGTCTGGCAAAAGACTAATTGCTTCAGATGCAACTATTACACAGAAGACACTGCTGTGGGTGTATTTCTATGATCTTGATTTGAGAGGATGTATTTGGGGTATTATTGAATGCCTTATTTATGTTTATTACCACCATAACTTTTTCCTGGTGGTGCTCTGTAGGATATGTTGGGCCCCGCAGGCAGCAAGCCTGTGGTAACACGCTGTAGTTGGTTGGCCTTGGGCATCAATAAAGACAGCACCCATGATTGTGTATCACTCACCTATCATATATGGCACAGTGACAGCCCTATGGATCTATGCATTCACCATGGCTGGTCATCCCCCATGTCTACCAACTCAGACCCCACAGTCCAGCCGTCAGTCCCCTCAAGCGGCTACAGGCTTGGAACAGGTCCATCAGCTACTACTGGCACAGACCGAAGCCGTCACAGTCATATATGCTCTCTTTTTAAATCCCTTCAGTACTTGCTGTGTGATTTTTTGAGAAGTGTGCTGGTGGAGTGGCCCTTCTTGTATCAATATTGATAAGAGAAAGTGGACAGATGTATTTTGATTCTTTCAGAGATCTTTCTATCAGTTGAAATATGGAGGAGAGGAAGAAGACTGGTCTATAGCAGTGGTTTCCAAATAAGGGGGCATGCCCCCACCCAGGGAGGCATAAGGAGGATACAAAGGGGTGCATGATGTCATCATCTCAAAAATCATTGTTTAATAAGAACAATGAAATCATTCCAAGAACAAATATAATTCTATCAGTCACCCCAACCTGTTTTTTATTAAATATAAATAGAAAAGATATGAATATAAAAAAATCATAATTTCATATAATACAAAAAATTCTCTCTCCCACAAGTTTCTATTAAAATTCATCTCCCTTTCCATGTCTACGAGTTGACTCAAATTTCTTTTTTTTCATACTTACCAAAGCCAGAAAATGGGTCATCAAAGTACAATCTACTAACCCCTCTTGGGGTTTCAAAGCCTCTATTTACATTTACTTTTTCACATGTTGTGATTTGGCAAGGGGGATATGTAGCGTGATGAGTTGTAGTATGTGTTCTATGACTTTGGAGGGGGTTCAGGGAAGTGTGACTGGGTGGTATGATGCTGAACTGTTGGGTTTTTGCTAGGTTTTGGGAATGTGATCATTTTCCCATGTTTCCAGATGTTGGTCATGGTTTTGTAAGAATAGCTGTAGTCTGCAATGTTGGCAAGTGCATGTATGATGTATGTACTCTGTTGGTGATGCTTGTGAGATGTAATGTGAAGGGTGTAAGTTGTTAATGGTTCTGGCATTGAACTGTGTTCCTGTCATTTTCATGTGATGTTGTATTGAGAGATTTTGATTTTGGTATGTAGGTGCCCTATAGAGGTGGCCCTGGTGCATTCTGCTATTACTCTCAGTGCTCCATTTTGCACTGTAAAGTGTTTGTGTTCCATTTGCCGATTGTTGGGAACCATGATGTGGAGGTGTATTTGAGAGAGCTAAGATGGGAGGAACAACAAATGGCTTTATTGGACAAGTGTGGGACTGGTGCAAGATGGGTGTGTATTTTGACTTGACTATCCCTCTTAAACAGGTAATGAGTCTTTTGATATATGTATGTATATATAAAATTACTTGGAATGAAAGTGACATACATCTTGCTGTATCTGGAGTTCTGAGACAGAATAACCTATCTTGGGGGTAGGATACTATTTTGAGGATCTGAATGAAGTTGTCAGCTGATTGAAAATGGCTTATGTTGTTATGAAGAGCCGAGACAGAAGCATACAGGTGAATACTTTGTCTTGAAAAAAATAATATTCTTGTTGTTTTTTTCAATCCCTCTCATTGTGTACAGATAGACTTAGATGCTTGCATAACCTTGAAAGAACTTCCATTTGTCTTTTCTTATGAGAAATCTTAAAAAAGCTGAGACAGAAGCATACTGGTGAATACTTTGTCTTGAAAAAATAATATTCTTGTAGGTCTTTTCAATCCCTCTCTTTGTGTACAGATAGACTTAGATGCTTGCATAACCTTGAAAGAACTTCCATTTATCTTTTCTTATGAGAAATCTTAAAAAAGTTCTTAACTTGCCTCTTTGAAACTCTTGCTTTCAAAAAGCAGATCATGGAGTATTGCTTGGGCAACTGCCTCTATCTGGTCTGGTGTACCACTGGACCATCCAATTCCTTTGCCTTGTGGTCTGGCAAATTGAATATAGGCTTCTAATACCGATGAGATATACTAAAATAAAATAAAAACAGTATGAATACACAGGTACAAACAGTATGAGTATAGACAAAACTATATATCATAATCATTGTAATTCCGTAAATCACACAAGACAACAAAGTAAAAAATTGCAGAAAACACAACCTTTATCAACTGGGTGCTTCTTATGCCTTCACTATTGCCACCAGCAAGATTTAGTAATAAGGCTACTTTATTCTCCAAATCACCTTTCAACAATGATCCAAGTCTTGTAATTAAGGAGGAAATTGGAATCACAGTTACATCCTTCTTTATAACCAGAGCATGCACAAGCCTTGTGGAAAATTCATCATTGACCTTCTGGGTGATGTGTTCCTGTAAAATAAGCCATGGAAATATCTTGTGATTACTTAGTATTCACTGGACATAGAGACCTTAATATGTATATGTATATATATATATATATATATATATATATATATATATATGTATATATATATATCTATATATATATATATATATATACCTTTATACATTTTTTGGCTGAAAATCCTGAACACCTTGAAGTGATTGTTTTGTGATCAGGGTGCAAATGTGTTTTTGTATGGACATGTTTGTGGTGCAAGTAGAAGTTCGTAGATGTTTGAGTAATATGCTGCTTTTTTTTGTTACTTGTGCTGGAATGATTCAAGGGTTTTCTGGCATCGCGACAGCATGTAGGGTTGAGGGCTCCAACAAAGAACTGTGTATTTATCATTTTTATGTGATGTCCTGTGGGAAGGATTTTGTTTTTTATATGCAGATGTTCTACTGAGATATTTTTGGTGCATCCTATTATCATTCTCATTCTTTTATTTTTGTGTAATTTGTAGGCTGTCTCTCTTGACTGTTGGGAACCATGCTGTAGAGGCATAGTTGAGTGATTCTCAAGAACTGTTTGTAGAATGCAACTGGTTTCTTATTGTTGACCTGAGTTTGTATTTGTATGTTTATTTTCTTTTTGACTTTTGCTGTTAAGTCTTTGATGTATGGGCTGAAGATCATACAAGTATCAAAAGTGAGGCCCACCGTTTTGGGGTTCTTTTTCCAATGGATACATTTGGCCATTCAATTTTATGACTGGATTTTTTATTTGATTCATGGTTATCTGTGTAATGCCAAAATTATTCTTTTTCATATAACTATATATATTTGTATGTTTATATAGGATATTCAGAGATCAATTAGATTGTAACTCCTGCTACCCGTAAATCATGAGGTGCCCCCCTCCCCATCTTTCCTTTTAGTTGTCGACATAACTGAGGTGGCAGTGCACAGTTGGCAACAAGGACAAGGACTTGTGGAGATTTTTTGTTTTGTTTTTTGTTTCTTATTTATTTATTTATTTATTTTTTGACTTGAGGATACCAGGTAGGTAACTCATTTGCCTCATCTGAAGAGGCTGATGATTCATGTTACATGCCAAAAATTCTGTGTCACGCTACAACAAATACTTTTTTGCATGTCATAATATTAGTTGAACTCTGGTCCGAGATTCTTTTGTTAGTTATAATTACATTCACGAGTAATGATCAATGAAAATAAAAAGATAGTACTATTCAAATGAAGGTGATCAAAATATATAATTGTTTTAGCCACCATTATAATCTAATGATTTCTTGGGGGGGGGGGGTGTCTTAATTACATTTTTCTTTACATCACCTAACTTTCAAAGAGTATGTATATGGGAACCTCATCAAATGTCTTATCTATGTCTACTGCCACCATGACTGTTCTTTGTGGTGTTTTCTTAGTAAATCCCTCCAGTATTTGTGGGATATCAATGAGAAGGATGCTGGAGTGGTCCTTAAATCAACTTTGGTTTGAAATGAGCAGACTATAGTTCTTTCTGCAATTAATCTTTCTATCAGTTTGGATATGGTGAACAGTAATGAGAACTGTCTGTAGGATGCTGGTTTTCCCAGTAGTTTGTTTGGTTCCAATATGGGTATTATATTTGTCCTTTTCCAGACTGATGTAATTCTGATGTACAGTTAAAAGTAGTAGAAAATGTATGTCAAAGCCTTTATTGTATTTGGGTTGAAGTGTTTTTGATAGATATTTGAGCCTTCTATGTGGGATTTTTTCAATTTCTTTATTACACCTTCCACATTTTTGTTTAAGATGGGGAGGGGGATGGAGGGTGAGTGCTGGCATCTGTGTTTAGTTTGTGGATGAAATAAGTATGATTAAAATGCAAAATGTAACAACTGCTGCTTTAAGTTCCACTGACTGGAATCATGCAGCTCCACAGTAAAGTGGTTAGCAAAGACTGGTAGCTGGTTTTAGTGGACATAAGAGAGAATCATTTTTCTGCTACCCATCTTCAAAATATATCAACACTCTTATCTCCATCTGACGGTATAGCCCTGAGGGCCTGACACTCAGTTTCTGGAATGAGCCCAAGATATCCATCAAGTTCAATGTACTGTATTTCTTCCACTTTTTCACATAGAGGGAATGGACAACTGGTGACTGCTTCCTCCCCTGTACTATATAACCCAATGATACAGAAATTATCTCACACTAATACAACACAGACAATAATGCAAAGATTCTTCCCAGAGACTTATGGGAGAGCCTAAAGATCATTGCCAGACACTAGGGCTGTAAGTTTCCAGCCTGTGCAACTCATTGAAACAACAATCATTATTATTATATTAGTAGTAGTAATAGTCCTCAGGTCCACCCACAGACCTATAAAAAAAAAACAAAAAAAACTACAGTCCATTTCGAATTAGTGTGGGTCTGTTTCTATACCACTGGCTCATTGGAGGAAGAAAAGTGAAGCAGCCAGTAGCTGTCAATTCTTCATATGAAAAATAAATGGACAAAATATATTCAAAGCTGAAGGAGACAGATCATGGAACCAGTCTGGAAACCAATTGGGATGTGAAGATAGGCAGCAAGATGATTCTCTCAAACATCCATCTTGCAGGACCACCACATGCAGGCTCCTACAACTGTTCCCCATAAATTCTTATATAGAATAAAATTATTTCCATAGCTCCACACTAAAACACGTAAAAAAAAAAAAAAATGTATATACTAAATACCAAAACAATGACAAACATACAAGATTATAACAACCTTAAGTGTCTTTACTGCAAGCTGGTCTTTCCCACCAGACAATTTCTTCAAGAAGTTATTTAATATCTGCTGCTCTTTTAGTGTAAAGTGTTCCTTGGTCTGCCCCTTACTGGTTTCTGCACCCATCACTGCTGCTGTTGCTCCTGTTCCTACAGGAGTGAAGAGGGAGCAGGTAACAAACTTTGATATTACATGTACCATTTCAAAGCATATATAGCTTTAATAAAAAAAAAACTCACAGTTGTCTTATGTGGAAACTAGAGCATACTAAAGGACCAAGATGTAACTACTTGAATGGATGAGACTTTCTGAATAGCTGGTACATGAAAACAGCAGTAAAGGAACGTCTGGATGTAGAGCAGTGACCAGAAAAGTCCCTAAAATGTTTCTTATCTATATTAATAAAAACTGTTTTAACCTGTTTGTAGATGATGCTAAGACCATAAGAAGTGTGTTGAACAAAGATGACTGTCAGCTGTTGCAAAAAGATCTGGACACTGCACACACACACACACACAAAAACACATAAATACACACAAAACACACACACACACAGCTCAGACAGAAATAATGAAAGTTTCTGTCTTCAAAAAGGAGAGCAACTCTTTGGAGGGACGTGAGGGGAGCAAAAATTCAGGAGTTTGGAATATATAAATGTAGAAATGAGGGAAGTGCTCAATCTTCTGAGATCTTTGGATGTGACAAAAGTTTCAAGACCTGATGGGATCTCAAATTGGATACTTAGAGAATGCAAGGAACAACTGGCAGACAAGATTCACAGTCTTATTGTGTGTTCATTAAAAGAAGGCATAGTACTGCTTGATTGGAAAAGGACTAATGTGGTATCAATTCACAAAGGTGGAAGTAAGAAGACAACTCAAATTATAGGCCAGTTGGCAATGTTAGTTCACTCCTAGGTTGCAAATGTCAAGATTTCCCATTTCCTCCTTGTTTCTGTGGTATTCATGAATTTCTTCCAGTTTGTTCTTCAAAGAATTTTCTCAACCCTAAGTAATATGCTTTCCTAAAATTTAGTCTCTCTTGCCTGTGTGATTTATTCCTTGACTCTACTTCATCCTATAGCTGAAATTCAGTTGTAACTTGGTCACTTTTTCCTACTGGGCAAAGGTAGTTCAACGAGAGATGATGTCTGGCTCCTTGGTTGGTATCAGATCTAATCTTGTGGGAGTGTCATCTCCTCTTACCCAGGTCACTTCTTTTACCCACTGGGTCATTGTGTTCTCCATTGCCATACTCAATAGTGTACTTCAACAGGAATCTGCTTTGCTGCTTGCTTCCCATTCTTCCCAATTGATGTCACCACAATTAAAATCTCCAATAAGGACTATGTTACTAAATGTTTTTCTTTAGGAAAGGATTTGTATCCTTTAACATTTCTGATATTCAGTTTCATCCCAAGCTCTTGTCTTGGGGCAGAACATATGCCACCATGAAGCCTCTTTTATTGTGTCCTTTAGTACTGGTCTTTAGGTGAATTACTTCAGCCCTGCAAGAGTGTTGACATTGTGTACCAGGTGTTCTCCCACTCCAAGTGACTTCACCATGCTACATATTTTCCAAAAAGGTGCTATGAAGCTGAGCTTCATACTTTTCCTCAAGCTATGAAAATCCTCTACACTCCAGTACAATTGGATGCCAAAACAAGCCACCAACACCCCTGACAATGATGATGCCCCTGATGACCTCTAAAATTACAAGTAATACATTACTAGATACAGGTTAGGTTAGGTAAGATTAGATGAATTTTTCATGCTTAAATTCCTTTGACCAGCGCATCTATCAAAACAAAGATGGGTAAAATTTTACTTTCGACCATTGTAGGAATATAGCAATACAAAATTAAATAGTAATTTTGTAAATTAAAATGTATGAACGAAATATGCAATTTTGTGTGCGGAAATGAAAATAAAAAAGTTGCTAAAACAGATTTCTTAAGTAACGAAGTCGTGTACGACGAATGGTACGCCATTTTGTTATGGTAGATGCCGACGTCGGAGAAATGAAAGGACGATAAATTTGTCTAAACTAACCTAACCTAACCTGTGTTTAAAATCATTACCTGCAAATTAGATATCATCCGGCTGGTCCTCGTCGTCGTCGTCGTGAGAGACGTTGGCGGGCTTTTCAACCACTCTCTCAGCTTTTGTATGGCTATATTCCTCCAATGGTCGAAAGTAAAATTTTACCGGTTAGGTTAGGTTAGGTTAGTTTAGTTTACTTTAGACAAATTTATCGTCCTTTCATTTCTCCGACGTCGGAATCTACCATAACAAACATGGCGTACCATTCGTACTACACGACTTCATTACTTAAGAAATCTGTTTTAGCAACTTTTTTTATTTTCATTTCCGCACACAAAATTGCATATTACGTTCATACATTTTAATTTACAAAATTACTATTTAATTTTGTATTGCTATATTCCAACAATGGTTGAAAGTAAAATTTTACCCAAAGATGATGTCTCAAGCAGCTGTCGTTGCTCCATTTATTATTGCATTGCTTTCAGCAATATTTTCTGTTATTGATTTCGGCCAAGAAAAATGTATAATACATTGACATAGTTTATAAAATGAGTATTCAATTTTCTATTGCTGTATCATGTTGGTGTGCACTTCTAAAAACTTATCATGAAAAAATGCAATGTAACATTGCATTTTTTCATGAATGCAAAAGTTCACGAATGCAAAAGTTCACGAATGCAACATTGAATGTTGTACCTAGGCATGATCATGATGATAGCTACCCTTTCATTTCAAGTAACAATTCTATTAGTTAGGATCTATTGGACAATGTAAATTTGGTATGAAATTTTTGTGCTTGCCTGATTCTGGAATTATAACTTTATGGATGGGGATGACAAGTGGTAAGGGACATGCAACTGCATAGTATAGGCCTTATGGTGACGGTCTCTAGCAATAATTAATATAAATTTTTATGCTTATTGAGTTAACTAATTTATTTTCAATACCTGCCTACCTTGTAGTTACGCATAATTTTCTTTATAAATGAGTATCATCCACAACACATTAACATTACAACCACATACATTTCAAACATTACCTCTCGTAATTTAATTATTTCCAGTGCTGAACTGTACTATTTACATTGACGCGAGTGTCAGAATGATCAGCTGACTATGAAAACAAACGATTAAAAGTCGGTGCGATCACGCTCACTGCACTCGTATACGGGAAAAGTTACACTACTCGCCGTTAAGCTTGGAGTCAGAACTTTTGCATTCGTTCATCCATAGATAAGTGGTTACACGTAAGGCCAGCCTTACCTTGTGAGGAAATTCCCACCAATCATGTAAATCAAGCTCCACTCTCTATCCAGAAAGATGAATCTCATTCCTATGCCACTTTCTCAAATATTTTATAAAATAACTGAACGATTTGCGATCTCTCTAAAATGCATATTTGACTATCTTTGCTTATCTTATACACACACACACGCATGCATGAAAAAAGTGAGAACTGAAATAGACAGTGAGTCGTTGCAGAAAGATCAAAACAAAATTTGGGAATGGAGTCAAAAGTGGGAAGGGGACTTCAACATCAAGAAATGTGGTATAATGGAATTTGGAAAAATGTAAAAACAGGATATCAAGACAACATAAAGTCGGTGAAAAAAATGTAAAGAAAGTGGGATTTAAAAAAGACCTGGGAGTAATCATCGCAAAGGAAACGCCCCCTGATTAAAAAAACAAATTTGTCGGAGAAACTTGCTGAGGTTAATAGAAGTGACATTTACTTATTTGGAAGAAGAAATGGTGAATAAGTTACTAGTCACGCTGATAAGACCAAGACTGGAGTACACAGCGACACTATGGTCACCCAGTACCGAAAAGAATGTAAGAAAAAATTAAAGAATCTAAAAAGCAACTACTAAGACCACCACTTTCAGAACTGTCATATGAAGAGAGACTGCCAAAACCTGAGCTACCGACCCTGGAACAAAGAAGAGAAAGAGGAGACTTGTTGGCCATCTATAGAATGATGAGAGGTACGGAAGTCCTTGATAGAGAAGATTTGATAAAATGGGATACGAAAAATACAAGAGGACATGGAAGGGAGCTCAAAAAGGATAGTTGTAGAAGAGACCTGAAAAAGAACAGTTTTCCCCAGAGTGGTGGATGTATGGAACAAACTGGACGAAACGATAGTGTATGCAAAAACCATACACGAATTTAAGAACAATTTAGATATTGCGAGATACAGAGACGGGACACCAACATCGCTCCCTTTCCCGTGTGTGAGATCACAACATTACCCATAGATCGGTCATATATGAGCTCTGAGCTCTCTTACGGGAGGGAAATAGCTGTCGATGACGAATCCAGCACGTGATCCAAAACCATGGTGAATCACACACACGGCGCAATGGTAGCGTTCGCAACTGCTGCTACAACTACCGATCCCGTGCGAGCGGGTGGTCTGTCCTAGCTAGTCCACACTAGTTCCCCTGCAAGTCGCCTCACGCACAACATCTCCAAGCTTCAAACGGCCCTTCGCACTCAGACCACAATACTTGAAGGTCTTCATCCGGGACCTTCCTTCTACGAGCCCTCGTCCGTGCCCTTCGAGCCTAATATACATTACATCTTGTGTGTCTTAGTTTCATTTCCCTGGCTTATCCGAACCTAACCACAACATGTGTGTGTGAGTAGTATGAAGGGGGCACGCAGCTTGGCTGTGTTAGAAGTTAGACGGTAGGAAGAAAAATAGCATAGGGACTGCGTGATATGAATCCAAGGAGGTTTAATTAACTTCACTCAGGGCCAAAATCTCGCGGGCAGCATTAGCTGCCAGACGTACGATGTTGCGTCATAATACACGCATCATAAAAAATAGTCACCGCTTATATCGATCGTTCTCTCTTTCACCCGTGAATTTTGATAACCATAGAAAATGTGATGAAGACAGTTTAGAGAGTATGTTATTACGCATGAGCAACTACAATAAATATAATCAAGACGCCGATATGGCAGCCTCGCGTATCCACTTGCTCCTCATGCCGCCTATGTAGGCGGCACCGTATGGAAGAGGCTAGAGACTGAAGCAGGAACGACCGCAAGAGCGGGATTTCTACAGAAATCAAGTAAATTACCCTTCTCTTCCACAATATATATATATATATATATATACATATATATATATATATATATATATATATTGTCACAATTTCGGATTGTGACACACGGCTCGCTATCATCCCTTCTCTTTCGTCCGCTTTCAAAACCCCAGCTACCAATCACTTTCGCTCATGAGCCTAGCCGACGCGGGTTCCATAGTCTCTCGTATCCTTTCAGCTATTTTTCGGACAGCAATTCCCTCCCCTCTTGGGAATTACTGGAATTCTTAAGACCCCTAGTAACTATTTCTCGATATTTTTCCTTCTCCTTATCCTCATTACCTGTTGTACCAATTTGGCAATCAATTACAGTGCCTTAACGAAGTTGAGAGAGACTTCTAATTATTTAGGGAAACTTCCCTCCCCCCCTTTAGGCCTATGTGCAATTCACGAATGTTAATATTAAGTGTGGGATTCCACAAATTCTCAAGTTTACTGTTTCTTATTGCATTTGTAAGTTGCTACTCCATGATCAGACTGAGAGTTTTTTCATTCAAGTCTTCCCATACGACCTAGGCCTAACGGTTTTTTCTCGCTCGGCCATGGAACAAAGCGTCCTTGTCCCATCTCTCCGCGGCTTCGCGCGAGCACCCCCTCCCCCTGCGCGCTGCCACATATTGTTTAAGCTAGGCAATTAGAGTAATTAGGATCGTATCTTACACGCTCGTGAATAGTGTCTACCCTCAAGGAACAATTGGAACTGGGTCATCTTCCACATAAACATTGTTCGTAGTTCCCTTCAAAACTAGTGACGGAGACGTAGAAATATTGGCAACGTTGGATGCTGGCTGGCGGGCATTTTTGACCTGACATGCCGCGGGACACAGGGCAGTCTTCGCATTAGGGTCAAGCAGGGAGGTCGGGCCGCTCATATGCTCGGAAGTTCAATCGTGCCCTATCCTCCCTCATGTGGCTATCGAGGATTTTCATCCTTAAGTGACGATTACGTACCACAGGACATCAAACGAGTGATTCCGGGACAAACCCCTCCCGAAACTTATCAGGTGAAGCGCTGTGTGTGACATCCCGACCATCGTGGGGATTTGAATAGTGTCTTGAGGCGTCCAGCCTCCAGTGAACACAACATTAGTGTATTAAGGGGTCACGTACGTACCTGTACCCCTTTCCTCGGGACACTCTGACCTGAAAGGAACTGGATAGTGAATACAAGAAACCCCCTACGAGATCAAACCCGCGGCCCCGCCATGAGGCTAACCACAAAGATGACCCGGGTTCCCGCCGTGATCAACGACACCGTTATCCTTCAATAGCCAACGCATCCTGCCAGAACGAGGGATCAGCGCCCCGTGGAAGCCATCCCCACACCCAGCAGAGACACTCTAAGGATAATAGCAAGTAACGATGGGTATTTACTAGATAGGACCCTTAGATAGGCGCGCAGGGAGATAGAGTATGATAGGATCCACTAATTAACTTTTAGACCAACCTTTATAGATTACGGTGTGTGGCTTCACAGATTACTCTGCTACGCATAGGGGGTTAGCGTAACGAGTGCCCTCTTTTCTGGATTACGTAACGTAAACAACGCGGGGTTAAGGATCCACGGAGTGCTCGTCGCTAACGTTTATTGGCAATAGAAAACACGACTTTCTCATCTTCACACAGCAGATGCTGCCATTGAAACCATGGCAGCAGACAGTAATTGGGAGGAAGAGTAGAAGTAGTAGATGAAAAACTGTAAAACAATTCAGAGCGACGCTCGTTACTAACAGCTTTTATACAGAATTACAAATAATCTGAACATGAAATACGAGCAGCTTAAGGCTAAATTCATTATGACATACAAGAAACAATATACCAGATCTAAAACTAAATTCGGCTCAAAACTCACCGAGTAGGCCGCGAAGGGAGCGGGTATACAACTGAAGGCGTTTCAAACCACACTGGCTGGAGGCGTGACGTGACATCACACCACCGCAACCGGTTCTTACACACCTTCTTAAGTCTAATTCTTAAAGTGAACATTGTACAAATAATGAGATGCTATCTTGCAGCACAGCTTGCAGACAACTTACAACGATAGTATTCTTAAGCAGACGAAGCTTCTGCTCGCAACATACTTAAATTAAAGCATTAGAAAAAACAAACTTGAAACCTCTTCCGAGGGGAAACGAGCCTTACGACAAAAAGATATGTAAACATGGGGATACACGGACATATAAAAAAGCCCCGTTACCTCTCGTAACGGCACACTCCCTTCCTAATTTTCTAGGGGGAAAAATTACCAAATCTATTGACCTAGCAACACAAGCTCAGAAATGGGTCTTACATATTCATGGGCTTTGTTGTTTACCACAACTCTTACTTGGACCTTCCTGACTAAATCATCCTTGCTAGGGAATACTTTGTTTACAATACCCAAGGGCCACTGTCCTTGGGGACACTCTTGATTTTTTACCAACACTACATCATCCACCTTTACATTTGGAGAGGAAGTGACCCACTTTCTTCTGGGTTGCAAAGAGGAAAGATACTCTTTCTTCCATCTCTTCCAGAATTCCTCAGCAAGGTGATGGACATGCTTCCATTGAGATTTGTATACTGCCTTAATATCTATCTCTTCAGGAAGAGTTACAGGAATATCAGTTTTCTGAGTGAGAAGGATGGACGGAGACAAAATGAAAGGACTACTAGGGTCCGAGGAAACAGGAACTAAAGGTCTGGAATTCACGATCTTACATACTTCTGCAAAGAAGGTTACTAACACCTCATGTGTTAATGCCTTGGGGTGATGGTTAGTCAGTATCACATTCATGATGTTGCGGACTATCCCCACCATACGCTCCCATGCTCCACCCATGTGAGAAGCATGAGGAGGGTTAAACAACCAAGTGCAACCTTGACTTGACAAGAAACTATTGACATCACCACCTTCATCGGTAATGGCAAGCAAGTTCAGTGCTTTGACAGCACCTACAAAGTTCGTGCCTCTGTCAGAACGCATCATTTTAACTGGGCCACGAATACAGATGAATCTCTTTAAGGCATTAATGAAGGAAGAAGTACTCAATTCTTCTACAGTCTCTATGTGGATAGCTCTGGAAACAAGACAGGTGAACAGAACGCCCCATCTTTTACTTTCGAGGAAGGAACTTCTAGTGCGCCGAGTTTTTATATGCCAGGGGCCAAAAAGGTCAACTCCTACATAGGAAAATGGCGGATTGGGAGTAAGTCTATCGACGGGTAAGTCTCCCATCTTCTGAACACACACCTTACCTCTTACCCTTTTACAGGTGACGCATTTGGAAATGACCTTAGAAATAGTACGTTTCCCTCCCAAAATCCAGAAACCACCTGTACGGACGGCTCCTTCTGTAATCACTCTCCCTTGGTGGTGCACTGTCTCATGGTAGTGACGGATCAACAACAAGCCTAAATGGGATTCCTTTGGAATAATAATAGGCCTTGCAAGCATACCCAGTATATCACCGCCTTGACTCAACCTGCCTCCTACACGAAGTAGGCCCTTCTGGTCTAAATAAGGAGACAGAGATGCAATGGGACTGGAAGGAGGTAAACAAACTTCACCTTGCAATTTAGTCATGGCAGACGAGAAATAATCCTTTTGGTATGTCTGAACAATGAAATCAGCTGCATCTTCTAGTTGATCGGGTGACTTATGTTTGTTGCACATATGCCAACCTGAACAACACTTGTTACCTTGTTTGAAAGAACGGGCTATATGCTTAAGGAGAGCTACCGCTCTTACAAGTCTCCTCCAACAGGAGAAATTAGAGAACCTCTGAGCTAATGACGCAATTGCAGGCTCTACATTGCTTTTGTTTGCACTCACAAGGGGTTCAGACTCAATTGTGTAGTCTGGTACCTTTACTTCTTTATCTGTCTCAGGGCTTACAAGAGGAAAACTTCCACTGGTGGATACAACATCCTCAAATAAGCTTGAGGGGCCTGACAACCAATCACTCTGATTTAGGTCGGTTATTTCAAGACCACGGGTAGCCAGGTCTGCTGGATTACAATCTGTAGGTACATAATGCCATTGGTTAGGTTCGGTGGACAACCTAATGTGGTCTACTCTGTTACTCACGTAGACATGAAATCTACGCCTTTCATTATGAATATAGCCCAAGACAATCATGCTGTCAGAATAGAAATGCCTTGCGTCTAAGGGTTTGTCCAAGCAATCCGAGATGGAATTGCTGAGATTAACTGCCATCACTGCAGCACACAACTCTAACCTGGGAATAGTATGACCATGGTTGGGAGCTACTTTAGCTTGTCCCAGCACTTCCTTACTGTTGGAAGTGATCTTGTGCAAGCGCAGGCGTCCTCCTTCTTGGAGTGCTGACTTAGAGTCTTGGATTAACTTGTAAGCAGTCTCCGCATCTGGCAGAGATGCTAACCCATCATCCACGTAGAAATTGTTCTCTATGAAATAGCGAACTTCAGGAGAGGCATTTTCTACAGACTTACGCAAGCCATAGGTGGCAATGGCGGGAGATGGCGTGTTCCCAAAAACGTGAACAGTCATCCTATACTCAATCAACCTTTCATCAGGGTCATTATTCTTGTACCAGAAGAATCTGAGGTAATCTCTTTGCTCAGTCTTCACTTTGAAATTGTAGAACATCTGTTCTACATCAGCTGCCACTGCTACAGCTTCCTGACGGAAACGTAGAAGAATCCCGAGAATACTGTTTGTCATATCAGGACCTGACATCAGCATATCATTTAGGGAGAACTCTCTGGATTTGGCAGAAGAGTCGAACACAACCCTGATCTTGTCAGGTTTCTTAGGGTGGTACACCCCAAACAATGGAAGATACCAGCACTTCTGATCAGACTTCAATGGTGGTGCAACCTCAGCATGCCCACGATCTAACATCTTTTGCATGAAGGCCATCATATGCTGACGTTTTTCAGGCTTTGTGCTGAGGCTACGATGGAGAGACAGTGTGCGGTGCCACACAAAGTCTCTATTATTACTGGTGGCTACAACATTGGGACGGAAAGGCAGTGGCGCGACCCAATGACCACTTTGATCCTTGCGGAACTCTGAGTTCATAACATCCAAGAACTTCCTGTCTTCAATCGACAGGGCAGCCTTGTCATCATCTTTGGTTACCTTGAACAAATCATCCTTTAGTTCAGAAACATGAATCTGGTTACCACATGGTGCGACTATAGAGGGACGTCTATCATGTACAAAGGATGTTTTGAAACTGCTAATGACAGGAGGCCTACAAGTGCCATGGAGACACACTTCCCCAATGATTGCCCAACCCAGACTGGTCTGTTGAGCTAGAGGGGCATTGACAGGTCCAATTCTCTGGTCAAAAATGTAATGAGCTGAAGGCACATCTCGACCAATGATGAGTAGAATCTCAGCTTCAGGAACCAGAGGTGGAATACATTCGGCCAGATCGGACAGATGGGGATAACCACGAGCTATGGCGGGGGTGGGTATCTCTTCTCTTACATTGGGAATGCTGTCGCATTCCACTAACTGAGGGATATGTACCTCTTGTGAGTTATGCCAAGACACGATGGTGTAATTTTTGGTGGTGCGCCCAGAAGCGCCCGTTACACCTGCACAGGTAGCTAGACGATATGAAACCCGTTTGCTCAGCTTGTCAAACAAATCGAAAAACTCAGACCTTGCTAAAGAGCAATTGCACTGATCGTCTAGGATGGCATAACACCACACTCCGAGCTCTGGCTTACTTTCAGGATAGACCTTTACCAAGAAGGTCTTGGCGCAGGACTTACTCATGGAGGTGGGGTTACTGCATATCAAGGTACATTTGGAATTGACCGCAGTATCCTCCCCTCCCTGAGTCTTTACTATGGGGGTAAGAACATTTGGAAGCGGCACTTGATTGACTACAGGGGAGCGAGGTGTTTTATCTTGAGCAACCTCCCTTCCATGCTGTGTAACCGCTTGAGTCGAACTCCTCTTCGACCTGGGTTCATCGTGATGTAAGGCAGTCACATGAGTATGGGCCTTACAGAGTTTGCAGAAGGTCTTCTCCTTACAGCTGGAAGGAGGATGGTTACCCTTGCAACATTTGTTGCACACTCCTTTATCGTTTAAGAAAACCTTCCTCTCGCTCACAGACATGGTGCGAAAAGCCCTGCAGAAATCCAAATGGTGTACGTAGGCATCATGGTAGACGCAAAAATCTCCCTTTTCTGCCTTTCTTTGCTCGGTAGGACTAGCGGCGCCAACAGACCTGTCAGCGCCCGTGGTCGACTTACTGCCACTGGACAACATGGTGTCAGTCTTCTTCACACGCACTTGAGGAAACTTAGAGGGAGGTGGCTTCTCTGGTTTCACAAAACCATCGGCTCCAAGGCTTTGATAAGAGAAACATGGATCATTCTCGACCCTTGCCATCTCCTTCACAAACTCAATGAAGAAGGAGAAAGGTGGGTACGGCACACCGTGAGCAGTCTTGTAGTTCATGGCTCTGCCAGTCCACGCTTTCTGTATACAGGGTGGAAGTTTTGCGACAATGGGATTGATGCCTGACGAGGCGTCATAATATGCAAACAGTGTACTGTATACAGGGTTAACCTTCAAGGCTTCTATCTGGTACAGAATGTCACACAGGTCGTATAACCTTAAGGTGTCTCTAGGTGAAATCCTAGAGAAGTTGGCGAGCTTCTTTTTAATTGAAGTCTCAATGATCGAAGGGGCAGCAAACCTGTCATCCAAGCGCTCCCAAATTCTACTGCACGCCAGGTTTGGATTCTTGGCATTTGAGTTTCTGGTTGTACGGGCCCATTCTTTAGACTCAGGACCTAGGTACTTAACTAACAGGTCTATTTCCTCCTTACATGAGGTGCCTAACTCTTGCACGACTTCCTTGAAACTCTCCTTCCAAACAGCATAGTCTTCCGCAGTATCATCAAACGTAGACAGCCTGCTAAGAAGTAAATCCTTCCGCAAGAAGAACTTGCTCAAATCAGCAGAATTGGAGGTTGTCCCCAATCTAGGAGATGCACTCCGGGGAGGTTTTACTACAGGTGGTGACGCATAAGAAACATGGTTAGCAACAGGTTGCTGCGCAGGTTGCACAGACCTCACCTTTACTTTTTCGATACGAGGTTCAAAACTGAATGGAACATTGTTAGCAGGCTGTGAGTTAACTCTGAAATCAGAACAGGGCTTGAAAACAGGGCTTTCAGGATTCAAGCCTACCGGATCCTTCTGACTAGCGGAAACTTCAACTATACCACCCTGTTGCTCCACATATAGTTGGGTGCGGGTAGCGACTGTACCATTTAATTGGTCCCAGTCACTGCATGTTTCCCAATCATCGTCGGCTCCTAAATGCCTAAGTTCGGCTTCGGCTTCTTCCAACTCCTTTTGCTGTGTCATAACTTTGAACTTGGCCTGCATTTCAGCCTGCTCTTTCATAAGCTGACCCTCCTGTTCGGCAAACTTGACTCTGATACGAGCGGTCTCCACCTTGGCTCGTTGCTTCCTTGCAACACTAACACTGGTGCTACTGGAACGACCTGACCTAACCGACCTTCTTGAACTGCCCTTCATGGAAGGGGGCATACAAAACTCAGAGTGGTCGACGAGGGATAAAGGAACTTGATTGGACTTCGGGTCATCTTGTAAAAACGGTTCAGTGTGGTGTTCCTCTTCCGTGACTTCAACTGAGGAAGAGGAAGCATAGTTACTGATTACCTGACGAAAAGATGCCTGAAAATCCCTGTCTTCGTGCTTCACTGATTCAGCACGAGCCAGACTTTCTGAAGTACGTTCACGCATTAAGAATTCCAGATACCTTTTTACAGTATCCTGGTACACAGCATGGGCCTTATACAACCAAGGACTATGATTCGGTTCTTCCAATAAGGCTTGTACTCGTTCTCTACTCGCCCTTACCCTCTCTTCATGCTGATCAGACGCTCTCTGAAAGGCCTCTTGCCCTTCAGCCGTGAGGACTCTGACCCTACCGGAGACGGGTCCTTCATCTATACTGTGGTTGGAAGACATATTGCCAAGCGAGAGAAACAGTGAGAGACAAGACAGTAATATGATGAAGACAAGGAAAACTCGAACTTAATCGAAAACCACGGAGTACGTTACTACACTCCTAACTATACGACTATTGAGGTAGACAACAACAGATTAAACCCTACATTTGGTTCAATCTAAAAATGCACATTAGTCGCATGCTTATATTAACATATGACAGGATTTTAGGCAAGGTAGCTTGCCTTCAAAGGAAAACACATGCTTACATAAATACGATGGGTTTGTTATGTAAACATTGGAAACCGCAACCATACATTGTTGCCACATCACACTCGCGCGCCGATACGATTACTAAGACGACACAAGATCACTACACTTTGGCGCCACTACACTTAACTTGCGCCATTACACTTAACTTGCGCCACTATACTTCAGTGTACACACGCAACTTATGCCGGGAAGGCGGCACATCAAGTTCATGTGGTGACGACGAGGGGCATCTAGACGTGGCAACGGCGTGCAGGGCGTGGTCTGGCCATATCCTCAAGATGGACTTGGCATACTGCATGGCTAACTTTTAACTCCTTCGCAGCGGCTCTTTTCATTCACCTCTTCACGAAAGCGATTTTCTTGGCAGAGAGCGCCAATGGCCATCGTTTTTCATTGTGGCTTCACAGATTACTCTGCTACGCATAGGGGGTTAGCGTAACGAGTGCCCTCTTTTCTGGATTACGTAACGTAAACAACGCGGGGTTAAGGATCCACGGAGTGCTCGTCGCTAACGTTTATTGGCAATAGAAAACACGACTTTCTCATCTTCACACAACAGATGCTGCCATTGAAACCATGGCAGCAGACAGTAATTGGGAGGAAGAGTAGAAGTAGTAGATGAAAAACTGTAAAACAATTCAGAGCGACGCTCGTTACTAACAGCTTTTATACAGAATTACAAATAATCTGAACATGAAATACGAGCAGCTTAAGGCTAAATTCATTATGACATACAAGAAACAATATACCAGATCTAAAACTAAATTCGGCTCAAAACTCACCGAGTAGGCCGCGAAGGGAGCGGGTATACAACTGAAGGCGTTTCAAACCACACTGGCTGGAGGCGTGACGTGACATCACACCACCGCAACCGGTTCTTACACACCTTCTTAAGTCTAATTCTTAAAGTGAACATTGTACAAATAATGAGATGCTATCTTGCAGCACAGCTTGCAGACAACTTACAACGATAGTATTCTTAAGCAGACGAAGCTTCTGCTCGCAACATACTTAAATTAAAGCATTAGAAAAAACAAACTTGAAACCTCTTCCGAGGGGAAACGAGCCTTACGACAAAAAGATATGTAAACATGGGGATACACGGACATATAAAAAAGCCCCGTTACCTCTCGTAACGGCACACGGTGTATGTCCACAATGCTTTCATTATTGAAATAAATTGTCAATCAAACTCACATTAGGAATTCTGGGTTTTATTACCCAAAGTCGATCCACTTAATGAGTTGTCCCTCCACCCCTCTCTTTGATTTACGTACACGCCCGCTGTAAAGGGAGCGGGCGTGGTCCCGGGTGGTGCTGCAAATCTCCTGGACTTCGGCTTCCCACTGCAGCTATCCTCCCCCTCCCTTCATCATTCACGGAACGTATTTCCCACGCCCCACAACCACCACCTCCTCCTTCCACTGTCCAGGAATTTTGTAACACACACACACACACACACACACACACACACACACACACACACACACACACACACACACACACACACACTTTCAACGAACGGACGGCTTGAAGAACGTTCTGAAGAAAAGTGCAGATTGTGGATCCCAACGCAAAGAGAAGTGCCTTTTTGTATTTACAGGGTGGGGGGAAATTGCTCGTGGGGTAGTGGGAAAGTAAGGAAAGAGGAGAAGGGGAGGGATTGCTGGGGAAATGGAAGGTAATGAGGAAGTAGAGGACTTGGCCCTAACAGACCGCCGAAAAGTAAACAAGCGACCGCAAGACGAGCTGGAGGACGACGAAATGTCTAATAAGAATGTAAAGATTAGAAGTATAGATAGGAACAATACAGTAGAAAGTGATGAGAATATTTTCAAGGGATTTAAAGAGAGTGGGGGGGACACAAACCCCCCCCCCCCGACTGACAAGACTAGAGAAGAAGGTTGATAAGGTGATCGAGGACTTGGAGAGTAGGTTAGGTAATATGAACACCATTTTACAAAGGGTTGAAAGATTGGAAGAACTAGAAAAGGCGAATAAAATCTTAACTGATGAAATAGAAGACCTAAAAAGACAGTTAAGAGAAGTAAAGGTGGAGAATGAGGAATTGAAGAAGAATAGTAGGGAAAACAGAGAGACAATAGCTAAAGAAACTAATAATTGGAAGAAAACCCAAGAAGGAAATAAGGTTTCATTCACTGACATAGTCAATCAGCAATTGAAAGAACATACTGAAGACTCAGTTATTAAAGTGATGAGACAAAAGGAGAATATAGTAAGAGATTTAGCAGACAAGAAGAAATGTATAATTATATTAGGAATGGAAGAGAAACACAACACAGATAGAACCACAAGAATCAAAGAGGAAAATGAAAAAGTAAGCCAATTACTAGAATCAGTTCAGGAAGATGAACCAGAAATTATGAAACAAATCGAAGAGAAATTTAGACTCGGAAAGTATAGCACAGACAAGACCAGACAAATTAAGATTAAATTCAAGTCACAAACAACGGCAGAGAATATCTTATCCAAAACAGGGAAACTAGCAACAAGTGAACAATACAAAAAGATATGGATAAAAAGAGAAATGAATAAAGAGGAAAGAGAGGAAGAAAAGCAGAAAAGACTGGAAGCTAAGGCAAAAAACGAGAACAGAACGGAGTCAGAGAAAGAGAGATTCTATTGGAGAGTAGTGAACATGAAACTAAGGAAGTTCGACATACTAAAGAAAAACATAAGGGAAACAGAGAACACAATGGAAGTGGCAGAAAACTAAGAGTGTCTTACACAAATATAGATGGATTAATAACAGGATTGAATGAGCTGAATGATTATTTGAAGGAAAAAGAACCGGACATAATGGGAATTGTAGAAACAAAATTAAAAGGCCCACTACCACCCAACAGTGTAGGACATGATGCATACAATTATTGGATTAGAAACAGAGAGAAAAAGCAAGGGGGTGGAGTTATGTTCCTGACTAAGAAGGATATAAACGTGAAAGGTGTCATATATGGAAAGAATACAGTAGAGATGATTATGATAGAAGTGGAAGACAGAGATAAGAAGAGCAGAAAATTTGTGATAAATTATGTGCCTCCAAAAACAGCCTCATGGGAGGAGAGTGAACATAAAAGTATGTTAGAGGACACAAAGATAACATTAAATAAAATAATGGAAGACGGAGGAAGAATAGTTATGATGGGCGACTTTAATTGCAAAGAAATCTGCTGGGAAGAAATGACAGTAAAGGGTGGAGACGACTCATGGGGAAACGCTCTACTTGAGATGATTATTGACCACACAATGACACAATGAATACAGGAGAACACTAGGTATAGAAATGAAGAAGAACCATCGAGACTAGACTTATTAATTACATCTGAACCTAGAATAGTGGACAAGATTGAATATAAAACACCAATAGGTAAAAGTGACCACATATTGATTGAACTGGAACTTAATGAAGAAAAATATATCAAAAGAAATGAACAATATAGAAAAGGAAGAATGATGTATGAAAAAACAAACTTTGATAAAATAAGAGAATTCTTTCAACAAGAAAACTGGGAAGAAATATACAAAGAAGAAACATCAGTGGAAAAGAAATGGAATATTTTGACAAAAATTTACAAAAAAGGAGTGGAAAAGTATGTCCCAAGACAAAAACAAGAAAAAGAATATGTAAAATGCTGGTACAACAAAAGTTGTAGGGAGTTAAAAGACAAAAGAGACAAAGCCTGGACCAGATGGAAAAAAGACAGAAGACCTGAAAAATGGAAAATATATACCGGTTATAGAAATGAATATGTACAAACGTGCAGAGAGGAAAAGAGAAAATATGAAAAAGACGTCATAGAAAAATGTAAAGATCAACCAAAACTATTCTACAGATTTGTAAACAATAAACTGAAAAACAAACAGGACTTGGAGAAATTAAGACAAGGGGGAGTTGAATACACTGAGGAAATGGAAATGGCGGAAATTATGAACAAACATTTTAAATCAGTGTATACAAGGGAGAACATACAACCTGAAGAGATTGAATGGAAAGAGAAAGTCCCCCCTATAGAAAAAATAGAAGTATCAAAGAATGAAATATTGATACACTTGAGTAATCTTGATGTCAGAAAATCACATGGACCAGATGAAATAGCAAACTGGATTCTGAAAGAATGCAGGAATGAACTGGCAGACAAAATACATAGCATAATAAGCAGTTTCTTGAAAGAAGGAAAAGTTCCAGAAGATTGGAAAAAAGCAAATATAGTACCTATATATAAAGGAGGAAATAAAGAAGAACCTACCAACTATAGACCAGTCTCTCTAACAAGTACAATAGCAAAAATTTGTGAAAGAATTATCAAAAGTAGATGGGTAAAATACTTGGAAAAAAACAACGTACTAAATCCAAGGCAATTTGGATTCAGACAAGGACGATCATGCGTCACCAATTTAATATGTTTCTATTCAAGGCTAATAGATATAATACAAGAAAGAGATGGATGGGCTGATTGTGCATTTCTAGACCTAAAAAAAGCTTTTGACAAAGTACCACATAAGAAGTTGCTTAAGAAACTAGAATCTGAAGGAGGAATACAAGGTAAATTACTAAATTGGATGGAAGACTTTTTGCAAGAAAGAAAAATGAGAGTAGTGATAAGAAACCAGCACTCAAAATGGAATGAAGTAATAAGCGGTGTCCCGCAGGGAACAGTCCTGGCCCCAATAATGTTTGCTATATATATTAATGATATGGATGAAGGAATTGAAAGCTATATGAGCTTCTTTGCAGATGATGCAAAACTACTGAAAAGAGTGAAAACTGAAGAAGATTGTGAATCACTACAGGGAGATCTAAATAAAGTACAGGAATGGAGTAGGAAGTGGGAGATGGAGTTCAATACAAAAAAGTGTAGTATAATGGAATTTGGAAAAAGCAAAAACAGAATAACAGGAGCATATAATTTGGGAGAAGAAGGAATAAGAAAAGTAGAAAATGAGAAGGACCTGGGAGTCATTGTTATGAATAATATGTCACCTGAGAAACATATAAATTAGATTTTTGGAGAAACTTATAATTTAATAAGAACAATCAAAGTGGCATTTACATACCTGGATGAAGAAATGGTGAGGAAAATCCTAATCACCCTGATAAGACCAAGATTAGAATATGCAGCAACAATATGGGCACCAAGTACAAAAAAATGTATAAAAAAACTTGAAAGAATACAAAGAGCAATTACAAAACTGGCACCAACACTCTCAAAACTATCATATGAAGAGAGACTACAAAAACTTGAACTACAGACACTAGAGCAAAGAGAGAGAGGAGATTTGATAGCTATTTACAGAATCATGAAAGGCATAGAAATTACTGATAGAGAGAATCTGATAAAATGGGATGACAGAAATACAAGAGGACACGGAAAGAAAATAAAAAAAGACAGCTATAGAAGAGATCTGAAAAAGAACAGCTTTCCACACAGAGTAATAGACAGTTGGAACAAGTTAGATGAGAAAGTGGTGTGTGCAAAAACAATACATGAATTTAAAAATTGTTTAGATAAAATGAGAAATGAAGACGGGACCCCACGAGCATAGCTCCCCTTCCCGTAAAATACAACTAGGTAAATACAACTAGGTAAATACACACACACACACACTTCAGCGAATGGACGGCTTGGATGACGCTCTGAAGAAAACTGAAGTCTGTGGATCCCAACGCAAAGAGAAGTGCCTAGTGTTTTTGCAGGGTGGGGGGGAAATTGCTTGTGGAGTAGTGGGAAAGTAGGGAAAGAGGAAAAGGGGAGGGATTACTGAGGGAAATGGAAGGAAATGAGGAGGGAGTAGACTTGGCCCAGCCAGACAAGCGAAAGGTAAACAAAAGACTGAGTGAGGATGAAATGTCTAATAAGAATGTAAAGATTAGAAGTATAGAGAGGAGCAATACAGTAGAAAGTGACGAGAATATTTTCCAGGGATTTAAAGAGAGTGGGGGGGACACAACCCCCCCTCCCCCCCGACTGACAAGACTAGAGAAGAGAGTTGATAAGGTGATCGAGGACTTGGAACGTAGGTTAGGTCATGTTGACACCATTTTCCAGAGAATTGAAAGGTTGGAACAACTGGAAAAGGCTAACAGAAACTTAACTGATGAAATAGAGGAACTAAAAAGACAGTTAAGAGAGGTAAAGGAGGAGAATGAGGAAATTGAAGAAGAATAGTAAAGAAAACAGAGAGAAAATAGCTAAAGAAGCTAAAAATTGGAGAACAACCCAAGAAGGGAAATAAGATTTCATTCACTGACATAGTCAAACAGCAATTGAAAGAACATACTGAAGACTCAGTTATTAAAGTGATGAGACAGAAGGAGAATATAGTAAGGGATTTAGCAGACAAAAAGAAATGTATAATTATATTAGGAATGGAAGAGAAACACAACCCAGATAGAACCACAAGAATCAAGGAGGAAAATGAAAGAGTAAGCCAGTTTACTAAAATCAGTCCAGGAAGATGAACCAGAAATTATAAAGGAAATCGAAGAAAAATTTCAGACTCGGAAAGTATAGCACAGACAAGACCAGACCAATTAAGATTAAATTCAAGTCACAAACAACGGCAGAGAATATTCTATCCAAAACAGGGAAACTAGCAACAAATGAACAACACAAAAAGATATGGATAAAAAGAGAAATGAATAAAGAGGAAAGAGAGGAAGAAAAGCAGAAAAGACTGGAAGCTAAGACAAAAAACGAGGAAAGAACGGAGTCAGAGAAAGAGAGATTCTATTGGAGAGTAGTGAACATGAAACTAAGGAAGTTCGACATACAAAAGAAAAACATAAGGGAAACAGAGAACACAATGGAAGTGGCAGAAAACTAAGAGCGTCTTACACAAATATAGATGGATTAATAACAGGATTGAATGAGCTGAATGATTATTTGAAAGAAAAAGAACCGGACATAATGGGAATTGTAGAAACAAAATTAAAAGGCCCACTACCACCCAACAGTGTAGGACATGATGCATACAATTATTGGATTAGAAACAGAGAGAAAAAACAAGGGGGTGGAGTTATGTTCCTGACTAAGAAGGATATAAACGTGAAAGGTGTCATATATGGAAAGAATACAGTAGAGATGATTATGATAGAAGTGGAAGACAGAGATAAGAAGTGCAGAAAATTTGTGATCAATTATGTGCCTCCGAAAACAGCCTCATGGGAGGAGAGTGAATATAAAAGTATGCTAGAGGACACAAAGATAGCATTAACTAAAATAATGGAAGACGGAGGAAGAATAGTTATGATGGGCGACTTTAATTGCAAAGAAATCTGCTGGGAAGAAATGACAGTAAAGAGTGGTGATGACTCATGGGGAAATGCTCTACTTGAGATGATTACTGACCATTCAATGACACAATGGATACAAGAGAACACTAGGTATAGAAATGAAGAAGAACCATCGAGGCTAGACTTAATAATTACATCTGAACCTAGAATAGTGGACAAGATTGAATATAAAACACCAATAGGTAAAAGTGACCACATATTGATTGAACTGGAACTTAATGAAGAAAAATATATGAAAAGAAATGAACAATATAGAAAAGGAAGAATGATGTATGAAAAAACAAACTTTGATAAAATAAGAGAATTCTTCCAACAAGAAAACTGGGAAGAAATATACAAAGAAGAAACATCAGTGGAAGAGAAATGGAATATTTTGACAAAAAATTTACAAAAAAGGAGTGGAAAAGTATGTCCCAAGACAAAAACAAGAAAAAGAATATGTAAAATGCTGGTACAACAAAAGTTGTAGGGAGTTAAAAGACAAAAGAGACAAAGCCTGGACCAGATGGAAAAAAGACAGAAGACCTGAAAAATGGAAAATATATACTGGTTATAGAAATGAATATGTACAAAAGTGCAGAGAGGAAAAAAGAAAATATGAAAAAGATGTTATAGAAAAGTGTAAAGATCAACCAAAACTATTCTACAGATTTGTAAACAATAAACTGAAAAACAAACAAGACTTGGAGAAATTGAGACAAGGAGGAGTTGAATACACTGAGGAAATGGAAATGGCAGAAATTATGAACAAACATTTTAAATCAGTGTTTACAAGGGAAAATATACAACCTGAAGAGATTGAGTGGAAAGAAAAAGTCCCCCCTATGGAAGAAATAGAAGTAACAAAGAATGAAATATTGACACACTTGGGTAATTTTGATGTCAGAAAATCGCATGGGCCAGATGAAATAGCAAACTGGATTCTGAAAGAATGCAGGAATGAACTGGCAGACAAAATACATAGCATAATAAGCAGTTTCTTGAAAGAAGGAAAAGTTCCAGAAGATTGGAAAAAAGCAAATATAGTACCTATATATAAAGGAGGAAATAAAGAAGAACCTACCAACTATAGACCAGTCTCTCTAACAAGTACAATAGCAAAAATTTGTGAAAGAATTATCAAAAGTAGATGGGTAAAATACTTGGAAAAAAACAACGTACTAAATCCAAGGCAATTTGGATTCAGACAAGGACGGTCATGCGTCACCAATTTAATATGTTTCTATTCAAGGCTAATAGATATAATACAAGAAAGAGATGGATGGGCTGATTGTGCATTTCTAGACCTAAAAAAAACTTTTGACAAAGTACCACATAAGAAGTTGCTTAAGAAATTAGAATATGAAGGAGGAATACAAGGTAAATTGCTAAATTGGATGGAAGACTTTTTGCAAGAAAGAAAAATGAGAGTAGTGATAAGAGATCAGCACTCAAAATGGAATGAAGTAATAAGCGGTGTCCCGCAGGGAACAGTTCTGGCCCCAATAATGTTTGCTATATATATTAATGATATGGATGAAGGAATTGAAAGCTATATGAGCTTCTTTGCAGATGATGCAAAACTACTGAAAAGAGTGAAAAACTGAAGAAGATTGTGAATCACTACAGAGGGATCTAAATAAAGTACAAGAATGGAGTAGGAAGTGGGAGATGGAGTTCAATACAAAAAAGTGTAGTATAATGGAATTTGGAAAAAGCAAAAACAGAATAACAGGATCATATAATTTGGGAGAAGAAGGAATAAAAAAAGTAGAAAATGAGAAGGACCTGGGAGTCATTGTTATGAATAATATGTCACCTGAGAAACATATAAATAAGATTTTTGGAGAAACTTATAATTTAATAAGAACAATCAAAGTGGCATTTACATACCTGGATGAAGAAATGGTGAGGAAAATCCTAATCACCCTGATAAGACCAAGATTAGAATATGCAGCAACGATATGGTCACCAAGTACAAAAAAATGTATAAAAAAACTTGAAAGAATACAAAGAACAATCACAAAACTGGCACCAACACTCTCAAAACTATCATATGAAGAGAGACTACAAAAACTTAAACTACAGACACTAGAGCAAAGAAGAGAGAGAGGAGATTTGATAGCTATTTACAGAATCATGAAAGGCATAGAAATTACTGATAGAGAGAATCTGATAAAATGGGATGACAGAAATACAAGAGGACACGGAAAGAAAATAAAAAAAGACAGCTATAGAAGAGATTTGAAAAAGAACAGCTTTCCTCACAGAGTAATAGACAGTTGGAACAAGTTAGATGAGAAAGTGGTGTGTGCAAAAACAATACATGAATTTAAAAATAGTTTAGATAAAATGAGATATGAAGACGGGACCCCACGAGCATAGCTCCCCTTCCCGTAAAATACAACTAGGTAAATACAACTAGGTAAATACACACACACACATATATATATATATATATATATATATATCTATATATATATATATATATATATATATACATATATATATATATATGTATATATATGTATATATATATGGTTATGCATATTTTTCCGTAAACATGCGTAAATTCCTGAAATGGCTTAAATTATGTAGTAAAGCTGGAGCCATACATGCATTTAATGCAATTTATAAAAAAGTGGAAAATAAGAGACAATCTCACCAACGTAATTCCCTTCTTGCATTGTGTTAATGTACAAACAGAACAGCAATTACAAATACAACATCCTATGTAATGTGGTGAAACTATCGACATTTCTTTGAATAAGTCAATAGTCAGCATGTTAGTGATACATAACAGAAAAAAAAAATGTCGAGATCCACTTACTTGAAAAATCTATGCCCAAACAAATAATGATTTTTTATTGAGATAATTGCACAGTAGAACGTCATTCGGTCAACATTTCTCAGTAATCAAAACGTCTCATGACGAGGCACCAAAGTCGAAAGCAGAAAGAAGAGTAAGTGTATTGTTTTGCCTGGTTTTACAAATAGGAATGGGAGAGTGATGATAAATCGCATCGGCATTTATTTTGGGATCAGTTTCGCTTATTTATTCAATATATTTTTAATTAAAAGAATCAGAAGAAAATGTCGGAAACGAATAGCAGCAGCGTTAGTCTTTAAGTAAAAACATGTTTCGCACTTAATTGAAAGGCAGAATATATATTTTCAGACGGCAATCCGTGTTACCTCTTACGTAGAGTTATTTTTCATATTGAAGGTCATTCAGAAGCAAATAGTCGGAGACAATGTCCTTATTTGAATTTATGGTGCGATCGAAACCGAACCAATACTTGTTACATTACACTTCACAGGGTTAGAAGACGAACGGAATTTGTAATCATCAGAATTGTGGATGACATTATTTTCATTACAGAAATGATAAAATATTTAAAATATATGCTAGACATCTGAACAGGGTTAGGCTAAAGGATATTTGGAAGACAGAAATTGAAATCAATGTAATTTCAACTCTATAGTTCAAATATCCATGCTTGTCCTAATGGACTGTCACTGTGGACGTACGATGACTTTCCGTAGTAATTCTCGCGTGGGAACTTAAATTCTTGTGGGCACTTACCAAAGGCTATAGTGATACTAAAACGTAAAATTACCCACATTTTCATTTGCACGTCAATTAGCTATAGATAACTAAATTTACGAGTGGAGGTTAGTTCATACAGTAGCCGATAGATGGCAACGGCTCGTATATCTTTAGCTTTTCTTCAATAATAAAATTGATCCGGCCACTTCGAGTTTGTTTTACACCTGCTAGATGCAATGTAAATATCCTGGTTAAACTTGACAGTCTAGCCGCATCCGTTACCAAAATTGACAAGAATTCGCCCCAACTCCAATTATCCAATACACTCGTTGGGGGTATTTTTTTTTTAACGTGCACACCTGTTATAGGTTGGCTAAATACAATGCTACAACGCAGTACGTAAATATATTATACCTGATGTTACGATACCATCACAAACCTACATGATGCATGAGGATATTAGATATTAATTTTGTAAATTATAATATATCAACGTAATATACATTTTTCTTGGCGGAAATCAACAACAAAATGTTGCTAAAAGCTATACACAAACGAACGTAGCCGCTACGACTGAGACGCCATCCTTGTTTCGAAAAATTCGGAGGTCGAAGACGACAACGGCGACCCTGATGACCTCTAGAATTAATGGTACCGCATTACTAAATAAAGGTTAGGTAGACAAATTTATCACACTCTAATTTCTTCGACCTCCGCATCTACAAAAAAAAAAAAAAAAAAAAAAATGGCGTCTCAAGCAGTCGTAGTGGCTACGTTCGTTTGTGTATAGCTTTTAGCAACTTTCCGCTATTGATTTCTGCCAAGAAAAACTTATGTTACGTTGATGTATTATAATTTACAAAATTAACATTATTATCATTGTTATTATTATTATTATTATTATTATTATTATTATTATTGTTATCATCATCATTATTATTATTATTATTATTATCATTATTATTATCATTATTATTATTATTATTGCTGTATCGCGTAGGTGCGCACTTATAACAATTTACCCATGTTAGTTTTAATCTCTACCACCAGGGGCACAATTTTCCTAGCTACCCCAGTCAAACCAATCAAGGAAATGAGGAAATCATGCATAGGAAATCTGCATCCAAATATTTGTGACTTTCTAACCTTCACTAGGTCAATTAAGAATTAAGTCAAAAATAGGATTTTTTTTGCTATGTTGTCTGTATCCATTGTGACTACAATCATATTGATATGTGCCCATTTGAATTATTTATATAAATTTAAAAATTAATCAAAAAAATATACTGAAATTATCATTAACTTTATATTTAAGATCCTCCCCAAAGGGCGTAATCTTACAATTGTGAACCAGTTGAATTTTCTCCACCCTTTCCCCAATCAGATTCGTTGTTACAAGTCTTTTTGCAATAATGTTTACTTAAGCAAACTTGAATATCTCACTTAAGTCACAAAATTCTTAAATCTGCAATGGAATTGGGCCCCTGGCCATTGTTTATAAACACACAGCAGAGAGCGAACTTATGCAACTTACTTACTTGCCAGCTGTGTTGTTTATAAACATTTAAACCATAGTAGTATCGTATGGCTTTCTTACACCTCCAACTTTGTATTTGCTAGCCAGTCTATGAATGTTTGATTTGCTTCATAGATAGTCTGGTAACCCCCTAGCACTGCTGTGATTGGGCAGTGCAGTACGAGATGGTCTGTATCTTGGGGTGAATTATGACAAGATGGGCACATTGGGGAGTCTTTGTAGCCCCAGCGATGCAGGTTAACGGCTGTTTTGCCTTGTTGTGATATCAGCCTGTTGGCTTGTGTCCATTCTCTTCTGGTTAGGTTGGAAAATCCAGGTAGTAATTCGGTTGGGTCTGTTACTAAGTTTCCCCCAGTGGGTAGTTTCCTTGTCCATTCTTCTCGCCAGGCTTCTTTTAGGTTGAAATTTTCGTTTTTTGTTTTAAAGAAAGGTTTTCTTGATTTTAGCCTCGTTATTATTGGGGCCTCCTCCATTATTTGTTTGAGGGGTATATCTGCTGGAAGGTTGTCTATGCGTTGGTGTTGTTTTTGTATGGCATCCTCGCGTCGTATATTTGGTGGTGCTATGCCACTCATCGTTGAAGGCCAAATGAGTGGTGTTGGTTTAATGGCCCCTGATATTATCCGCATGGTTGCATGGAGTTTATTGTCAATTTTATTTGTGTGTGCACTCTGAGCCCACACTGGTGCCCCATATTCTGCTACACTGTAGCACAGGGCAAGTGCTGCGGTTTTAAGCACTGTTTGTTTTGCTCCGGACATAGACTCGATCTATCTCCCGGATACACTGTTTGTTTTGCTCCGGACATAGACTCGATCTATCTCCCGGATACACACCTCCACAATCATTTAAACCATAATATATCACTCATCTTCTACCCCTCTTTCTACCAGCTCATCTTCCAGCTTCTTACAGGGCATCCTATCCAGTAATCTTGAATAATAATAGAAAGGAATATAGAACATGTGGGCATTACAACTACACATACCAAACAAGCACCAACATATTTAAGTGCTCGTTCTTCTCCCACTGCATCCAAGAGTGGAATAATGTCACATCTTTTGTAATCAGTAGTCCCATCCTTGATACAAAATAGTATCACCTATCACTTCCTCCTCCTCCTCAGTACTAATTCCAATCCTGACCCTAATTCTGGTCCCACCCTTATCCTAAACCTATTCCTTGTCCAAATCCTATCCTCAACCCTTCCCCTCTCCACACCTGCACATTATGTTGCCCATGGGTTCCCAAGAAGAAACGGGAAGAAGATAAATAGGGTGAGACTGGAGTGAAAAAATATAGAGGAGATAAAGGTTTCATTCAAAGGTACCCTTCCACCAGATGAGGATGAGGGCCATGGTTTTATTCCCAGGAATCATGGGGCACAACTGGTTATCCAGGCTGCTTGAGTACATAGGGTAAGGAATTGCAGATTTGGTTGAAGAAAAAAAGCTTGTAGTGTTCACAGAAGTGAGCTTAAGCTGAGTGCTGGGAATGCAAAGCTGTTACCTTCACCCTTAGTGATCAGGCAACCCAGGTATGAGGCAGTAGCCAGTAGTAATTAGGTATTATTGGAACTTGTGTTTTGTATCTTTATTTATATGTTGCAATGTGATGGGTCTCAATCTGAATCTTTTCATTTTCAGATTTCATTGTTATTTGGCAAGATGAATTTTCCAAGCTATCAGAAACTGGATAGTGCAGGAAACCAGTGCTCAGCAGCCTTAACACCTCTACAGAACATTGTTGAAATTCAAGGGGGACCAGAAGGGCAGTTGGCTAAGTACCTTGCACTGGTTTCATCAAGTGATGTGACAGCTACTTCCTGGACTACCCGCAAAGATATGTATGTTGTCTGTCTCACTGCTTAGTTCTTGTATATGTGTCATGTAGGGCACAGGTACAGTAGGTGTTCTTGGTAGGTCACTTTTAGAAAATATGTTAGCAGTGTCATATAACCCAGATGTTGCAGCACCATAAACCTCAAATCAATCAATCACTGGATGCTGCCAGTTATATGGGAGCTTTGGGGCTCCTGCAAGAGATTTCTGGGTCAATAGATTGATTGAAACCATGAGAAGGTAGCAGGTAGAAGTGAAATAGAATTAATAATATTTTCTTCTCTATACACTGAATAAAAATAATTTTTTTTCCCATATCCAGCATATCTAATATAGAATTTACTCTTTGTTCAGCACTGAAACCCCTGGACCTGAGCTGAGAGTACAAAGCACCTCTTTATTCTCCACTCCTGGGACAGATTCTACCATTGCCCATGGCATGCATTCTATATTCAGCAGAAATACATTGATGACTCCCCATTCAGCTCACAAACTTTTGAACACCAGTTCCACCACTATAGATAATAACAGGCAAGCCAAGTTTCCAAGATTGGAACATCAAAGTACAAGTTCTACAGACAGTGCTAGAATTCTTAGAACACAAAATCAATCTAGAAATAATTCCGTGGTAAGGAAGATACACGATATATCTGAGAGCAGTTCATCAGATAAGAACCTTGTTAGAAGTTCTGAAAGGAAAGATATCATTGTGGAGGATCAAAGTATTGATGGGGAAGAAATGGACAATCAGACTTGGACCAAGTCGGAAGAAGCAGATACAATGGTTAGCTTCTCTTGAAACTGAAGTATATAGGTAATGGGGTCATGGAGGATGTAAAACAATTCTTGCACCTTTGAAGAATAAAGATTATACATCTTAAATATATATATTTTTCAGGTTATTTTGAGTGTGCACTGGGGTCAAAAGAAGCTTGGTGCAGCATTTTATGATATCCAGACAGCACAGGTAAAATTTGATGGCATTACTTTGTTTTCACAAATTTATTCTCTTGACAGGGTAATCTGTCTATAAACCAAGGAATTCTTCCTTATATGGGAGGTAGCCAGTCAAGGCATGCACTCACTCCCTATCTATCTATTCTGTATACTAAGAGCTTTTTCCCCCCTTATAAGGGAGGTAGCTAATTCAGATGCATGTACCTATTCCCACCCACTTTGCTCCCCTTCACCACCCTTTCCACCCCTCCCATCGCAGGTCCTCATGGATGATGGGTCATTTCTGCATTCGCCAACTGCCTTGTGTCAAATGCAATGCAGCAAGACACAGCACATCCACAGCAAGGCTGCTTCACTTAATCAGTGACCTCCCTCTCCATTCCCTCATGGAGAAATAGAAGAGACAGGGAGAAATCCCTTTGGGCTGCGTCACACATAAGCACCTCCTATCCCCCATCCCTCCCTTCCTTACATAACAGTATCATCCATACACAGTCATTTTCCACTCATCCCTATCTCCTGCCTTCTCTCTTCCTTCCTCAACAGACATTTCCCTCTTGCTCAACATCCCCTTCACATCCATCCATCTCATCCTTGGTCATCCCTTCAAGTTCACTTCCTCTACCTGCACCTTCCACACCTCTTTTACTAATCTTTCATCACTCAATCTTTCCATGTGTCCAAACCATCCCAATAATCTTTCATCAGCCCTATCTGCCATCTCCTTTCCACTCCCACTCTCCTCCTCATCTCCGTGTTTCTTGCTCTAACCCTTACTATACTTCTCACACACTTCATCTCAAACACATTTAAACTTTTCCACTTTGGTTCTCTTAGATTCCAAGTCTACCCCACACAATGCCGTCAGCACAATCACCCCTACATACAATCTCTTCTTTGCATCCATTCCTTCTGTTATACTTCCCCCACTCTTAATACTGTCCGGTACCACATCTCTTAATGTTCATTTTTTTTTTTTGCCAAACCATGTGGTGGGGAGAAGAATACTGCCACTGAGTGTTCCTATTTGAATCATAAAAGGCAACAAAAATGGGATGGAATAGGATTAGGCATCCTACTCTCTGTAGCCCCAAAGGGATCATTCCTAAAAAAAGCAAAGGCATAAGAGGGTCTGGGAGGAGCTTTCCAACCAGAACCCTAAGGTTTGGGTCTTTTAATGTGTGTGGATGTGGTGTAGATGAGAGTAAAAGGGAAGAGATAGGCAGTATGTTTGTAAGAAGATAGATGTGTTGGCACTCAGTGAAACTAAGTTGAAAGGGAGGGGCAAGTTTAAGTTTGGGAGTGTGTCAAGAGTGAGGAGAGAATGAGGGAGAGAAGTGATGGTTATACTAGTAAGTGAAGAGATAGGTAAATGTGTGGTGAAATAGAAGGAGGTTTCTGCAAGGTTAATGTGGATGAAGATGAAACTGGGAAGGGAGATGTGGGATTTTGTATGTGAATATGGGCCTGGCAGTGAGAAGAGTGTAGAGAAAAGGGAGGCTTTTTGGATAGATTTAAATGAGGCATAGAGGGTTTAGGGAGAAATGTCATTGTAGTGGTATTGGGAGAGCTTAATGCTAGGGTAGGAAATGAACCAATAGACGAAGATAAGATTGTGTAGAAGGGAGAGCCATGACTCCAACTGTTGTGCTATTTTGAAAAAAGAAAAATCACATTAATGAATGCTATACGACACTTATTTTCATTATTTTATTTAGAATTCCAATTATATAATGGTGAATACCATCATCTATACAGACTATATTATCTTTCAGAATTTCAGAATACCAAATTACCAATAGTGTATAATTATTGATATACATCTATATATATATATATATATATATATATATATATATATATATATATATATATATATATATGTATATATTTGAATTTTGAACACTGTACTGAGTAATACCCTCATATCCTCATTTTCAAACTGGATGTGGATGTTACTTGTGTTACCAAAGTGGATACAGATGTTGCTTACAATGCCAATGCAGATTTTTAAAAAGTGCAGATATAATATACTTCTCTAATCCACATTCGGCCCCTTTCACTTATATGGCAACCCTCCCTCCTCGTCCCCTCATAGGGGAAAATAGAGAAGATGGGAAGAAATCCCTTCATGCTGCATCAAAATATAATCCATACACAGCCATTCTCCTTTCCCTGCTCAACAGACATTCCCCTCTTGCTCAAAGCCCCCTACACCTTATCCACCCATCTCATTTTTGGTCATCCCCTCAAGTTTACTCCATCCATCTCAGTTTTCCACAACTCTTTTTAATCCTTCATTCATTCTTTTCACATGCCCAAACCATCCCAATAATCTTTCATTAGCTCTATCCTCCAGCTCCATCCACCCTTGCTCTACTCCTCACCTCCTCAATTCTCACTCTATCCAATCTTGTAACCCTTACCATTTCTCTGACACTTCATCTTAAATACATTTAAACTTCTTACCTTTGCCTCTTAAATTCCAAGTTTTGGATGAAAAAATCAATAGAAACCCATTTTATTGTAACCAAAGGGTTATAATAAAAGAATTCTAATCTGTTATCAGTCTTTTCTGGATGTCTGGATGATTTTATTTAGCATTGGGATTAGCCTTTATTTCTGATTGTTGTCTTGTGAGAGGGGACAACAGAGAGAACTGTCTCCCTGTTCCCATCTTCAAAACCTGTCCATTACTTTCACATTGATGCGGAGGCGCATCCCAGAAGGATTGGTGTTCATTCTTTTCAGTGTACTCAAGATGTCTGTCAGCTTCAACAATTTTTCCTTCACTTTTACACTAACACTATGGGAGTACTTCTTTGTTGTTCCTTGTCATGGACCTGGCATGGTTTTGGTCAACTGTCCTGATGTGACCAAGATAATCCTATCAATTCATGCTCCATGTGCCTATTTACCATTTATATAGAATATTTCCTCTTTCACCAGGATGAAATAAAGGCAAAGTATGAAAATATCTTTGTACTTGCTTTTTGGATTCTTTGAATTTTTCTTATATTCTTTTCGGTACTGGGTGACCGTAGTGCTGCTGTGTACTCCAGCCTTGGTTTTATCAATATGACTAATATTTTCTTTACCATTTCTTTGACCAAGTAAGTAAATGGCACTTTAATTGACCTCAGCAAGTTGTAAGTTTCTCTGACAATTTTGTTTATCAGGGGACAAGTCCTTTGTGATGATTACTCCTAAGTCATTTTCTTCACTATCTTCTCGCCATACATCTGAAACTCTCCACTGTGCTCCCCTGTCCACTCTACCTATGATTATCATTTTTTTTTTTCTGCCATTCTTCATATTTTTGTTGTTGTTTATTAATGACTGAATTGATCCATGCTCCTTTTTCCTTTATATGTGTGTGTTATATTAATAATATATTCTTTTATTGCAGTCTACTTCAACTCAGTGACTAACGGTTCTGAATTTTGTAGGTTTATATTATAGAAGACAGAACTGAGCATTCTCCAGATTTCCATGTACTGAAAAGTCTGTTCAGAGAGATAAGGCCAAGGTAAGTTAAAAAAAGATAAAGGTGATTAGAATAGCATCATAATATCAGTGTTTTTCATATATAGATATGCATGAAACTACAGTGATCAATTAATCAAACTGTTGCTCCAGTTCTCTCTTGTAGGAGAGACACAACCTGTAGGAAACTGGTCATGACCACAGAATTAGCTCATAATTTGTTCAGTGAAGAAATTTTGTTGCTTTCAGAAAGGGGTGGATGTAGGATAGTGCAATATAAGGTGCTCTATGTCCTTGGTGTAGTGGTTGCATCTAAGGGTGATTGGAGTTAAATGCCAGACTGATTATTTGTTGGTGCTCTTTTAATGTCTGGTTTTGACCTAAATAATTTTTTTGAGTGTGACAGGAGAAAAAGGCACTACACCAGTACCTTTGGTGCTGATGGTATATATGTATATATACACACATATGTATAAAATATATTAATATATATACAAATAGATATATATAAAAAACATATACATATATGTAAGTATATACTTATATATATATATATATATATATATATATTTATATATATACACACTTATAACACAACCTAAATGATCAAAACCATTGGAAATTAGACATAAATAGTTCTAAAGAGGTAGGTTTGATTCCTCCTTTTGTTAAGGAAAATTTCCTCCTTGGTGTAAACCTGTGGTCAATATTTGCCCTATTTGGAATGCCAAGAAGACTCACTGAGCAACTGAATTAAAAGGTAAATTTTTAGAACATATCAGTCGGCAAAATGATGCAGTAAGTATTTTTATGGACGGGTCAAGAACTACAGAAGGTGTAGGCTGCTCAGTGATAACCCTCCAGTCCTCTTATCAAAAAGAAATTATATTTTAAACATTCCACTTTCTCTCAGAACTGCTGACAGTTCTTAATGCCCTAATTTATATTCTTAACAGTCCTGCCAATAAGAAGTTGTGATTCATACAGGTTGTATGAGTATACTAATATTTCTAAGGGACATTTTTTGGAAAACTCTATTGTCTGAAATTCAAGACTGGCTAGTTCTTCTGGTCAACAGGAAGAAAGTAATAATCAAGTTTTGTTGGCTTCCCTCACATATAGGAATCCAAGGGAACAAGCTTGCAATCTGTTTCCTTTAGCAACCTGAATACTGTAATCATATCTCCTCTTTCTCTTCAATCTTTCAAAGTTGGTAGACCTAGTGCTTTTAGTCTCTCCTCACATGGTTTATCTGCCAGGCTGGAAACCAGTTTGTTTGCTGCCCTTTGTGTGTGTATTTACCTAGTTGTATTTTACGGGAAGGGGAGCTATGCTTGTGGTGTCCCGTCTTTATATCTCATTTTATCTAAACTATTTTTAAATTCATGTATTGTTTTTGCACACACCACTTTCTCATCTAACTTGTTCCAAATGTCTATTACTCTGTGAGGAAAGCTGTTCTTTTTCAGATCTCTTCTATAGCTGTCTTTCTTGATTTTCTTTCCGTGTCCTCTTGTATTTCTTTCATCCCATTTTATTAGATCCTCTCTATCAACAATTTCTATGCCCTTCATGATTCTGTAAATAGTTATCAAATCTCCTCTCTCTTCTCTGCATGGGTGTGTGTATGTGTTTTGTCTGAATAGGTGGGCCTGGTGGGGTGCAAACGTTGTGGACCGTGAAATCTTATTGTCAGTTCCCATTTTTTCTGATCACCCCTAGGATCTGAACTGAGGTCACTTACAGGAATACAAGAAAAAGAAGAGGTGGTATATTTGGAATAGTACAGGATGGATTCAAGATGAACAGCATAAATTAGGGATAGTGAAAGTTTAAAAGTAGCCCAGATTTTATCTTTGAGTGTAGATTTGTCTTGGATAATATAAGTAATGTTGCCTGTCTCTGGTCCATAGGGGTATCACAAAGGTCCCCAAAATGTTGACTCCAATGATTACAGTCAATACCCCAGTGCCCAATTTGATAGATGAAACATAATTGCCCCAAAAGGTAAATTGTGTCTTATTTTTATACTTATTAATTGACCAGGTGAGGTGAAGAGGAGATCAGGGGTGGAAAGGGAGCTGGCAAATAAGGCTGATGAAAGAATACTAGGATGGTTATGGCACATGGAAAGAGTGATTGAAAAAAAAAACTAGCTTAAAGAATGTGGAAGGCAGAGGTGGATGAAGTGAACTTAGGGGAAGACAGAGAATGAGATGGATGGAAGGGGGTGAAGGGGACTTGGGTAAAAGGGGAATGTCTGTTGAGTAGAGAAGGAAGAAGGCAAGAAGTATGTTTGAGTTAAGAATGATTGTGAGTGTACAGTGAATTGACATAGCCCAGAGGGCGTTCTCCTTGTCTTCTCCTACACATGAGGTGATGAGGAAGAAGGGTTGTCATATAAATGAAGTAAATGGGATAAACCAGATTTAGGTGTTGGGATCTACTGTGGAAGTGCTGTGTTGTACTTTATTGCCTCTGACTTGGGTAGTGGGTAGGGATGGCTCTTCATTCACAAGGAGCTAAGATGGGAGGGAAGCAAATGGGTGTGGGATGGATCAGGTTAGGTGTATGTTTTGGCTGGCCACCTTCTTCATAAAGGGGAAGAAGCCTTTTGGCATATACTCAGATTAATTGATCTTCAAAACTGGGGCAGTACACCTGCATAATATAATTATTGTCCTACATTTATCTTTACAGATGGCTTCTTCTTGATGGAAGGCAAAATGAATGCCTTCACACTGTGGTACGTGATCTTTGTGGTCTTCAGGCTAATCCAGAAGAACTTGACAATATGATAATTCAGTCATCAAGAAGACGTCAGTTTCATTTGCATGATGCCATGAACTCTGAGTCAGAGTATGGCGGGTGCAAACTGAGAATTTTGCCTGTGGCAGATTTTAGTAAGAATATTGTAGTGATTACTGTGTATATGTATATAAATATACATACATATTACATACACAAACTTTCAAACTGTCAACATCTCATTTGAGCTCTGTCGGCTGCCGAAGAAGATGAAGATTCTTTATAGTGCAAGGAAAACAGGAAGCCTAGTTTGTATTGAATGGGAGGGGGAGCAATTGTGGTTACCCAAAATGTTCTCTGCAGTAATAATTTGATTTGATAAAAGAAAATGCAGGAAAATAAAAATGATGATTTTGAGACGAATGTCAACTTGAAAGCAGAGCCATCAAGGGGTGCAACACTGAAGTACAGTGTAAACAGAGGACTTGAAACACCAGCAAGATTTAAACTGTATAATGAAGACTCCTTTTCCAGTTTTAGTAAGTACGAAAAAAGAAATATGAAAGGGGAATGAGTAATAATAGAAAATGGTGGGTGAACAAAGTCATTGAACTAAGAAAGGAGATTGTAGAATTAATGGAATGTGTAACTTAAACTAGCAACGGGATATCCGATCTGAAGAAATCAAACTCTGAACTTAGGAATGAACTTAAGATCATAGAAAATTATATAGAAGTAGTTAAATATGAAAATAAAAAAAAATGAAGATTACTGATAATACCAATAGTGAGAATAAAAAAAAAGGTAAATACAAAGGATTACAAAGGCGGAGCATGCCGACAGGAGACCTTTTGATCCATATCTAGGTCGGATGCAAAAAAAAAAAAAATAATAATAATAATAATAATAATAAATAAAAACTATAATAATGTAAATAACAAATAAAATACATAAATAAATGCATAGGTATAGTTAAAATAATAAACAAACAGGTAAATAGTAAATGATAATAAATTGACATATAACTAATAATAAATGAAAATCAGACAGACAAATTATAACAAAACAAAAACAAAAAATATAACATAAATCATAATCATTACAGCATCTTACTTAAGTATTTATCTAAATGATTCTTAAAGCTTCGAACTGAACTACATTGCACTACCTGTGCAGGAAGTTTATTCCATTCATTAACTACACGGTTGGCAAAGTTGTTTCTACCTACTTCCAAATTGAATCTATTTCCGGACAGTTTGAGACCATTGTTTCTTGTCTGATTCTCATTCAATGTGAAAATTTGGTCACTTTTGATGTTGTCAATTCCCTTTAAAATCTTAAAGACCTGTATCAAGTCACCTCTGAGTCTACGCTTTTTTAGGGAAAACAGATTCATGTGCTTAAGTCGATTTTCGTATGATTTATTTTTTATATTTGGAATCAGTTTTGTGGCTCGCCATTGTATTTTTTCCAGTCTGTCAATGTCTTTAATGAGATTCGGTGACCATACGGAAACAGCATATTCTAAATGTGGATGAACTAACGATTTATACAGCTTGTTAATGAGTGATGGACTTTTGAAATCAAAAGATCGCGCAATCAATCCCAAATCTTATTTGCTTTCTCAGAGGCTGAAATACACTGCTTGGATGATTTGAGGTCGATACTGATAATTACGCCGAGATCTTTTTCACTATCCACTTTTGTTAACGAATTTCCAAATAACTTGTAATTGTACTTACTGTTATTTTTACCTATGTGCATTACCTTGCATTTACTTGTGTTAAATTTCATTAGCCACTTTTCAGACCATTGCTGTAATTTATCTAAATCTTCTTGAATATCTAATTGGTTTGGGTGATCATTTGCCACTCCGCACAGTTTTGTATCATCAGCAAATTTGGAAACAGTAGATTTTAGTCCATGGTCTATATCATTTATATATACTATGAATAGAAGTGGCCCAAGAACGGAACCCTGAGGAACTCCACTTGCAACATTTTTCCATCCAGAAGTTTTTCCATTTAAAACAACTCTCTGTTTTCGACCTTTCAACCAATTACTAGTCCAAACTAATAGGCTACCACTTATTCCATGCAAAGCTAATTTAGTAAGTAGTCTTTCGTGTGGGACGGTATCAAAAGCTTTTGCAAAGTCTAGATATATTAAATCTATATTGTTTCTTTTGTCATAATTCGAGATAACTGCGTTGTAGAATTCGAGTAAGTTAGTCACGCAAGAACGTTTCCGTCTGAAACCATGCTGGCTATCATTTATCAAACGGTTACTTTCTAAATGATATTCGATAGCATCTCTGATGATAGTTTCCATTATTTTTCCTACGATTGAAGTCAAACTTATAGGCCTATAGTTATTTGGTTTCTTTTTGTCACCTTTTTTGAATATGGGAGTAACGTTAGCTAGCTTCCATTCTCTTGGGACATCTCCGGATATGATGGATTTCTTGAAAATAATTTCTAATGGAACAACAATCTCATTTTTCATTTCCTTTAAGATTCTTGGATGCCAACCGTCAGGCCCTGGTGTTTTATTAACTTTGAGTTTGTCTATACACCTTTTAATTTTTTCTTTTGTTATATTTACCGTAGTGAGTAAGTTTACCCCAGACTTTTTACAGGTTTCAGTTTGGAATTCACTTTGAGGTGTTTCGTTTACGAATACCGAGCTAAAATAATTGTTTAAGATATTACACATTCCTTTATTTGAATATTCAAGTTGACCGTCAGCAGATAATAGTGGACCAATGTGATTCCTAACAACCTTTTTATCTCTAATGTAACTATAGAATTCTTTGGGATTCTCTTTGGATTTATCAGCGATGTTCATTTCGTATTGTCGTTTTCTTTTTCTTATTGTCTTTTTTAAATCTCTCTGTATTGAAACATAACTTTCATAGTCATTAGGTGCACCCGAGCACTTATATTTCTTATAAGCCTGTCTCTTTTTAGCAATACTTTTTTCAGTTTCTTTGTCGAGCCACTTCGGGCGAGCCGGATTTGGGGGACGTCTGTCCTTAAAAGGAATGTAAGTTTGAATCATCTTAGTGAGCGTATTTTGAAATATTTCCCACATCTGATCTACAGGCCTTTCGTTTAATTTTGCCTCCCAATCTGTAAGCTGAAGCTCCTGACGTAGTCCTATGAACTGAGCTTTACTGAAATCGGGTATTTTAGAAGCACAAGTATCCATTCTAAAATTGTTTAGGAGTTTGAATCTAAGTTGTGATCGCTATTTGCAACAGATTCACCGACTTCTACATCAGTTACCATGCTTTCGTGGCTAGTGATCAAAAGATTGAGTAAGTTTCCATATCTTGTGGGCTCTTTTACATGCTGAATTAAGTAATTGTCACCAAGAAAATCAATCAAGCGACTACCTATATGGCCATGTTCAAGGGTCATCCAATCAATGCCAGTAAAATTGAAATCACCCATTATCAATAAATCCCGGTTGCAGAAACTAGACAGTTCTTGAAATAACAGTTTGTCGTCTGCTAATGATAATGTCTTTGGCCTATATATTACACCTATATTCATTTTTTGTCCATTTGTTTGGGTTAACTCAACCCACAAACTGTCATATGCATCCTGTTTCGCTTTCTTTAAAACACAAGCATGAACATTGTTTTTAACGTACAATAGAACACCCCCACCTTTCTTATGGTTTCTATCCTGATGAAAGTGTTTAAATCCCGCAATATTAAATTCAGCTTCGAACTCTGTACCATTTAACCATGTCTCAGTTATTCCTATCATATCGAGATTTTCGCTTTTGACATACGCCTGTATTTCTTGAAACTTGTTCCTAATACTACGAGCATTAAAGTACATGGTTTTAAGAAACTCGTGATTATTTCTTTTTGACACATTTTGAGTTTCAATATCATGTCTTATATTATCATTTTGTTTTTTATTTATGCATTGCTCTATATTATTATTATTTGGTCCTTCATTGACATTCAATGCCTCATTAACATTTCTCCTATCAAAATTAACATTTCCCCCATCCTGGACATCTGGTCGATCACGGTCATCCGATCTATTTTGTACATTTTGTCCCCCTACGTCACCGTGATTCACGCCGCCCTCCCGTCGTCCAGTGACATTATGTCCGGCATCCCTTTCTAAAATTACATTTTGTCCTCCAGTTACATTATATCCTACCGTAATATTTTTTCCTCCACTATAATTACTTCCCATCGTGATCTTTTGTCTTCCACTGTCCTTACATCCTATCCTGATATTTAGGCCTTCATTGACATTCTGTCCGGTATCCCTTCCTAAAATTATATTTTGGCCTTCACTGACATTATATCCTACCGTGATATTTTCTCCTCCATTATCATTACATCCTATCGTGATATTTTGTTCTCCACTATCATTATTTACCATCGTGATCTTTTGTCCTCCACTGTCATTACATCCCATTGTGACATTTTGTCCTATGACCTTACATCCTAATGTGACATTTCGTCCTCTAGCAACATTACATCCTATCATAATATTTTGGCCTTCATTGACATTCTGTCCGGTATCCCTTCCTAAAATTATATTTTGGCCTTCACTGACATTATATCCTACCGTGATATTTTCTCCTCCATTATCATTACATCCTATCGTGATATTTTGTTCTCCACTATCATTACTTCCCATCGTGATCTTTTGTCCTCCACTGTCATTACATCCCATTGCGACATTTTGTCCTATGACATTATATCAAGTATTGACAAGTAATGATTGAAAGAATTGAAGAAAACTTAGGTGAGGAAAGTATACACAAAATTAAGAAATGGAATGAAAACAAAGGAAATGAAGAAATTGCCTTTAAAGAAATAGTACAACAACAGATGCAGGAAAATGCAAAAGATACAATCATTCAAGTAATTAAAGAAAAGGCAAATTGGGTTAGAGATACAGTGGATAGAAAAAAATATATTGTGTTATAACTAAGGAAAAAACATGGTCTGGTGAGGTACATGAGAGGAGAAGCAGAAAAAGAAACAGCATTATCAATTCTAAAAAATAAAAGGTGATGCCCTGGAAGTAGAGAAAGATATAAAAGAAGTATATAGAATGGGACATTATTCTAAGGAAAGAAATTGACCACTAAAGATAAAACTGAGATTGCAAATGGTAGTAGAAGACATTTGAAAAAGCAAGCAAGGAGAAATGAGTGTTGAGAAAATAGAAAAAGAGAAAATACTAAAAGGTGAGGCTATGGAAAAAACATGAAGAGAACAGAGATTGAAAGCAAGGAGTTGTATGGGAGGTACATCAGAGTGGTCAAAACAAAAAGAGAAAACAAGATGGAGAAAGAAAAAAAGTGGCCTATACTAACACTGACAGATTAATCTCAGGATTGAATGAACTAAATGATTACCTGTCAGAAGAACGGACTCCCACAAGGATCTGTGTTGGCTCCAACACTGTTCAACATTTATACCTATGACCAGTCACAGTATCAGAATATCCATAGGTACATCTATGCAGATGATCTGTGCATTGCCACTCAGTCTGATTCCTTCAACACCATCGAAGACCGACTATCAGAGGCCCTAACCACACTCTCCACGTACTACAAAAAGTGGCATCTCAATGCGAACGCAAACAAAACACAGGTGTGTGCATTCCACCTTAAAAATCACCAAGCCAAGAGAGAGCTACGAATCAGATGGAACAACACTGATCTGGCACACCACCCACACCCTGTCTATTTAGGTGTTACTCTCGACAGGACTCTCTCTTACAAAGAGCATATCAACAAGTTGATTGGAAAAATCTCAACCAGAAACAACCTCCTCAGCAAACTTGCCACCACCAGCTGGGGAACAGACCCAAACACCCTGCGACAAACAGCTTTGGCACTGTGTTATTCCACTGCAGAATATTGCGCACCAGTATGGGCCAGGTCATGCCATGCACACAAAATAGATCCAGAACTGAACAGGTCGTGTCGAATAATTACAGGTACCCTAAAACCAACGCCATTACATACTATCTACAGACTGGCAGGGATTCCACCTCCCCACATTCGGTGCGAAATAATTACCAAGATAGAAAAATATAAACAACAAAATGATCCCAGGCATCCACTATACGGTCACCTTCAGGTTGGACAGAGACTGAAGTCCCGCCAAAGCTTCATGACGGTGGAGGGACTAGATCCAACCCAAGCTGTGGCCCATAGACTAGAATGTTGGCAGGAATATGACAATCTGGGCCATAACGAGGCCATACCATGCCCAAACAAGACCTTGCCCCCAGGAGCAAACCTAACCAGGAAGGACTGGGTTACCTTAAACAGAGGAAGAGCCAAGGTTGGCAAAACGAGAGAAAATCAACACAAGTGGGGATACTCCAATAGCCCCCAATGTCCCTGTGGCGAAGTACAGATGATGGTCCACGTCCTCCGGGAATGTCCATTGAGTCCCCATTGCTCCAACCAAGACCTTAGGGAAGCAAATGAAACTGCCCTTATATGGACACAGTTGTGGTGTGACAAGATATGATGATGATGACCTGTCAGATGAAAAACCAGACATAATGGGAATTGTGAAGACAAAATTAAGAGGTCCAATACCACCTAATAGTGTTGGACATGGGTTATACAATTATTGGATTAAAAACATAAATGAGAAACAGGGAGGAGGAATCATGTTCTTGGCCAAGAAAAACTTGAATGTGATGAAAATTACTGAGGGTAAAAACAATATAGAAATGATCACGATAAAAATCAAAGACAGACATGAAAAGTAGAAAGTTTGTGGTGATTTGTGTGCCCCCAAAAATGGGCTTTTGGAAAGAGAATGAACATTCAAAAATGTTAGAAGATGGAAGGCACTCATTAAACGAGATACTAAAGGACGGAGGTAACCTAGTACTATATTTATGGGGGACTTTAACAGCAAAGAAATCTGTTGTGAGGAGATGACAGTGAAGGATGGAGAGGACCTATGGGAAAATGTATTACTAGACATGACCATGGAACATACAATAACACAATGGGTCACTGAAAATACCAGATACCGAAGTACTGAAGAACCATCGAGACTGGATTTGATATTTACAACAGAACCTGAAATTGTAGATAAAATTGAAAACAAGACACCATTTGGAAAGAGTGATCACATACTAATAGATGCTGAACTAAAGGAAGAAATATATATGGAGAGAAATGAAAAATACAGAAAAGGAAGACTGATGTACAGCAAAATGGACAAAACTAAAAAAGGACAATTATAGAAGAGATATGAAAAAACAGCTTTCCACGCAGAGTGGTGGATGCCTGGAACAAATTGGACAAAATAGTGTGTGCAAAAACTATACACAAATTTAAGAGCAAACTAGACGCTGCAAGATACAAAGATGGGACACCACAAGCATAGCTCCCCTTCCCGTAACATACAACTAGGTAAATACGTGCTGTGAAACTCATGCTACTTCAGAGTTTGTCCAATATCACTATTTTTCTGTTAATGTCAACACTTTTCTGGCTCTCTTGGACACTTTGCCATCTTTTCTATTAATATTTGTCTTTGTTGAGGCTGAACTACATTCGGGAGTCATGCCAAGAGTGTGTGAGTGGATGGTATCAGCACAAGGGCACATCTGGACAGACCAAAAGACACATATGGAGTGAGGTGGAAGTGACGTCAAATGATCAGAGACACACCAATAATGTGTGGCACCAATAATGTTTGCTATCTATATGAATGACATGGATGAGGACGTGAACTGCTACATGAGCTTCTTTGCCGATGACGCCAAACTGCTAAGAAAAATAGAAACTGATGAGGACTGTGAAGCACTGCAAGAAGACCTAAATAGGGTATGGAACTGGAGTCAGAAATGGGAAGTGGACTTTAATACTAAGAAGTGTAGCATAATGGAGTTTGGAAAAAGCAAAAACAGAATATCAGGAAAATATACAATTGGAACCAAAGAAGTAAAGAAAGTAGGATCCGAAAAAGATTTGGGAGTAATTATCACGAACGACTTGTCCTATGATATACAGATTAACAAAATTGTTGGGGAGACTTACAACTTGCTAAGATCAATAAAAGTGGCGTTTACATACTTGGACGAAGACATGATAAAAAAAATATTGGTTACATTGATAAGGCCTAGATTAGAGTATGCAGCGACATTGTGGTCCCCCAGTACCAAAAAGAATATAAAGAAAATAGAAAGAATCCAAAGAGCAGCTACAAAAATGGCACCTGCACTTGCAAACCTATCATACGAGGAGAGATTGGCTAAACTGGAGTTACTGACACTGGAGCAAAGAAGAGAGAGAGGTGACCTTTTGACCATCTACAGAATCATGAGAGGCACAGAGGTACTCGATAGAGAGAACTTACTTAACTGGGACAAAAGAAACACAAGAGGACATGGAAAGAAAATAAAAAAACATAGCTATAGAAGAGAACTGAAGAAAAACAGTTTTCCTCATAGAGTTTTGGACACTTGGAACAAACTGGACAATGAAATAGTATGCGCAAAAACCATTCATGAGTTTAAAAACAAACTAGACACTGCAAGATACAAAGGCGGGACATCACGAGCATAGCTCCCCTTCCCGCAAAATACAACTAGGTAAATACAACTAGGTAAATACACATGGAATGAGGTGATGGTGGTGCCATACTATACAAGCCCTGGAAATATTTCTTACTATTTTTTTTTTTTCCCTAGAAAAATCCACAAATAATAAAACCAAGAAAAACAAGGGACTGCTGTACCCTGTACATTTATCATTAGTATCTATTATTCCCAGGTAGTGAGCTTTCCATATACTGGTACAAAATGTACCCCATACTGGGGTATTGACTGCATGTTATTGTGCAGTGTTAATTGCACAAGTAATAAAAAGATGTTTTGGAAGGAAATTAAGAGAGGAAGGGGAGGCATGTCAAATAGAGAAGAAAAGGTAAAAGGTCCAGATGGAGAGATGATAATGGAAGAGATGGCAGTAAGAGGAAGATGGGCAGATTATTTTAGGGAGTTGCTAATTGTGGTGGAGGATATTAAGGGAAAGGTAGTTGCAATGGGAAATGCTAAAAGAATGAGTGATGAATGAGGAAAATGGAGGAGAAATAAGGAAAGATGAGGAGAAAGCAGTTTTTAAAGTGATGAGAGCAGGTAAGGTATCTGGGTTAGATGGGTGTTTTAAAAAGGGAGGTACAGTGATGGTGTATTGGCTGGTTAGGTTGTTTGATGTTTTTCTAAAAGAGGGTAGAGTGCCTAAGGACTGGAGGAGTTCCTGTATAGTTCCACTTGACAAGGGAAAGGGGGACAAGTGTGAGTGTAGTAGTTTCAGAGGGACCAGTTTGTTGAGTGTAGCTGGGAATGCTTATAAGAGGGTTTTGATTGAGAGGAATAGAGGGAGTAATTGGTGAAGAACAGTGTGGGTTTAGGACAGATATGTGAGAAAGTATTACAATTTTTTTTTTTTTTTTTTTTTTTTTTTAATATATATATATTATATATACATATATATATATATATATATATATATTTTTTTTTTTTCTTTTTTTTTTTACCTTTATAGTTTTGGAAAAGCCTTATGACTGTACACAGGAAGGCACTGTGGGAGGTATTGCAGATATATGGGATAGGAGGAAAGCTGTTAAGGGCACTCAAGAGTCTTCATGAGAGTAGTAGAGCCTGTGTTAGAATTAGAAATGGAGAGAGTGAGTGGTTTGAGGTAAAGGTAGGGGTGTGTCAGGGATGTGTTATGTCACCACGGCTGTTTAGTTTATACATGGATGGGGTGGTGTGAGAGATAAACACAAGGGTAATGGGTCAGGGATTGGAAAGGGTTAAAGAAAATTAAAATAAGACAGCTGTTGTTTGCTGACAACACTGCTTGTAGCAGGATCATAGAAGGGATTAAGGAAGTTAGTGATAGAGTTTGGGAAGGTGTGCGAAAGAAGGAAATTGAAGGTAAATGTGGATAAAAGTAAGGTGATGAGATGTACAAGGGCAGGGGATGGTAGCAAATTGGAAGTGAGTATTAAGGGAGAGAGACTGGAAGGAGTGGATAGCTTTAGACACTTGGGTGCGAATGTGGCGGGAAAGTGGAGGTGGAGGTAGTATGTAGTTTGAGAGAAGCAGGTAAATGCCTTGGGTGATTAAAAAATATAATTAGAGATAGACATTTGGGAATAGATGCTCAGAAGAGATTATATGAAGGGATGATTGTGCTGACAGCACTGTATGGGGGCAGAGACATGGAACATATGAGAAGAAGAATTTAAATGTGTTTGTGATTAAATGCCTGAGAAGTATGGTAGGGGTTACTAAGCTAGATAGAGTGAGAATCAAGGAGATGAAGAGGAAAGCAGGTGTGGAAAGGGAGGTAGGAGAATGGAATGGAAAGAATGAGTGAAGAAAGATTATCAAAAGAGGTGTGGAAGGCAGAGGTGGAAGGAGTGAACATGAGGGGGCAACCAAAGATGAGATAGATGGATGGGTTTAAAGGGGCATTGAGAAAGAGGGGAATGTCTGTTGAGGAAGGAAGGGAGAAGACAGACAATAGGGGTGAATGGAGAATGGTTGTGTATGCATGATGCTGTGATGCATGAAAGAGAGTTGGTGGGGGATGGGGGGTTGAGGGAGTATGTATGAATGATATTTTGACACAGCCCAAATGGATTTTTCTCCATCTTCTCTTTTCTGGATGAGGAGCTTGTGGACCCCCCCCCCCCCCTAGACTGTTGCCAGTAGCTTGAAGGTCATGGGCAATGGATTGATTGATTAATGGTGACAGTGGGAAGGCTGAAGTAACTAGACCTTTGTAGCTTGCTATATTACCTGTGTAGTACTGAAGAAGATACAACTAATTTGAAAACTATAAATTTCAGATTATGACTTGTGCCGTCGCCGTATATTGTCCCTGAAACTACCAGGAGAACCAGAGAATCTCACTGAGGATGAGCGGGAATTGCGTGTAAAGGGAATTGTGAATGTGAACTTGAAAAACATGACCAGAGCACTTGGAGCATTGCTTAGGTCAGACACTTAACAATTTTCAACAAATGCAATTCATTACATTTTTCATTACATCATTTACCACAAAGATAACTAAAAATCTCACTTACCCCTTTCACCTTTTCCTTCTGGACCAGGTGTATTACAGGTACCTATTGTGGGTGGTTTAGTACACATACATAGTGAAGGCCCTTTCCCCCTTATAAGGAAGTGCCCAGGAGAAAGGACACACTGTATCCCATCAACTTTCGTATCCGACCTAGATATGGACCAAAAGGTCTCCTGTCGGCATGCTCCGCCTTTGTAAAGAGACATCCCTGTCCCTAACCACACTGTTTAGGCTGAAGGCAGTGCAGAAACACATTGCTCCTGACAGAGCCTGACAGAGCTGGTTTAACCCCCCTCCCCCCCACCACTTCACTTCCACTTAAAGTTATTTACCAAACAGAAAAGAAGAACATCCCTGTCAGCCATGTTAACCTTTTATCTATTCACAATACTCATCCATTCATTCCAATCATTTTCACTCTCTTCTTTGTCCCACAGACATTCTTCATGCATACAAGGATCCTTTTATTTATTCCATTTACCTTGTCCATGGTCACTCCATCCACTTCTGTCCACATTCACTGCTACTCATCTCCAAAACCTATCAGCATCCAGTATTTTTTATATACTTACCTAATTGTAGTACACAGGAACGTAGCAACACTCATTGGGTCCAATCTCCTATTTTCTAATTTTCTAACATATCTAGACTCAAATTTATGTACAGTTCTAACTTAGTTTATATCCTTGATGTTGAATAATTAGTATTATTGTACAGAACAACATAATTTCATTTATGTTCATTTTGTTTTAATATGTATTAATTAAATGATTTATACCTACATACACTTAACCCTTGTCTGTTATTTGCAAAAGTCCGTTATTTGAAAATCGGGTCTGTCTGTTACCAATACTGGATACCGGACATAAGTCCGTTACATAGAAAATTGTCTGTTAGGTTTTAGCGTGCACGCATGTATTAGATATGTAATAAAAAGCCACAGTACATATGTATAATGATGTACATTACATATAAAGAAGAAATTGAACCATTTCTTACCTTAAATATAGTTGCTGCTATTTACATATGTACAGTACAGGATTTCCATTGGATTAGTGCTGCCAGCCAGGGCTGCCAGCCTTGTAGCTGGCGGGGCTTGCTGGTGCATCAGCTGTATCCATGGTGCCATGGTGGGGGCTGACAGGGCACACTGGGCTGGCTGGTTCATCAGCTGTATCCATGGTACCAGGCTGGGGGCTGGCAGGCTGACTGGTGCATCAGTTCCTATTGGTCAAATTTTCATTTTACGGACTTTGTCCGGTATTTGACTGTTACTATCGGACACCTATCGGACAAATTTTCATTTTACAGACTTCATCTGGAATTTCACTGTTATTACTGGACACACTTTTTTTGTCTGCTAAATTGAAAGTCCACTAATTTGAGGTCTGCTAAATTGAGGTTTGAGTGTATAACATGTTTATTTTTGTTAAGGTTCTGTTAGGTATTTACCTAGTTGTATTATACGGGAAGGGAGCTATGCTTGTGGTGACCCATCTTTGTATCTTTCAGCATCAAGATTTTTCTTAAAATCATGAATAGTGTTTGCACACACTGTAGTGACTATAGGGTACGCAGGGATTGAAACGAGGTTCTACTTAGTTGATGCTGGGTGCAGGTCATTCTAAAAAGAATGTTTTTATTGTATTCAATTTGTACAGACTACAAAATACATAAGTAACAACAAGTAAATTGAGCCGTAGCTCCCATATCACATATTGACTTTAAATATACAATCCTTATAGCCCAAATTTGTACACACATACTGAAATTACTACATTCACACTTGTCCCCTTTTTGTAAAGAGGAACTATACAGGCACCCCTTCAGTCCTCTGGCACTCTACCCTCTCTCCAGCAAACATTAAATAATCTCACCAACCAGTCCACCATCACTGAACCTCCCTTTTTCAGACATTCTGCATGACATCCATCCAGACCAGGTGCCTTACCTGCTTTCATCATCTTTACAACTGCCTTCACCTCATCCTTCCTTATTTCTCCTCCATTCTCCTCACTCATCACTCTCATTTTCTTCGTATTTCCCACTGCAGCTATCTTTCCTTCCCTGTCCTCCTTCACATTCAGCAACTCCCTAAAATATTCTGCCCATCTTCCCCTCACTGCCATCTCTTCCATTATCAACTCTCCATCTGTACCTTTTACCTTTTCTTCCCTACTTGATTCGCCTCCTCTTCCTCTCTTAATTTCTTTCCAAAACATCTTTTTATTACTTTCAAAATTTTCTGTCATACTCCTACCCCATTTCACATCTGCTCTCCTCTTTGCCTCCTTTATGTACACACATACACTATTATTACAATAACCAAAACTTATGTTGACTTACGAACTCATGTATCTCCTCTGGTCCCTGCGTCTGTTGACTTATTTGACACAACTATGAACAAGTGATGACTTGGCGGCACAATACATGGCTTGTCCTTTTCTCTATCTATGTAGAACCCACTATTGGGTGACTTCTTAACCAATGTAGTTAGAAAGAAGGCAACTTTATGATTACTGCCCACGCACACGCTGTCCGTCTCTCCCCCACACACCCGCCCAGGTCAATGCCGGAGACGGGGGGAAGTAGTACACTGATCATACCGTTACTTTGGCAGATGTACAACATTCAAATTACTTTCTCCCCTTCTGATTTCTCACAAAGAAGGTAATAACACAATTTTATGTCCATGGACGTAACACACACTGTTTCTTTATCTAAATCATTCCAGGTATCCAGTACTCTATGTGGGAAGCTATTTTTTTTCAGATATCTTCTATAGTTATCCTTTTTGAGTTTCTTTTCATGTCCTCTTGTTTTTCCATTGTCCCATTTTAATAAATCATTCCTATCCAGGATTTCCATTCCTCTCATGATTCTTATTAGTTTCTTGTGTGGTATATAACATAGTGTGCAAACACTATTAAAGATTTTAAGAAAAAACTTGATGCTGAAAGATACAAAGACGGGTCACCACAAGCACAGCTCCCTTCCCATATAAGTACCACACAGAAAACTACTAAAAAAACTGGAACACATAGGAGGAATACAAGGAAACCTACTAAAATGGATAGAGGACTTTCTGACTGGTAGAAAGATGAGAGTAGTGCTCAGAGAAAAATATTCAGATTGGAAAGAGGTGATCAGTGGAGTACCGCAAGGATCTGTGCTGGCACCAATAATGTTTGCTATCTATATGAATGACATGGATGAGGACGTGAACTGCTACATGAGCTTCTTTGCCGATGACGCCAAACTGCTAAGAAAAATAGAAACTGATGAGGACTGTGAAGCACTGCAAGAAGACCTAAATAGGGTATGGAACTGGAGTCAGAAATGGGAAGTGGACATTAATACTAAGAAGTGTAGCATAATGGAGTTTGGAAAAAGCAAAAACAGAATATCAGGAAAATATACAATTGGAACCAAAGAAGTAAAGAAAGTAGGATCCGAAAAAGATTTGGGAGTAATTATCACGAACGACTTGTCCTATGATATACAGATTAACAAAATTGTCGGGGAGACTTACAACTTGCTAAGATCAATAAAAGTGGCGTTTACATACTTGGACGAAGACATGATAAAAAAAATATTGGTTACATTGATAAGGCCTAGATTAGAGTATGCAGCGACATTGTGGTCCCCCAGTACCAAAAAGAATATAAAGAAAATAGAAAGAATCCAAAGAGCAGCTACAAAAATGGCACCTGCACTTGCAAACCTATCATACGAGGAGAGATTGGCTAAACTGGAGTTACTGACACTGGAGCAAAGAAGAGAGAGAGGTGACCTTTTGACCATCTACAGAATCATGAGAGGCACAGAGGTACTCGATAGAGAGAACTTACTTAACTGGGACAAAAGAAACACAAGAGGACATGGAAAGAAAATAAAAAAACATAGCTATAGAAGAGAACTGAAGAAAAACAGTTTTCCTCATAGAGTTTTGGACACTTGGAACAAACTGGACAATGAAATAGTATGCGCAAAAACCATTCATGAGTTTAAAAACAAACTAGACACTGCAAGATACAAAGGCGGGACATCACGAGCATAGCTCCCCTTCCTGCAAAATACAACTAGGTAAATACGACTAGGTAAACTAGGTAAATATACCGGTAGTTGTATTTTGTGGGAAGGGGAGCTATGCTTGAGGTGTCCCGCCTTTGTATCTTGCAGTGTCTAGTTTGCTTTTAAACTCATGAATGGTTTTTGCGCATACTATTTCATTGTCCAGTTTGTTCTAAGTGTCCACTACTCTATGTGGAAAACTGTTTTTCTTCAGTTCTCTTCTGTAGCTATGTATAAGCCAAGTGTTGTTTGCACCCTGATACACAAATAGTTCCATGTTTCAATACTTGATTTCCAATTATCATATTTAGACTTGAACTCATGTATTGTTTGAGCTTGGGCTATATCATCTTAGCTATTCCACATATTTATGCATATATATGGAAAACTATTTCTTCACATTCTTTAGACATGTGGTCTTTTTTAATTTGTTTCCATGACCTCTAAAAGCCTTCCCATCTTTAATTAGGAGATCTCCTCTGTCAATGCAGTCTACTCCCATTTGTGACCTGAACACTGTAATCATATCACCTCTTGTTTTTCAATCTTTCAAAGTTGGCAGAGTCAGTACTTTGAATTTTTCCTCGTACGGTTTATCTGCCAGGCTGGGGACCAGTTTGGTTGCTGCCCTTTATGTTCTCTCAGTCTTGCTTATATCCTTTACTCTGTCTGGGGACCATACCACTGTGGGTTTGTGTATGTATTTATCAACTTGTACTGTACAGGAAAGGAGCAACTCTTGTTGGGTCCTATCACCTATTCTCTAGTTTTATGATATATTCAGACTGAAATTCATGTACAATGAATTTGAGTCTAGGTTTGTTAGTAAATTAGACAATAGGAGACAGGACAAAATGAGCATTGCTCCTTTCCTGTGCACTACAATAAGGGAAACACACAAACATAGATGGATTAATCTCAGGATTAAATGAACTAAACAATTACCTGTCAGAAGCAAAACCAGACATAATGGGAATTGTGGATTAGACAAAATTAAGGGGTTCACTAGTACCAGTGTTGGACATGGATTATATAATCACTGGATTAAAAATAGAGAGGAGAAACAAGGTGGAGGAGTCATGTTCCTGGTTAAGAAAAACTTAAATGTGACGAAAGTTACAAATGGAGAGAACAGGGTAGAGACGATCACAATAAAGCTTTGAAGATAGTGGCATGAAAAGCTGAAGGTTTGCAGTGATTTATGCGCCCCCAAAAATGAAGTCTTGGAGAGAGAGATCATTCCTAAATGTTAGATGATATGAGATCTTCATTAAACTAGATGTTGAACGATGGAAATAAAACAGTACTCATGGGACTTTTGATTTTTGAAATTTGGGAATACAATTCCCCCGGGCTTTTGAGAGAGTGTTGAAGGGTGATTTGGTGTAGGAGTGTAGGAAAGCTTTGACATTCTTTACTGTCCCTTCACCTTCTGTGAACATTTCTTTGAGCTGTGCTAGTAAAAATTTTCAGGTATTGTCCTTCTCTGGTTTACTAACCTTAAAAATATTTGACCAATTTAGTTCAACTTTACTCAGCCAATACAGTAATTGGAAATCAAGGGTATAGACTAAGTTGGACTTGTACATGTATTTGAGGCAAGGTGTGATAAATTGGAGACTTAAGAGATGGGACCCAACGAGCATCGCTCCTTTCCTGTATACTGCAATTAAGTAAATACAGTATATTTCCAAATTTTACATCTGAACAAGTTCTTCCAGGCACCAACCCAACTGAGGAATTACATACTAGACAAGTAGTAACCACATTTGTTGAAGCGCATTCAGGTCACCACCCTGCAATTCATTTTTTTTTTTTTTTTGCTTTCAGGTTCTTGTCAGATTGCAGTATTGAATTACATGCCGAAACCAACTTGAACTCCACCTCTGTGTTAGGACTTCATGTGTATGCTATGTAAGTTGATATTTTATGTACTGTCTCATTCTTGTCCCACTCCTGCAACAACACAGTATATCTTCATTGAGCGAGTTGTGAGCCGCCAGTCTGGTGGCCATAGCTAGTTACTTTCAGGCAGAAACTCTCCTGTAAAGGGGACTTTGGGAAATGGATTGATTGATGGGTTGTATAATAAACATGATATTATTTTCACTTCATGTGATTGAAGATGTTTTATTCAAAACCATGGAATATTTTGTAATGTGCAGTTAACCTTATACTTAGTAGGAAGCATCCCTGTATCAGAATGAAACTATCTCATATGTACATATACAAAGGGCTTTTTTCCCCCATACAAGGGAGGTAGCCAAAGTCAAAGGCATAAATCCATTCCCATCCATTTCATCCCCACATACTCCAATTACATTCACCAACCCTCCCTCCCTCTTTTCCTGGCTCTTCCTGGATGACTGTTCATCCCTGCATTTTGCCCACTGCCCTGGGTCAGAAGCAATTCAGCAAGACAGCACATCTACAGCAAGGCTGCTTTATTTAATTGGCAACCCCCCCTCTCTGTTCCCTCATGGAGAAAGAGAAGATGGGGATAAATCCCTTAGGGCTGCTTCAAAATATCGTTCACACGGATTTTGAGAAACTCGGAATATTTTTTCAAAATGCAAACTGGGAAAATTTAGTTTAGTGTACATGAATTCAGATCTAAATATATATACATATACCAATGGCTTTTTCCCCCTTACATGGGAGATAACTAAAGTCAAAGGCATAAATCCACTCCCACCCATTTCATCCTCACATTCCCCACTCCCATTCACCACCCTGTCTGGGGTATTGGCTACATGTTATTGTGAGGTTAAAAGATGCTCAGTAGTATGCAGCTGATACTTTAGGGTCTATATGGGGTGCCCCTACAGACCAGAGCCACATATAATTTTGTCTGTGATAGAGGAAATCTATTCATAGAGAAATGATGCTATTTTATTATACCACGACTCACCCTCTGTTATGTTGCCCACCCCCCCTCTTAATACTGTTCTGTACCACTTCTCTGAGTATATATTTCCTTTTTTGCCGAACCCTTTGATAGTGGAAGAATAATACTGCCACCGAGTGTTCCCACTTGAGCCATAAAAGGTGACAAAAACGGGACATGGATAGGACTAAGCATCCTATTCTCTGTAGCCCCATAGTGGACATTCCTAGAAAATCAAAATATGATAACTAGAAATCAAGAATATAGATATCATTTGGGACTGTACATGAATTTGAGACTAGTTATGATAAATTGGAGACTGGGAGATGGAGTCCAGAGAGTGATACTCCTTTTCTGTATACTATGATTAGGTAAATGCAATTAGGTACATATGTAAATATACAACCATACTGTCCTGTAAATGGAAAAACTGAGGTAAGTTGAACCCTCCTGCAAAGAGAGGACACCCATACTTTCAATGAAAATTGTTTGGTGATTTTCAAAATCTCCCATAAACTATTCTTAATGAGTTTTTATTTTGGTTTTGATAGCAAACCATCAATTTGTTTTTCATTAACAGGAAAGACTTTCTGTATATAGATGAAGACACCCTGAAGGCCCTGCACGTCTTTACAGAAGACCAACACCCTTCTGCCTTCAAGATGGGAAAGAAGAGAGCTAGCAAAGAAGGATTCAGTCTTTATGCTCTCCTGTGTCGGACTGCCTCACCAATGTCACGCCAGGTTCTCAGGTATGTGGAGAAGTCCGGGTATACCTTTGACACATCCCTCTTATTGAACAGATAACGGGATTGCTACAGAAATTCTATAAAGTTCAGGGTTTTGGGTATGTAGGAGTAAGGCATGTGCATTTTGGACAGCAGCATGAAACTAATCAGTCTACATACAGCTCTTGGGAACCACACTCAACCACACCTCCACTGCATGGTTCCCAACAATCAGGGAAGCATATCCATAATCATATCACTCACTGTTCCATCAACAAACTAAACAACAACACATTGTTGCATGCCAGACCCCCTGATGTCCATCCCTCCAAATCCTCTCTCCCCTGAAAGGACAAGGTCCACCTGGCCAGACTGCAGCACAGCCACCATCTGAGTTACCAGAAGAGACTAGATGACCACATCGCAGACAACTGTCCAGGATGCAATACTTCACCCCATGTCATACAACACATTATGGAAGACTGCATTGTACACAATCAGGCATGCCAACAACACAATATACACTCCATAAAGGATTTGTGGGAAAACCCCATTTGAGCCATGGCATTCCTCAGAGAGGTGGGGCTACTCAGCTAGATGGTCTAGGGAACAACAACTGCAACAATCAAGGAAACATAGACACCTTGTAAACTATATAGAATAAATCATTGAGGATGATAAACAGGATACACCAAAACTATCCTAGTAGAACAGCTACACACAGAAACCAAAATCCTCCCATTAGAACATCAAATAATAAAGTAGGTAGAGAGCTCTATGCAACAGCTTGTAACCCTACTCACCTCTCATATGACATCACATAAGCACAACCAACTGAAAAAAAGTATGCCAGCAGTATACTACCTAAATCCATCATTCAACTCATCACTCGTTGTCTCTCTAGCAGTAGATCCACAGCTTACAGGAAACTGATCAGGACCATATGTGCTTAGAGGAGAGAAATTTTGTTATATGGGGATTGTCAGTGTGGGCCATTGTAGTATACAGGAAAATAGCTGTGCTTGTTGGGTCTCATCTCCTACTCTGAGTGACGCCATATTCTGTGAACTTTTACTAATTTTTCTTCACTCATTCCTTCCATGTGGTCAAACCATCCCAATACTCTTTCATCAACTCTATCTCTCATCTCCCCTTCCACATGCATTCTCCTCCTCACCTTGTTTCTCACTCTATCCAGCCTGGTGACCCAATCATACGTCTCAGGCACCTCATCTCAAACACATTAAAACTACTCCTCTCTTCCTTTCTTATGTTCTATGTTTCTGCCCCATACAGTGCTGTCGGCACAATCTTCATACAATCTCCTCTTAGCATCCATTCCCAAATGTCTATTTTTCATTACATTTTTTAAAGCCCCAAGACATTTACTTGCGCTTCTCAATCTCCATTCTACCTTCAGCTCTACTCCTTTCCTGCCATATTCACACCCAAGTATCTAAAACTACCCACTTCCTCCAGTCTCTCTCCCTTAATACTCACTTCCAGTCTGCTGCCTGTTTCTCCCATTGTACATCTCATCACCTTACTTTTACCTACATTTATTTTCAACTTTCTTCTTTTGCACACATTCCCATACTATGTCACTAACTTCCTCACTCCCTCCTCTTATCCTGCCACAAGCACAGTGTCATCAGCAAACAACACTTGGTTTATCTCCCACTTTTCCCCATTTTCTTTAACCATTTCCAATCCCTAACCCATTACCTTGTGTTTACCTCTCATACCACCTCATCCATGTATAAATTGAACAGCCAAGACAATATAACACATCTCTGGCAAAGTTCCACCTTTACCTCAAACGACTCACTCTCTCCATTTCTGATTCTAACGCAAGCTCTACTACTCTTGTAAAAACTCTTGACTGTTTTTAACAGCTTTCCACCTATCCCATATATCTGCAATACCTCCCACAGTGCCTACCTGTCTACCCTGTCATAATCCTTTTCCAAATCCATAAAGACCCAAAAAATATCCTTACCTTTTCCTAACGCTTTCTCTCATGTCTGTCTTACCACAAAAATCTGAATCATGCAATCCCTACCTGTCCTGAATCCACACTATTCCTCACCAATTACTCCCTCTGTTCCTCTCCTAATCCTCTCAGTCAAAACACTCCCATAAGCCTTCCCAACTATACTTAAACTAATCCCTCTGAAACAGTGGCGGATCCAGGATAAGAATTTGGGGGGGGGCTGACCTGAATTCCTTCCTCTGAGTAGTCTGATGTATCAGAAGTCTGGAGTATACTTAATAAGGTTTTTCAGATTTTTCTGTATTTTAGACATATATAATAGAATAAATATTCGTTTTATATTGTTACACGCTTGTGCTAGTCAGTGATAAGGCACTGGCACGCGTATACTCTCGCATAGACAGAAATTATTGTAGGATCCGTGTGTAGTGTTAGTGCACATGGACTCATGGAAGTAATAAAAAATAGAAGTAGCTTCAAAAACAGAAATACAAACAAAAACGTGTATGAACTTCTGAACCTGTTAATAAAAGTATTTAAATTACATTAATAACACATAGCATTGTTCATGGGATCTCACACGAACATCAGCCTCCTGTTTTTTTTTTTTGGAGGGGGCAAATACACTGATTACACTGTCTATTTCTGTCAGAATCTTTCACCAGTTGTGTCGATTCTTGACTGTCCATTCTGGTCATTCTCCCTTCCTCCACTCTTCGCGCTTCGGAGTTTGAGTTTCGAAGTTTCGGAGGTTTGAAGCTTCAGAGTTTCCAAGTCTTGGTATTTGATGCTTCAGAGTTTCGAACTTCGATTACGCAAATTGGTGATACTCTTGCAAACCACTTAGTTTCTTCAAACTGTAATTGATGTATTAGTTAATGAGCTGTTTATGTATATGTATAATTCAGCCAAATTTTACGAGTCACAAGTGATCTGTGACACTCGCCCACGCAATGTCTAACCAATTACTCCAGTAATAATTACATAGAGACACTGATATGTAATTGAATTGAAATCTAACTGCACAACTATAATATTCTATAAAAGTACAATTACTACACTTTTACGTCTTTCTCGAGCAGTCGGGACATCAGGTCAGCTCCAACATTTGAACTTCCTTTGATGTACCGGATGACCACGTTGAACTGCTGGAGGTACAATGCCCACCTCATGATTCGGGCGTTGGCGTTCTTGGAGGTCTTAAGGGTCGAAAGAGGCAAGTGATCAGTCTCTAAAATAAATTTATCTCCATAGAGGAAATAATAATACTTTTTGATGCCCTCTACAACTGCAAGCAACTCCTTTTCCACCGCACTATAGTTCAACTCCGCTGGCTTCAGCTTCCTACTATGATAACTAACAGGAAAAATATCCCCATCCCTTTCTTGCATCAGGATAGCTCCAATGCCTTCTTGGGACGCATCGGTCCGGAGGATGAAAGGCTGGTTGAAGCCCGGTAGTTGAAGTATCGGCTCCTTGCAGAGGAGGTTCTTAAGCGTCGTAAACGCTTCCTCCTGTTCAGGCCTCCATGTCAACTTATTAGGAGCATTCTTGTTGAGAAGCTCTGTGAGTGGCAAGGTGAGGACAGCAAAATTCGGAATGAACCTGCGGTAGTAGCCCACAAGTCCCAAGAACGATCGGACCTGTTTCTTCGTGGTCGGCCGAGATGTATTCTTGATCTTCATTATCTTGCTATCCTGGCATCCACATTGTCCTTCACCTAAGGTATGTCCCAGGAACTGTACTTCCTGTTGGAAAAGTTCGCATTTAGATGGCTTGACTGTCATATTCACTGAACTAAGTCTCTTAAGTACCTTCTCCAGGATCTCCAGATGTTCCTCGAAGGTAGAAGAGTGGATGAGTATATCGTCCACAATTGCTTCCACTCCATGGATGCCGCGCAGAACTTGACGCATGGCACGGTTAAAAACTGCTGGGGAGTTGGTAAGTCCAAAAGGTAGTACTTTGAACTGGTAAAGTCCGTTGGGTATTGCGACTGCCGTGACCTGTTTGCTTCTCTCCTCCAGCGGAATCTGGAAGAATCCTTTCGCCAAATCCATCTTGGAAAAGATTTTGGAGTTGGCGGCCTTTGCAAATATTTCCTGCTGATTGCTCATTGACTCTGCATCCACCTGGGTTACTGCATTTACTCCGCGGTAATCTCCACAGATTCGTACACCTCCATACTTCTTGCGTACAACGCCTATAGGACTGCAGTAGGGAGATGATGACTTCTCTATGATGCCTGCAGCTTCCATGTTGTCTATCTCCTTCTTGACCGCATCCACCAGACGAATGGGTATCGGGTATGGCTTCAATCTGACGGGTACGCTGCTTGTCAGCTGTATTTCGTGGCAATCCACCTTGGCGACTCCAGGCTTATCGGAGAACACTGCTGAATGTCGCTGGAGAATAGAATTTATACGTCTCTTCTGCTCTGGACCAAGCCTCGGAGGTACTTGCACATCCTCCACCGTTTCGCCTTGAATAGCTTCACGGATAAGGGGTGCGCAATCTGTCAATTCCTCAACCTCTGGTATAACCACGGCAGCAGAGACCATCTGCGACTGCTTAAACTGGCCTTCGACAATCTGCAGACACTCGTACTGTTCAGGTGATAGCACACGATCTCCCCTATTCAGCAAACATTCTTGACCAACTGCCGAACATGTAACTTGAGGTGTGTAATATTTCTTCAGCATGTTAATGTGGAACCTCTTTTGGTCTGGTATCACTTGCACTGAGGTATTTGGCTATTTCAAAAGGTCCTTGCCACTGCATCAGCAACTTGTTGTGTGCGGTGGGTAGAAGGAGGAGGCACTGTTCTCCTTCCTCGAGGATCCTCAGCTTTGTTTTCTTGTCGTAGTATGACTTCTGGACTTCCTTAGCTTTCAGTAGCTCTTGCTTTGCTGCTTCACAGGTCTCCCGTAGTCATTCGGCCAAGTTCTGCACATATGTGTAAGTTGTCTTCACTGTGGGGTCAGGCTCTTCTTCGTCCCAGAGTTCTCGCAGTACTTGCAGAGGACCACGAACTGACCTGCCGTAGACTAACTCAAATGGTGAGAACTGTGGTGAAGCTTGGGGTACTTCGCGGTTGGCGAATAGTAGAGGGGCGATAAATCGTGGCCATTCCTTAGGTTGCTCTGCTGCCATCCGCTTCAGCATCTTCTTGAGGGTGCCATTGAAACGCTCACAGAGTGGTAAGGGGTAGTCCTGAGCCCTTTTACAGCCAGTAGCCTCAGCAACTCTTCCATCATGACTGAAGTGAACTGGCTCCCCCGGTCGGACAACACTTGCTTAGGAATGCCCACGCGACAAAAGATTTCGAACATTGCTTCGGCGACAGTTATGGTTTCAATATTGCGAAGGGGTACTGCTTCAGACCATCTCGTTGCGAAGCCCACGCAGGTAAGGGTGTATTTGGCTCCGTCAGCTGCCCTTGGAATGATAGGTCCAACGATGTCCACAGCCACTCGCTGGAATGGCTCAGAGATCAGAGTGGTGCAGGCTTCACTCGGCCGCGATCTGTAGTCTTCTGACATACGTCACATGACCTCATCATCCTCACTATCTCTCTGCCTATCCCAGGCCAGAAAAATTGAGACTGAATTCTATCTTGAGTTTTCTGTACTCCCATGTGTCCACCTAGTGCAGCATGATGACCCAGCTTAAACACTGCCAGGCGGTACTTCTCTGGAACAACGAACTGTAGTCTCGAGTCCCCGCTTGGATACACCATACTGCGATAAAGTCTTCCCCTTTTCTTAAGGAATCTGGTTTCCGTTCCCCGAGAAGTTCTGCAATGTCCCTCTAGAACCTTCTTACAAACCATGGCAAGTGTGGGATCGGTCGTTTGCTCGGCAACTACGTCCTCACTATTTGCAAGATCTGAAACAGATGAAAGTATCAAAGGTTTTACCTGGTTGGTTGCTCTGGCGGCTCCTCTGGTAACCGCCGCTGCACAGGTTTGGGTGGTGTCTTCGTGTGAGCCGTAGCTAAGGGGCAGATCACCCGAGTCCCGTTGATAAGACTCACGGTTACATAATTTCCAGTGTAACTGTCAGGCGTTACAAGCCTCTCCTTGACACAACACCCCGTCGATCCGTTGTCCCTTAAGACTTCCGCGGTGACACCATTTACCTTGCCAGGCTGAACCAGGAGCCCTGTACCTCTGAGACTAGAACTCAATGCAGCTGATAAGTACACGTGTTGGGGAGTTGACACGGAACCGGCGGTGACACACTCTTCTTGCGGAATAACCTTTGGGGAAAATTCCTCAGGTGCTCCTCCGTGGTGCACTGCTGCTGCAGCCTGCTGATTCTTCTGACCCTTGTGACCTTTCCAGCCACCTTGAGAGTAGGGCTGGTTCCTCACTTGCTGTGGTTGGCTCTGAGGAGAAAAGGATTGAGTAAATCTTTGTGGTTTAGACTGCTGTGGAGATGACTGTGGTAACTTATTGTGGTGTTGGGCTTGCGTGTTAGACCATTGTTGTGTCTGAGAATGAACAGGTGGAGGCAACTTCTTGTGAAGTTGCTTCCTTGTGTGGTACCCATAAGCTGCGAAGTGTGCGTCGGCTAGGTCAGTCATTTGCTGGAGGTCCTTGACTTTCTGCGTCTTGAATTTAGCCACCAGCTCCGTGGGACACGACTTTTCCAGCTGGGTGCGCAGCATCAAGTCGCGCAGACCCTCGACAGTCTGCGGAGTCTCGTCCTTTTCCATCCAATGGTCCAAGTAACTCTTCAATCTAGCGCAGAACTGGGCTACCGTCTCCTTATCCTGCAACATAGCTCGCTGATATTGGTCACGCGCATCCTCCAATGTCTTACCATAAGCTAGAAGTAATGCTTTCTTCATACCTTCATAATCTCGCATTGAGGAGTCAAGACGGTGGATGATGTCGAGAGGTTTCCCGTCGAAGAGGTTCATAAACTCGACCTTCTTAACATCTTCGCTCAATTTGTACGTAGTCGCCACCACCTGGAACCTGTCAATAAAAGGCTCAATCGCTTGACCTACCTCATACTTTGGAATGTTGAGCCGGTGTGTAGAGAACTGGGTGTGAGCAACAGGGTTGACACCTGGCAAGCTGGTACCATCGGTCTGAGGTTGGGAAAGTTTGAACTGTAGTATCTCCTTCTCATGCAGCCGTTTCTCCTTTTCATGTTCCAACTTTAGTTTCTCGAACTCTCGTTCCTGCGCTCTGTTGTCCCGAAGTTGCTGTTGCCGTTTTCGGACGTACTCCCGGATTTCCTCAGTATCCTTATACCCCAGGGTTTCCGCCTCACTCGTCAATTCCTGCACGGACATGGCTCTCACACTTCTGTAATCAACTTCAATGTTACAATAAAAGTTTTACTGCCAGAGTGTGAATAACGCACAAGAAGGCCCCACGATGGGCGCCATTTATGTCAGAATCTTTCACCAGTTGTGTCGATTCTTGACTGTCCATTCTGGTCATTCTCCCTTCCTCCACTCTTCGCGCTTCGGAGTTTGAGTTTCGAAGTTTCGGAGGTTTGAAGCTTCAGTTTCCAAGTCTTGGTATTTGATGCTTCAGAGTTTCGAACTTCGATTACGCAAATTGGTGATACTCTCGCAAACCACTTAGTTTCTTCAAACTGTAATTGATGTATTAGTTAATGAGCTGTTTATGTATATGTATAATTCAGCCAAATTTTTACGAGTCACAAGTGATCTGTGACAATTTCAATATTGATTTCATTGTAAACGCCGAGTAGCGCCAGGCCGTTGAGGCTATCTTGACCCATAGTATTCCTTAGGTAGGTCTTCAGTCGCTTCAGGGTTGAAAATGAACGCTCGGCCTCTACGTTCGAGACTGGGAGCGTGATCAAAACTCAGAGGAGCTTGGCCAGGTTCGGATACATTCGGGTCTGGGCGTGGGCAAGGGCATCTCCAATGGATTCGAACTTCATTGTTGTTGAATACTAGCGCTCTGCTTCCACCTTCACGAGGCTCAAGGTCTCGATGTCAGCCTCATAAACCTTTGCCGCTTCCAGTACAGCAGCAACATCTCCGTCAGCGCTGCTGAGCAGATTCTTGATCTTGAAGCCAACAGGAATAGTATCATTCCCGAACCGGGTCTGCAGCTCAGTCAATACATGGTCGAGGAATGGGACCTATACACAGTGGCGGCGCCAGGGGGGGGGGTGCTTGGAAAAGTGGCCAGCCCCCCCATTAGCCCCCCCCCAAACTGAAATGAGCAAATTGAAAATTTAAAACACTCATTGAAATAATTTTATTAAGTGGAATTTTTAATTGCCAGGGCTAAAAATTTGTCAGCCATCAGTGCTAGCCCAACCATTAACCTCCTCCCCTTCTGAAATGAGGATAATATATGTATATTATCATATTACTATTAGCCCCACCAAAAATTTGCTCAGCCCCCCCTTAGCCTCCCCAACTAAAAATTCGTGGCGCCGCCGCTGCATATACAGATCTTCGGTAATACTCCCTCAGCTTCTGGAAGAGTAAATTCGCTCGCTGCGTTTGGCGCTTGCAAACTCGAGGTACAGGAATGGTGTCATGTGATGAACCGATCTCCTGGAGGAGCCCCTCTGCCTTCTTGAAGATGTTCTGGAAGCTGGTCAGTGCACCTTCCCGGGTCTTGTTTAGATGCGTCACCACATCACCAATCCTAGCGTACGCTGAGACTAGATCGACCATAGGGGACTGCAGGGCTCGGCTCGGCTCCACAGTGTGAGCTAGCACAGACTCAGCGACGGCGAGACCAATCAGAAAGCGCGGCTCTCGGATTGCTATTAGTAGTAGTCCCGCCGTCGCGTCCGAGTTGCTCTCGTTCTCCAGAAAGACGGCAATAACTGGCAGGAATTCCATAAACACAATGACCGAGTCGTGTCGCTCAACCCATCTAATAGCGCAGAGGCTGACCAGAAAGTACTAAAATCGATTAAATGAAATCCTTACAATGATTCATGGAAGAACAAATTTGGGGGGGGGCTTCAGCCCCCTCAGCCCCCCCCCCTGGATCCGCGCCTGCTCTGAAACTACTACACTCACACTTATCCCCATTTACCTTGTAAATCAGAACTATACAGGCACTCCTCCAGTCCTCTGGTGCTCTACCCTCTCTTAAACAAACATTAAATAACCTCACCAGGCAGTCCACCATCACTGTACCTCCCTTTTTTTAGACATTCTGCATGACACCCATCCAACCCAGGTGTCTTACCTGCTTTTATCATCTTAATAACTGCCTTCACTTCATTTTTCCTTATTTCTCCTCCATTTTCTTCACTCATCACTTTCATTTTCTTAGCACTTCCCACTGCAACTACCTTTTCCTCCCTATCCACCTTCACATTTAACAACTTCAAAATACTCTGCCCATCTTCCTCCTACTGCCATCTCTTTCATTATCATCTCTTGATCCGCACCTTTTACATTTTCTTCTCCACATGATTCACCTCCCCTTCCTCTCTTAATTTCCTTCCAAAACATCTTTTTATTACTTTCAAAATTTTCTATCATACTCTTCCTCCCCATTTTACACCTGCTCTCCTCTCTGCCTCCTTTATCTTGTGCTTTATTTCTCATCTCTTTTCTTTGTACCTTTCATATGATTCTCTTGTCCTATTTTGTAACCAATCTGTGAATGATCACTTTTCTTCTACAACCTTCTTTGCTTCATTGTCGCACCATTCACTACCCTTCCTTCTATTTCCTCCCATCTTCCTTGTTCCACATACCATCTTTGCACACCTTATTACTCCCTCCTTGAACCATCCCTATTCCACATCCATTCCTAGTTCTACTCTATCCTTCACTCCCTCCCACTTCTCTCTCAGCTTCTTTTACTCCTCCTTTTCTTTGACATTTAAGCAGTTTATTTTAAGCACCTCCCTAACTTCTGTCCTTTTCCTCTTTCTCCATCTATCCTCCATGCTCAACTTACCTTCCACCAAAAAGTGATCTGATATTCCCCCACTCTCTCTCCTTAGAACATGTACATCCTTAACTCTTCCTACTATTCCCCTGGTTACCACTTTATAATCCATTAATGCCCTATCTATCACCCTTCCATCCACTACCCTCTTCCATGTGTACTTATGCTTGACTTTCTTCCTAAACACTATATTTGCTGTCATCAGCTCTCTTTCTAGACACATCTCCACCATCAACTCTCTCCACTACAAATTTTTCATGGAATTCCAAACCTCCCAACCTTCCCACAAGGAAAAGTAGAACATGCTGACTGGAAGTGGTTTGGTGACATTATTGGGATGGATGGGAGTTAATAGTTGTGGAATAAGGATGAACCAGTGCTGCTGGGAGTATATACACAATAAATCCTCCATAAATTCAACTGCATCGAGTACAACTATAGTTCAACTTACTGGTTTTCCTGACTTCTGCTTCTATAGGAACTTTTCCACCCACTGTAATTTTGGAGATTCCTCTTCATTGTCTAAACTTCACCCTAATAAATATGTAGAACAATTTAGGCACACTTGTATTATCAGTAATACTATTTTCAGGCTATCTGGGGGGAAGAAACCTTTGGTATTATAAATAGACCCTTCTCAAACTTGCTTACAAAGATTAATGCTTGTATTTACAGAAAATTACTTCTCCGTCCAGTGCAAGATGTTGAGACTCTACAAGAAAGACACAGGGCTTTAGAATGGTGTCTAGAACCAGCAAACCAAGATATAGTGAAGCAATTACAATTATGTATGAGGCATATTCACAATGTCCCAGTAAGTTTTGTATTCATACATTTGGTGTGAAAATTTTGGATGCAGAAGAAACATTGGTACATTTTTTTTTTTATTTATAGGGGATATGGCCAGGTCAAAGCATAACCTCTATCCAACACCCATGCCACATCCATCCAAAAACCCATTCCATTCAATACCCTTCCCATCTGGGCTGATTTTGTATTAAGCTTCCTTCCTGTCAAGGGAGGGTAATTCCATTGAGGAAATTTATCAGTGTGGTGCTAGGGACAAACTAGATAAAGATAGGTTTCAAGATGGATGGAGCTCTTCCATGAGGGTAAGTGAAATTACAATTAAGTCAAAACAGTTGAGAGGCTTACTTTTGTCCCATGAGTCAAGATTACATTATCAAGAGCAAAAGCTTGAACAAGAAAAAGAAACAACTCTGGCTTAGAAAGCAGATATTGCTAAACTAAAAATGGAAAATGAAACATTGACAAATGAGAAAAAGTTTTCTCATTACTATTGGTTCATTTCCTACCCTAGAATTAAGGTCTCCCAATACCACTACATTGACATTTCTCCTTAATCCCTCTATGCACTCATTTAAATCCATCCAAAAAGACTACCTTTCCTCTACACTCTTCTCACTACCAGGCCCATATGCACTTACAAAAACCCACATCTCCTTTCCCAGTTTCACCTTCATCCACATTAACCTTGAAGAAACCTCCTTCCATTCCACCACATGTTTACCTATCTCGTCACTCCTGAGAACCTCCCAATTACACTCCCAAACTCACACTCGCCCCTCCCTTTCAACTTAGTTTCACTCAATGCCAACACATCCATCTTTCTTCTCACAAACATACTGCCTATTTCCTCCTCTTTACTCTTATCTGTACCACATCCACAAACATTAAAAGACCCAAACCTAAGGGTACTGGTTGGAAAACTCCTAGACCCTCTTATGCCCTTACTTTTTTTTAGGAATGTCCTCTTTGGGGCTACAGGGAGAAGGATGCCTAGTCCTAATCCCCATCCCATTTTTTGTTGCCTTTTATGACTAAAGTGAGAAGCTTGGTGGCAGTATTCTTTTCCCCCACCACAGGGTTAAGCAAAAAAAGGAAATGAATATTCAGAGAAATGGTACCGGACAGTAACAAGGTGTGGGGAGACAGCATAATGGAGGGACAGTTGCAGTATATTAAAATATGATCATTTCTCTATGAACAGAGGTTTCCTCTATCACAGACAATATGATGTGTGGCTCTGGTCCGTAGGGGTGCCCCATATAGACCCTAAAGTATCAGTTGCATGCTACTTTACCACAATAACATGCAGCCAATACCCCAGATGTAGAAAATATAAAATAAATTATAAAACATTAAAAAAATCATATATAGTGCCTGAATATGCAGTACAAATGCATACTGTAAAAATACAGCAGGCAGAAAAATTGTGAGAACCAGACATAGTAGAGATAATGCCTGGGTGATATAGGGAACAGCCACAAAAGTAACACCAGCCATGGTGGTCAGCACTGCTCTTAAAGGTGACAGGACTGGGGTTTGTATATGTGTCTGACACACTTCCAGTGGCAGGAATTTAAACAAGCACTTATGAGCAATTTTAATTCCCAGGTATGGGGATGGTTTCATGGAATAGAGTTGAAGGTATTGAGATTGATATAGATACTCATAATACCCAAAATATTAAGTACATACCAGTTACCTCCCATCTGTCCTCAATATAGATTAAAAGGTCTTCTGTTACCCTATTTTTCCATTGTAATCAATTGATGGTTACTCATAATACTAAGACTAGATGTTCTCTTGACAGCATGTGATAGGCCAGCTACAGCGTGTCCAGATGTCAGTCAGGGACTGGAAAACACTCCACACGGTAAGGGTAGGCATATTATTTTTGGGAAGAGCTACACAAAGAAAGAATGTCTCCATGCATACCAAAAGATCTTTTCCTCCATATAAAGGAGTTGACCTATTTATTGTATATAGGTAACTATACAAGTTGGGACCAAATACAAAATAACAATCTCATCAGCTCTACAGGAAATTCTAATTACACTCAATAAACAGTTCATAAGAACTACACTCAACTATAAAGTTGGTTAACCATTTCTTGTTATTATGAATATGTCCCTATGATATTTTTGGATAGTATGTTTCTGGGGACCTTGTTGAAAGCAGTATCTATGTCTATAGCAACCATAACTTTTTTTCTGGTGGGGCCTTTTTAGTAAACTTGTCCAGCATTTGTTGTGTAATCTTTGTGAGTACGGTAATATGCTGATAGAGTGGCCCCCCTTGAAACCATTTTGGTTGGAGGAAGTAGGTGTTTCTTATTTGACCCTTGCTGTTATCAGCCATTTCATTAGTTTAGGTATTGTGGATAGTAGTCTGTCCCAGGGTTTTCTGGTGGTTTGGATTATGTGATCACTTTTCCAAAAGTTTGGGGTGTTGCGTAACCAGAAATAGTTGAAAATGTCAGTTAAGGCTATTATAGTAGGAAGAAAATGCAAATTAACACAAAACAACCAAATCTCATGTATAAAAAGGCTATACAGTGGACCACAGGGTTCAGTATTTTAACATTACTTTTCAACCATTTCATGAATGAGCTCCAAATTCCAAAACCAAAAATAAACTCCAATGTTCTCTCATATGGAGATTACTTGATAATTATAACCCAGCACAATAAATACAAAGTAGCAGCAGAGAATGCCCAATCCTACATAGAGGAGGACCAGGCATTGATCCAGATGCCCAGGTATTGATAGGTGGGCACCCAGAGGAGGGTGTTGCCCTGAAGTATGAGATGGGGGTTGGGGGGAGGCATTGCTTCCTGTCCTCAAACTCAATGCTCTGGTCTTGGCCGTCGAGATCTTCAGTCCCAGCCTCTCACATTCCTAGGAGAGGCAATTGAAGGCCCTCTGCCTTGAGAAGGAGGCAGCCGCCCCTAATGGTCCCCAATGCGAAATCATCAGCATAACAGAAGAATCGAGCATCCTTCCCGAAATCAAGAAGAGCCAGGTTCTCTGTGAGCATATTGAAGTAGGTAGGACTGAGAACATCCCCCTATGGGGTCCCATTTTTCATACTGTGGTATGAGGATAGGTGTCCCTGAATGCACTCTCTCACTACTCTGTCCCTGAAGTAGTCTGTAATCCAGGTCATAAATGGCAGAAGCCCTTGCTAGCTTGAATGTTTTTTCCAGATCCTACGTGTTACGAACATTTTTGTAGTATTAGCAAATCTATAATAATGTTTATGCGTCATATGTGTACTGATTGGTATTACTCATGACTGTCTCTGGTCCCCTAACCCCTACATATATTGTCTGTGTAACTTAGTGTAGAAAATCAGTCTGTTGAGGACCACAATGGAAATAAGTTTACATGCTTTTTTGTGTTATCCTCAGCATTTGTAATTGTTATTTCAAACTATGTGTTCTTTTCATTATCTGCACTTCATGTATATTGATTCAATGCCAAATAATGGCGATCTCTCTGTGTCAGCTTTTAACTTTTTCACCTCAATGAAAGGAAGGCTGACTATGACCTGGCACTGTTGTGACCCATGGTCATTAAGGCCATAAGATCCATCCCCCCACCCCTACCCAAGCACAAGTTTGTACTACACAGCATGCTCTGTGAACCCCCTCACGGGAAGATGTGGCATGGCTTTTACAACCGCCAATGGGGTGACTGTGCTATGGAAAGTGAATGACAGAAGATCTACTCTTCAGATGGAGCTTGGTGCCACCTCCAAGGCCCTGGCCCATGCCTTCTCTGCTGGGCAGGGGGTAGTCATGATACACACAGACTTAAGGGGTACTGTTGACATCATTTGGCCTGCGGAGACAATGGCTAACTTCTATTTAACGACATCACTCCAGAACTTGCTTCATCTGTTGGGCCAGCATAAGAGGGCTGCAACATATCACTGGATCCTCAGTCACATCAGGATTCCAGGGAACACTATTGCAGATGATGCTACCAAGGCAGCGACGAGGTTCAGCATATTCATGCTGCCCCTGACACCCATGATCACGCGGATCAAGGTTGTTACCATCAGGAAGGCCAGATTAATAGTCGGGGCCTACCACAGCAGCAAACTTCATACTTCAGAATCAGTGATGTGGTACTACCTTGTCACTTGGTACGAGGTAGTCCACCTGCTTCTAGGTAGAAGGGCGGAATCTACTGTCCACAGGATCTGCCTAGGATATTGTTGTTGGTGGTAAGTGCTACGTGTGGGAAGAGACAATCATGAATGCTGCAAACTCTATGGGGCCAAGGCGCAACAGCCCCTCCACCACTACCTGCTAGAGTGTAGAACCATGGCCATCGTTTGTCTAGGACTCAACCTGGTATTCACTGTGGCAGTTGTGATGCTGTACCTCACTGTCTCTCCTTCTGCGGCAACTCTCAACTTCTTGGGGGCACATCCTCCCCTCTGGCACCACCTGTGGTTGAAGGGTATCCCCCCCTCCCTTGAGATCAGGGTGCCACCGCTAATAACAGTGGGATGGCATAGACAACAAAGCGTGTCTATGAACTGTTCCGGACTACCTGCAAGGTTAAGAACCGAGTGGTTGCCAGCCCCGCAAACCAAGAAAAAAAACAAAAAACAAAAAAAAAATCACTGGTATTCAGAAGATTTAAGGTAATTGTAAATACATGAATACACAAATAAAATTGATTAATCAATATTAGAAAAAAAAACAATAAAGATAATAAATAGAAAGCAAAAGTGTGAAAAAGTCGAACTTTGATAACATTGCAAAGAATATATTAATCAGAAATTTGTATTTGATGGCTAAAATTGAAAGTATATCAATAAAAGTAATCACTTGGAATTATGCACTGGTTAGTAGTCTCATTTCACCAATCATTTTCTTTTCTAAAATTAGAACACTAATGTACATTGTTTTTTAGGTGTTTCCTGCTTGATACCAACACTCTAATGTAAAGCACTTTCTATTGAAGACAACAGAAAGCAGTAGAAAAATTTATTTGAATTTAATTTCCACTCTAGGCTTTGTATATATTGATTTACTTAATTTTTTCCTACAATCCAGGCTTTATACAATGGAATTTCTATTGGAGAACTATGCCAGAAACAGTATCAGGATGTTGGGCTTCTACAGATGGTGAGGACTTATTTCATTAATGTTTGGTAGAAAGTATGAATAACCCCTTTGTTCCTATGGCTACTTCTCAAGCAAATAAAGATATATGGTTCTAGGCAGAATGGCATTATAATGGTTACCACCGTGCTAAGATGAAAGGGGAAAAATGGGTGTGGGGTGAGTAGAGGGTGAGTGCATGCATTGGCTGGCCACCTCCCTTATAAGGGGGAAGAAACCTTTTGGTATATAGGTAGATAGATGTAGAATATCTCGTTCAGTGAAAGGCCACCTTCATGTTCTTCAGCAGTCCATGTCTCCCCAACAATCTTACTTATATAGGTTTGTCAGGTGAAAGATTGTCCCTTATCGACAATGTTAAACAGTATAGACATGATGAAGCTTAGGGTGGTTTCCACAAAAGGAAGAAAAAGAAGATTACAAAGGAAGAGCATGCCGACAGGTGGCCTTTTGATCCATAACTATGTTGGATGCGGAAAAAAATAAAAGACAAATAGATGAACAAGTAGATAAAAGAATAAAATAAATAATGATGAATAAACAGACAAAAATAATGGTAACTTATAATAATAAATAAATGAATAAACAAAGTCAATATGATTACAACTAAATAAAAAATTGCAGGCATTGCAGCATATTTCTTGTGTGTTTATCTAGATAAACCTTAAAACTTTGAAGTGTACTACATTACACAGCCTCTGGAGGAAGTTTATCCCACTCATTCACTGTAGATTGGTGAAGTTGTTTCTGCCTACTTCCAAAATGAATATACTTCCTGACAGTTTGAGACCATTCACATTCATTGTAAATTTTTTTATCACATTTGATGTTGTCAATTACCTTTAGAATATTAAAAGGCTGTATCAAGTTACCCCCTGAATCTACTCTTTTTTAGGGAGAAGAGATTCATGTGTTTTTGTAGATTTTCACATTATTTGTTTCTGATACGTACAATGGGGAGCCCTTCCATCCCCTAACTACAAGGTATGGTGTGGAATTGTTACTTTATCAACATTGAACACAGCAAGACCACAAACATCCCAAGCTACTACAATCCTACGATGACGCAAAACTTCAGCTGGTTAGATTAGCTGTCTGAATCCTGGGTTATACTCATAGATTTCAATTGATGTGATGCCCTTTGGGATGACAATTTTCCTCACTTGTCAATAGGCCTAGCTGAGTAGCTGGACCTAGCAGACCCAGTACTCTTAATTGACGGTAGTCACACAAGGATCCCCTGGCTGGAGCAATAGACTGGTTCCCTCTGGATGACCCCCTATCCTCATTTCACCTCCCTATGGGTGTAACCATCCACTTGGCACCCACTATCTACCCACCTCCTGCACAAGAACACTTAAATCTGGATAGAGTGGATTGGAAGAAATACATAACCATTCACTCTGATGCAAATTACTCTAGACCTGAGTAAAAGTACAGAGGAATTACATGAAGAGTTCACCAACTTCATACTCACAACGGCTCATCACACCATACCCATTAAAAGACAACAAGAAAAACAGACAGGGACATTCCATGGTGGACCTCGGCCTGCAAAGATGATGTCCAATAGAAATGCCAGACTTACCATTGCTTCATCAGGGAAGGGTCTGAAGCCAGCCATGAGGCCATATGGTATGGGCAAAAGCATAATGTAGCTCCCCCAATACCATTACATTTACATTCTTCCTGAAACTCTAAACACTCATTCAAATCTATTGAACCTCCCTTTCCTCTTGACTTTTCTCCTTATCAGGTCAATATGCACTCACAAAAACCCACATCTCCCTTCCCAGTTCCACCTTCACCCACATTAATTTTAAAAACACTTTCCTCCACTCCACCATGGACTTTCCTATCTCATCACCTACCAGCAGAGATACTCCTTCCTCCCTTACCCCCTCATCACTCCCAACACTCTCTCCACCACACTCCCAAACTCAAAACCACCCCTCCCTTTCAACTTAGTTTCACATAATTCTAATACATCCTTCATCTTTCTCACAAACATATTGCTAATCTCTTTCTTTTTATTCCCATCTGTCCTACAACCACACATATTTAATGACTCGGATTTTAAGGTTCTGGTTGGAGTTTTCCTAGACCCTTTTGTGCCTTAACTCTTTGTAGGATGAACATACAGACAGCAGGATCCTTAGTCCCATTACTCTGTCCCACTTTGTCGCCTTTTATAACTCGCATGGGAATCACAGTGGCAGAATTCTTTCATCCCTCTACCACGGGGGATAAAAGAAGTTAGTCAAGAAGTGGTAAGTGACCTTTATGAATATCAATGCACAGAAGTTTCACTGTCCATAGATTAATCTCCAAGTGCGCAGTGGCTTGTTATAATCTTGTTAAAAGTGTGCCAAAATGAGTGGTGAGCAAAATAACAAGGTTGAATATTACTGTTATATTGTAAGTTTAATTTGTAGGATATAACACTGTTGGTGATGAAATACTCATCATTAGAATATATTGGAAAATGTTTTACTGAATGTTATTATATTTTTTTGTCATAAAAGAAAGGGTTGATTTATGATTTATCATAATATGTTTTCTCATAGGTTGGTGAATCTTTGACAGAGGGTCTTTATCATGCCATCTTCCTGATACAGAAAATTTTTGATGAGCAGGAATCAGAAAGGGCTGATCGTTTTGTTGTTAAGCCAGGCATTGACCAGACCTTGGATGAAAGTAAGTCATTGACCAGTGTGAATTTTGGTAAATATTAAGATGGTAATTGTATTTGTATCTTTGAACCATAAAAGTGACATCTTAAACATGTGCATTCAAGACTGCTGGTTGACTAGGAGATAAAAAACAACGAGACTCCCTTCATTGGTAGCAGTAGGTCTTGGTTTTTATACAGATCTGGAAGGTTGTGTATGTCAAACCTTTTAAGCTCTTAACTCGAGAGTGATTGATGTGCTGCAAGAGAGTGACAGGTGGTGGACTGTGTGTACTTCAGCTTAGGGAAGGCTTTGATAAAGTACCTTACAGTCAACCTATGTGGAAACTGGAGCATGTTAGAGGACTGAGAAGCAAACTACTAGAATGGATAAAAGAATTTTTTAAGGAAAGTTACATGAGGACAGTAGTAAAGAATAAAATGTCAAGATGGAGAGCAGTAATGAGCAGAGTTCCACAAGGTTCAGTGTTTGCATCAGTGATGGTGGACTGGATGGTGAGGTTATTTAATGTTTGCTGGAGAGAGGGTAGAGTGCCGGAGGACCGGAGGAGTGCCTGTATAGTTCCACTTTACAAGGGAAAAGGGGACAAGTGTGAATGTAGTAGTTTCAGAGGGATTAGCTTGTTAAGTGTAGTTGGGAAGGCTTATGGGAGGATCTTGATTGAGAGGATTAGGAGAGGAACAGAGGGAGTAATTGGTGAGGAACAATGTGGTTTTAGGATGGGTAGAGGTTGTGTAGATCAGATCTTTGTGGTAAGACAAATATGTGAGAAAGCTATAGGAAAGGGGAAGGATGTTTTTTGGGCTTTTATGGATCTGGAAAAGGCTTACGATAGGGTAGACAGATAGGCACTGTGGGAGGTTATGCTTCTAGGAGCTGTCAAGAGTTTTTATGAGAGTAGTAGAGCTTGTGTCAGGATTAGAAATGGAGAGAGTGAGTGGTTCGAGGTAAAGGTGGGACTTCGTCAAGGATGCATTATGTCGCCCTGGCTGTTCAACTTATACATGGATGGGGTAGTGCGAGAGGTAAATGCAAGGGTAGTGGGTCAGGGATTGGAGATGGTTAAAGAAAATGGAGAAAAGTGGGAGGTGAGCCAGCTGTTGTTTGTGGACGAGACTGCGCTTGTGGTAGGATCGGAGGAGGGATTGAGGAAGTTGGTGACAGAGTTTGGGAGAGTGTGTGATAGAAGAAAGCTGAAGATAAATGTAGGTAAAAGTAAGGTGATGAGATGTACAAGGGGTGAAAGTGGCAGTAGACTGAAAGTGAGCATTAAGGGAGAGCGACTGGAGGAAGTGGATAGTTTTAGATACTTGGGTGCAAATGTGGCAGGAAAAGGTGGAGTGAAGGTGGAGGTAGAATGTAGATTGAGAGAAGCGAGTAAATGCCTTGGTGGATTGAAGAGTGTAATGAGGAATAGACATTTGGGAATGGATGCTAAGAGGAGACTGTATGAAGGAGTGATTGTGCCAACAGCACTGTATGGGGCGGAAACATGGAACATAAGAGAGGAAGAGAGAAGGAGCTTGAATGTGTTTGAGATGAGGTGTCTGAGAAGTATGATGGGGGTTACTAGGCTAGATAGTGTGAGAAATGAGGAGGTGAGGAGGAGAACGGGGGTGGAAAGGGAGTTGGGAGATAGGATTGATGAAAGAGTATTAGGATGGTTTGGACACATGGAAAGAATGAGTGAAGAAAGACTAGTAAAAGAGGTGTGGAAGGCAGATGTGGGGGGAGTGAACATGAGGGGATGTCCTAGGATGAGGTGGATGGATGGGGTGAAGGGGGCTTTGGGGAAGAGGGGAATGTCTGTTGAGGAAGGACGGGAGAGGACAGAAGACAGGGGTGAATGGAGAATGGTTGTATATGGATGATGTTGTGACTGCATGAGGTGGAATGGGCGGGGGGATGGGGGGTGAGGTAGTATGTGTGAGCAAAATTTGACGCAGCCCGAAGGGATTTCTCCCCATCTTCTCCTTTTATGCATGGGGGGACGGAGAGGGGGGGTCGCCAATTTAATGAAGCGGCCTTGCTGTGGATGTGCTGTGTCTGGCGACACTGCTTCTGACCCTGGGCAGTGGACAAGGTGCAGGGATGACCCGTCATCCGGGAGGTGCTAAGATAAGAGGGAGGGTGGAGGGGTGTGGAGTGTATTCAGGGATGGAATGGGTGGGAGTGTTTTTATGCCTTTTCCTTTTTGGCTACCTCCCTTGTAAGGGGGAAAAAGCCTTGGTATATGTATGTATATTTCTTGCCCATGTCAGTGTCATGATGGAAGATACTGTTGTGCCAACATGTTTGCAGATGATACAAAAATCATGAGAAGAGTGAAAAATGAGCTAAGATTAAAGGGGAAAAAAATTGGTGTTGGATGGGTGTGGGATGTGCCAAGAGTGACTACTCGCCTTGGTTGGCTGCTTTCTTTATAAAGGGGAAAGTAAGATGTAATGTATGAAGTACTTACATAGATAAAAGTTTATTCTCTTCTTTGCTTATATTAGTTTAATTCAATAGTTTTTGGACTTAAAAAGATGTGAAATAGTTTACACACATTTGCCATAAAGTCTCTAGTTATACAAAATCCTTAAATATTTTAACTGCAGAGGAGGGAAAGAACATTTGCCCACAGTAAAGCACACTGTCATTTCTCTCTTTCTGAAGACAAGCGTCGCTTAAGTGGTCTAAGTGACCTGATGCATGAAGCAGCAAAACGAGAACTGCCTAATTTACCACAAGAAGTAGAGTCATGCTGTATGCTGTACCTTCCACATGTGGGTTACCTTGTAGCCTTCCCACCTTCCTCACAGCCTTTCTGGGATGAGCTGGCATCCAGTGGTTACTGTCTGCCCCACCTTAAGTTCATGTTCCGAACAGCAGATATGATTATATTTAAGAGTCAAGGTTGTGAAGGTAAGTAATGCCAGTTTTTAGTTGGAATATTAGTTATAGATGAGTTTTGGCCTGTAATTCTTGATTGCCTCTATAGTAATTGGGTTTATGAAAATCATTAGAAAAGCAACAACATACATTCATGTACCAAAGGCTTTTTTCCCCCTTACAAAGGAGGTAGCCAAAAAACAAAGCCATAAAAACCACTCCCACCCACTCCATCCCTATCACACCCCACTCCCCTCCACCCTCTATGACTGTGTGGGAGTCAAGACAAAAATCTTCCATCCATTTCAATAACTTTCCTTATACACCACCTATTATTTTGATTTTTCTTAGTAGTTTTTTGTGTGGTACTTTATCAAATGTCATTTGTAAATCTAGGAAAGCACAATCAGCCCATCCATCCCTTGTATTATTTCTATTAGCTTCAAGTAAAAGCAAATCAAGTTAGTGGCACATGATCTTCCGTGTCTGAAGTCAAATTGTTTTTTATTCAGTATATTATTTTCTTTCATATGTTTAATCCATCTACTATTGATAACTTTTTCACATATTTTTCTATTGTGCTTGTAAGGGAGACTGGTCTATAGTTAGTTGGGTTTTCCTTTCCCCCCCCTTTATATGTTGGTACAATATTTGCATTTTTCCAATCTTGTGGTACCTTTCCTTCTTTGAGTGAGTAATCAATTATCTTATATTTTGTGTGTTAGTTCATCTATACATTCTTGAACTAACAGACAAAATATATAAGATAATTGATTACTCAAAGAAGAAAAGGTACCACAAGATGTCAGTGTATGTGTGTGATATCAGTTTTACTATGTTGTATAATGAGAAATATCTAACATCTCTCCTAATATTGCATAAAATTTATTGGTCTTTTTGTTATCATATTTCTGTATTGATTAATTGGTGGGTCACAAGTTCGTTTATGTATTTATTTATCTATTCATTAATTTTGTGTCACTATGTATTTACCTAGTTGTATTTTGCGGGAAGGGGAGCTATCCTCGTGGTGTCCCACCATTGTATCTCGCAGTGTCTAGTTTGCTTTTAAACTCATGAGATAAATTAATGTTGCTTATATTTGTTTCGTGGATGTTGAGGTTTCATGAATAATTATTGGCTATATATTTTTTTGTAAGGTAATCTGCTGTTCCTATCATTACCTATCATTACTCTTGTAATTTGATAATGGAATTTTGTGAGTTTTGTGTTGGCTTCAATGAGTTGACTGAGTTTAAAACAATGTTTGAGTTGGTGGTTTTTGTATGTAAATACTACATTTCATGTATGGGTTTTGATTATTGTTTATGGTATGGAATAATGATTGGCTATCTTTGAGTGGGAAGTTTTGTTATTTTATCTTGATGTGTTTTTCTTTAATTTTGTGTGAGATCTTTCTGTATGTTGGTTGGGTTTGTCACAGTTATATCATTTCAGAGTTGAGTTTGTAAGGTGAGAATATTTTATATGTTTAGGTGAAATGCATGGAAGTTTGTGCAATCTAACTTTGAGTTTAGACTAATGTATATTGGAGATGGTTCTACTATGTTAGCAATTAATGGAATTACTATAGTTTTGAGTTGGATATTATTATAATGTGACTGTTCATGTAACATTATATATATTGATCTTGTGAATGCATGTATTATTCCTGGGTCATCACAATCTGAAAGAAGGTGTATACATACATGCATATACCAAAGGCTTTTTCCCCCTTACATGGGGGGTAGCCAAAAAAGAAAAAGGGCATAGAAACCACTCCCATCCATTCCATCCCCTACATACTCCACTCCCCTCCACCCTCCTCCCTCCCTCTCATCTTGGCACCTCCTGGATGATGGCTCATCCCTGCATCCTGTCCACTTCCCTGGGTCAGAAGCAGTGTCACAAGACATAGCACATCCACAGCAAGGATGTGCTGAAGGTAGAGAAGATTTCTATAGATGGAATAGTTTTGGTAAGTAAGGGATCGTTAATACCATTTTAATCTTTTGAAATGCATGATGTCTTGCATCTCGTGCATGGAATATTCAGTGAAAATGCATGGTTTCTGCTTTATGGGTTATGGGTCAATCTGGTGGCTGTTGCTGGTTACCTGGGAGCCATGGGTTTTCTGCTATAGAGATCTGGTGCAACATGTTGATTGAAAGCCTCACCCCACTTACTATTATTATTATTTTATTTTATTTATTTATTTATTTATTTATTTTTTCTCAGAGATGGACCAGACGGTGGGTGATATCCACATTGATATTGCTAACCATGAGACACGGATCATGATGCGCCTGATTGAAGCTCTTGCCAACTACTGCTGTCAGGACTTAACTGCCCTTGTTGACCGGATCCTCCTGCTTGACTGGTGGGTGGTAGAGATGGTGATGGTGATGGAGAAGGCAGTGGTGAGGAAGGGTGCCAGCTGCTTGATAAACCTGTACTAGGAGCAGATATCATTTAGGGATGGTTTGGTAGGCATGTCAAAGTTCCTGATGGCCGGCAACCTTTCTTCTGTAGGCTTGAAAGTGTCCCAGCCTACATGAAAACCCACAAAGTCCACTTGCCTCCTGCAAAGCTTGAATATTTCTGTCTTGGGCATCACTTCTTGTCTGGCACATATCTCCCAAAAATCGTACATGTGACAGAATATGTCCTTCATGCTGGCATCGAACAGTAGTGTCGTACGCACACTTAAATATTCTCGGGATCCCTGTGATATCATCATCAAACCCTCTGATATAGGCATCTGGAGCAGCACAGTGGCCTATGGGGGTTCAACAATACCTATACCTGCCCCAAAGCTTGTAAGCCTCCTGCTGACTTCATACAATTTCACCTGGTGGAAAACCCAGGAGTCTGGTTGGGTACCTGTGGATGACGTCCAGCCATGGTGAGAAGCGTAGGGCCTCCACTCGCTGCACCATGTATATGATGTGAATGATACATGGAAGTAAGCTTGCAAATTTACCGGGGCCTGGGGGTTAACTGCCCGAAGTTGGTTACCACCTGCACGAGGTCGGCTTGGCTGGCCCAACATATCATATGCCTGTGTGAGGTCAGTTTGGCTGGCCCAACATAGCATACAGTTAACTTCTCTTGGTAAACCATTTTTTACCTATTTCCTCCTTAAACCTAAATTTGTTCAATTTAAATCCTATTTTACTGTCATCTGCAAGCTTACTAACATCACAATTAATCCCATTGTCCAAGTTGTTTAGGCTGCATACATAATGAATGATAAGGGACTCAAAACTGAGTCCTGGGGAACTCCACTAGTAAAACTACCCCATTTGGATTTAAGACTGTTTATGGTGACCCACTATTTCCTGTCATTAATCCATGTTCAAATCTATTCATACACTTTTCCTATTATACCAAGGGCCTTGATTTTATCATGAATAGAAAAAATATTGAGATGATCAGGACATATGTAAAGAATGAGTGAAGAAAAACTAGCATAAAGAATATAGAAAGAAATTGATAGAGATGAACTTGAGGAGAAGACCAAGGGTGAGGTGGATGGGCGAGTATGTATGTGGGAAGTATGAATGACTTGTAGGCCAATCAAGTACCTGTTGTCAGTTACCTGGGAGATATAGGTCTCTTGCAAGAGAGACTCAGGGCATTGAATTGGTTGACTGTGCTGTCTAAGGACTGTGAAATGTTTTAGCCATGTATGACATGAGTGGGAGGTCCTTCATGCCCTGGGAAAAGGTAGCCAACCATTCTCTTAAGTGTGCTAAATGTGCTGAGTAGAAGGTTTTGAATAGGAATTGCTCAATGTAGACCCAAGTTAAAAAATTAGCTGCCATTTGATTTCTATTTGCATTGTTATTCCAAGCATGTAGGGCAAAGGTAGGAGCTGTGGTCACACATGAGCATCTCCTGGTATGAGCTTGTTGCTTTATTTTTCCTTTACAGTATTATTGCCTTCTCCTTGTCATCACGTGAGTATGGCTGGGTCCGGCCAGTCTTCATGCCCGAGCCAGTGCTTGATGTCGAGGACTGCCGACACCCACTGCAGGAGGTGGTTTGTACAAATCCTTTTGTTGCCAACAATGTCAGGAGTGGCAACAGCAGTGGCTACACCCCTATCACCCTCCTGACTGGGCCCAATGCCAGTGGCAAGACTGTCTTCGTGAAACAGGTGAGTTGCCCCTTCGGCATACACTGCCTTATGGTGTGGGTGATTGGTTTTGTTATGACTAATACCAGATAACCTCATTCAGCTGAATAACCCTGTGTGGGGTATTGAGACATGAATTGCTCCTTTACAGACCATATTCATGTATCATAATTATATTGTTGGAGACTAAGATGCCAACTTCTACTATCCCTTTTTTTTTCTACCTTTCTTAAATATCTTATTGAGTACTTCCATGACCACTTCCTTTCAGCATTATATTGTTCCCAAGAATAGATGAAGTACTGTTTATCAATGATGGAACATAAATGCACACAAATTTGGAGGTATGTGGAAATCTTGGATAGTGCAACCAGAACCTACTATTTTTTTCTGTGTCATTGTAGGTGGGTCTGTTAGTAATCCTGGCTCAAATCGGTTGCTGGGTCCCTGCAAGTTCAGCACGCCTGGGCCTCTTCAGTGCCCTTGTAGCTGTGACACAAAGCATGCCTGCGATTACCTCCTCCCTCTCCACATTCATGCGGGACCTCAACAGGGTAAATGGCCAGCAGTTGGGGTGAGAGGAGGGACTTCTTCCCTCCAACCCCCTTTATTTTTATTAGAGACAAAGTAAAATACCTCTCTCTCTCTCTCTCTCTCTCTCTCTCTCTCTCTCTCTCTCTCTCTCTCTCTCTCTCTCTCTCTCTCTCTCTCTCTCTCTCTCTAACTATACAGTCATCCCTCATTATCCATAGGGGTTAGGTAACAGACAGACACACCTAAGAATAAGGAAAATATGTGGGAAATGAATGCCCTCTAAGAGCATCCCTGAGCCCCCCAAAAGCTTAGGTAAAGAATAACTGCATGTGCAAGGTTACAATTATTTATGAAAAAAAAAAAAAAAAAAAAAAAAAAAAAAAAAAAAATATATATATATATATATATATATATATATATATATATATATATATATATATATATATATATATATATATATATATATATATGTCACCTCAGCTACCAACACAGCAAAACCATTGTAGGTGTGATGTAGTGAACAGCAGGAGATTTGAATTTGTGATTTGTAGAAATGTGTGTAAAAATGAAGTGCTGCATGTAGAAAGGGGGTCACGAGACACCCTTGGTAAGATTTGGTTTATTGTACAACCACTCCTCGTTTAACGACGACAATTGGGACCAGCGCGCCGTCAGTAACCGAATTGGTCGTTAAGCGAAAGTATATACATATACGTATATGTACTGTATGTACAATGTCCAGCAATACATGTATCTTTATTTTTGTGTATTTTCCCTCTTTTATACAGTACATTAAAGCTTTATTTACTGTTTATTTACAGTGGTTAGGTTTCTGAAATTACCGTATATGACCAAATCCGCGTATGCTGACATTCCATATTGAATACCGGGGTATTTTTTTAGTTTCGACCATGGATGCAATATAGCAATAGAAAATTAATTATTAATTCTGTAAATTAAAATGTATCAACGTAATATGGAATTTTGTGGGCGGAAATGAAAGTAAAAAATACCATGCTACAAGAAAATATGCTAATGAACGAAGTCGGTAGCATATGATTGGGATGCCATCTTGTCGTCTGCCAACGTCTCTCATGACGACGACGAGGACGAGCCGGATGACATTTAATTTGCAGGTAATGATTTATCAAACACAGGTAGGTCAGGTTAGTTTAGTTTAGGTTAGACGAATTTATCATCCTTTTATTTCTTCGACATCGGCATCTATCATAACAAACATGGTGTACCATTCGTCCGACATGACTTCGTTACTTACGAAATTTGTTTTAGCACTTTTTTTTTTTATTTCCGCTCACAAAATTGCATATTACTTTGATACATTATAATTTACAAAATAATAATTAATTTTCTATTGCTATATTGCGCACATGGTCAAAACTAAAAATTTACCACTACCGGTATATACTGTACCCCAGGTAGTTTTTGCAGCTTGCAGGATGGTAATGTAGACCTAAGCTTCAGAACACTTTACCTCACAGCTAATATCCACCGTACAAGTTCAATTATAACATACAAATTTGCCTCAGCCAACTTAATTATCGTACACGACATTGTAACTTCGGGAGATTTACGTTAAACGAATATTGGTCTGTCATAAAGCCCGTCGTAACTCCGCGTCGTCGCTAACCGAGTAGGTCGTTAAACGAGGAGTGGTTGTATATAACAATATTTTCATTCTTCTATCCAATGGTAGTAAATGTGACTCTTGCACCTTTTGAAGTAAGGTAAAAAGTCCCAAACAAAATGTGAGTTCCCTTGCTCCTGTTGACACCCCACACTATAATTTTTGTCAGAAAATGGGTTAAGACATTGGCAATTAAAAATACACACACATTCATGTATTCCATGTTCCCTTGACATAGCTTTACTTGTTCCTGTTTATTTTTTAGTTTACCATTCACATATCTATATAATAGTTTAGGTTGATATTAACATTTGTCTATTATGTCTTTTTCATAGTTTCTTTTTTCTTCCCTGTGTATTTTTACATGTTCATTTCTTAGGTTGATATATATTTGCCACTTTCCTTTTTTTTCCCATCTTTTCCAAACTTTGTCTCTTCTATCTTTTGCCTCACTACACTTTTTGTTATACCAGTCCTTAATGTACACCTTCTCCTGTTTTGTTTTGGTACATATTTATCTACTTCATTATAGATTTCCTTCAAAATTGTCTATTCCTCTTCCATCTGTGCTTCATTATAGAATTTTTCCCAACTTGCTTTTTGAAAGAACTTTTTAAGTTTCCCAAAGTCTGTTTTGTTATACATCAATCTTCTTTTTCTGTGTTCCTAGTTTCTCTCCATATATATTTCCTCTTTTGGTTCAAGCACAAGTAGTATGTGATCACTCTTTCCAATTGGTGTCTTGTGTTAAATTTTATTCATAATTTCAGGTTCTGGTGTAAATGTTAAATCTAGTCTCGATGGATCTTCGTTATTTCTATACCTGGTATTTTCTTTTACCCATTTGCCCATTGAGTCGGTGTGTATTCAATGGTCATATCAAGTAGTAAGTTTCCCCAAAGGTCCTCTCCTCCCTTCACTGTCATCTCCTCCCAATATATTTCTTTAGACTTAAAATCACCCATGATTACTAGATTTCCTACTTTCAGCATTTTATCTAATGTATGTCCTGTGTCTTCCAACATTATGGAATGGTCACTCTCTTATGAAGAATGTGTTTTTGGGGGCACATAGATCACCACAAACTTTTTACTTTTCATGTCACCATTTTAAAGTCTTATGATCAATTCCACATCATTTTCTCCTGTGATCTTCATCACATTTAAGCCCTTCTTAGTCAAAAATATGACTCCACCCAGTTTTTCCTCACTATTTTTCATCTATTGATTGTATAAACCTTGACCAACACTATTTGGTGGTAGTGGGCCTTTTAATTTTGTCTCCACAATACCCATTATATCTGGTTTTTCTTCCACCGGATAATTATTTAATTCATCTAATCCTGAAATCAGACCATCTGTGTTGGTATAAGTTACTTTTATTTTTTTTTCCCCCTTTTCTGCCTTGTTTTCTGTTTCCTGCATTTCCTTTCCTGTGATATACCACTTTCTCAGCCTTGAGTCACTCTCCAAAAAACTCCTTTTCAATCTCCATTCTTTTCTGTCTTTTTTTTTTTATTATTATTAGCTTCATTTCTTTGTGTCATGTCTCTCATTTTCCTCATCACTCATTTCCTTTCTTATCTCTATACTTTTGTAGTTTTTACTTTTTGCCAACTTTTCTGTTTTTGCAAATACTTCTGCTATCATTTGTAACCTTAGTTTAATTTTTGAGTATTGCCCCATTCTATGCACTTCTTCTATTTCCTTATCTATTTCTTGCCCTTCATCTTGTACTTCTTTCAGAATTTCTTTTGGTATTTTTCTCTCCTCTTTGTTTCTTTAATACCTAACTTGTGTGTTTTTCTGTATACCATATACCACTATGCACTTTTTTGTGCATAGTATATATATATATATATAAATATATATATATATATATATATATATATATATATTACAGTATGTGCACACATGACTTAATCATAGGAAGTTGACAATAACAGCTGCATGAAGTTCATACTGAAGTTTTTCCTTCTCTTGTATGATTTCTTTTTTGGAAGATTGTGATAGAATTCTGTATGATATTTTGAACTCTTAAACATTTTAGACACTTCAACCAAATTTAACGGCTTGATTTATTTATTGGTGTGCCTGAGGATGCATGTTGAAGGATGTAGCTTTTCTTCTGCTCAGCAGTGAGTCATTGTAGCATTTCACCACTTTTGGTGAAGATCATGAGTTTGACCTATGTTGGTTTTCAGATGTGTGCAGCACTCTCAATTAGCCAATGTGGCACAGTAGTCCTCGTGGACGAGTTTGGCATTGGCACCTACGAAAATGATGGGGCTGCTCTCCTGGCTGCCTGCATCGACTATTGGAGTAGCCTGGGGGATTCTTCTGATTGGGAAGAGGACTCAGGTAGCAGCCAAAGCAGGGGAGACCTGGGTGCAGGTCCTGCAAAGGACAAGGAATGTGATCAGAAGAGCTCAAGAGATTCCAAGGTGTCCTCCTCACCTGGTGTTTCCTCATCCTCCCAGTTGGGGCAACGGCTGAGGGCTGGGTGCCCACTGGTGTTTATTTCCACACATCTCCTGAAGGTATATGATCTTCTTGAGTCCAGGAACAAAGTACAGTGTATGGTGAGTAGTATTATATAGAGTTGCCAATTGCTTGCATGCCTGTCAGTATCTCCCTCTCTCTCTCTCTCTCCTATCTCTCTTTCTTCCTCACTCTCCTCCTTCTCCTTCTTTCTATCTGACTCTTCTTCTCTTCTCCCTCTCTCTCTCTCTCTCTCTCTCTCTCTCTCTTTTATAATATATATATATATATATATATATATACACACACACACACACACACTTTCAACGAACGGACGGCTTGACGAACGCTCTGAAGAAAAGTGCAGATTGTGGATACCAACGCAAAGAGAAGTGCCTTTTTGTATTTGCAGGGGGGGGGGAAATTGCTCGTGAGGTAGTGGGAAAGTAAGGAAAGAGGAGAAGGGGAGGGATTACTGGGGAAAATGGAAGGTAATGAGGAGGTGGAGGAAATGGCCCTGACGGGCCGCCGGGTAGACAAAAGACCCCAAGACGAGTTGGATGATAACATGTCTAATAGGAATGTGAAGATTAGAGGTATAGATAGGAGCAATATAGCAGAAAGTGATGAGAATATTTTCAAGGGATTTAAAGAGAGTGGGGGGGACTCAAACCCCCCCCGACTGACAAGACTAGAGATGAAGGTTGATAAGGTGATCGAGGACTTGGAGAGTAGGTTAGGTCATATGAACACCATTTTAAAAAGGGTTGAAAGATTGGAAGAACTGGAAAAGGCGAATAAAAACTTAACTGATGAAATAGAAGAACTAAAAAGACAGTTAAGAGAGGTAAAGGGGGAGAATGAGGAATTGAAGAAGAATAGTAAAGAAAACAGAGAAACAATAGCTAAAGAAAGTAAAAATTGGAAGCAAACCCAAGAAGGAAATAAGATTTCATTCACTGACATAGTCAAACAGCAATTGAAAGAACATACTGAAGACTCAGTTATTAAAGTGATGAGACAAAAGGAGAATATAGTAAGGGATTTAGCAGACAAGAAGAAATGTATAATTATATTAGGAATGGAAGAGAAACACAACACAGATAGAACCACAAGAATCAAAGAGGAAAATGAAAAAGTAAGCCAATTACTAGAATCAGTTCAGGAAGATGAACCAGGAATTATGAAACAAATCGAAGAGAAATTTAGACTCGGAAAGTATAGCACAGACAAGACCAGACCAATTAAGATTAAATTCAAGTCACAAACAACGGCAGAGAATATCTTATCCAAAACAGGGAAACTAGCAACAAGTGAACAACACAAAAAGATATGGATAAAAAGAGAAATGAATAAAGAGGAAAGAGAGGAAGAAAAGCAGAAAAGACTGGAAGCTAAGACAAAAAACGAGAACAGAACGGAGTCAGAGAAAGAGAGATTCTATTGGAGAGTAGTGAACATGAAACTAAGGAAGTTCGACATACAAAAGAAAAACATAAGGGAAACAGAGAACACAATGGAAGTGGCAGAAAACTAAGAGTGTCTTACACAAATATAGATGGATTAATAACAGGATTGAATGAGCTGAATGATTATTTGAAAGAAAAAGAACCGGACATAATGGGAATTGTAGAAACAAAATTAAAAGGCCCACTACCACCCAACAGTGTAGGACATGATGCATACAATTATTGGATTAGAAACAGAGAGAAAAAGCAAGGGGGTGGAGTTATGTTCCTGACTAAGAAGGATATAAATGTGAAAGGTGTCATATATGGAAAGAATACAGTAGAGATGATTATGATAGAAGTGGAAGACAGAGATAAGAAGAGCAGAAAATTTGTGATCAATTATGTGCCTCCGAAAACAGCCTCATGGGAGGAGAGTGAATATAAAAGTATGTTAGAGGACACAAAGATAGCATTAACTAAAATAATGGAAGACGGAGGAAGAATAGTTATGATGGGCGACTTTAATTGCAAAGAAATCTGCTGGGAAGAAATGACAGCAAAGAGTGGTGATGACTCATGGGGAAATGCTCTACTTGAGATGATTACTGACCATTCAATGACACAATGGATACAAGAGAACACTAGGTATAGAAATGAAGAAGAACCATCGAGGCTAGACTTAATAATTACATCTGAACCTAGAATAGTGGACAAGATTGAATATAAAACACCAATAGGTAAAAGTGACCACATATTGATTGAACTGGAACTTAATGAAGAAAAATATATGAAAAGAAATGAACAATATAGAAAAGGAAGAATGATGTATGAAAAAACAAACTTTGATAAAATAAGAGAATTCTTCCAACAAGAAAACTGGGAAGAAATATACAAAGAAGAAACATCAGTGGAAGAGAAATGGAATATTTTGACAAAAATTTACAAAAAAGGAGTGGAAAAGTATGTCCCAAGACAAAAACAAGAAAAAGAATATGTAAAATGCTGGTACAACAAAAGTTGTAGGGAGTTAAAAGACAAAAGAGACAAAGCCTGGACCAGATGGAAAAAAGACAGAAGACCTGAAAAATGGAAAATATATACTGGTTATAGAAATGAATATGTACAAAAGTGCAGAGAGAAAAAAAGAAAATATGAAAAAGATGTTATAGAAAAGTGTAAAGATCAACCAAAACTATTCTACAGATTTGTAAACAATAAACTGAAAAAAAAAACAAGACTTGGAGAAATTGAGACAAGGAGGAGTTGAATACACTGAGGAAATGGAAATGGCAGAAATTATGAACAAACATTTTAAATCAGTGTTTACAAGGGAAAATATACAACCTGAAGAGATTGAGTGGAAAGAAAAAGTCCCCCCTATGGAAGAAATAGAAGTAACAAAGAATGAAATATTGACACACTTGGGTAATTTTGATGTCAGAAAATCGCATGGGCCAGATGAAATAGCAAACTGGATTCTGAAGGAATGCAGGAATGAACTGGCAGACAAAATACATAGCATAATAAGCAGTTCCTTAAAAGAAGGAAAAGTTCCAGAAGATTGGAAAAAAGCAAATATAGTACCTATATATAAAGGAGGAAATAAAGAAGAACCTACCAATTATAGACCAGTCTCTCTAACAAGTACAATAGCAAAAATTTGTGAAAGAATTATCAAAAGTAGATGGGTAAAATATTTGGAAAAAAACAACGTACTAAATCCAAGGCAATTTGGATTCAGACAAGGACGGTCATGCGTCACCAATTTAATATGTTTCTATTCAAGGCTAATAGATATAATACAAGAAAGAGATGGATGGGCTGATTGTGCATTTCTAGACCTAAAAAAAGCTTTTGACAAAGTACCACATAAGAAGTTGCTTAAGAAATTAGAATATGAAGGAGGAATACAAGGTAAATTGCTAAATTGGATGGAAGACTTTTTGCAAGAAAGAAAAATGAGAGTAGTGATAAGAGATCAGCACTCAAAATGGAATGAAGTAATAAGCGGTGTCCCGCAGGGAACAGTTCTGGCCCCAATAATGTTTGCTATATATATTAATGATATGGATGAAGGAATTGAAAGCTATATGAGCTTCTTTGCAGATGATGCAAAACTACTGAAAAGAGTGAAAACTGAAGAAGATTGTGAATCACTACAGAGGGATCTAAATAAAGTACAAGAATGGAGTAGGAAGTGGGAGATGGAGTTCAATACAAAAAAGTGTAGTATAATGGAATTTGGAAAAAGCAAAAACAGAATAGCAGGATCATATAATTTGGGAGAAGAAGGAATAAAAAAAGTAGAAAATGAGAAGGACCTGGGAGTCATTGTTATGAATAATATGTCACCTGAGAAACATATAAATAAGATTTTTGGAGAAACTTATAATTTAATAAGAACAATCAAAGTGGCATTTACATACCTGGATGAAGAAATGGTGAGGAAAATCCTAATCACCCTGATAAGACCAAGATTGGAATATGCAGCAACGATATGGTCACCAAGTACAAAAAAATGTATAAAAAAACTTGAAAGGATACAAAGAGCAATTACAAAACTGGCACCAACACTCTCAAAACTATCATATGAAGAGAGACTACAAAAACTTAAACTACAGACACTAGAGCAAAGAAGAGAGAGAGGAGATTTGATAGCTATTTACAGAATCATGAAAGGCATAGAAATTACTGATAGAGAGAATCTGATAAAATGGGATGACAGAAATACAAGAGGACACGGAAAGAAAATAAAAAAAGACAGCTATAGAAGAGATTTTAAAAAGAACAGCTTTCCTCACAGAGCAATAGACAGTTGGAACAAGTTAGATGAGAAAGTGGTGTGTGCAAAAACAATACATGAATTTAAAAATAGTTTAGATAAAATGAGATATGAAGACGGGACCCCACGAGCATAGCTCCCCTTCCCGTAAAATACAACTAGGTAAATACAACTAGGTAAATACACACGCCAAGGAAACATAGAATACGCAGAAGATTTAGAGATGGCCGAAGTCATGAACAATCACTTTAAATCTGTTTTCACCAGAGAGAAAATACCAAATTGTGACATAGACAAAAACAAGAAATCTCCCCTCATGAATGAGTTTACAGCATCACTAAAGGAAATATCAGAACATTTATCAAGGCTGGATGTCAGAAAATCACATGGCCCGGACGGTATTGCAAATTGGATCCTAAAGGAGTGCAAAGAAGAACTAACAGACAAAATACACATCTTAATAAACAGCTCACTCAAAGAAGGAAAGATACCCGAGGACTGGAAAAACGCTAACATTGTACCAATACACAAAGGAGGAAACAAAGAAGAACCCACCAACTATAGGCCAGTATCACTAACAAGCACCATAGCCAAAATTTGTGAGAAAATAATCAAGAATAGATGGGTAAAACATCTGGAAGACAATGACATATTAAACCCAAGACAATTCGGATTCAGACAAGGAAGATCATGCTCCACAAACTTAATATGCTTTTACTCAAGACTAATAGACATAGTGCAAGAAAGAAATGGATGGGCTGATTGTGCATTCCTAGACTTGCAAAAAGCCTTTGACAAAGTACCACACAGAAAACTACTAAAAAAACTGGAACACATAGGAGGAATACAGGGAAACCTACTAAAATGGATAGAGGACTTTCTGACTGGTAGAAAGATGAGAGTAGTGCTCAGAGAAAAATATTCAGACTGGAAAGAGGTGATCAGTGGAGTACCGCAAGGATCTGTGCTGGCACCAATAATGTTTGCTATCTATATGAATGACATGGATGAGGACGTGAACTGCTACATGAGCTTCTTTGCCGATGACGCCAAACTGCTAAGGAAAATAGAAACTGATGAGGACTGTGAAGCACTGCAAGAAGACCTAAATAGGGTATGGAACTGGAGTCAGAAATGGGAAGTGGATTTTAATACTAAGAAGTGTAGCATAATGGAGTTTGGAAAAAGCAAAAACAGAATATCAGGAAAATATACAATTGGAACCAAAGAAGTAAAGAAAGTAGGATCCGAAAAAGATTTGGGAGTAATTATCACGAACGACTTGTCCTATGATATACAGATTAACAAAATTGTCGGGGAGACTTACAACTTGCTAAGATCAATAAAAGTGGCGTTTACATACTTGGACGAAGACATGATGAAAAAAATATTGGTTACATTGATAAGGCCTAGATTAGAGTATGCAGCGACATTGTGGTCCCCCAGTACCAAAAAGAATATAAAGAAAATAGAAAGAATCCAAAGAGCAGCTACAAAAATGGCACCTGCACTTGCAAACCTATCATACGAAGAGAGATTGGCTAAACTGGAGTTACCGACACTGGAGCAAAGAAGAGAGAGAGGTGACCTATTGACCATCTACAGAATCATGAAAGGCACAGAGGTACTCGATAGTGAGAGCTTACTTAACTGGGACAAAAGAAACACAAGAGGACATGGAAAGAAAATAAAAAAAACATAGCTATAGAAGAGAACTGAAGAAAAACAGTTTTCCTCATAGAGTTTTGGACACTTGGAACAAACTGGACAATGAAATAGTATGCGCAAAAACCATTCATGAGTTTAAAAACAAACTAGACACTGCAAGATACAAAGGCGGGACATCACGAGCATAGCTCCCCTTCCCGCAAAATACAACTAGGTAAATACAACTAGGTAAATACACACACTTCATCGAACAGACGGCGTAGAGGACGTTCTGAAGAAAAAGTGAAATTTTCGTGGATCCCAAAGCAAAGGAAGTACCTATTGTATTTACAGGGTGGGGGGAAATTGCTCGTGGTGGAGGGAAAGTAAGGAAAAAGGAGAAGGGGAGGGATTACTGAGGGAAATGGAAGGAAATGAGGAAGGTGAGGACTTGGCCCAGGCAGGCAGACGAAATCTAAACAAACGAGGTCCGGACCAATTTAGCGATGATGAAATGTCTAACAAAAATGTAAAGATTAGAAGTATAGATAAGAGCAATACAGTAGAAGATGATGAGAATATTTTCCAGGGATTTAAAGAGGGTGGGGGGGACACAACCCCCCCCCTGATTAACAAGACTAGAAGAGAAACTCGATAAGATGATCAAGCACTGGGAATTTAAGTTCGGTCACGTACAATATTGTGCAGAGAGTTGAACAATTGGAAAAACTAGAGAAGGCGAACAAAAACTTAACTAAGGAAATTGAAGAATTAAAAAAACAGTTAAAAGAAGTAAAAGAAGAGAATAAAGTCTTAAAGGAGAATAATAAAGAGAACAAGGAGGGTTGGAAAAAAATCCAAGAAAATAGCAAAGTTGCATTCACTGACATAATCAGACAGCAAATGAACGAACAAACTGAAGACTCAGTTATTAAAGTGATGAGACAGAAGGAGAATATAGTAAGAGACTTAGCAGACAGAAAGAAATGTATAATTATATTAGGAATGGAAGAGAAACATAACCCAGATAGAACCACAAGACTCAAAGAGGAAAATGAAAAAGTAAGAAATTTACTAGAATTAGTTCAGGAAGATGAACCAGAAATAATTAAACAAATCGAAGAGAAATTCAGGCTCGGGAAATATAGTACAGACAAGACCAGACCAATTAAGATTAAATTCAGGTCACAAACTACGGCTGAGAATATCTTATCCAAAACAGGGAAACTAGCAACAAGTGAACAATATAAAAAGGTATGGATAAAAAGGGAAATGAATAAAGAGGAAAGAGAGGAGGAAATAAGGAATAGACATGAAGCTAAGAAAAAAAACGAGGCCAGAACGGAGACAGAAAAACAAGAATTCTACTGGAGAGTAGTGAATATGAAACTGAAGAAATGGAACATAAAAGAGAGAAACACAAAAGAAACAGAGAATACAATGGAAATAACAGAAAGTTAAGAGTATCCTACACAAATATAGATGGATTAATAACAGGACTGAATGAATTGAACAAATATCTGAAAGAAAAAGATCCGGACATAATGGGAATTGTTGAGACAAAATTAAAAGGCCCACTACCACCCAACAGCATAGGACACAATGCATATAATTATTGGATTAGAAACAGAAAGATAAAACAAGGGGGTGGAGTTATGTTCCTGACTAAGAAGGATATAAACATGAAGAGAGTCACATATGGGAACAATAGAGTAGAGATGATAATGATAGAAGTAGAAGATAGAGATAAGAAGAGCAGAAAGTTTGTAATAAACTACGTGCCCCCAAAAACAGCCTCATGGGAAGAGAATGAACATAAAAGCATGTTAGAAGACACAAGAGTAACACTAAACGAGATAATGGAAGATGGAGGAAGAATAGTTATGATGGGCGACTATAATTGCAAAGAAATATGCTGGGAAGAGATGAACGTAAAGGGTGGAGAAGACTCATGGGGAAGTGTTCTACTTGAGATGATTATTGACCACACAATGACACAATGGATCCAAGAGAACACTAGGTATAGAAATGAAGAAGAACCATTGAGACTAGACCTAGTAATCACATCAGAACCTAAAATAGTGGAAAAGATAGAATACCAGGCACCAATAAGCAAAAGTGACCACATATTGATAGAACTAGAACTAAATGAGAAAAAATACATGAAAAGAAATGAACAATATAGAAAAGGAAGATTGATGTATGAAAAAACAAATTTTGATAAAATAAGAGAATTCTTCCAAAATGAAAACTGGGAAAGAATACACAAAGAAGATACAAGAGTAGAAGAGAAATGGAATATTTTGACAAAAATCTATAAAAAAGGAGTAGAAAAGTATGTCCCAAGACAAAAACAAGAAAAAGAATATGTAAAATGCTGGTACAACAAAAGTTGTAGGGAGATAATAGACAAAAGAGACAAAGCTTGGACCAAATGGAAGAAAAACAGAAGACCAGAAAAATGGAAAATATATACTTGTTATAGAAATGAATATGTACAAGCGTGCAGAGAGGAAAAGAGAAAATATTAAAAAGATGTCATAGAAAAATGTAAAGATCAACCAAAACTATTCTACAGATTTGTAAACAACAAACTGAAAAACAAACAAGATTTGTAGAAATTAAGACAAGGAAGAGTTGAATACACAGAGGAAATTGAAATGGCGGAAATTATGAACAAACATTTTAAATCGGTGTTTACAAGGGAGAACATACAACCTGAAGAGATCGAATGGAAAGAGAAAGTCCCCCCTATGAAAGAAATAGAAGTAACAAAGAATGAAATATTGAACCACTTGAGTAATCTTGATGTCAGAAAATCACATGGACCAGATGAGATAGCAAACTGGATTTTGAAAGAATGCAGAAATGAACTAGCAGACAATACATAGCATAATAAACAGTTCCTTGAAATAAGGTAAAGTTCCAGAAGATTGGAAAAAAGCAAATATAGTACCTGTATATAAAGGAGGAAATAAAGAAGACCCTAACAACTATAGGCCAGTCTCTCTAACAAGTACAATAGCAAAAATTTGTGAAAGAATTGTCAAAAATAGATGGGTAAAATATTTAGAAAAAAACAATGGGCTCAATCCAAAGCAATTTGGATTCAGACAAGGACGATCATGCGTCACCAATTTAATATGTTTCTATACAAGACTAATAGATATAATACAAGAAAGAGATGGATGGGCTGATTGTGCATTTCTAGACCTAAAGAAAGCTTTTGACAAAGTACCACATAAGAAGTTGCTTAAGAAATTAGAAACTGAAGGAGGAATACAGGGCAAACTGCTAAATTGGATGGAAGACTTTTTGCAAGAAAGAAAAATGAGAGTAGTGATAAGAGATCAACACTCAAAATGGGATGAAGTAATAAGGAACAGTTCTGGCCCCAATAATGTTTGCTATATATATTAATAATATGGATGAAGGAATTGAAAGTTATATGAGCTTTTTTGCAGATGATGCAAAACTATTGAAAAAAGTGAACACGGAAGAAGATTGTGAATCACTACAAAGAGATCTAAATATAGTACAGGAATGGAGTAGGAAGTGGGAGATGGAGTTCAATACAAAAAAGTGTAGTATAATGGAATTTGGAAAAAGTAAAAACAGAATAACAGGAGCATATAAATTGGGAGAAGAAGGAATAAAAAAAGTAGAAAATGAAAAGGACCTGGGAGTCATTATTATGAATAATATGTCACCTGAAAAACATATAAATAAGATTTTTGGAGAAACCTATAATTTGATAAGAACAATCAAAGTGGCATTTACATACCTGGATGAAGAAATGGTGAAGAAAATTCTAATCACTCTGATAAGACCAAGATTGGAATATGCAGCAACGATATGGTCACCAAGTGCAAAAAAAATGCATAAAAAAAAACTTGAAAGAATACAAAGAGCAATTACAAAATTGGCACCAACACTCTCAAAACTATCATATGAAGAGAGACTAGCAAAACTTGAACTACAGACACTAGAGCAAAGAAGAGAGAGAGGAGATTTGATAGCTATTTACAGAATCATGAAAGGCATAGAAATTACTGATAGAGAGAATCTGATAAAATGGGATGACAGAAATACAAGAGGACATGGAAAGAAAATAAAAAAAGACAGCTATAGAAGAGATGTGAAAAAGAACAGCTTTCCTCACAGAGTAATAGACAGTTGGAACAAGTTAGATGAGAAAGTGGTGTGTGCAAAAACAATACATGAATTTAAAAATAATTTAGATAAAATGAGATACGAAAACGGGACCCCACGAGCATAGCTCCCCTTCCCGTAAAATACAACTAGGTAAATACAACTAGGTAAATACACACTCATATATACTCTCTCTCCTCCAGCATAATGTAGGGACAGTATGATAAATATAATTTCTCTATGAATAGAGATTTCCTCTATCACAGACAAAATGATGTGTAGTTCTTGTCCGTAGGGGCACCCCATATAGTCCATAAGTATCAGCTGCATGCCACTGAGCAGCTTAAACCCACAATAATATGCAGCCAATACCCCACAATAACATGCAGCCAACAACCCAAGTCCTTTATATACATAATACCCAATAAAGGACCCAAAATTGAGCCCTGGGAAATTCCCCCATTTGGATTTTATGCCATTAAAGGTGACCCGCTGTTTTCTGTCACTAATCCATCCTCTAATCCATTCAAACACTTTTGCTCCTATGCCATGGGCTTTGACTTTGTTTAGTAGTCCCTGGTGGGTTATTTTGTCAAATGCTTTACAAAAGTCAAAGTAAAATAACCTTGCAACTATCATTGTTATCTGGCACCTTGTAGACATTAGTGTAAAAAGGATGAAAGATAAGTTACACATGACCTACCCTTGGTGAACCCATGCTGTGAGTCATTAACCCCTTCCATACGGGGCCGCACACGTAGGCGTCATGGGGAGCGAGTGTATTCGCGAGGCTGCCATATCGGCGTCTTGATTATATTTATTGTAGTCGCCCCTCCATAATGACATTCTTTCTAATTCTTTTGTAATCGCATTTTCTATGGTTATCAAAATTCACGGGTGAAGAGAGAACGATCGATATAAGCGGTGACTATATTTTATGATGCGAGTATTATTACGACGTACGGCTGGCATTGGCTGCTGCCACCGAGATCTAAGTCCATGACGCCTACGTGTGCGGCACCGTATGGAAGGGGTTAATCAAATAATGCCTCTGGATGTGAGGCCTGATTCAGCCATTATCAATTCCAGAATTTTACTATAATTGACGTCAAATTGATTGGCCTGCAGTTGTGTATAGAAGATTTATCATCTTTTTTAAAAAGAGGAATGATGTGTGCCTGCCCCCAAGAAATAGGCATGAATCCAGTGTCAATTGACTTACTAAATACTTCCATTTACTGGATGCAGATTTCAAATTTACACTCTTTAAGCACTCAGAAAATTTTTGTCTGGACCCATGGATTTTGTGGCTTTAAGTCTATTAATTTGTTTGACTACTTCCCTGCTAATGTTGATGTTAATTTACTTCCCTCATCCCCACTGAAGATTGGGTTGCAGTCAGGTACCATATCTATCCTCTCCTTTGTAAGTACTGAGAGAAAATATATATTAATCACCTCACTCAAAGTTTCCTCTGAATCTATCAAGACATCCATGTTGGATTTAATTGGGGCCTATCATTTCCTTATTTTTAGGTTAGTAGAAATGAAAGAAGCCCTTTGGGTTGGATCCCTCTTGTCTGGCAACCTTAATTTCAAAGTTGCATTTTGCTATGCACATTCTTTTTAACCAGTCTAGCCATTCCATTATACCTAGTCCTAAGGTGTGTTTTTCTCCTTTTCATCCTAATATAAAGCCCTCTTTTTATTCAGATTTCATTTTTCAACTTATCCATTTGAGTGTATTAGTTTTCGATATAACTTTCCTGTAGGGTATAAATGTTCGTTGGACATACAAAATTAGCAACCCTGTTCTTGACTGGGCCTACCTTGTATATGATTTCACCTGAAGGCCCCTTACCTCCCCCTGTGACATGATCCTAGGTTTAGACCCTTGACCTTGTTAATGACTTCTGAGCTAACCACATTACTGACCACTATACATTACATCTAGGCCGCTGACCCCATTATTTACCTCTGGGCTGGTCTCATATATTGTCTCATTTGAAGGTTTCGTGCCTTCCACCATGACATGACCTAGGACTAGACCCCTGCCCTCATTAATGACCTGGCTGACCATGTTACTGACCTCACACTCATGACTCGATACAAGTTTATCAGCACCTGAACTGGTTCCAAACTTTTTTTCAGCTTTTTCATAATTGGATCTTCTGACAGTCAGGTATTAAAATGTTTTCTTATTATTCAGTTCTTCCCATTTAATGCTAAATATTATTTCTCGGTGATCGCTATAACCCAGTCTATCACCCTCTTGTGCATTTCTTAGTAAATCATTATTGTTTGTTAAAAGTAGGTCCACATTATTCTTTCTCCTTGTAGGCTTGATAATTGTTTTAAGAAATTATCTTGTACCACATCTAAAATGTTTTGCAATTCCTACTCTACAAAATTTACCCAGTTAATATTTGTATAGTTAAAATTTCCCATGATCACAATTTTTTTTTATTGGGATGACGTGCAAATTTGTTGAAATAGGGGCTCAGTTTGTTCTATAACAAGGTTAGGATCCTATATCTGTGTAGAACATCAATGATAAGTTTCTCATTCCTGCCTATAATCTCATTCCAAATATATTTCGTGCTCACAATGAGAATTGAATACAGATGATGGATTTCATGGAGGATGAGAATCGTGTGGTTCCCCTGTACCGCCTGGTGGAGGGTCGCACCAGTCGTAGCTATGCCCTGGCTGTTGCCCATGCTATTGGCCTTCCTCAGAGATTGATTGACCGGGCGAACAAGGTGAGTTGTTGACCTGTCTGTCTGCATAATTTAATATATAAATATATTTACCTAGTTGTATTATATGGGAAGGGAGCTATGCTCATAGTGACCCATCTTTGTATCTCTCAGTATCTAGTTTGTTCTTAAATTCTTGTATGGTTTTTGCACATACTATTTTTTCATCCAATTTATTCCTGTGTGGAAAACTATTCTTTTTCAGATCTCTATAACTATCCTTTTTGAGTTTCTTATTTGTGTCCTCTTGTATTTCTTCTGTCCCACATTAATAAATCATCTTTATCAATGACTTCCATACCTTTCATGATTCTGTAAATGGCCATCAGATCTCCTCTTTCTCTTCTTTGTCCCAGGGTTATTAGTTCCAGTTTGGACAATCTTTGTATGTAAATTTTGAAAGTGTTGAGTGAAGAAAGACTAGTAAAAGAGGTATGGAAGGCAGATGTGGAGGGAGTGAACATGAGGGGGCGACCTAGGATGAGATGGATAGATGGGGTAAAAGGGGCTTTGGGGGAGAGGGGAATGTCTGTTGAGGAAGGACGGGAGAGGACAGAAGACAGGGGTGAATGGAAAATGGTTGTATATGGATTGTGTTGTGTTGCATGAGGTGGAATGGTTGGGGGGATGGGGGGGAGATGGTATGTGTGAGAAAAATTTGACGCAGCCTGAAGGGATTTCTCCCCGTCTTCTCCTTTTCTGCATGGGGGGACAGAGAGGGGGGTCGGCGATTTAATGAAGTGGCCTTGCTGTGGATGTGCTGTATCTTGCAACACTGCTTCTGACCCAGGGCAATGGACAAGATACAGGGATGACCCATTATCCAGGAGGTGCCAAGATGGGAGGGAGGGTAGAGGGTGGAGGGGAGTAGAGTGTATTGGGGATGGAATGGGTGGGATTGGTTTTTATGCCTTTGTTTTTTGGCTACCTCCCTTGTAAGGGGGAAAAGCCTTTGGTATATGTATGTATATTCTTTTTTGTGTTGGGTGTCCATAGTGTCACAGCATACTCCAATCTTGGTCTTATCAGCATGACTAATATTTTCCGTACCAGTTCCTTATCCATGTAGTTAAAGGCCACATTTATTGTTCTTAGTAAATTGTAGGTTTCTCCGACTATTTTGTTTATATGCTTGTCTGGTGACATGTCTTTGCTAATAATTACTCCTATGTCCTTTTCCAAGCTAACTTTTTTTTACTTCTTTTTTACCAACCTTATATTGCCCTGATATTCTATTCTTGCTTTTTCCAAACTCCATTATACTACATTTCTTGATGTTGAAGTTCACTTCCCACTTTTGGCTCCATTTCCAGACTTTGTCCAGATCTCTTTGAAGTGATCCACAGTCTTTCTCTGCACTTATTTTCTTTAGTAGTTTTGCACCATCTGCAAAGAAGTTCATATAACATTCTACACCTTCATTCATGTCATTTATATATATGGTAAACATTATCGGAGCTAGTACAGAACCTTGTGGGACTAGACTTATCATTTCTTCCCAGGTTGAGTTTTTGTCTCTAACTACCACCCTCATTTTTCTCCTGTTCAAGAAATCTTCCATCCATTTCATTGACTTTCCTTGTACACCTGTTGTTTTGAGTTTTCTTATTAGTTTTTTGTGTTGTACTTTATCAATTGCTTTTTATAAATCTAGAAAAGCACAATCTGCCCATCCATTCCTTTCTTGTATTATGTCTATTAGCCATGAATAAAAAAAATCAAGTTGGTGGCACAAGATCTTCCTTGTCTAAAGCCAAATTGCTTTGGATTCAGTATCTTATTTTCTTGCAGATGTTTAATCCATCTACTTTTGATAACTTTTTCACATATTTTAGCTATTGTGATACCACAAAGTTTAAAAAGATCAACAAAGACCCCACAGAATCACTAAAGAAAAAAGTAAACCGACTTGCTAAGAAACTGTGCACCATACTGACCCCTTACACTCCTACCACCTACAGTCTGCAATCTACATCTGACTTCCTAGATATCCTGAAGACAAACTCTGCAAAAGGAAGGATTGCTTCTCTTGATGTGGAAGGGCTATATCTCAGTCAACCGTACAATCATTTACATCATCAACCAAGTATACCACGACAACACCACACCAAAACTAGATATCCCAAAATCTACACTATGCGGTTTGCTTGAATGCTGCACTAAAGAGGTCCCGTTCATTTGCCCCCTTGGAAATAAGTACTGTCAAATTGACGGAGTGGCAATCGGATCCCCCCTTGGAGTTTTAATGACAAACTTCTTCATGAGCAGCATAGAAGAAGAAGTATTCAGAAAAACAGAGAAACCAGACATTTACTGTCGCTACATTGACGACATTTTCATAAAGACCAAAAACACTAGTGAAGCTGAAAAACTATGACTCCTACTACAAGAGACCTCTGATCTCACCTTCACTATGGAAGATAGTGTTAATGGAGCTTTGCCCTTCCTTGATATCCTAGTGAAACAAACTGAATTTTCTTTTAACAAAGAAGTTTACACCAAACCCACAAACCCTGGACATGGTCCTGGAGCTGCAGGTCCTGGAGCTGCAACGTCTACGTCGTGGGACCACCCCCCAACCCCAAGAGTTGGGGGCCAATCAGCAGCAACTACCCCTGGCCATCAGCTCTACGCAGATGGCACCGATCCCCAAGGAGGAGCTACGCCTACCTGGGGGAGTACCACAATCCTTTTTTTCCAACACACAATGTTACGTTTTTTCTGCACTGAGGGGTCATTTTCCGGCGATCACCCCTCTTCTTCTACTTTTAGCCGGAGATGTGGAGAGCAATCCTGGGCCCACCACAAAATACACATGCCCAACATGCTCTAAACCCATTACTTCGAGCAGACAGACAAAGGGCTCAGTTCAGTGCAATATGTGCAAAAACTGGGCCCACCTCACTTGTACAACACTTGCTGACACAAACCAATACACAAACACTTGGACATGTTCTACCTGCCCTCCAGTAACCCCAATCCCACCTCCCCAACCACAGCCAACACCCTTACCCACTCCCAATTTCCCTTTGCCCTTACCCCCGATTAGTACTCCCCTTCCTTTGTCCCCGATCTCTCCTTTCCCCCCCTCTGACCCAGATCCTACACCTTCCCCACTACCACCCCAACCTCAACCCCAAACGGCAACATACAACACATACAAAACACACAACATCAACATATTACAACACAACATTGACGGAATTAACACTAAAAAACATGAACTTGAACACTTTCTCAAACAACACAACATACACATTGCAATTCTACAAGAAACAAAATTAAGACACTCACACAAAACACCATCATTTCATAATTACACCACCATCAGACAAGACCGGACTGACGGCAATGGCGGTGGACTCATCACCCTGATCCACCATTCCATCTGTTTTGTGGACACAAGTGCCACAACCAAAATTCTCCTCCCTACCACAGATAACACAACTGAAACCCAATCCATTCGTATCCGCACAGGCAACAATTCAACACTAACAATAGTTAACATGTACATTCCCCCCCAATCATCCCCCACAGTTCCAAACACCTTCAGACCTCAACTCAGCCAACTAACCTCAATCCCCAACCTGATCATGGGTGGTGACTTCAACGCCAAGTCGTCTGCCTGGTTTGTCGACAACCCTGACACAGACAGAGGGCTTGATATACAGACTCAATTCGACTCATTGACTATCATGAACAACACGCATAATCATACACATATCCCATACCAAGCCCTCTACACTCCCTCCTCTCCTGATATCACCTTTTGCTCCCCCTGCCTAACCCCAACAACATCATGGAGAGTGGTCGGAGCCCTTGGTTCTGACCACCTTCCAATCATCATCACCACCAAAACAAGATGCACCCCAGCTGGCCACAGACACACTTACACCAATTACAAGAGAGCTAACTGGGAAGCCTTTAATGAAGAGACAGAACAACATTTTGAAACACTTAACAGTACACCAATCACAAACATAAACAATGCTGTGCACGCTTTTAATACAATCATACAAAACGCAGACAAGAGATACATCCCTAGAGGCAACAGAAAATCACACAACCCCAACTTCACACCAGAAATCCAAGGCCTCATCAGACAACGTGACACACTTAAACACGATACCCCCACACCTATCCCTCAAAACATAGCAGACCAAATACAAACACTAAACACTGTGATTGCCAATAAAATACATGAACAAAAAACACAAAATTGGCAAAACTTTATCAATACACTTGATCACAAAACAAACACCAGCAAATTGTACAAAACACTCAACAGCATCACACTATCCAACACTAACACTACACGCTCTCACGCAGCAATAATCACAACAACAGATAATCTACCCTCAAACAGACAACAAGCAAACGCACTCATACGTCATTTCGCACAGACGAGCCATCTTACATCTCACCCTGACGACCGACGCACCATTCGACGTAAGAAAGACTTTCCCACAGACTCAGACTATACACCCTTCATAGACAGTCAGACAAAACTCATAATGCATAGTCTCAAGCACTCATCTGCCTGTGGCCCTGATAACATAAGCAACATCCACCTAAAACACATTGGACCACAAGGTATACACGCACTCACAAACATTGCAAACTACAGCTATTCACACAACACTATACCCGACATCTGGAAGCATGGTAAAATAATCACCATTCCAAAACCGAACAAAGACCCAACAATCCCAACATCGCACCGCCCAATCACACTTCTCTGCACCCCCTCTAAAGTCATTGAACGCCTAATACTTAAACTTGTCACACCATATATTCCCCTTGCTGACTCACAACACGGTTTTAGGCCACTACACTCCACAAACACTCTTCTGACAAACCTCACACAAAGAATTTTAGATGGCATCAATTCAGATAGGCCCCACCACAGAACACTTCTTATAACATTGGACATTAGTAAAGCTTTTGATGCTATCCCCCGCCACAACCTAACAAATAAAATATATAACACAGACATGCACAATAACACCAAAAGATGGCTGGCCAATTATCTGGCAGGCAGGAATGCTCATGTGTCATATAATGGCCAATCATCGCACATCAGAAACATTAAGAACGGAGTACCACAGGGCTCAGTTCTATCCCCCACATTATTTAATCTATACATGCATGACTTACCCACGCCAGACACCTCAGAAATACAAATCTCTTCCTACGCAGACGACATAACAATCACATGCACACATCGTAACACAGACAAAGCTGCAGAAATAATCCAGCCTTACCTTGACACACTCAACACATGGTTCATCACAAACAGACTCAAAATAGCTCCAACCAAATCTACAGCAACACTTCTCACCAACTGGACAAAAGAACACAAATACATACCTCATCTCTACATCAACAACACTCTAATACCACACACAAACACACCGAAAATTCTTGGTGTAACATACGATACATCCATGTCTTTCAAACAACACCTCACAAACATAAAAAACAAATGCACACCTAGACTTAACGCACTCAAGTCAATCACTGGAACAACATTTGGACAAAACAAAGAAACTAATATAACAATATACAAACAATGCGTACGCTCAGTGATGAATTATGCGAGTCCTGCATGGGCTCCTAATCTCAGTGAGACACACCACAACACCCTTCAAATCATACAAAACAAAGCCCTAAAAACAATTACAGGCTGCACAAATACATCACCTACAGACCATTTACACCATGAAACAAAAGTCCTCAGAGTCAAGGACCACCTCGACATGAGAGGCACACAAACACTTGCTGCAGCCACCACAAACACATCACACCCGCTACACTACATAGCAGAACACCCACACACACCAAGAAACATTAAAACTACACCCATAGACCTTTATTACACACAGATACTCTCTTCTCTTCCTCCACAACCACCAAATACCAGCCTCCGGAAACATATTCATAATCATATCACTCACCGCTCCATTAACACACTGAAAGACAACACACTGCTACATGCCAGACCCCCTGATATCCACCCTTCTGAATCCTCTCTCCCACGTAAGGACAGAGTCCACTTGGCCAGACTGCGATGCGGTCACCACCCAGCACTTCTAAGCTACCAGAAGAGGCTGGACGACCGTGTTGTGAACAGCTGCCCAGGATGTAACACTTCACCCCATACCATACAACACATAATGGAAGACTGCATTATACACAATCATGCACGCAAACAACACAACATACACTCTATAAAGGATTTGTGGGAAAACCCAGTTTCGGCTGTGGCCTTCCTTGGGGAGACGGGACTGCTCGGACAGACAGTCTAGGGAACGACAACAACAACAACAACCCTGGACATTGCCTTAATGGTTGTTATTGTTGTTGTCGTTCCCTAGACTGTCTGTCCAAGCAGTCCCGTCTCCCCAAGGAATGCCACTGCTGAAACTGGGATTTCCCACAAATCCTTTATAGAGTGTATGTTGTGTTGTTTGCGTGCATGATTGTGTATAATGCAGTCTTCCATTATGTGTTGTATGGTATAGGGTGAAGTGTTACATCCTGGGCAGCTGTTCACAATGCGGTCATCCAGTCTCTTCTGATAGCTTAGAAGTGCTGGGTGGTGGCCGCACCGCAGTCTGGCCAGGTGGACTCTGTCCTTTTGTGGGAGAGAGGATTCAGAAGGGTGGATATCAGGGGGTCTGGCATGCAGCAGTGTGTTGTCTTTCAGTGTGTTAATGGAGCGGTGAGTGATATGATTATGAATATGTTTCCGGAGGCTGGTATTTGGTGGTTGTGGGTGTTCTGCTATGTAGTGTAGCAGGTGTGATGTGTTTGTGGTGGCTGCGGCAAGTGTTTGTGTGCCTCTCATGTCGAGGTGGTCCTTGACTTTGAGGATTTTTGCCTGAATGGTTGTGGTGAGTGCCTTCAGAGATACAAGGATTCTACAATTGGTGCCTACATCTGAAGAGCACTCACCCACTGTAGCTATAGATGAGATCTGAAGAAAAAAAAAATTCAACATAGAGTGGTAGACACTTGGAACAAACTGGACAGTGAAATAGAGTGCGCAAAAACCATTCATGAGTTTAAGAGTAAACTAGACACTGTGAGATACAGAGGCGGGACACCACGAGCATAGCTCCCCTTCCCATAAAATACAACTAGGTTACATGGAAACAAGTACATAATGAAATCGAACAGTCCACCCAAGTACTAATCAATAATGGCTTCAGTGAGAAAGAGATTATCGGACAAAGAAAATAATGGACAGTTGGTATAAAGATAATAAAGATAATCAAAATGCAAAAAAAAAAAAATGATAATAATAATAACATCTATTATAAATCTATATTCTCTTCAGCCCCCATAAAGAAGATGAGCATATAATGAAACATGTTATAAAGAGGAATATCAAACCAACTAATTCTGAGAAAATAATAAACTTGGTGATCTATTATAAGACAAGGAAGACCAGCCACTTCCTTCTTAAAAACAGTCCCCACCAAGAAAGAAAGGAACTTCAGAAATCACATGTCATCTATAGTTTTACTTGTACACGAGAGAACTGTGAAGCCCCCCCCTCCACCTATATTGGCATGACGACTATGAGGTTATCCCGTCACCTTTCTTACCACCACCTGACATCAGGAGTCCCAAAAAATCGTTTAAGAGAAGTCCATAGCACAACATTAACAAGAAGCATCCTTGAAGAAAACTCCGAGATTTTAGAAATATGTACAGATAATAGATGCCTCCCAATCCTAGAAGCACTATACATTAAAGAGTTGAGCCCAAATCCAAATATACAAGCAGATGACCTTAGGGCCCTCCCAAGCATGAGACAAATTACCACAAAGCCAAACATGAGACAAATTACCACAAAGCCAAACATGAGACATAACCCCACAAATCAAAGCCGAGACAATAATGCCACAATCTCAAGCACAAGACATTTTGTCACAACATGAAGTCAGAGGCTTCCCCTAGCACGTGACATTTCATCACTGCCTGAGTTACCAGGTAACTGCCTCCAGGTGACCGGTGACCTCCCCCATTAAAAAATAAGCACAGAAATTTAAGTATATATAGTAAAATAATTAAACATAACACTGGAATAATTCTTATCCTGACCAGATAGAATATTTCTTAGAGCTAATGAAGAAGGGTCTTGAACCCGAAGTTGCAATATAGCAAATATGACCACCTACAGTAAAGTCATAAACCTCCTTTCAAAGGAACACAAATCCATAGTAAGCCATATGGAAAATACTTAAAAGAAAGTAATAAATGCACAATAAGCCATCACTTTGAAGGAAGTATGTATAAGAGAAAATCTCCTGCCCATATATACTATTAATATATATATATGTGTGTGTGTGGGTTCTTTTATTAATTTATTTATATATTCTCTCTTCCACTCCTCCCTTTCTCCCTCCCCATTGCCCCTCCCTACAGGTGATGGACTGTATGAAGGCTGGCCGTTTGCCCAGCAAGTACCTTGAACTGGTCCAGGAAGAGCGGCAGCGGTACACTGAGGTGGTGCAGCTCTTCCTCACCTTTGACCTCGAACGCGATGAGCTCCCTGTTCTCTTGGAACGCATACGGAACATCGCCCAGGGCGCTGCTACCACCGCGGGGTTTCAGACGCCAACATCACCGCACCGCTCCTCGACACCCAACGGCCCCTCTCCAACCCAAATTCGAATTACATCTTCTCCGCCTTTGAATCCACCGGGATCAGGATTCAACACTCCGACAACTTCACCCCTTGGTGGTTCAGCAACTCCTTCCTTCCAGACATCAACAACTTCCCCCTTCCAGACTCCAACGACTGCGCCACTGACTCGAGGGTCAACTACTTTGCCCTCCTGGACTCCAACGACCCCACTACCACCACCACCAGCGGCTCGAGATTCGACAACTTCAACCTCCCAGACTACGACGATCCTGGAGATGATGGCAGCATCCAAGGACCGAAGTGGTTCCCCACCGAGTCCTTGCAGTTGGACAGCACCCAAGAGTGCCCTTTTGTCTTCGACTACTGGCGACAAGTGGGCGAGTTCACGCTATCACATTCAACAAAACTCAAACAGCCCCACTAAGACTTCGTCATCACTCACATCACCCAACTCAGTCTCCTCTTCCACGATGCTGAGCTCTCCCGTGAACTCTCTATGCCACTCTTCAAAAAACTCATCTGTTTGTGCCATGACGGAGACCTCTCCTACTCACTCCCTCGGGGTCAGATCCATCTTCGGAACCCCGCCTTCGCCCAGAGCCTTTGTTCGTCCTCTGAGGATTGTGCACAACACAACCTCCAGCTGGCAAACGCCACCCCAACTTGCCACAAGGAGGTGGGTTCCTTTCCTACATGGGTGAGAGAACTGAGTATGTATTTGTGTGTGTATGTTGTTGTTGTTGTTATTGTCATCCCCTAGACTGTCTAACTGAGTAGTCCTGCCTCCCTGAAGAATACCTTTATAGATTGTATCTTGTGGTGGTGTGTGTGATTGTGTAAAATGCAGTCTTCCATAATGTGTTGAGTAGTATGGGGTGAAGTGTTGCATTCTGGACAGTTGTGTTATGCAGTAATCAAGCCTCTTCTGGTAGTTTAGAAGGACTGGATAGTGGCCGCACTGCAGTCTGGCCAGGTGGACTCTGTCCTTTTGGGGGAGAGAGGATTCAGAGGGGGATATCAGGGGGTCTGGCATGCAGCAATGCATTGTTTTTCAGTTTATTGATGGATCAGTGAGCGAATGCTTCTGGAGGCTGGTGTCTGGTGGTTGGAAAGGGAGAGAAGAGAGTGTTTATGCATGATATAGGTATTTGGGTGTTGTTTTGATGTTTCTTGGCTTGTGTGGGTGCTCTGTTATGTAGTGTGGTGGGTGTGTTGTGTTTGTGGAGGCTGCAGCAAGTGTTTGTGTGCCTCTTATATCAAGGTGATCCTTGACTTTGAGGACTTTCATTTCATGGTGTAAATGGTCTGTAAGTGTTGAATTTGTGCAGTCTGTAATTGTCTTTATGGCTTTGTTTTGTATGGTCTACAGGGAGTTGATGGGTATTCCAGATGGGCAATAGCAAAGAAGGGGTTCTTTCTGATGTCCATTGTGGGGGACCACAGCCATGGACCCCCAATCCAGTTGTAATGGAATTCACGGATTGTGCCTCATGGGTGATGGATAGATGGCGGCAGTGGTGGAGTAGGAGGAAGCTCTGCTAATCAAACTTCTCTTGTTATCCTTTTTACAGAGAGGTGAAGGAGGGTACAGCCTCCTCCAGCACGACCAGCTTATTGAGCCAGTTTGGGGAGCGGTGCTCCCCTCAAGGGGAGCTGGAGGAGCCATCCTGATCTCTATCCGCCTTCGGGTGATAGTCCCAGAGCGCCTCACGACATATTTGGACCCTTTGAAAATGTTGTCAATGTTAGCGTACTGTTTGTTGTTTCTTGACTCTTTCAATTTGTGGAAACCCCCTCCCCACTTTTTCATTATTTCACTTAATTTTTACAAGAATGAAGTATAAACAAAGGACTACATGAATACAGTTAAGTTCACACTCAAATGTCATTGACAAATGTGGGTGCGATGTCTTAATTTGATGTTTCAGTTACTTATATGTTAAAAAAAGAATCAATAAATAAAACTCTGTTCCATGTTGACTGGCCTCGTGCCTATCCTTGGTTCACTCCCACCACAGGAGAGACCTTTGTGGTGGTGGAAAGAGGGGACTAAGAAACAGTAATATGAAGATGGGTCCCATGTCATTTCTATGCTGATTTTCTCCACAGGAGTAATATGAGGCTATTGGTACTGCATGACGACATCCTCTGAAATTCTGAGGGGGAGGGAGATGTTGCAGAAGGGATGTCCACCTCCATCCCCCCATGACCACCACATACCCTACCAGCTCCACCCCAGTTTATGACCCTTGTTGCCAAGCTGCTGTGATCCTGGGGCCCCAAGTGACCTTTTGACAACATGCAAATAAAACTAGAGGAAGACTCTGGAGTGCAATGTTTTAGCACTCTTGTCAACAGTGGCATTCCCCTCCTCGTCCTCATCCCAAAGACACCCTTCGCCATAGCCATCAGGCAGTATTGCGATGCTGCTCGAAGAAGATAACAAAACATACGCATCTTAGGTTTACCTGCAGTATGAAAAGGAAACATCTTCACCAGAGGATGCTTATTTTGTTTGATCAAATAGAGTTATCTTTCTATTGAATAGGAGATGCTATCATATCCTTTCTAGTTCCCAAGTGGGAAGGGAAAAAGCGATGGTAGTGTCGTTAGATATAACCCATTCATTCACCCTATAGACAGACAGAACCAGAGAAGGAGAGCTGAGGAGTGACGAGCTCATGTCAGTAGATGCTTAACTGCTCAGACCAAAACTGGCACTTTTGCCCTCTTTGGCACTCGTGGACTTGCAGCAGCAACAGGAAAAGGAGGAGTCATTCAGTATACAGTGAAAGCCCTTGTATCCGGCACCATTGGGACCATAGGCATACCGGATACTTGAAAATTCCGGATATTTGAAGGTTTAAGAAAATACACCTATATTCACTCACTTTATTCACTAACCTTATCAATTTACACCAACATCACAGCATCAACAGTCACCTTGTTTACAAAAAACACGTGGAACACCTTAAGCGACGCCGTCAACGACATATCCAAACAAGTCTTGAACCCACACTGGCGGCTATCGTCTGTTGGTTTACAAGTTCTCGGGGACACGGTCGAGTTGACCACGACCCCGCTATTGAATGCCTTCAACGCCTTCGAATGGATGATGCAATGCGCAATCTTGGCGGCGGCGGCCAACAACGAGTCGAATTACCACCAACACCCTTCTGCCGTTCTGGACCGCGAACTGGTGCGAACCACCTACAGCGATTTCGGCCGTTTGGTATCGGCCAGACTAGATAGAATCGTTTCACTCTTTTGTTACACTTTAGTGAGCGTCGTTGCATGGAAACGCGACATTTACGACAAATCGAATGGTGTTGAAACGCCCGTAAGAGTGCGCCCCGATGACGACCTCGAGGTCGAGATCCTAGAGCGCGTCGACCGTTTCGTTTTACCAGGCTGCGGATCCGCCATCGCGCACAAGTATGCCGCGTCCTCCATCAAAAGGACCGCCATCGCCATTACCGCGACGGGAGCGGAAACGGCGGCCCCCGCTTTCGAGGGAGCCTTTTACGATACCGTGCTGGGCAACCAAGTGATGGGAAAATTGATCCCGCTCCTTTCAGACGAATACGCGTTTCATCTCAAGAAGGTCGAAAACTTGGTAGCGGCCGCCCCGGTAGATGCGACACGCCGTGCTTCCCTCTCCGAGTCGGAACGCAGAGCGGAAGATGCCGTACCGAAAGCCGTTAATATCGGCCCGCATAAGATGATGAGCGGGGAACTAGACACGAGAGGGGTAGAGGCTTTCCATCGCGAGGTGAAACGACAGATGAAAGACGATCCCAACCTGACGGTGGAAAAGGCGGTCGATGCCATTTTTTCAACCAGACAACTCTTGTTTTCTAATTTTGCAATAACGGGTGCATATAGTACTGCGGTCTATTATTGTTTGTGGAACTTTATGTTTCTTGCCGCCGGCACTGCAACGGTACCCAGAGTTCCAGAGAGGAGGGTTTGTAGACGCTTGTTGACCGATTTGATATTGCTAGATTTCCATTCCCTTCTACTCTGTCCAAAATGTTCGATTGGCATCATTCACAAGGCTACAGAATCTTTTGATTTTGTGGATGCGCTCAAATACGGAACCGAGGGACAAGTAGAACGCAAGATAGCACGGGCGTTTGGGTATTACAACGAAGGTCCGACGTCGGTACAGGATTGCTTCAAAACGCTTCTCGGTCTGAAATGGTCACCTCCGCATACGTCTCACGAAGGCAACCAACAGTTGGTCGAGTTTGACAACAAGTTGATTCAATTATCCCTGGATAACAACAATGTCGAATACACCAAGGAATGTAGCAGCAGTCCAGCAATACAAACACATCCGTGGCGTGAACGAAGTGGCGGCGGGAGACAAAGTGAGCGCCAGCCGCCATGCAGTATGGCTCACAGCGCACTCCTCTGGCGGCAGCGGGAGCAACTACAAAAAATATGCCGGATATTTGAAGTTGCCGGTAACTAGGGTGCCGGATACAAGGGCTTTCACTGTATATGTTTTTTCCAAAGTCCATTGTCCACACGCAGTGGTGGTGGTGGGGGAGTGCTTCTTGCTCCATCCCCCCTCCACCTGAAAGGAACCAGCTTGTCGTGGTGGTGTGTGTGTGTGGGGGGGGGGGGTTGCATGTTCTTATGACCTGGTGGGCGAGGCTAGAGAGGGTAGGGTTTTGGCCCCTGCTCTGCTCTGCTCTATTTAAGGGGAGAGGGCCAGACAAAAAAGTTCATGGGGCCAGGCTGACCATATGGTCCAACAGTACCACCCACCAGAAGGACCACCTTATGAGGTCGTACTGTGCTGGATTGTTGGGTGGTTAGGCTGGGATGAGTTGATGGAGGAGGTCTTAGCTCTGTCGTGAGCGAACTTTCAAATCGTGAGGTGCCACTTTTTAAAACAAGCAGCCCCCATGGGGACAAGTTACCTTGTTGGTGACAGCCAACATACAGTCCCCTCGTAACCCCAGTAAGCGGTTGCCCTTGGCCCCTGGGGCCAATTAAATCACAAAATATCTCTGGATACTCCTAAAAATCCTGTGGTCCTTGAGGGGCTGTCGACCAGGCCCTCAAGGTGTCGCTGGTCGTGATAGTGATACTACGCATGTGCAGACTGGAGCTCATAGTCCCCGTGCTGCTGATTCTCATGCTGGAAGATCTCGCGGGTCACCTCCCAAATCTTGTCTTGCCACCGTTAAGCTAATCAATGTCTACGCATCTTTATCATACCGTGCTATCCACTCTGCTTTCAAGCCCTTCTGAACAGTTCTCCGCATCTGTCTCAAATATGATAGTGACTGTATTTCCAACTGGTGTTATGTGACATTTACATCTGATAATGCTGCCAAAAATGCATATGAGATAATAAATTCCCTATGTCTTGAAGATGACAACCTAATTGCTGAGATCATTTGATCAAGCAATGTAGCTTACAGCGAGAATGATTGTTGTCCCAAACTCTTTGATGATGCTGAAGAACGTGATCCCAAAGTTCGCCACACCCCTACACTAGACCTGTTAAAAAAAAAAAATAAATAATATTTTCATACAGTACTGTACTTTTTCCCATGCTTTTTGACCTGAAAAGACCAAAAATTACATTCAATTTTTTCTAGGATGTATGGAAGCATTGCCACATGGAGGCTGAATTTTTTGCTATCTTACCAAAAGGACCAATTTTGAGGCATTTCTAAGCATACTCTGTGGTATGATTTTTTTTTATCTATCCAAGATAGAGCAACATATTAGGTACCAAATGAAAGAACAGAATCTAGTCTACATATAGCAACCATTAGAATTAATTAATTTTCTCCATGAAATTTTAAAGATATGAAATTGTTGAAAATCCTGACTTTTTTGCTACCATGAAGACATGGTTTTTGTATGGATGTTTGTCTAAATCCAGAAAATTATCCACAAGATACTGTACAATGGCATTAAGCAAGTCCACAATCAAACTGTGCATCCTCGTAGCTCCTTGCTTAATGCCATTGTAGAGTACCTTGTGAATAATTTTCTGGATTTAGATTGAATTTCTGTGCTGGCCATTTCATTCCCATATACTCTACTCCCATTCATCACCCCTCCCTCCCTCTTTTCTTGGCTCCTCCTGGATGACGGCTACTGGTTGTGGCTGGTTGAGACCACTTGCTAACTTCAGTGAATATATAGGCGTAGCTCAAGTTGTGTGACGGCCAGTCCGGTTTTGACTAGCGCCGTGTCACCACACCAGTTTCCTTGGTACCAAGTTTCCATAATCAAAATGTCATGGTGAAACCTCTCGCCATGCTCGTCAATTGACTGCACCTAGTGAGAGTCCAAGAAGTGGATTTATAGGCTCATACTGTATCCCAGGTTTTTGTATGAAATCTTTGCAAACTTTCTTGAATGATAGCTATGCAGATTTTTCAACATCAGTGAGCACTTCATCGAACTTTTGATCTTTCATCAGTTCCCTAATCTGTAGTCCTATAAAAATACCTTCTTTTGATTTTAGCGTCATTTACTCTTGGAAATATATTTCTCAAATATTTGAATCCCTCGTCAGTTTTATCCATACCTTTGACTGACTTCTTCATTAGCTTGATATACAAAGGAAGATAATTTTTCTCAGGATCAACATGTGGAGTACCAATGACATTCTTCTCTCATGGAACCAATTATCACTTTGGCCACAATTTCTTTATAAAGTGATTTTTTTCTGGCTGTCTCACTCGCAAAGAAAGCAACAAACTTAATGTGGCCATCTACACTCAAAGTAAAAGTGCCACTATCTTTAATCACCAGAGATATTCCATTTCAATTTCTCAAACTTGATTTTTTTTTTTCAATCAAATCCCTCTATTCCAGGTATTTTTCGCATTCTAAATCCGAAAACATTACAAAAAATGTATCACCCATAGTCTTTTGTGTTCCAGTACATCTCTTTATTTTTTTTCTGTTGTGATCATCATTGTGTTCCCTCGTGTGAGGAAATTTTCTTGGAAACACAATGATGATCACAATAGAAAAAATAAAGACGTGTACACAAAAAAAGGTGATACAAAAGAGAGGAATATCTGTAGAGGAAGGACGGGAGAGGACAGAAGATAGGGGTGAATAGAGAAGGGTTGTGTATAGATGAGGCTGTGATGCATGTGGGAGAGTGGATGGGGGATGGGGGGTGAGGAAGTATGTATGAGAAAAAAATTGACGCAGCCCGAAGGGGTTTCGCCCCGTCTTCTCCTTTCCTGCATGAGGGGATGGAGAGGGGGGTCGCCGAATTTATGAAGCGGCCTTGCTGTGGATGTGCTGTGTCTTGCGACACTGCTTCTGACCCAGGGCAGTGGACAGGATGCAAGGATGACCCGTCATCCAGGAGTTGCCAAGATAGGAGGGGAGTGGAATATATGGGAAATGAAATGGGTGGGAGTAATTTCTATGCCTTTTTCTTTTTGGCTACCCCCCGTGTAAGGGGGAAAAGCCTTTGGTATATGTATGTATTTATTTGTTTATTAATATTATTATTTTTAAACTTAGAATACGAAAATACCCGGAAAAGAGGTGTGACCTTTTTCGAGCAACATTTTCACTTCAGTTAAGGTGAAATTATACCTCCCATGGACCTTTGGCAACGAGAGGTCAAAGATCACTATAGGCGTTCGGCGCGACATCAGACCCCCTTTTCACGTAGTCCGAGACATGGTTTGAAACTGACTAGAAGAGTTAGCGATTCGTGATTGAGGAGTGACATGAAATTTACCCCCCAATCACAAACCTCATAGACCCGATAGTGTGAAGTTTAAATGTGACGAAGCATGTGCTAGACCGGTGAGGGGATGCGTTCTCTGAGAGAACCAGTCTCCCCTGAACACATACTTTAAATTCATCCTTCCCTCCATTCACCTATCCTCTATGCCACGCCCGAAGCTGACGCACACACCACCACCAGAACAAAATAGAAAAGGTGAAATGATTACACATTTACAAAGATACATGATGTTTTGTGATAAAATTGTACTTTTCAGGGTTCGATGAGTTCCTGCCGATCACAGGTATAGTTTTTGCTTCTGTGAACGTTGTTGGTGGTTTAGTGGAAGGAAAGAATGAAATTGAAGGAAGTTAGAGATAAGATAGATGTGGGGCAGACCCACTTGTTCGTACCTAGTTAGTTAGAGGGCAGGATAGATAAGATGGGGGAGAGGGAGGGAGGGGGGATTTGGGGGTTAAGTGGAAGGAAAGAATGAAATGGAAGGAAGTAAGAGTTATGATAGATGTGGGGCAGACCCATTTGCAAATTTCTCTCTAAAAAGAAGTACCTTTTTGTTTTACTATTAAATCTCCAATGCTTATTCATATAATAAAAATTGTGCAAATTACATACAATTGTGTAAATTATATAAAAACGTCAAAACTAAAAAGGGCAGTATTTTTCATTGTCTATTATTTTTGTCATTTCTATTTAATTCACACAGGATTTATTTGTTATCTTCAATAAAGCCGAAATGGCAAAGCTATAACCATAAATAATTATCTTTCAAAATAACCTGATGATTCACTTGGTTGTGATGAAATGCCATTTTTAATTTTAACAGAAGTTAATAGTTGAATTATCCTTATCATTTAGAGAGGAACCAGAAGTCGAACCTTAAAAAAAATCGGAAGTCGGAGAGGGTGAGGCTAGACTACAGCCCTGGAACGAGACCTGAGGATCCACAGCCGTTCTACTTGTCAGAATCGGTTCTCCTGCTCCTATTCTCTATGTTGGATATTACGATATGTCAGCTGATTTTTATTTTCCTTATGTCTTACAATGGAAATAAGCTTTCATGCTTTTTTTAAGTTATCCTCGGCAATTCTAATTTTTTTCGAACTGTGTTCTTTTCATTATCTGCACTTCATGTATATTGATTCAATACCAAATATAGGCCTACTTATTCGTGCTGCCACGAGTACCATACTTCGTTGGTGATCATCAGCGTTTCTGTCCTTGAGGACAATTTTGTGAATAAGAGGTGGTAAAGGAGACATAGGAGTGCATTGGCAAATTGGGAGATTAGTCGAAGTCACTAGTGATAAATATTCCTCCTTGATTGGAGATAAGTAGACGGACATCGAGAGATAGCCGATAGGCAGCTGTAGATCTCGAGTATTGGCAAGGGAGCCTCCCTCCCTAGCTCATATGTCTGATTAATTAATTAATTATCAGTGGCGGTGGCACGTCGACGCGTTGACTCTCCGCGCTTTCCGGAACCTTCGTTGCAAGTGTGTGTGCGTGTGTATTAGCAGTAGGAATGAGTGGGCTTGGTGCCCGGGCAGGGGGCGAGCCGTTATCGTTCGTCCGCCAGCCCAACCTGTCCTTCGCACGTTGTATTCACCTCGGCGTCCTGGCAGAACCCGTTTGGTACATACCGTCGCACTCCAGTTCTGTCAAGATCGTGTAGTGGTTCGGACCTTCGCGCATTGGAGGAGACTCGAAGGCAAGACGTCTCCGGTGATTTAACCACTGTCCAGCAAACGTAAGTCCTTCCTCGAGTTTCCCACGTTCGCAGCTGCGTGACCGGGACTGATATCTTGTGGTCTTCTGCCTGAGCATCGGCCCAGTGTTCGGAGCTTGGGTCAGTGGCCTCCTGGAAGCCCTGAGGCGGCCGCGACAGGTTAGCCGTAGTGTAGGAAGAAAGGGTACTAGGGTACCCCACCCTATCGAGGGATGTGTTGTGCTGAAAAGGACTGGGAAAAACCATACCACTATAAGCTGGTTTCCCGCTCTGCTGGGCAAGGTGTGTGTGGTGATTCACCATGGTCTTGGATCACGTGTTGGGCTCGTGATCGACAGCTATTATCCTCCCGGGAGAGAGCTCAGAACTCATACATGACCGATCTATGGATGATGCTGTGACCTTACACGTACACACACACCCAACTCCCAGCCCACGAGAGTTGGAGTAACGACCCGCAGCGGAACGTTAACCCCTTCCATACGGTGCCGCACACGTAGGCGTCATGGACTTAGATCTCGGTGGCAGCAGCCAATGCCAGCCGTACGACGTGTCGTAATAATACTCGCATCATAAAATATAGTCACCGCTTATATCGATCGTTCTCTCTTCACCCGTGAATTTTGATAACCATAGAAAATGCGATTACAAAAGAATTAGAAAGAATGTCATTATGGAGGGGCGACTACAATAAATATAATCAAGACGCCGATATGGCAGCCTCGCGAATACACTCGCTCCCCATGACGCCTACTTGTGCGGCACCGTATGGAAGGGGTTAACCATAGATCGGGCCACTTAGGAACTCAGCTCTCATTAGGGAGGATAATATCATAATAGAAGTCGTTCACGAGCCCAGCTCATGATACAGAACCACAGTTAATCTCACGCAGACAAGACGCGTAGAGGTAGCCAATCAGCCGTATCGCTGGCCCATCCTGAAGATTGCGCTTTTTTTTTTTTTTTTTGTAGGCGGCGGCGGCGGCGGCCACCCGTATGACGTATATCTGTACGATAACGTCTTCTGTTGACACGGATTATAGCGCCGTTGGTGTGCTTGCGTCGCGTCGTTTTTCATGGGGGCACATCTCCTCGCGACCGGTCTTGCTACGGACACACACACACACACACACTAATATGTGCATGACCCTGACATGGGGGCAGGGGGGGGGGCATATGCCCTGGGGTGGGAGAGTGGGGGCACATTTAAGGGGGATGGCAATTTTAGTCTGGACATGCCGTGCACAAGGCTGACAAAATAATTATAATAAAAAAGTTCAAAGAAGCCCTGAATATATTATCTTAATATACGAATTTTGAGTGTATATATATATATATATATATATATACACATACATATATATATATATTTATATATATATATATATACACACATATATATATATATTGTATATATATACATGAGAGGGAGGGAGGGGTGGTAAATGAGGGTGAAATGGGTGGGAGTGGAATTAAAACTTTTTATTTTGGCTACCTCCTTTGTAAAGGTGTATGTAGATGTATATGTATGTAAATATATATATATATGTGTGTGTGTCTGTGTGTGTGTGTGTATGTATGTAAATACACGCACACATAAGAACCCGGAAACTACGGACTAAATGGAAGAATACCGGTCCGTTTATCCGTAGGATCCTTGTGTTGAACGCAGCGTATATATATATATATATATATATATATATATATAGGGTCGTACTAATTACCGACAACTACTGTCAACTCCGATGTTATTCATATTTTTTAGTTAATATTGACATAAATAAGTCATTAGTTCTATATTATATCGTATCTGTAAGTTTTAAAGCATTCGGCCGCATCAATATCGAAATTCAAGATGTGATACACTACCGACAACTCGTAGCTCGATGCGAGCTTCGAGACGCCATGTTTGCTTTTGTTTACTGTGGAAGACGCACTAGTGGAAATCTGTGGATGGACCTATCTTGATTGTTGATTTGTGGGAGTAGGACTAGGACTAACTGTATCCTCTTCAGTAGTAGGTACTATTGAAGAGGATTGGGAGTTAGTAATCGAAATATATAGTTTCGGTTACTCAACTCTTTCTTTCGTCCGACTGTGGTCTTAGTTGTGATTTACTAATGTATTACTACATTTCTCACCAGTGATGTATATATATATATATATATGTGTGTGTGTGTGTGCGCGCGTGTGTGTGTGTATACATATATATGTGTATACACACACACATATATATATAAATATATATATATGTGTGTGTGTGTGTGCGCGCGTGTGTGTGTATACATATATATGTATACACACACACACATATATATATATATATATATATATGTGTGTGTGTGTGTGTGTATACATATATATGTATACACACACACTTCAACGAATGGACGGCTTAGAAGACGTTCTGAAGAAAATTGAAGTTTTGTGGATCCCAACGCAAAGAGAAGTGCCTATTGTATTTACAGGGTGGGGGGAAATTGCTCGTGGGGTAGTAGGAAAGTAGGGAAAGAGGAAAAGGGGAGGGATTACTGAGGGAAATGGAAGGAAATGAAGAAGGAGTAGACTTGGCCCAGGCAGACAGGCGAAAGGTAAACAAACGGCCCCCCGACGACGATGAAATGTCTAATAAAAATGTAAAGATTAGAAGTATAGATAAGAGCAATACAGTAGAAAGTGATGAGAATATTTTCCAGGGATTTAAAGAGGGTGGGGGGACACAACCCCCCCGACTGACAAGACTAGAAGAGAAGGTCGATAAGATGATCGAGGACTTGGAGCGTAGGTTCGGTCATGTTAACAATATTATACGGAGAGTTGAAAAATTGGAAGAACTAGAGAAGGCGAACAAAAACTTAACTAAGGAAATTGAAGAATTAAAAAAACAGTTAAAAGAAGTAAAAGAAGAGAATAAAGTCTTAAAGGAGAATAATAAGGAGAACAAGGAGGGTTGGAAAAAAAATCAAGAAAATAGCAAAGTTGCATTCACTGACATAATCAGACAGCAAATGAATGAACAAACTGAAGACTCAGTTATTAAAGTGATGAGACAGAAGGAGAATATAGTAAGAGACTTAGCAGACAGACAGAAATGTAAAATTATATTAGGAATGGAAGAGAAACATAACCCAGATAGAACCACAAGAATCAAAGAGGAAAATGAAAACGTAAGAAATTTACTACAATGAGTTCAGGAAGATGAACCAGAAATAATTAAACAAATCGAAGAGAAATTCAGGCTCGGGAAATATAGTACAGACAAGACCAGACCAATTAAGATTAAATTCAGGTCACAAACTACGGCTGAGAATATCTTATCCAAAACAGGGAAACTAGCAACAAGTGAACAATATAAAAAGGTATGGATAAAAAGGGAAATGAATAAAGAGGAAAGAGAGGAAGAAAAACAGAAAAGACTTGAAGCAAAGGAAAAAAACGAGATAAGAACGGAGTCAGAAAAAGAGAGATTCTATTGGAGAGTAGTGAATATGAAACTAAAGAAAGTCGACATACAAGAGAAAAACAAAAGGGAAACAGAGAACACAATGGAAGTGGCAGAAAACTAAGAGTGTCTTACACAAATATAGATGGATTAATAACAGGATTGAATGAGCTGAATGATTATTTGAAGGAAAAAGAACCAGACATAATGGGAATTGTAGAAACAAAATTAAAAGGTCCACTACCACCCAACAGTGTAGGACATGATGCATATAATTATTGGATTAGAAACAGAGTGAAAAAGGAAGGGGGTGGAGTTATGTTCCTGACTAAGAAGGATATAAACGTGAAGTGTGTCACATATGGAAAGAATACAGTAGAGATGATAATGATGGAAGTAGAAGACAGAGATTTGAAGAGCAGAAAGTTTGTGATAAATTATGTGCCCCCGAAAACAGCCTCATGGGAAGAGAGTGAACATAAAAGTATGTTAGAGGACACAAAGATAACATTAAACAAGATAATGGAAGAGGGAGGAAGAATAGTTATGATGGGCGACTTTAATTGCAAAGAAATCTGCTGGGAAGAAATGACAGTAAAGGGTGGAGACGGCTCATGGGGAAACGCTCTACTTGAGATGGTTACTGACCATACAATGACACAATGGATACAGGAGAACACTAGGTATAGAAATGAAGAAGAGCCATCGAGACTAGACCTAATAATTACATCTGAACCTAGAATAGTGGACAAAATTGAATATAAAACACCAATAATTAAAAGTGACCACATATTGATTGAACTGGAACTTAATGAAGAAAAATATATGAAAAGAAATGAACAATATAGAAAAGGAAGAATGATGTATGAAAAAACAAACTTTGATAAAATAAGAGAATTCTTTCAAAAGGAAAACTGGGAAGAAATATACAAAGAAGAAACAACAGTAGAAGAGAAATGGAATATTTTGACAAAAATTTACAAAAAAGGAGTGGAAAAGTATGTCCCAAGACAAAAACAAGAAAAAGAATATGTAAAATGCTGGTACAACAAAAGTTGTAGGGAGTTAAAAGACAAAAGAGACAAAGCCTGGACCAGATGGAAAAAAGACAGAAGACCTGAAAATGGAAAATATATACCTGTTATAGAAATGAATGTGTACAAACGTGCAGAGAGGAAAAGAGAAAATATGAAAAAGATATCATAGAAAAGTGTAAAGATCAACCAAAACTATTCGACAGATTTGTAAACAATAAACTGAAAAACAAACAAGACTTGGAGAAATTAAGACAGAAGGGAGTTGAATACACTGAGGAAATGGAAATGGCGGAAATTATGAACAAACATTTTAAATCAGTGTTTACAAGGGAGAACATACAACCTGAAGAGAACGAATGGAAAGAGAAAGTCCCCCCTATGGAAGAAATAGAAGTAACAAAAAATTAAATATTAACACACTTGAGTAATCTTGATGTCAGAAAATCGCATGGACCAGATGAAATAGCAAACTGGATACTGAAAGAATGCAGGAATGAACTGGCAGACAAAATACATAGCATTCTAAACAGTTCCTTGAAAGAAGGAAAAGTTCCAGAAGATTGGAAAAAAGCTAATATAGTACCTATATATAAAGGAGGAAATAAAGAAGAACCTACCAACTATAGACCAGTCTCTCTAACAAGTACAATAGCAAAAATTTGTGAAAGAATTATCAAAAGTAGATGGGTAAAATATTTAGAAAAAAACAACGTGTTAAATCCAAGGCAATTTGGATTCAGACAAGGACGATCATGCGTCACCAATTTAATATGTTTCTATTCAAGGCTAATAGATATAATACAAGAAAGAGATGGATGGGCGGACTGTGCATTTTTAGATCTAAAGAAAGCTTTTGACAAAGTACCACATAAGAAGTTGCTTAAGAAATTAGAATCTGAAGGAGGAATACAGGGCAAACTACTAAATTGGATGGAAGACTTTTTGCAAGAAAGAAAAATGAGAGTAGTGATAAGAAACCAGCACTCAAAATGGGATGAAGTAATAAGCGGTGTTCCGCAGGGAACAGTTCTGGCCCCAATAATGTTTGCTATATATATTAATGATATGGATGAAGGAATTGAAAGCTATATGAGCTTCTTTGCAGATGATGCAAAACTACTGAAAAGAGTGAAAACTGAAGAAGATTGTGAATCACTACAGAGAGATCTAAATAAAGTACAGGAATGGAGTAGGAAGTGGGAGATGGAGTTCAATACAAAAAAGTGTAGTATAATGGAATTTGGAAAAAGCAAAAACAGAATAACAGGAGCATATAAATTGGGAGAAGAAGGAATAAAAAAAGTAGAAAATGAGAAGGACCTGGGAGTCATTGTTATGAATAATATGTCACCTGAGAAACATATAAATAAGATTTTTGGAGAAACTTATAATTTAATAAGAACAATCAAAGTTGCATTTACATACCTGGATGAAGAAATGGTGAAGAAAATCCTAATCACCCTGATAAGACCAAGATTGGAATATGCAGCAACGATATGGTCACCAAGTGCAAAAAAATGTATAAAAAAACTTGAAAGAATACAAAGAGCAATTACAAAATTGGCACCAACACTCTCAAAACTATCATATGAAGAGAGACTAGAAAAAACTTGAACTACAGACACTAGAGCAAAGAAGAGAGAGAGGAGATTTGATAGCTATTTACAGAATCATGAAAGGCATAGAAATTACTGATAGAGAGAATCTGATAAAATGGGATGACAGAAATACAAGAGGACACGGAAAGAAAATAAAAAAAGACAGCTATAGAAGAGATTTGAAAAAGAACAGTTTTCCTCACAGAGTAATAGACAGTTGGAACAAGTTAGATGAGAAAGTGGTGTGTGCAAAAACAATACATGAATTTAAAAATAGTTTAGATAAAATGAGATATGAAGACGGGACCCCACGAGCATAGCTCCCCTTCCCGTAAAATACAACTAGGTAACAACTAGGTTAATACACACACACACACACACACATATATATATATATATATATATATATATATATATATATATATTGTGTGTGTGTGTGTGTCTGTGTGTGTGTATACATATATATCACAAGACGAAAATGTAGTAGCACATTTAGTAAAATGTTTTAAATTACCCACTGTCGGAGAAACAAAGCAAAAGAAACAGACGAACTGTATATTTCGACCACTACTGTGGTCCTCTTCAGCAGATAGGTACAAGGTAAGATGTACAAGAATATATACAGTGATACACACACACACACACACACACACACACACTTTGTACCTCTCTCACTGTATATATTCTTGTACATCTTACCTTGTACCTATCTGCTGAAGAGGACCACAGTAGTGGTCGAAATATACAGTTCGTCTGTTTCTTTTGCTTTGTTTCTCCGACAGTGGGTAATTTAAAACATATATATGTATACACACACACACACACACACACACACACACACACACACACACACACACACACACACACACACATATATATATATATATATATATATGTATATATATATTATTTGTGTGTGTATACATATATATATATATATATATATATATTGTGTGTGTGTGTGTATACACATATGCAAATATACATGCAGTGGTGGGCGCGATGACGAATAAAATGTATCACGATAACCGATAATTGATAAGCGGCGATAAATTTATCGCCCGATAAGGTGATATCAGATAAATCGATAAATCCTAAATTCCAATACTAGGGAGAGCGATATTGATATTTTAAATGAAAAATCCAAATCTTTATTTTTATCTTTAATTTAGAAAACTTAAAAAGAAATCTTAGAAAATCTTAGAAAAGTCTTTGAAAAATCTTAGAAAAAATGTCAAATTCAATGTTTATCATGTCTCTTTACTAATGGAAAGTTCTGTTTAAAGTAAAATAACTAAATTTGCACAGCCGCAGTCTAGATCAGGTTCTGCAGCATGTTCCCCTTTGTAAACACGAGCATGTTGATGTTTTCATCAGACAGGGAGCTCCTCTTAGCCCTTACGATGTCCTTGCCAAAGGACAACAAGCGCTCCACCGCGCGCTGCTCGGCATCGCCGTGTTGTACCTCAAGAAGAGGTCAATGAGGACCTTCTCACTGTTGAAGGCTGGGTCTGCCAGATTGTCTGTCCCTTTGGCCTGCAGCCACACATTCACAATTTGAGCAGCCTTGGACTTGGTCGACCTGTGATGACCCCCAGTGTCATCCTCCTCGTCACAAATGCTGGCGTAGTAGTCTTCCGTCTTCGGGTCAGCACGCCACAAGATCTCCTCCACCTTCCTCTCCATCAGGGACTTGACCTCTGACCTCTTGACCATTCTTTCCTCAAAAGCCCCCATCCACTTGAGGCGAAACTTGGGGTGGAAGGCAGTGGCCAGAGGACACTCCTCATCCTCAAAGGTGGCGGCGAACCTCCTCTCCATGGCAGCGAGGAGGGTGTTGACCAGGGGCTCGCAGAACCGGAGGTTGCCGCTGGTCATCAAGTTGACCAGCTTCTTCTTGGTCACAATGAGGGTGGGGATCAGGCAGCCCAGGTAGCATTGCTTCTCCCCCTGGATGTGGTCCAGTGCGTTGGCGACAGGTGCCATGACCTGATAATTGAAATAGACAAATAGTATTTATTATTTAATTAACTAGTTTTAGAATAGAAGCATAAGCTAAAAAGTAAAAAGCAATAAAGTATCGCGATAATGCCCAACTTATATTTAGTTTATTTACCTTAGCATATTCTGACATGAAGTCAATGTCTTTCTGGACAAACACTGGCAGATTCCTCTGCTGGTTCATGCACCTGGGCAGCTGGTCTTTCTTCTCCTCCAGCACTTTGTTGAGGACCACCAGGCTGTCATAGAGGCTGTTCCACCTTGTTTTGGTAGGAACAGTGAGCCGCCTGTTTATCGCCTTGTACAGTCTGTCCGCAAACACTGTACTTGTTCCTGAAAAAAATAGTTTTGCATTATTTCATTATTTGCATTATTGCTGAAATATTTTTCTTTTTTCTTTTTTATTTAAACAATTTATGGCTTACCCTGCTTGCTCCACAGCACCTGGGCCTTGGCAATGGAACTCCTGTATGCCTTCTTGAAGGCTCCAGGCATGTGCCTCTCCTCTATGTCGGCGCTGGAGTCCAGGTTCAGTGTGTGCGCCGCACACTTGTCCTGCCTGGGCAGCTTGATGATGCCGTCCTCGCTGCCCTTCTCCATGTCATCAAACGCGATGAACTGAAAAAAGAAACATTTAACTTATCTAATAAATTGTCATAAATGCATAATTTTTTAAACTTTAAACCATTCTTTGAAGTACCCTTTACATTGTACAGAGTACTATTCAGTGTATTCTACACACCTCTAGCTCTAGGCTCCCTTGGCCCTCTGGAGGGTCAGCGATGAGCTCCTCTAGGTGGGCGTCGGCAGGCTCAGCCTCAGGCTCAGGAGCGCGAACCTCCTCTTCCTGGTGGTCATCCAGATCAGAGACAAATTGGACAAATGCTTTTTGAAAATTGGCAGCATTGTCTGTGGTTGTCCTGAAACAAATAATTAAATGTATTATTATTTATCAATATTTAGTTATAGAAAATAATTGTATTCTATCGGCTATCGCTACTTCATTAAACTTACAATATTCAAGAATTCTGAAACAAAAAATATAATAACTTACATGGTGACCTTGTCCTCTATCCCAAACTGGCTGTGGATATTCTCCATGACCTGGGCGAGTACATCATGGGTGTGGCTCCCCATGATCTTCTCGCAGGCCAGGACAGCCATCTTCCTGTCCCTGGTGTTTGGGTCCAGCCAGTGCACAGTCATACCCAGGTACCCCTTCTTGTTAGCTGACCAGCAGTCAGCTGTAGTGCCCACCCACTTGACTTGCTCCAGTTTGCTAAAATGTAAGCATAACGGTAATTGACTATTAATCATTATGTACTGGAGTTATTTTTCAATACAATATATAATACAATATTGATTATTGACTATATATAGCGTTATTTTATAATACAATAGTAAGAATATTTGAATACTGTTTCTTAGTTTCTTACCTGGTGAGGCTCTCCTTCATCTCCTCATAGGTTTTGAGGATCCTCCTCCCCAGCGTCCTCCTGGAGGGTACCTCTTTCTTAGGGTTGAGGGTGTGGACCATGTCCCTGAAGCTCTGACTGTCCACAATCTGCAGCGGCAGCATGTTGTCCACCACAAACCTGACAATTGTATTGTCGACGGTGGACTACAGGACGGCGCTGCTCTGGGCCATGATGCCAAAGGTCTCGGCGATGGACATCTGCCGCTGCTTCTTGCTGATTGATCCACCGTCGTCTGACTGACCGGACCGGTTCCTGCTGCGGCCGCCAGTCCCAAAGTTGGCCTTGCAAGCTTCATCCACCTGCTTTGCCTTGTCATGATAAATTCTGTTGAAGTGGCTCTTCAGGTTGGCCTTGGTGCCCTTGTTCACCTTCACCTCAGTGATCTTGGGGAGGCAGGACAAGCACTGGAAGATGTAGCTGTCGCCATCTTTTTGTACTTCACCCACTTGCCATGGAATGGCCAGGGTGACTAAGGCTCAGCCTCAGTGAGCTCAGAGTCAATAGACTCCGTTGAATCTCTTTGGTTTGATGCAGGCACAGTCTCTTGCGACGCCATCACTAATTCAATACTATAAAATAGCAAAGCACTGCACTACTAAATTACAATAAAAATAGGATCAGTTTAGAATAGGGGCGTATCTTCTTAAGTGTTTAAAACGTTATTAAACTGATATTAAAGAATATCACCGAACAGTACATACATTCATATACACTTTAAAAAATTAGAATGGAAGAAGCAAGGGAACATAGGGAAAAAGTCATTAGAACGCGTAAAATCGATAGTGCGCAGGAGCAACAACTTGTGACCTATCCGACAGCTGGTGAGAGACTGAAGCTGAGCAAACGTTTTAAGAAGACGTCAAGATCGGCCGCCCCGCAATCCGATAAGTATTCGTTCTGTTCCCAGCTCGGACCTACCTATTTCTGCCTCCAAGGCACGCACGGCCCGCCCCTGTGGTAAACTGAAACCAAAAACTGAAATGATCGATCATCGCTAGTTTGGAACTAAAAGTGTCGGCGATACCGATGAATCGATAGCGCTGAAAAAATCGGATAACCAATAATCCTATATCGTTCTCGTGATAAATTCTCGCGGTAATTTATCGCGATAGCGCCCACCTATGTAAATGTATACATATATGTATATATGTTTGTACACACACACACACACACACACACACACACACACACTTTCAACGAACGGACGGCTTGAAGAACGTTCTGAAGAAAAGTGCAGATTGTGGATACCAACGCAAAGAGAAGTGCCTTTTTGTATTTGCAGGGGGGGGGGGAAATTGCTCGTGAGGTAGTAGGAAAGTAAGGAAAGAGGAGAGGGGGAGGGATTGCTGGGGAAATGGAAGGTAATGAGGAGGTGGAGGAAATGGCCCTGACGGGCCGCCGTAAGGTAGACAAACGACCCCAAGACGAGTTGGATGATAACATGTCTAATAGGAATGTGAAGATTAGAGGTATAGATAGGAGCAATATAGCAGAAAGTGATGAGAATATTTTCAAGGGATTTAAAGAGAGTGGGGGGGACACAAACCCCCCCCCCCGACTGACAAGACTAGAGAAGAAGGTTGATAAGGTGATCGAGGACTTGGAGAGTAGGTTAGGTCATATGAACACCATTTTAAAAAAGGGTTGAAAGATTGGAAGAACTGGAAAAGGCGAATAAAAACTTAACTGATGAAATAGAAGAACTAAAAAGACAGTTAAGAGAGGTAAAGGGGGAGAATGAGGAATTGAAGAAGAATAGTAAAGAAAACAGAGAAACAATAGCTAAAGAAAGTAAAAATTGGAAGCAAACCCAAGAAGGAAATAAGATTTCATTCACTGACATAGTCAAACAGCAATTGAAAGAACATACTGAAGACTCAGTTATTAAAGTGATGAGACAAAAGGAGAATATAGTAAGGGATTTAGCAGAGAAGAAGAAATGTATAATTATATTAGGAATGGAAGAGAAACACAACACAGATAGAACCACAAGAATCAAAGAGGAAAATGAAAAAGTAAGCCAATTACTAGAATCAGTTCAGGAAGATGAACCAGGAATTATGAAACAAATCGAAGAGAAATTTAGACTCGGAAAGTATAGCACAGACAAGACCAGACCAATTAAGATTAAATTCAAGTCACAAACAACGGCAGAGAATATCTTATCCAAAACAGGGAAACTAGCAACAAGTGAACAACACAAAAAGATATGGATAAAAAGAGAAATGAATAAAGAGGAAAGAGAGGAAGAAAAGCAGAAAAGACTGGAAGCTAAGACAAAAAACGAGAACAGAACGGAGTCAGAGAAAGAGAGATTCTATTGGAGAGTAGTGAACATGAAACTAAGGAAGTTCGACATACAAAAGAAAAACATAAGGGAAACAGAGAACACAATGGAAGTGGCAGAAAACTAAGAGTGTCTTACACAAATATAGATGGATTAATAACAGGATTGAATGAGCTGAATGATTATTTGAAAGAAAAAGAACCGGACATAATGGGAATTGTAGAAACAAAATTAAAAGGCCCACTACCACCCAACAGTGTAGGACATGATGCATACAATTATTGGATTAGAAACAGAGAGAAAAAGCAAGGGGGTGGAGTTATGTTCCTGACTAAGAAGGATATAAACGTGAAAGGTGTCATATATGGAAAGAATACAGTAGAGATGATTATGATAGAAGTGGAAGACAGAGATAAGAAGAGCAGAAAATTTGTGATCAATTATGTGCCTCCGAAAACAGCCTCATGGGAGGAGAGTGAATATAAAAGTATGCTAGAGGACACAAAGATAGCATTAACTAAAATAATGGAAGACGGAGGAAGAATAGTTATGATGGGCGACTTTAATTGCAAAGAAATCTGCTGGGAAGAAATGACAGTAAAGAGTGGTGATGACTCATGGGGAAATGCTCTACTTGAGATGATTACTGACCATTCAATGACACAATGGATACAAGAGAACACTAGGTATAGAAATGAAGAAGAACCATCGAGGCTAGACTTAATAATTACATCTGAACCTAGAATAGTGGACAAGATTGAATATAAAACACCAATAGGTAAAAGTGACCACATATTGATTGAACTGGAACTTAATGAAGAAAAATATATGAAAAGAAATGAACAATATAGAAAAGGAAGAATGATGTATGAAAAAACAAACTTTGATAAAATAAGAGAATTCTTCCAACAAGAAAACTGGGAAGAAATATACAAAGAAGAAACATCAGTGGAAGAGAAATGGAATATTTTGACAAAAATTTACAAAAAAGGAGTGGAAAAGTATGTCCCAAGACAAAAACAAGAAAAAGAATATGTAAAATGCTGGTACAACAAAAGTTGTAGGGAGTTAAAAGACAAAAGAGACAAAGCCTGGACCAGATGGAAAAAAGACAGAAGACCTGAAAAATGGAAAATATATACTGGTTATAGAAATGAATATGTACAAAAGTGCAGAGAGAAAAAAAGAAAATATGAAAAAGATGTTATAGAAAAGTGTAAAGATCAAACAAAACTATTCTACAGATTTGTAAACAATAAACTGAAAAACAAACAAGACTTGGAGAAATTGAGACAAGGAGGAGTTGAATACACTGAGGAAATGGAAATGGCAGAAATTATGAACAAACATTTTAAATCAGTGTTTACAAGGGAAAATATACAACCTGAAGAGATTGAGTGGAAAGAAAAAGTCCCCCCTATGGAAGAAATAGAAGTAACAAAGAATGAAATATTGACACACTTGGGTAATTTTGATGTCAGAAAATCGCATGGGCCAGATGAAATAGCAAACTGGATTCTGAAAGAATGCAGGAATGAACTGGCAGACAAAATACATAGCATAATAAGCAGTTCCTTAAAAGAAGGAAAAGTTCCAGAAGATTGGAAAAAAGCAAATATAGTACCTATATATAAAGGAGGAAATAAAGAAGAACCTACCAACTATAGACCAGTCTCTCTAACAAGTACAATAGCAAAAATTTGTGAAAGAATTATCAAAAGTAGATGGGTAAAATACTTGGAAAAAAACAACGTACTAAATCCAAGGCAATTTGGATTCAGACAAGGACGATCATGCGTCACCAATTTAATATGTTTCTATTCAAGGCTAATAGATATAATACAAGAAAGAGATGGATGGGCTGATTGTGCATTTCTAGACCTAAAAAAAGCTTTTGACAAAGTACCACATTAGAAGTTGCTTAAGAAATTAGAATATGAAGGAGGAATACAAGGTAAATTGCTAAATTGGATGGAAGACTTTTTGCAAGAAAGAAAAATGAGAGTAGTGATAAGAGATCAGCACTCAAAATGGAATGAAGTAATAAGCGGTGTCCCGCAGGGAACAGTTCTGGCCCCAATAATCTTTGCTATATATATTAATGATATGGATGAAGGAATTGAAAGCTATATGAGCTTCTTTGCAGATGATGCAAAACTACTGAAAAGAGTGAAAACTGAAGAAGATTGTGAATCACTACAGAGGGATCTAAATAAAGTACAAGAATGGAGTAGGAAGTGGGAGATGGAGTTCAATACAAAAAAGTGTAGTATAATGGAATTTGGAAAAAGCAAAAATAGAATAACAGGATCATATAATTTGGGAGAAGAAGGAATAAAAAAAGTAGAAAATGAGAAGGACCTGGGAGTCATTGTTATGAATAATATGTCACCTGAGAAACATATAAATAAGATTTTTGGAGAAACTTATAATTTAATAAGAACAATCAAAGTGGCATTTACATACCTGGATGAAGAAATGGTGAGGAAAATCCTAATCACCCTGATAAGACCAAGATTAGAATATGCAGCAACGATATGGTCACCAAGTACAAAAAAATGTATAAAAAAAACTTGAAAGAATACAAAGAGCAATCACAAAACTGGCACCAACACTCTCAAAACTATCATATGAAGAGAGACTACAAAAACTTTAACTACAGACACTAGAGCAAAGAAGAGAGAGAGGAGATTTGATAGCTATTTACAGAATCATGAAAGGCATAGAAATTACTGATAGAGAGAATCTGATAAAATGGGATGACAGAAATACAAGAGGACACGGAAAGAAAATAAAAAAAGACAGCTATAGAAGAGATTTGAAAAAGAACAGCTTTCCTCACAGAGTAATAGACAGTTGGAACAAGTTAGATGAGAAAGTGGTGTGTGCAAAAACAATACATGAATTTAAAAATAGTTTAGATAAAATGAGATATGAAGACGGGACCCCACGAGCATAGCTCCCCTTCCCGTAAAATACAACTAGGTAAATACACACACACACACACACTTTCAACGAACGGACGGCTTGAAGAACGTTCTGAAGAAAAGTGCAGATTGTGGATCCCAACGCAAAGAGAAGTGCCTTTTTGTATTTGCAGGGTGGGGGGAAATTGCTCGTGGGGTAGTGGGAAAGTAAGGAAAGAGGAGAGGGGGAGGGATTGCTGGGGAAATGGAATGTAATGAGGAGGTGGAGGAATTGGCCCTGACGGGCCGCCGAAAGGTGGACAAGAGACCGCAAGACGAGCTGGAAGATGACGACAAGTCAAATAGTAATGTTAAGATTAGAGGTATAGATAGGAGCTATACAGTAGAAAGTGATGAGAATATTTTCAAGGGATTTAAAGAGGGTGGGGGGGACACAACCCCCCCCCCCCCCGCCCCCCCCCCCCCGACTGACAAGACTAGAAGAGAAGGTCGATAAGATGAACGAGGACTTGGAGCGTAGGTTCGGTAATGTTGACAGTATAATTCGAAGAATTGAAAAATTGGAAGAACTAGAGAGGGCGAACAAAAACTTAACTAAGGAAATTGAAGAATTAAAACAACAGTTAAAAGAAGTAAAAGATGAGAATAAAGTCTTAAAGGAGAATAATATGGAGAACAAGGAGGGTTGGAAAAAAATTCAAGAAAATAGCAAGGTTGCATTCACTGACATAATCAGACAGCAAATGAATGAACAAACTGAAAACTCAGTTATTAAAGTGATGAGACAGAAGGAGAATATAGTAAGAGACTTAGCAGACAAAAAGAAATGTATAATTATATTAGGAATGGAAGAGAAACATAACCCAGATAGAACCACAAGAATCAAAGAGGAAAATGAAAAAGTAAGCCAATTACTAGAATCAGTTCAGGAAGATGAACCAGGAATTATGAAACAAATCGAAGAGAAATTTAGACTCGTAAAGTATAGCACAGACAAGACCAGACCAATTAAGATTAAATTCAAGTCACAAACAACGGCAGAGAATATCTTATCCAAAACAGGGAAACTAGCAACAAGTGAACAATACAAAAAGATATGGATAAAAAGGGAAATGAATAAAGAGGAAAGAGAGGAAGAAAAGCAGAAAAGACTGGAAGCTAAGGCAAAAAACGAGAACAGAACGGAGTCAGAGAAAGAGAGATTCTATTGGAGAGTAGTGAACATGAAACTAAGGAAGTTCGACATACAAAAGAAAAACATAAGGGAAACAGAGAACACAATGGAAGTGGCAGAAAACTAAGAGTGTCTTACACAAATATAGATGGATTAATAACAGGATTGAATGAGCTGAATGATTATTTGAAAGAAAAAGAACCAGACATAATGGGAATTGTAGAAACAAAATTAAAAGGCCCACTACCACCCAACAGTGTAGGACATGATGCATACAATTATTGGATTAGAAACAGAGAGAAAAAGCAAGGGGGTGGAGTTATGTTCCTGACTAAGAAGGATATAAACGTGAAAGGTGTCATATATGGAAAGAATACAGTAGAGATGATTATGATAGAAGTGGAAGACAGAGATAAGAAGAGCAGAAAATTTGTGATAAATTATGTGCCTCCAAAAACAGCCTCATGGGAGGAGAGTGAACATAAAAGTATGTTAGAGGACACAAAGATAGCATTAACTAAAATAATGGAAGACGGAGGAAGAATAGTTATGATGGGCGACTTTAATTGCAAAGAAATCTGCTGGGAAGAAATGACAATAAAGAGTGGTGATGACTCATGGGGAAATGCTCTACTTGAGATGATTACTGACCATTCAATGACACAATGGATACAAGAGAACACTAGGTATAGAAATGAAGAAGAACCATCGAGGCTAGACTTATAATAATTACATCTGAACCTAGAATAGTGGACAAGATTGAATATAAAACACCAATAGGTAAAAGTGACCACATATTGATTGAACTGGAACTTAATGAAGAAAAATATATGAAAAGAAATGAACAATATAGAAAAGGAAGAATGATGTATGAAAAAACAAACTTTGATAAAATAAGAGAATTCTTCCAACAAGAAAACTGGGAAGAAATATACAAAGAAGAAACATCAGTGGAAGAGAAATGGAATATTTTGACAAAAATTTACAAAAAAGGAGTGGAAAAGTATGTCCCAAGACAAAAACAAGAAAAAGAATATGTAAAATGCTGGTACAACAAAAGTTGTAGGGAGTTAAAAGACAAAAGAGACAAAGCCTGGACCAGATGGAAAAAAGACAGAAGACCTGAAAAATGGAAAATATATACTGGTTATAGAAATGAATATGTACAAAAGTGCAGAGAGGAAAAAAGAAAATATGAAAAAGATGTTATAGAAAAGTGTAAAGATCAACCAAAACTATTCTACAGATTTGTAAACAATAAACTGAAAAACAAACAAGACTTGGAGAAATTAAGACAAGGAGGAGTTGAATACACTGAGGAAATGGAAATGGCAGAAATTATGAACAAACATTTTAAATCGGTGTTTACAAGGGAAAATATACAACCTGAAGAGATTGAGTTGAAAGAAAAAGTCCCCCCTATGGAAGAAATAGAAGTATCAAAGAATGAAATATTAACACACTTGGGTAATTTTGATGTCAGAAAATCGCATGGGCCAGATGAAATAGCAAACTGGATTCTGAAAGAATGCAGGAATGAACTGGCAGACAAAATACATAGCATAATAAGCAGTTCCTTAAAAGAAGGAAAAGTTCCAGAAGATTGGAAAAAAGCAAATATAGTACCTATATATAAAGGAGGAAATAAAGAAGAACCTACCAACTATAGACCAGTCTCTCTAACAAGTACAATAGCAAAAATTTGTGAAAGAATTATCAAAAGTAGATGGGTAAAATACTTGGAAAAAAACAACGTACTAAATTCAAGGCAATTTGGATTCAGACAAGGACGATCATGCGTCACCAATTTAATATGTTTCTATTCAATGATAATAGATATAATACAAGAAAGAGATGGATGGGCTGATTGTGCATTTCTAGACCTAAAAAAAGCTATTGACAAAGTACCACATAAGAAGCTGCTTAAGAAATTAGAATATGAAGGAGGAATACAAGGTAAATTGCTAAATTGGATGGAAGACTTTTTGCAAGAAAGAAAAATGAGAGTAGTGATAAGAGATCAGCACTCAAAATGGAATGAATTAATAAGCGGTGTAACGCACGGAACATATCTCGCCCCAAAAATCTATCCTATATATATTAATGATATGTATGAAGGAATTGAAAGCTATATGAGCTTCTTTGCAGATGATGCAAAACTACTGAAAAGAGTGAAAACTGAAGAAGATTGTGAATCAGTACAGAGAGATCTAAATAAAGTACAAGAATGGAGTAGGAAGTGGGAGATGGAGTTCAATACAAAAAAGTGTAGTATAATGGAATTTGGAAAAAGCAAAAACAGAATAACAGGATCATATAATTTGGGAGAAGAAGGAATAAAAAAAGTAGAAAATGAGAAGGACCTGGGAGTCATTGTTATGAATAATATGTCACCTGAGAAACATATAAATAAGATTTTTGGAGAAACTTATAATTTAATAAGAACAATCAAAGTGGCATTTACATACCTGGATGAAGAAATGGTGAGGAAAATCCTAATCACCCTGATAAGACCAAGATTGGAATATGCAGCAACGATATGGTCACCAAGTACAAAAAAATGTATAAAAAAAACTTGAAAGAATACAAAGAGCAATTACAAAATTGGCACCAACACTCTCAAAACTATCATATGAAGAGAGACTACAAAAACTTAAACTACAGACACTAGAGCAAAGAAGAGAGAGAGAGGAGATTTGATAGCTATTTACAGAATCATGAAAGGCATAGAAATTACTGATAGAGAGAATCTGATAAAATGGGATGACAGAAATACAAGAGGACACGGAAAGAAAATAAAAAAAGACAGCTATAGAAGAGATTTGAAAAAGAACAGCTTTCCACACAGAGTAATAGACAGTTGGAACAAGTTAGATGAGAAAGTGGTGTGTGCAAAAACAATTCATGAATTTAAAAATTGTTTAGATAAAATGAGAAATGAAGACGGGACCCCACGAGCATAGCTCCCCTTCCCGTAAAATACAACTAGGTAAATACAACTAGGTAAATACACACACACACTTTCAACGAACGGACGGCTTGAAGAACGTTCTGAAGAAAAGTGCCGATTGTGGATCCCAACGCAAAGAGAAGTGCCTTTTTGTATTTACAGGGTGGGGGGGAAATTGCTCGTGGGGTAGTGGGAAAGTAAGGAAAGAGGAGAAGGGGAGGGATTGCTGGGGAAATGGAAGGAAATGAGGAAGTAGAGGACTTGGCCCAAGCAGACCGCCGAAAAGTAAACAAACGACCGCAAGCCCAACTGGAAGACGACGAAATGTCTAATAAGAATGTAAAGATTAGAAGTATAGATAGGAACAATACAGTAGAAAGTGATGAGAATATTTTCAAGGGATTTAAAGAGGGTGGGGGGGGGACACAACCCCCCCCCCCCCCCCCGACTGACAAGACTAGAGGAGAAGGTTGATAAGGTGATCGAGGACTTGGAGAGTAGGTTAGGTCATATGAACACCATTTTACAAAGGGTTGAAAGATTGGAAGAACTAGAAAAGGCAAATAAAAACTTAACTGATGAAATAGAAGACCTAAAAAGACAGTTAAGAGATGTAAAGGTGGAGAATGAGGAATTGAAGAAGAATAGTAAAGAAAACAGAGAGACAATAGCTAAAGAAGCTAAGAATTGGAAAACAACCCAAGAAGGAAATAAGGTTTCATTCACTGACATAGTCAAACAGCAATTGAAAGAACATACTGAAGACTCAGTTATTAAAGTGATGAGACAAAAGGAGAATATAGTAAGAGATTTAGCAGACAAGAAGAAATGTATAATTATATTAGGAATGGAAGAGAAACACAACACAGATAGAACCACAAGAATCAAAGAGGAAAATGAAAAAGTAAGCCAATTACTAGAATCAGTTCAGGAAGATGAACCAGAAATTATGAAACAAATCGAAGAGAAATTTAGACTCGGAAAGTATAGCACAGACAAGACCAGACCAATTAAGATTAAATTCAAGTCACAAACCACGGCAGAGAATATCTTATCCAAAACAGGGAAACTAGCAACAAGTGAACAATATAAAAAGATATGGATAAAAAGGGAAATGAATAAAGAGGAAAGAGAGGAAGAAAAGCAGAAAAGACTGGAAGCTAAGGCAAAAAACGAGAACAGAACGGAGTCAGAGAAAGAGAGATTCTATTGGAGAGTAGTGAACATGAAACTAAGGAAGTTCGACATACAAAAGAAAAACATAAGGGAAACAGAGAACACAATGGAAGTGGCAGAAAACTAAGAGTGTCTTACACAAATATAGATGGATTAATAACAGGATTGAATGAGCTGAATGATTATTTGAAGGAAAAAGAACCGGACATAATGGGAATTGTAGAAACAAAATTAAAAGGCCCACTACCACCCAACAGTGTAGGACATGATGCATACAATTATTGGATTAGAAACAGAGAGAAAAAGCAAGGGGGTGGAGTTATGTTCCTGACTAAGAAGGATATAAACGTGAAAGGTGTCATATATGGAAAGAATACAGTAGAGATGATTATAGAAGTGGAAGACCGAGATAAGAAGAGCAGAATATTTGTGATAAATTATGTGCCTCCAAAAACAGCCTCATGGGAGGAGAGTGAACATAAAAGTATGTTAGAGGACATAAAGATAACATTAAATAAAATAATGGAAGATGGAGGAAGAATAGTTATGATGGGCGACTTTAATTGCAAAGAAATCTGCTGGGAAGAAATGACAGTAAAGGGTGGAGACGACTCATGGGGAAACGCTCTACTTGAGATGATTATTGACCACACAATGACACAATGGATACAGGAGAACACTAGGTATAGAAATGAAGAAGAACCATCGAGGCTAGACTTAATAATTACATCTGAACCTAGAATAGTGGACAAGATTGAATATAAAACACCAATAGGTAAAAGTGACCACATATTGATTGAACTGGAACTTAATGAAGAAAAATATATGAAAAGAAATGAACAATATAGAAAAGGAAGAATGATGTATGAAAAAAACAAACTTTGATAAAATAAGAGAATTCTTCCAACAAGAAAACTGGGAAGAAATATACAAAGAAGAAACATCAGTGGAAGAGAAATGGAATATTTTGACAAAAATTTA
>NC_134794.1:55582463-55629963 GCF_046742065.1 Oratosquilla oratoria | reverse complement strand
CCTAATATTCTTTCATCAACCCTATCTCCCAGCTCCTTTTCCATCCCTGTTCTCCTCCTCACCTCCTCATTTCTCACCCTATCTAGCCTAGTAACCCCCATCATACTTCTCAGACACCTCATCTCAAACACATTCAAACTCCTTCTCTCTTCCTCTCTTATGTTCCATGTTTCTGCCCCGTACAGTGTTGTTGGTACAATCACTCCTTCATACAGTCTCCTCTTAGCATCCATTCCCAAATGTCTATTCCTCATTACACTTTTTAATCCACCAAGGCATTTACTCGCTTCTCTCAATCTACATTCTACCTCCACCTTTTCCTACCACATTTGCACCCAAGTATCTAAAACTATCCACTTCCTCCAGTCGCTCTCCCTTAATGCTCACTTCCAGTCTACTGCCACTTTCACTCCTTGTACATCTCATCACCTTACTTTTATCTACATTTATCTTTAGCTTTCTTCTATCACATACTCTCCCAAACTCTGCCACCAACTTCCTCAATCCCTCCTCCGATCCTGCCACAAGCGCAGTGTCGTCAGCAAACAACAGCTGGCTCACCTCCCACTTTTCTCCATATTCTTTAACCTTATAAGAAAATATAAGTAAAGAAATTACCTCAGGAATTTCTGTAAGGCCAACTTTCGCCTTTATCTTTATATTTATTGTTTGTTTTATTATTATTACTATTATTAATTGTTACCATTACTATTACTAAATTGATTTGGCTCAAATATTTTGAATATTTGATTTAACTCTACTGCTCAGAAATGCACCTATCTCATGCAGAGGGTAACTGCGATGTTGGTGTTCCGCCGCTTACTGTGTAGGCTCGTACGGCCGCGCACCTTGATCTCTGCAGCCTCCTTTCTGGCACTGACGTTTCTGGGAGTCACCTGCGTGTGGATGGTCACCAACAATCCTGAGTTTGTCACTCAGGGTGAGAGTCTGGGGGATGGACATCACCAACCTGCTGCTCCTCCTCGGGGTGGTAAGTAAACATCACATACAGCTGAAGAAACGAAGTCACTGTACTTCTGGAGTTTGTGTGTGTGCGTGTGGGGGTGGGTAGGTAGCCTTGGTACATATACCCACCCCAAATGTAGAAAAAGCATAATTTGCATCATATAGTCTCATTTACTTAAGTTACCAAGATTATGAAAAGCACTTTTTTAGTTGTAAGTGAATTGAAAAGCCCTTTTCATACCAACACATTGCCGTAGTAGTGCCCAATAAAGTCCATCCCCAAATCATACTATAACATTAGGAATGGAACCAGCATTCATCAACATTCTACACTCACAAATTTGCCAGCCTGAGCCATCCTGTTCTCAGATGACGAGTGCAGTTGCTGGTCTTCAGTAATTACTGAAGATTGGACCGCAGCCGACATCGTCATCACTCAAGAATGACTGATGTGCTGCAAGAGAGGGAGGGGTGGGTGGACTGTGTGTACTTTGACCTAGAGAAGGCTGTTGATAAGATACTTCATAAATTACTTATATAGATGTAGTGAAATACAATGAGTTTAACAACTTGATGTTTTATTAGAGTGGCAGCCTGGTTGTGCTCCGCAGAAAAAAAATATCTCGTAAAATAATGATAATAATAATAATAAATAAATAAAGAGAATAAGATAAAAAATTAATAAAACTCTTGCAGGACAAAATCGAATCCTGAAAAGGCATTAGGGGAAAATATAAACGAGAACAAATTAAATGATTAATTTTTCATTAAATATCACATCCCTCCCCCTAGAATGAAAATTACAAATCCAATCTATCCAGGGGTATCACCACTCTGACAGATCTTCTCAATTTTGTTGGTTCTGGCAAAGGGGTGTCTACAGAATTTGAATTTTCAGAGGATGGAACTTCAGTACAAACCCCTGAATTGTCCATGTGACTATCAGACTTACGGTTTACACCAACCTCATTAACACAACTGTCATCAGGAATACTGGAACCCTAAGACTCGTTACACACATGATGATTTTTAAGTACAATACACTCTTCTAAACAAGGTGTAAATTTTGGTATTGATTGATCAGCATGTTCTTTTTTCCAAATTATAGTTCTCCAAGCACTTAAACTATCTTATCTTCTACCTAAGTATTTCCCTGGGCATAGCTTCTAACAAACACAGCATCATCTACTTTGTGCTTTGTCATAACAAACTTACATTAATTTCTCAGGTCTCTTTCTTTTCCCGAGATTTTACTCTTTCAATCAATCCTATAAATTTCCTATTAACATCATATCAGCTGGTGTTTTTCCTGTGAAAAAAAATGTACTAATCTTCTGTAATTGAAAAAAAAATATCTACACACCCATGTACCAAAACTTCCCTCTGTCAATTTCATAGGGCTTTCCTTCAAGGTTTTTACTGCCCTTTCCACCAAACCATTTGAAGGATTATCAAAGACATTGTGGGGGTAGCCAAATCAGAGCACGGTTTGTCCCCTCATGGGAGAAAGAATACAGAAAGGGTAATCCCCAGTCCCATCACTGACCTTTTTTAGTTCCATTATATGCAGCGAAACATGGTGGAAGTACTTATCCCTTGCCACAGAAACATAAAATATGTGGTGTTCTAGAAGTGGTACAGAAAGAGATAGAACAGCAGAAATGAGGCAGAAGTAAAAGATAAAAAGTGGTTTGGGATTCCTCTGTAACTGGAAAATTGTCTCTGAACATAAAAGAATGCTTCCTGCCTCTGTTCCCTAGGGGCTGCCACTAAAGTCCTTGTATTAATTATTGCATATAATAATCATGCAACTAATACTCCAGTAGGGGGGAGACACCCCAGTATTGGGTTATAAGCTAGTGTTAAGAACAAATGAAGCAGAACCAAAATATGTTCAACACCCCCTCCAATTTAGATCCATTAGTATAAGTCCTGCCCTGTTCTCTTAACATGATGACTTTGCCTGCATCATCCTTGTGAATGCCCTTGACCCATTTCAATATCCTGATTATATTGCCCTGCACTCTTCGTCTTTCCAGAGAATGTAAATTGAGGTGCCTAAGCATGTCTTCGTAAGGTAAAATTTTAAGCCCTTGTATCATTTTGGTCATTCTCTTCTATATCAATTCTAATGAATAATATCCATTCTATAGAACAGAAACCAAAAGTGTACTGCATAATCAATCTTTCTAACTATTGCCAGATAGAATTTGATAAATACATCTGCACTTTTGTTAGTAGTAATCCTAGTAATCAATCCTAATGCCCTGTTAGCCCTTTTCTTATCACTAATGCACTGTTTCCTGGAGTTAAGGTCAGGACTCACTAATGCCTGTAAGCCTTTTACACATTCTGTTTTTTCTAATTTGGCATTAAGCTATACCTTTTTGCTGGGTTGTGTAATCTTGCATTTAACTAACTACACTTTGAGATACTAAGTCTATTTGCCATTTCACTGACCATGCAGACTAATTATTAAGATCCTCCTGCAGTATCCCAGCATAATCTCCCAATCTAATATGGTGTCTTATTTTAGTGTCATCCACAGACTTACTAACATCACTATTAATCTTTTGTCCACATTGGTTACATACATAATGAACAATAAGGGACCCAAAACTGAACCCTGGGGAACTCTGGTATTAACCTAAACCCAATTGGATTTTACATCATTAATGGTGACCTGCTGTTTTCTGTCACTAATCCATGGTCTAATCTATTCAAACTCTTTTCCTCCTCTGCCATGAGTTTTGATTTCATTTAGTAGTCTCTGGTGGCACACCTTGTTGAACACTACAAAAACCAAGATATATAACATCGTTGTTACCTGCCGCCTTTCATAACTATCATTGTTATCTGCTGCCTATAGACATTATTATAAAAGGATAAAAGATTAGTTACAGACAACCCACCCTTGATGAACCCATGCTTTGAATCACGAATCAAATTATGCCCCTGGATATGATCCCTGATACTATTATTAATGATTCCAATATTTTAAATTTTCATCTACCTAAAGGTCTCCTACTTATTTATGTTGCAGCCTCGGGTGAGCTGAGGCATGTGCTGGTGCCACCTTTACTCTCGCAGTCCCAGTCTTCATTACCAGGGTCACAGCAGCAGCACACTTCCAGCAGGAATGCAGCCAAACTCCAGGTGAGTTGTCTCCTTTTTCTCCTCTCCGTCTTCCTCAGTATGGCAGCAGAGCAGCATGCCTCACTGTGACTTCCCCCCATTCATGAAGGGATTAAACTTGGAAGTAGGCCTTCTATGACTCGTAGGTCGAGAAGTTGAACGTAGAGAGGTTGAGGGCTGGCGAGGCATGTTAGCAGTTCAGAGGCCTGGCGAGAAACGACTTCAACCGGCTGAGTCTCGCCTTATATATAGCTCTATGGCCAATCATAGATAGCCAAGTGTAACATAATTTATTATCCAATCTCAGATAGCCAAGTGTAACATAATTTATTATCCAATCTCAGATCGTCTTATAAAATAATACATTTCAAATAAACCAATCAGAATGCGCCAATTCGGTGACATCATTCACCCCTCACCTCTATGGCCAATCATAGATAGTGTAACATAATTTATTATCCAATCTCAGATCGTCTTATAAGATAATATATTTCAAATAAACCAATCAGAATGCGCCAATTCGGTGACATCATTCACCCCTCACCTCTATGGCCAATCATAGATAGCCAAGTGTAACATAATTTATTATCCAATCTCAGATCGTCTTATAAAATAATACATTTCAAATAAACCAATCAGAATGCGCCAATTCGGTGACATCATTCACCCCTCACCTCTATGGTCAATCATAGATAGTGTAACATGATTTATTATCCAATCTCAGATCGTCTTATAAGATAATATATTTCAAATAAACCAATCAGAATGCGCCAATTCGGTGACATCATTCACCCCAGCCACCCCCCCTTGAGTAGGGGGGTATTGGAGTAATGAGGCGAAACTAATTATCCCCCCAGTCCCCCTCCCCTCTTACTTCAAATGGTAAACAAAGAACCTCTGGCCTTATAGGATAAAAAGACGCACATATGCTGAGGACCGAGAACAAGAGACAACACCGCATTTGTGCGTTCCCCGTGAATTTGGAACGTGGCTATGTAACGCATATATGCTGACACCCGATATCTTCAGAAATTTGCAAGTACCACATATATGCTGACCCCGAAATCTTGGAACAAAAGTGATTGCCGCACATGTGCGGCACCCGGGCAATTTGGGTTAAGAACAGAAGCATCATCGTCACATTGTTGAAGAGGTTAACACTTCCAACACTGCAATGCAGTAGGGCTGTAGTTCATGATCATTATGGGAGTTGCTGGCATGTAGTAAATAAACACTACTTTTCAGATACATGTGGAAATATCTTGCACATGATAGCTGGCAGACAGGCAGGCACATGGTGGTGCACTGGACAAGTGAAAAGGCAAAATATGATTGAAAGGTTATCAATCCCTGATCTACACCCTCACCTCTCTGTAGGCAGTGGTGGTCCCTTCCTTGAGAGACAAAATCCCCTTTAACACCAGTGGTGCATCAGGACCCCTGATGACCCCTGAATTCATCAAGCACATTGAATTGGACCTTTCTGAGCGGCAGAGGCGCGTCAAGGAGGTGTGTGCTCGCTATGGCCTGGGCCTCCATGCTTCCATCGCAGTCCCCCAGTCAATCAAGTACCCGCCTACGCCCCACTATGACCTCTTTTACATTGACAGGTACAGTAAAGATGGATTCCTGACCCAGTCAGTTGTTGGGTGGTAGGAATGACCATTCATCCACAGGGAGCCAAGATAGAAGGGGACAATAAATGGGTATAGGATGGAGGTGGGATGGGTGAAGGATGGGTGTCTGCCTAGACTAGGCTATTCCCCACATAAGGGGGAAAGGGCCTTTTGGTATATTGTAATTGTTGCCATAAGTCTTACTAAGTGAAAAACTGGTAGCCCCATAGGTTGGCAATGATCCTCAGGGAAGAAGTTTCAGACTGTTGTCTGTGTTGTTTTAGTGTGAGACTGCTTAAAGTGGTGGGGGAAGGGGAGCAATCACTAGTCGTCATCTCTTCTTGCTTGAAAAAGTGTAAGAAATACACTTGAAGTTGATAGAGATCTTGGGCCCATTCCAGAGACCGAGTGTCAGCCCCTCAGGGCTGTCCTTCTTGATGGAAATGAGAGGGTTGAAGATGGGCAGTTTTGTTGCTCATCTTGCAGGTACCAGTTATTGATTCCTGTATGTATGCACAATTAGTTAAACACACACACACACAAGCACACAAAAAACTAATAAGAAAAATAGAGTCAATAGGTGGCATCAAATGAAAATTATTGGAATGGATGGAAGACTTCTTGACTGGAAGAAAAATGAGGGTAGTAATTAGAGACAAATACTTGACCTGGGAAGAAATAAGTGGTGGTCCACAAGGTTCAGTATTGGCTCCAAGCATGTTTGCCATATATATAAATGGCAAACATTGGGGTATGCTGCTACATTATGGACACCCAGTACTAAAAATAATATAAAGAAATTAGCAAGAATGCAAAGAGCAATGACAAAGATGGCATCAACACTCTCCAGATTAGGTATACACACACACATTCATATATATATTCACAAACACACATACAGATATAATCCAAGTTAAAAATATGCATGAATTTAAGGTAGGTTGATAATTGGCAAAAAAGAGATAGGACCCTACAAATGTTGCTCCTTTCCAGTATATTACAATTAAATAAATACAGTACAATCAGGTAAATAGAGATGTATATTGATCCTTTCATAATTGCATGCTGCAGGAAACATGAGTTAGCCTGGTGTCCAATCTACAAGGCAGCCTCCACCAACTGGATGCACAACTTCAGTCTCCTGGGAGGCCTGAAGGAGGGTTTCCTCAACTCAACCAAAGAACAGCCCAATGTGGTGGCACGTCGTATCTGGCCCTCACTCGAATATGAACAGGTCATACAGGTAAGCTTTTCTGAACATAAAACAGTTTCCAGTAGGTTGTGACTGCCACAAAATTGTCACTGGTGCTATTTTTACATGGGAACCAGGTTGGTATGACTTTCTGCCTGATTCTTAGTAACAGGAGAGATTATCATGTGGAGTTCACAATTATACTCTAGCTCTAAGCAATTATTGATTAAATATCCTCCAAGATACCAGTAGGCATAAAACAGGTTCTCAGCACCTGGGAAAAATCAGTGAACAAAAATAAAGTTTATATAAGTTTGTGTTGGGTTCTTTCATTGTGGGGACTGCTTGATTTTATGTAAATAATTTAGGGACCTTAATGACATCCTAATGGACCAGTCATGCAATCCAATATGAAAAGTCACACATTCAAATAATTAAGCCCTTCAAGACATTCTACCAAACTCGGTGAAAAAAAAAATTCACATCTAATAAGAACCACATTGGCACAATTGCCCTTAGGACCACATCCCACATTGAAACAGCACTAACACAGAATGAACTTTGCTAATAATTCAAACTACTCCAGGTACAACCACCACACAGAGGACACAGAACACCTCATGTAACAGTGCCTTACATTAACAGTCCCTAGACAACAACACAATATATCTTCCCTGCATGGCTTGTGGACCTGCTCAGAAGCTGTTAATGGTTAACTGAAGGCCACAGGTCTTCTATAAGAGAGATCAGGGACCACGGATTGAGTAATACTCCTCCATTCCACTACCATCCTTATGATCTATCCCTATAATTTCATGTCTTCATTTTGTCTTAGCAAAAATTATTAGATGGAGTGGAAATAGGGGACTAGGGAACCCTTTACACTGTATTTTCTTCCTTTGTAGTGTTAAGGCAAAAAGTATGGTTTTACTTTGTCAGTCCCCTTATATGGAGATTAAAACCTTTGTATATATTGTATATATATACCGAGTTATCTTCATTTTACTAAATGGAGAAGGGATTACCAAGTATTATTTATAATAACCCTCTTCAAAGACATGAGTAACTGCTCTTTGGAGTCTCGTGAAAAGAAAGAAATAAGTTGTAATATACATATATATATATATATATTTATATTTTGTTAATATGCTTGTCTGGTGACATGTCTTTGTTAATAATTACTTCTAGGTCATTTTCTGAGCTAACTTTTTTACTACCTTTTTACCAATTTTATATTGCCCTGATGTTCTATTTTTACCTTTTCCAAACTCCATTATACTACATTACTTGATGTTGAAGTTCACTTCTGACTTTTGGCTCCATTCCCAGACTTTGTCCAGGTCTGTGTGTGTGTGTGTTGCCGTTTCCTTAGCTTGAATAGAATCCTGTGCTTGTGCTGTATCATACCCTTGTCTGAATAAAATATCCTGATTGTGTCTTTAAGGCATGCCTTGTGTGAATATGATATGCTCTGTATTATTATTAATGTATGTTGTCTAGTAAACCATTACACAATACCAGTCTGTTGGGGTGCACTTCAAAATATGTTCTGTCATGACACCAAGCTCAGAAAAATGTTACATAATTTGGCACGAAAACATGTTTTATGTACCCATTGGTTGGAGGTGTCTAAATTACCTACTTTAGATACGGTTCAGCATTCTAGAAACGTGAGCACCGATTCCCGGACTATATAAGAGCACACAGAGAGCAACGACACAAGAGAAGCAGAGAGAAAACAAGAAAAGAAGCAGATGCTTATGGCTCATCTGAATCTACGTAGAAATTTTTCTACATTCATCGATTATGACAACTAATTAAGTCCTTTGAACCTCAAGTACTGAACCCGTAATTTGGCAATCTCCATGCGAAGTGCAAAGCCATAGTTTTTCTGAATTGTTTCTCAAACTAGTTTGAACAAAGCTTGAAATGATTAGGAGTGCATCATATTATCTCTATCACTTACCACCCTCAATCACAAGGTGCATTAGAACGATTCCATGGCACACTAAAGTCTATGCTCAGAAAGTATGCTATAGAAAATGGTCCTGACCGGGAAGAATGATTACCTTTATTACTATTTGCAGCCAGACCCACCAAACAAGACATTACAGGCTAAACTCATTTTTGGTCATGAAGTCAGAAGAGTCCTTACAGTATCAAAAGATAGTTGGCTTACTCTTGATTTGTCTGTCTCAACCACTGTATATGTAGAGAGAATGTCGGCTTAAAGATGACTTGGAACTTAACCAAGAAAATTTTGACTCAGGCTCAAGAGAAGATGAAGAGAAAATATGATAAAAAGACAAAAAAAAAAAAAAAAAAAGAGGGTTTCATCCAGGTGATGAAGTCCTCTTATATGTACCTGTACCAGGAAATTCTCTTCAGAGTCAGTTTCAAGGAACATATACCATCAAGGAAAAAGTAAGCCCTTTGACTTATATAAACTCCAGAAGGGTGAAAGAAATTTAGGAAGTGTCATTTAAACTCAATGAAACTATTTCATTCCAACAAAACCATCTTGGCTAATGTAATCAAAGAAGACAAACAAATACTATTTACTACATCCTGATCTACCATTGCAGAACTCTATATATTTGATGAACTTGTAGATAAAAATAGAACACTTAGGCTATGATAAGTAGCAAGATGTAAGATTAGTTCGAAAATACCCACAGTTATTTTCCAATGTTCCAAGGAAAAACGTGTAATGCATGACATTGAACTAACCTCTACCAGACCCATTAAGAAAACCCCTTACAGGTTAGTTCCTGAGAAAAAGAGTATCCTTAGAGCTGAAGTAGAGTTTCTACTACTGCGAGGACTAATAGCACCATCCTCAAGTCCTTGGGCTACTCCCTATTTACTAGTGCCAAAAGCAGGAGGGAAACATAGATTAGTAGTAGATAATAGGAAGTTATATGAGATAATGAGAGCAGACGCTTATCCACTTCCTAGGATTGATGATCTAATAGATGATATTGGATCTTCTAAATTTGTCACTACCATAGATTTACTAAAAGGCTATTATCAATATCAGTGCACCCCGATGCTCAAGACAAAATAGCCTCTGTAACACCACAGGGATTATTTCAGTTTAAGGTTCTTCCTTTTGGGTTAATGAATGCTCCAGCTACCATCCAAGGAATGGTTAATAAGATTATTTCAGGCACGAGATATTTAAATGACGTGGTGATATTTAGCAATACTTGGGAACAACATCTAAATATGTTGCATGAGTTCTTTGAGAGAACCGATGAGCTAACCTTGAGTCTAGTTCAATGACTGACAACTCTTGTATCTAGAAGAGCCATCTTTTAAAGCTTGATCAAACTTTTGTGCTGTCGGATCTGACTACTGGCCTAGTTTCTTCTAATGATGAGTGCATCCTTTACATCTTTTATAATCTTCATTTATGACATCACAACTACACAGTTAGGCTGAGTGCCAGCATTGCTTATGTAAGTCAGGAAAATGCTGTGGGTTCCTCCTGGATGTATCATTTCCATCCATTCTCACACCTCAAAGTGTCTAGGTCACATCATTTACGCAGTTACAATCAATATAATTTTTTATATTTTTTAATATATAATTACAATGATAGTAATAATAAAACTTAATAAAACTCAACATACTTCCATATAAAATGCATAGTACATATACAAATAAAACAATACAAATACAATATTACTTTCAGAGCATGACAAAGGGTCATATGATATGATTATGCATGTAACTTATATCATTAAGTAAAACAGGTAGAGGTTGTGTAGATCAGATCTTTGTGGTAAGACAGGTATGTGAGAAAGCTATAGGAAAGGGGAAGGATGTTTTTTGGGCTTTTATGGATCTGGAAAAGGCTTATGATAGGGTAGACAGAAAGGCACTGTGGGAGGTTATGCAGATTTATGGGATAGGAGGAAAGCTTTTGGGAGCTGTCAAGAGTTTTTATGAGAGTAGTAGAGCATGTGTTAGGATTAGAAATGAAGAGAGTGAGTGGTTTGAAGTAAAGGTGGGACTTCGTCAAGGATGCGTTATGTCGCCCTGGCTGTTCAACTTATACATGGATGGGGTGGTGCGAGAGGTGAATGCTAGGGTAGTGAGTCAGGGATTGGAGATGGTTAAAGAAAATGGAGAAAAGTGGGAGGTGAGCCAGTTGTTGTTTGCGGACGACACTGCGCTTGTGGCAGGGTCAGAGGAGGGATTGAGGAAGCTGGTGCCAGAGTTTGGGAGAGTATGTGATAGAAGAAAGCTAAAGATAAATGTGGGTAAAAGTAAGGTGATGAGATGTACAAGGGGTGAAAGTGGCAGTAGACTGGAAGTGAACATTAAGGGAGAGCGACTGGAGGAAGTGGATAGTTTTAGATACTTGGGTGCAAGTGTAGCAGGAAAAGGTGGAGTGAAGGTGGAGGTAGAATGTAGATTGAGAGAAGCGAGTAAATGCCTTGGTGGTTTAAAGAGTGTAATGAGGAATAGACATTTGGGAATGGATGCGAAGAGGAGACTGTATGAAGGAGTGATTGTGCCAACAGCACTGTATGGGGCAGAAACGTGGAACATAAGAGAAGAAGAGAGAAGGAGTTTGAATGTGTTTGAGATTAGGTGTCTGAGAAGTATGGTGGGGGTTACTAGGCTGGATAGTGAGAAATGAGGAGGTGAGGAGGAGAACAGGGGTGAAAAAGGATTTGGGAGATAGGGTTGATGAAAGAATATTAGGATGGTTTGGACACATGGAAAGAATGAGTGAAGAAAGACTAGTAAAAGAGGTATGGAAGGCAGATGTGGAGGGAGTGAACATGAGGGGACGTCCTAGGATGAGGTGGATGGATGGGGTGAAGGGGGCTTTGGGGAAGAGGGGAATGTCTGTTGAGGAAGGAAGGGAGAGGACGGAAGACAGAGGTGAGTGGAGAATGGTTGTATATGGATGATGTTGTGACTGCATGAGGAGGAATGGGCGGGGGGTGGGGTGGGGTAGTATGTGTGAGTAAATTTTGACGCAGCCCGAAGGGATTTCTCCCCGTCCTCGCCTTATATGCAAAGGGGGACGGAGAGGGGGGGGTCGCCGATTAAATGAAGCGGCCTTGCTGTGGATGTACTGTGTCTTGCGACACTGCTTCTGACCCAGGGCGGTGGGCAGGGTGCAGGGATGACCTGTCATCCAGGAGGTGCTCAGATGAGAGGGAGGGTGGGAGGGGTGTGGAGTGTATTTAGGGATGAAATGGGTGGGAGTGTTTTTATGCCTTTCCCTTTTTGGCTACCTCCCTTGGAAGGGGGAAAAAGCCTTGGTATATGTATGTATGTAAAACATTATAACCTTTTATCTGTATTGATTACTAGTGATATGATATGACAAAAAGCATATGTATAGGCATTTAAAAGGTCCTAAGGAGCAAATAATTAGTATTACAAACTTAATAATTTCACATTTAATATAGCGTGGCTTGCACATAACCACTGCATGTTGGCAAATTACTTATGCTATGTTGTTTCTGAGACACTTATTTCACCAATTGTATTTTTTTCTCCCTTTGCAGGCCTTCAAATTCTGCTTGAAATTTATGATTGTGCGGCATCCATTTGAGCGCCTTGTCTCGGCATTCCGTGACAAGCTTGAGAATGTGAATATAGGCTTTGAACATGGCGTTGAACACTTCTATACCAAATATGGCCGCAAGATTGTGGCCAAGTACCGCAAGAATGGTATCAGGCCCCTGAATGCCTACACCTCTGACCAAGATAACCCATCCTTGATACCCCCCAAGGGTATTGAGCCCACCTTTGATGAGTTTGTCAAGTACCTTGTTGACACAAACCTTGTCTACTATGCTGATGACCATTGGATGCCCTACTACCTGCATTGCACACCTTGCTCCCTCCAGTATGATGTCATTGCCAAGTTCGAGACCCTGGATAGAGATCAGAAGTACATCATTCAGCAAAAGGGGCTCCAAAACCTTATCCATTCTTCCTGGAAACACATGACAAAGGGGCACAGGACATCTACCAGTGCACTCAAATACTTTGCGACTATTTCTCGGTCAGATGTTTTGCGACTCTATGAAAAATACAAGGTTGACTTTGAATTGTTTGATTACAGTATTGATGAATACCTGACACATGCTCTGGTTGATGAGGTATGAGAGGTGAGGAAAACAACACGAGATGCAAAAGCACCATGGGTTAAGGTGACTATGTGTAACTGTTTTATTCAATTCAATTGTTGCCTAGACTTTCATTGACTGGAAACCCACAGCCCTACAGCAGTTGGTGAAGGACCTTGCGTCCTCCAATAGATTTCTCTGGGAAGGAATTGTGGACTAGATTATGCATTGTATTAGTGTGGGACTGTTTTTATGTCACTGGCTCACATTGGCGTACCCTTTGTCTTTTCATTGGAAAAGAACCCAAGTTTCTGGGTCTTACATTTGATACTAATATGATTATCAGCCCACATATCGAAGACTTGAAAGTAAAAAAAAAAAAAAATCAAATAAAACTATTTAGATTTATCACATATACTGACTTTTGATGGCTGATGAAAGATTATTGGGATGGTTTAGGCACATGGATTAATTAGTGAAAATAGACTAGGAAAAAGTACAGAAAGCAGAGGTGGATGGAGTGAACTTGAAGGGATGACCAAAAATGAGAAGGATGGATGGGGTGAAATAGGGTTTTAACAAGGAAGGGAGAAGGTAAGGGATAGATGAGTGGAGAATGGTTGTGTATGGATAATATTTTAGCTCATTCTGAAGTGCTTTCTCTAGTCTATTGATCAAATGATGGGACAAGGAAGGAGGATCACCATCTAAATGAAGTGGCTCTACTGTTGATGTGATGTGTTTTACCCAGCCAGTGGGCAGGAGACAGGGATGACTCTTCATCCACGAGGAGCTAAGATGAGAGAGAAACAAATCAGTGGTGGATGGGAGTGGAATGGGTGGAAGAGGGTGTGTGCCTTGGCTGGCTACCTCCCTTATAAGAGGAAGGAGGCCCTTGGTATATAGATTGATAGAATGTGTACTTGTGAGTAGTGGGTGCATGTACTTTAACTTGGCCACCCCCTCATCATTTTTTACCAATTATAAGGGGGGTGCATGATTTGGTTTGATGTTGTGAACTCTCCTTCTAAGAAGGGGTTGTGTCTCTTTATGGAGGACTGTTTGAAGCAAGGAATTTAATTTTGTATGTCCTTACTGTTAACTCTCTGTGAGGCAGATTCAATCTGTTCCCTCTATTGACATTTTCCTGTTATGTATATTTTGATGATAGCAATTGTTATCTGTATGAAGGCACAAATTCCACACAATTTTTCTAACATTAAAATAAATAAGTGTTTGAGAAATATGACAGGAGGTTACAAGGATGGATAGACCATAAAATGAGGGTGAAGCTGAGAGCAGGGGATGGAAGGAGTTGGCAGATAGGATTGATCAAAGAATATCAGGATGGTTTGGGCATGTAGAAGGAATGAGTGAAGAAACAAATAAAAATAAATTAATAAAGAAATAAAAATAAATAGATAAGTAAATAAATAAATCAAATTAAAAAGTAGAAGGCAGGAAATGTCTGGTAGCACAGATAACACAAATACAGTAAAGACAATGACACAGTTGGTGCCCTAATATCCTTATGTAAATACGCCCATGCTACCGTGTATTACAGGTAATGTTATTTCTGTAACCTCACTTTCCATGTAAATAATTTAAGAACCTCTCTAATCTGTACTATAAGACCCCCCAATAGTGAACCTTTATACAGAACTTTTTATTACCCCTTTTGATATCATGTCTCATGAACAAGAGACAGAGGAACATGGCACAGTGAGTAGGATCCTGTGGCAGTGCACACACCCAAACTGCCACCGCCCCTAATGGGAACATCCTTGTTGTGGTGGTGGGTGGGAGGGGGGTTGTGTGTTCCAATGACTTGGTGAGCCAGGCTAGAGGGGACTTTATCCCCCGCTCTGCCCTACTTTGGGGGAGAGGTTCAATCATGCAATAAAGGTGTTAAAAAGTGCTAGGTTACCCATAGAGGCCAATGGTGTCAGCCATATGAGGTCCTCCTATGCTGAATGGTTTGTTTGGGCCGGGATGAGTTGTGGAGGGGAATCTTAGCTCCACTGCGGACAAATGTTCGCATCGAGACCCCTGGCACTTTAGAGTGCTTGAATTACACAAATAACTTCTTGAATAACTTGGCATAAACATAAAATGTACATATTCAACAGTAACACACTTGATATATCAAAGTTGGTTACACAACAGAGGAGTGTTTTGAGGTGTTTACTAACAGAGGCTTCGTTTATTCTACCATTTTCAAATATTTGCTTTTGTTGTATGCTTGGCCTTCCTAAAACCCAGTCTTGATGTTTCAGGAATTGCAATGTATTATTTCCAGACTCTCGTGTGCATTCAGGACACCTCACTCATCAAGGTAGCAAAACGATTTGCAGAAACAGTCGTGCACGTGAAAAGCACTCCATGCCGGTGTGAGGCTGTGGAAAGGTGTCATCACCCTTCTCTAGGAAAGCATGAGAGGTCAAATCTCTCTACATCCTGAGGCAGTTAACCAAAATCACGCAACTGTTACCAGCTGTTTTGCTCTTATGATGTCTAATGATACAGATAGTACCGTAACTGCCCCTTGCCTCCCCCTTTCAACACTCATGCCCAGAAAATAGAAGAAAAAAATGAGTCATTAGAATATTATCAACATCTATGTAGAAACATAATTTTTTATTTAGAAATGCAGTAAAAGGTCGATTTTGTCCAATAAAACAATATAAATCGTAATTCAGACCATGTAGGTATCACCTCAAAATTCCCTGCATGCACAACTGAAAAAAAAAAAAAAAAAAAAAAATGCATAGTCTACAGGGGGAGTCCTGCTCTAGGGTTCGAGGCCTTGTCCTTTTTCTTCTTTAAATGAAAAGAAACGGTGATATGAACTTATTTGGATAAATAGTATTTACCACCTCATATTCATACTAATTTGTTTATATTTGAATGCTGCACATATATTTGCCATGCATGCTGTACATATACTTGCATTGATGCTGTACATATACTTGTGTGCATACTGGCGGCTATCTTGGTTCTCCACCAACACATCCAATTATTAGAGAATGGGTTATATATATACAACCTTGACAATTAATGTGAATATACCCTACTGACAAAGATTGCAGCTGGTGGTTGAAATAAATAGATTCTTCATTTCTTTACTTTTTTATTTTGGCTGTGGAGTTTTTGTGTGCATGCATAACTCATTTGCACATACTGAAATAAAAAGGCACACAAGTGCAGGAGGTTGCAATATATAAAGAAAAATATACATATATGTGCCAAACAAAATGACGTTTATTCTAAAGCTAAAGTGACATGACAGTTCGAGTTTCTCCTAAAGAAGGGAATGTCCTCCCATGCCTTTTCTCATGGTGTGTGATTGACCTCTTCTTAAATCTTCCAAAATCGATGTCCTCATGCCGAATCCACTGTCTGTGAAATCTCTTCATCTACACCCTCTTGTTTTCTTGTCTTCCACCTTCCGATTATTATTTCAAGCAGGAAGGCAACCCATCCAGAGCCCACACCTGGATCAAAGACAAGCTGAACCACTGCTTTTTCCATAGTGTGCTAAATACACAGAACAAAGCCTCCCAATTTATGCAAGTACATGCTTTGGGATTAAAATCTTTTATGGGAAATTGGCATGTGGAATGGATGCAAAGAGAAAATTGTATGAAGGGGTGATCGTGCCAATAGCTTTGTATGTGGCAGAGACCTGGAATTTAAGAGAGGCAGGGAGGAAAAGTTGAAATGGGTCTGAGATGAAATGTCTGAGAAGGTTGTTAGGGGGTTACTAAGTTGAACATTGTGAGAAATGAGGGGGGTAGCATGAGTGGAAAAGTAGATGATAGATAAAGTTGATGAAAGAGTATTGGGATGATTTGGACACATAGAAAGAATGAGTTAAGAAAGATTAGTAAAAGCAGTATGGAAGGCAGAGGTTGATAGAGGGAATTTGAGGGGACAACCGAGGATAAAATGGATGGATTTGGTGAAGGGTATGTTGAGCAAGAGGGGAATGTCTGTTGAATAAAAAAGGGAGAAGGCAGGAGATAGGGATATGTGGAGAATGGCTGTGTGTAGATGATACTGTTATGTAAGGAAGGGAGGGAGGGACAGGGGATAAGGGTTGGGAATGCTTATGTATGAAGGATATTTTGACGCAGAACCCGAAGGGATTTTTCCCCGTCCTCTCTTGTTCTGCATAAGGGGATGGAGGGGGGAGATTTGCCAAGTAAATGAGGTGGCCTTGCTGTGGATGTACTGTGTCTTGCTGCATTGCTTCTGACCCAGGGCAGTGGAGGGGATGCAGGAATTACCTGTCATCCATGAGGAGCTAAGATGAGAGTGGGGAAAGGGTAGTGGATGGGAGTGGAATGGGTGGAAGTAGTAGGTACGTGCCTTTGACTTGACTACCTCCCTTATAAAGGGGAAAAAGCTCTTGGAATATAGATATATGGACCTATTTATTTATTCATTTGCTTATAATTTGTTTATTTAACCATTTGTCTATTTATATATTTATCAATTTGTTTATTTATTCATTTAGTGTATTTACTTCTCTAAGTATTGTTTTTAGACATGCTACCAACTGGTTTCTCGGCTTTTCCCAGTAAAAATTACTCACCAGCTGCATAGAGCATGAATATCCCATAGAAATCTTCAATGGTGAGGGGTCTCAGCGAAGAGACAGTGAGCGAGTCAGGTGGAGTAAAACACCGTGTCCCATTCCTTAGGTGGTTCAAGAGCCAATAGTCCATTAAGCCATGCTGATGCAACCGCAGGATACTAGCAAGTTGAGACAAAACAGTGAAGAATGTGTTAAATGGGTGTAGCAATTGGTATTCTTTTCTCTCACTTTTGGAAATGCACAGTTAAGGAAGTGGGTGCACGTACACACACACACTCTCTCTTGTGGGAGAGACATATGGACTACTGCAGAAGATTAAAGTGGCATTCCATTATATGGATGAAGAGATGATGGAAAAACTCATCGAAACCCTGATATGTCCAAGACTGGAATATGCATCAGTAGTAGGGTCCCCACATACAGTAGAGTGAAGGATTTAACAAGATTGAGAGAATACAAAGGGCAGCAACTAAACTGGTCTCCAGCCTGGCAGATAATCCATATGAGGAAAGACTAAAGGTACTGGATCTGCCAACTTTGAAAGAGTGAAGGGACAGAGGTGACATGATTACAGTGTTCAGGTTACTAAAGGGGATATATTGCACTGATAGAAGAGATCTCCTGATTAAAGGTGGGGGAGGGTTTAAGAGGTCATGCCGCTGTCTATTAATTGTAACCAAGAACTTGAACTTAACTTTCCAGTGCCGAGTCACATGTCTGTTCTCCTTAACTGACAATACACAACTGTACATGTGTGAATGCATGTGTATTTACCAAAAAGTAGTATACTGTATAGGAAAGGAATAACACTCATTGGGTCCCATCTCCTATTCTCTAAATTTTCATCATACCTAGACTCAAATTCATGTACAGTTCCAACTTAATCTATATCTTTGATTCCCAATTATCATGTTTAGATTTGAACTTGTGTATTGTTTGAACTTGGGCTATATCACCTATGAAGCTATTCCACATGTGTGGGAAACTATTTCTTCACATCCTTTCAACATGTGGTCTTTCTTAATTTACTTCCATGACCTCTTAAAACCCTCCCATCTTTAATCAGGAGATCTCTTCTATCAATGCAATCTATCTCCTTTAGTGACCTGAACACTGTAATCATGTCACCTCTTTCTCTTTGATCTTTCAAAGTTGGCAGATCCAGTACCTTTAGTTTTTTCTCATACAGCTTATCTGTTAGGCTGGGGACCAGTTTGGTTGCTGCCTTTTGTACTCAATATGTGTGTGTGTGTATTTACCTAATTTTATTTAACTAATTGTAGTATACAGGAATAGAGTAAGACTCATGTAGTTCTGTCTTTTACTAATGAATTTTTCATATCAAGGTACAAATTCACACATGGTTCCAATTTACACATCATCTCCTTGTTCTTAGATTTAAACTCAAGTATTTTTCCAGCTTGGGATATATCGCTTAAGCTATTCCAAGTATTTATGCATGTGTATGGAAAATTATAACACTGTACATCCTTCTGATATTTAGTATTTTTCAATTTGTTCTCATGACCTATGAAACCCTTCTTATCCCTAATCAAGAAATTTCTTCTGTCAGTATAGTCTCTCTCCTTTAGTGAACTGAAAACTCTAGTCAAGTCACCTTTTTCTCTTTGATATTTGAAAATTAGTAGTTTTAATGCTTTAAATCTCTCCTCGTATAGCATATCTGCTAGGCTTGTTTATATATTTTACTTTGTATGGAGTCTATATTACTGATGTATATTTCAGTCATGGACGGATTAGGGTTTCTATGAGCATTTCTCTTTACTATCACCAAGGCCCTCACATAGGGGGGGGGGGCATATGTTCTGGGGCGGCACATTTAGGGAGGGCGGCATTTCTAGTCTGGACATGCTGCCCACAAGGCTGACAATATAATTATGATAAAAAAAAGAAGTCAAAGGAGCCCTGAATATTTTACCATAATATACAAAAAGGGCTCTGACTATCACTTCATCTATATAAATAAATTAATAGATAAATAAATTAACCAATAAATAAATAAACAAATGCCTTAATAAATAACTGCATAAATGCATAGGTAAATAGATTGATGAATGAATGAATATGCAAATAAATAAATGAATTGATAAATAATTGAATAAATGAAAAAATTAATAAATAAATAAAGGACTAGATTAAGTAAATGAACAAACAAATAATCAAATAAGTAAATGAATAAACTTACATATAAATAGGTAAGTAAACAGTAAATCAACAGATAGCTAGATCAATGAATAAATAAATTAATAAGTAAAAAAAAAAAAAAAATAGAAAAAAAAAAAAAAAATTTACTTACACTGGGTCAAAGATCTCTTTGAGTGGTGATCCTCTCGGGAAAGCCATGGAGAAAATGAAGAGGCTCATCATCCCTCCCCGGGCCACTGTCATCTGGCACTCTCCCGTCTGTGGTTAAGCAAGGTAGAGACAAGTCTTAGATATTTTATTATTAAGTCTTTTCTCTCTCTGTCTCTCTTTCTGTCTCTGTCTCTCTCTCACTCTCTCCCTTTCTCTCTCTCTCTCTACCTCTCTTCTTTCACTCTCCTTCTCTCCTGCCCTCTCTTTATCTATTTGTGTGTTTGTTCATTTGTTACTGGTGTGCAAAAGTTCTGGTTTCATTTCATGAAAGAACATTACCATCTTCAAGTTTTCTTGCATAACAGACTTTATGCTTAGACTGGAAATGATGACTGCTGTGTTCTCGTGGAAGATCTCATACAGGCCCTGCTCAGGGCTGGTGATCACACCTCCGAACTTGGCACGCGCCCTCCCAAGGGTCGAGTTCGCGGGGGCTTCCTGAAGGAACAGAAGCAAAATAAGAACATAAGAATAAAGGAGACTGCAAGAGACCATAAGGCCTACACTAGGCAGCTCCGTATCCATCACCACCTGTCATCCCCATCCATAAAGTTGTCTAATCGTTTTTTAAAATAACTGATAGTTTCAGCGCTTACTACATGGTTACTAAGTTTATTCCATTCATATATCACATGGACAAAATGTAGTGGCACATTTGTAAAAATAATCACGAAGAACCCACAGTCGGAATAAAAGAAACATAGAAAAAAGTATAACTTCTATATTTCAGCTAATAGCTATAGTCCCCTTCAGGAAAGTACAGGTTACAAGAAATGATAGAGACATAAATACAATTGAGATGTAAGTGGAAGGGGAATTGGCATAGCTAAAAACAAGACATTCTGTCACACAGAGGGGAGGGAATATGTGGATAGAGTTGTGAGGCCAGAAGGGAAGTGGGGTCAGGAGTGATGGGGGAGCAGGGTCAGGAGGGTGAAGATTTTTAACCAAATGGATCACAGCTAACTGTGAGATTATGTCCGGGGATCATTGACCTATGGAGATGTTCAAGTTCGAACATTCTTCTATTAAGGTGGATTCAACATTTTTCTCCTGAAGCTGCAGTTGGACTTAAAATTTTGTCCTTATCCCAATCAAGACTATGATTTTGGTGCTGATGTTTTGGAACACAGTGGAACTTTCCTGGGCATAACTAATGGATTTTTGTGCTCAGTTAACCTGATGTTAATATCCCTGCCGGTTTGGCCAAAAGCTCCCTTTCTTACATATTTTAATTAGGATTGATGGAATATATTTTTCACAGTTTATAAGAAACCTACCCACTCAGGTAGTTATCCACTTTTTCAGTGACCATCCTGACAATGTTGAGAAGAGTGTTACCTCCGGCCTTTTTCTGAGAGCTTTTAGGATTTGTAGTCCTAGATTCTTGGACCAGGAGATTGATCTCATCAAAAGGCAACTTTTGCAGTTGGCATGCCCATCCTGGTTCCTGGATCAAGCCCTCAGCAAGGCTAGAGCCACCTACCATAAAACTTCAGTTCCCACCACACAACCCTCTTTTTAAGGATGTTTTAAAAATCCCCTATTGTAACAAGAAGAAAAAATATATTATCTTGCCATAAGGGAGCGGTATTCGCCAGAGTAGGGAAACATCTTCCATACTACACTGTCTTGCTGGACAAGTTCCTCAAAATTGTCGAATGGAATTGTAATCTGCAATTCAAAAGAAAAAAGAAAAAAAAATAGAGAAATAGTAATATTATACATATATATATATATATATATATATATATATATATATATATATATATATATATATATATATATATATATATATATATATATAATCATATGAATATATGGTGACATGGTAACATCATCTTGTGGTTAGAGCTTTTGCCATCAAGTATCTCAGTTCTCTTAGACCAGCTGAAGAGTCATGGAGCTATCTCAGGAAACTCCTTCAACAAACTTTATTTCAGATATATTTTTTTCTCTTTCTTTTCCGTGAGGGGCGTGTCCCGGACTGAGGTCGTCGAATGAATTTTGATAAGTGTAACCATTTGGATCTTGCTAATTCCTCTATCGTGTACTAAATTCGTCTTTATTAACTTACTGCAGTATCTATACTACCTTTCTAGTATAGCTAGAGAGGTAGAAAAAGAAATTAGAAGAAAAAGGAGAAAATAAAAAGTGTGAAACATCTACATCAAGGTCTTTAATACTTAAAGACTAAAGTGAGTAATTATTTACATTTCATGTGCATTTTCACAATATTTGAACTTAATCAATTAGTTAAACATCCAATTGCCTATTATCAGGTAAATCTTCCCGGAAGGCACCCCAATACCTACGCTTTAAAAATTCAGCATTTTGTTCAAGAACTTTGGGTAGCAAGATTTCAGGTCTGTGGTGCCTTTGGCCTTACCTTGGGTGTTATGAGCATTGCCATGAGGGTCGACTTGTACATGGATCCCAAAATGAAACTCATAAGGAGCCACATGACGCCAACAACCACGCTGGACGCCCGCTGCTGCGTGAAAGGAGGGTCTGCCGGTAGATATTAAAAAACCTTTCAACACGACAACATGCTTATTGAATAGGTATTTGTCCCACTCCACACTTGTTTCGAACAGACTGAATAAATGACTACATTGTAGTGATTCAAACCGAAAACATTGTGATTACGAATCCACGATGTAATGATGTAATTGTGACATATAATATTCCTTGTGTGTTGTACATACATATTTGTAATATTGTTTATTTATTATTATATATTTAATGTATTATTGTGAGAACCAAGTGTATGTTTTTCCCTCCAAGTCTGAGCTTGCTGGCGTGGCTTGGCGAAGTTGGCGTCGGAGTCAATCTTGATTCTGCTTACAAAGCGACCGCGCGCTTGTTTTGTAGTGCTTTCTCACATTGTCACTAATACAGTATTTTGCATTGTTGATATTATTTCATCGGCCACCCCGTACAATAAGTCCACCAACAGCTTTACGAAAGTAGGGTACCGACCCTCAAATAGCTTCCTCCCAAGTACAAATGAAGCAACTAAATCTATGCTCCCTCTGTTTCATCAAGGATCATCGGAACCCACACTGAAGCACCGTTAGCAGATGAATATGCCAAGACTTCACATCTCCCAAGTTGGCTCTTATATTTGAATAAAAGGTTTGCCTTTCATCACGACAAAAATAAACAAAACACATTACTGTGTTAAAAACATTAATGAGTGCTTCATGATTCGCAGTCAGGACTTGTCAGGAGTGTATTTATAATAACAATCAGAAAAAATACCTAGTACTAACCTATTTGAAGAAGGATGATTTCCTTCAAACGATAAAAATGGATTAACTGCAGTCTGAACAAGTAAAATTCAACCATGAGAGCAAAGGCGTTAACACATGAAAATGTGGATCTTACCCTGTCCAAACAGAATCCCAACTGTCCAGAAGAACGCTATGTAGGCACTGTGGATCATTTGGGTCACCGATTTGCTGGACGACGTCTGCGTGCGGAACGCCAAGACGCCGTCGTCTCTTCTCCTCAGCTCACCAAATCGGTGAATAAGGATCGAACATAAACCAACGGTGAAGGTGCACAGGAGGATCCACAGCCAGCTCTGTCACAATGTACGAGTTCATGTCATGTTTATTCACGCACTATTTTTGCACGCGCGTATACTCATACTCAAGCATTACTTCTCTTTGGCTTCTAAAGAACAGGAAACGAGTGGTGTTTAGCTTCGGATAAAGCCATCACATTTAGTCTGTCTTTCAAAAAGTAAATATCAAGATAATTCCTTTACACTAGATACTAGACTTGAAATACAATTTCCTCATGGTCAATGCTGGACAATTTCATTCAGTTGCGGAAGCAGACTCGAGACAAAACGAGGTTTCGGGCGATCGAAACCCTGCTTTGGCCTAAATCTGCCTCCTCAGCTAAATGAAGTCGTCAAGCAACAGCTAGGTTACAATTAGCAGGTGTCATCACAGAAAAGATGTTATATTTCATATACTAACCGAGATCGTAAAAGGTTCGATGAATCCTTTGAGGTTGGGTTCGACGGTGGGCCGCTTGTAGACGATTCTCTTGTCAACGTAATAGAGAGCATGGGTCGTTTCCACCACTCCTATCGAGTCCACATCCACTGGGAACGGCCCTAAACCGATGTCGGTCATCTGCGTAGTGTAACCATGTAATCATAATAATTGTTGCCTCGAATTTCACTGACTAGTTACCCACAGCCTCACAGTGACTGGCAACAGTCTTAGAGTCCTCACATAAATACATCTTGAAAAAAGGTCTGTTGTTTGTGTTGTATTATTATGGGACTGTCTCTGCCACCAGTAGAAAAGGAACAATTTGCTGGTTGTCAGTTCTCATGTGAGAAGATGGATTTTTTTTTTATCTTAAGCCCAGTGCAAAGATCAAGTATCATCCCCTCAAGACTGTACATCCAGATGGAGTTAATGATGTTCACGAGTTTGAATGTGCGTTACTGGTCCCTGTGAATATAAGCTAATATTCTAACACAGTATACACACCATGGGTGTGCGTGCTTTTCTCTATATAAGTAATGAACAGCCAATCCTGTACACTGATTTTTCAACAAACTTAGTGGGAAACTGCAAATACTCTATTGATTTTAGTTACTTGGTTCCACGTTGACTGAAGAGGTTTCAAGGTAGTTTTTTACCATCTCCCCGTACTATGGTATTGACTGCATAGTAACTTGGTAACACGCAGCCAGTGTTTTAGGGACTGCTTTGGGGCTCCTCTATGGACCAGTTGTGTGCACAATTCATTTATGTTAGAATTTACCATTTCTATTCCTTGAGGAATAATGATATATCTGTACTACTGTTGTCCTTTTGTACTGCTTCTTTGAACCTGTACTTTAACATTTTTATGGACCATCTCTTTCTAATCCCTTTCTTTTGTCTGGGGAAAAAAAATTAGGTCAATGTACAGCTTCTCATGTGTATCGTGAAAGGTGATTAAATGGGACATTGATGGGACCAAGGATTTTCCACTCTGTATTTTTTTTTTTTTTCACGAAAAGTCGAGGTATAGGAGGGACTGAGAGAACTCCGACCGGAACCCTAAAAATTGAGCCATTGAATGTGTGTAGTTGTGGTACAGTTAAGAGTAAATGGGAAGAGATTTAATTTTTGTTTGTGACAAAGAAAACGAATGTATTAGTTTTAAGTGAAACTAAGTTGAAAGGTAGGAGTTTAGGAATGTTTTGTGGAGGGTGTCAGGAAAGGACTACAGTGGAGAAAAGATGTTAGATATATGTTAAAAAGGGAGCTGACGTTAGCAAACGCAATGTTTAAGAAGGGAGACAGGCTTAAGTATACGTGGGAAAGGGTGGAGAGGATGGTTGATAGGGCATTAATGGACAATGTAGTAGGAACCAAAAGGAGGACTGGAAGGGGTCTAGTTTTAAGCGTTTTCAGGTGAGAGAGCAAAGGGATTGTTAGCTCGATATCTGGTAGAAAGGAAGTTGAGAATGAAAATAAAAAATCAGGGGAGGAGGAAAACGGAGTTAGTCAGAGAATGCTGATAATGAGCAAATTAAGGATAAAAAGAAGAATACCAGGAGAAACAAAAGACGTGTGAGACGTGGTGAGTGATAGCGGTAAAACAAGAGTAGAGAAAGAATAGACATGTTCCAAGGAGAAAGTGACAAAGAGCGCAAAAATGGTGTGTGGGACGAGGAGAATGGGAGGGAACAGAAGGATAGATAACGAACGACGTGATGAGGAGGTGAAGGCAGTGGTAGAAATGAAGAAGCAAGCGTATGAGGATTGAATGTAAAATGGAACTAGAAAACATACGAGAGGTACTTGGGTGAGACAACCACGGAACGAAGAGTGTTGTCCAGGAGGTAGTTGGCTTGGTTCTGGGCATGTCTAATTCAAAGCAGACTTTTTGTCCAATTTGTATCTACGAGTCAGGAGGGGTCACATATCAAGGACCAAAGAGGCGTGTTACTAGTCCCAGGCGTTGGCGCCTTCTTGCAATGACATTATTGAGACATCGCTGAACCTATACGACTCCCGTCTCCCAGGTCTTCATGGACGCTACACATGGCAAACGCGTGGATTATATGCTCATTAAAGAGTTGGGTTATTTACCCATGTAGAGTTCATCAACCTTTTTTATTCTTATTTTTTCCATCTCGGTGTCTAACTTACCCTCAACACAGGCAAGAAATTACTGGGGCGTCGCGTCGTTCAAGGCGCCGACAACAAAATCATGCAGCAGGTAATACTGGGTTATAGGGTACCGGTAGAAGGACAATTGTGTGTCATCTAGCACGCAGGTGAAGTACCTGTAGATATATGATGACTAGTTTTCAAGTTATTGATTCTTTAATGTTTTTGGTTGGTGTAATTCCAATTATTTTGTAACGAGTAAGAATACACCGTGACCTACGTTGTAAACAATAAGGCTGAAAACACCTGTCCAGGTCCCATTTGCGTGTTTTGTACCCCAGTCTCTCGACGTTTGGACGTTGTACTCATAACTGAAAAAGAAACATCGCTCAAATTTTTACAAAGGCAAAGGTTATAAAGGCGGAGCATGCCGACAGGAGACTTTTTGGTCCATATCTAGGTCGGATGCGAAAAAATCATGATAAATAGATACATGAATAACTAAAAACTATAATAATGTAAATAATAATTAAAATAAATAAACAAATGCATATGTATAGTTAGATAATTGGTTTGCAAAGAAGTACTATACAGCTGAATAAAATGTTTGCGCTTCCTTGTAGAGGCCACAACAGTAACTCAGCCTGCCACCACAGGTGTGAGCCATCTAACAAGAGATTTCCTGAAAGACTGAAATCGTCTTTAGGGAATTACAACAGCAAGATGCTGCCGTAGACTCCCAACAGATAAATTGTTGGAATAACCTTACGATATTTATTACAGGAAAGTTCCCTTGTGGTCCATGCAAGATTAATTCATGTCGTCTGGAGTTCACATCTCAACTTACGAAAATGGCGTCAAAGTTATCTGATTAGCATGTTGCCGGATTGAAAATAGTAACCTAGTTGAAAGTCTGCCTAGACTGTCTCTCATATGAGTAAATTCATCTTGCATTAATTTGCAGTAATGAATTTATGGATTTATCAACAGTGAAGGGTGTAACCGTACGAATCGTTAAGAAAAGATCCAGATCTTGTGAAAAATGAAGTGTATATCATTAAAATAGATGAAGCAGCATAAATAAAAGGTAGTGAGTTGAACTCATGTAAATTACTTTACTACTTCACTACCAAAGTGTCATTCAAATGTATGAAATAGTCTTTCAGGATAAAATAATAAAAAAAAGGCCGTGAAAAGTGGAAAGGAGTTATACCCATTCAGCACGAATACATCTAACACTTCTGTGAGAGGAAAACGATTTTTTTTTTTTTAATACGGGACGAACGTCAACAGGAGCCAGTCTCCGATCACTGTAAGCTGGATTCCGTCCATTGAATTAATTAGAATTACTTGTTCTTATATGAAACAAAGTAGTTGAAGTATGCCATCGTACTGAATAGTTAATTCGCACACAGGTCGGGTGATGGTTGCACTCGCATCAAAACTGCGGTTTGGGAGACGGGTTTCGCACATTGTAGTTGGAAATGGATACTCACATGCCTTCAAACGTACGCCCTCACACAAGCAAGCCAAACCCGTTCTCTAAATATAGTTCACTGGAAAAACCATCCGTCTAAAAAGAGAATAAGAGCAGAACAAAGCGCGAGTCACGGTTTTGATCTGCACCGTTTGTAAAAAGGCTCTCAGGTGCGGATGAACCTAACTGCGGACGCGGCCGCCAACCCCCGTGCCGTGTGACTGTGAAGGTGGTTCAAGGCTAGCTAGAAAACGCGGTACTCACCAAAAGTCATATTTGTCTTTCATCACCTGAAGAAGGTTGACGAGGGGCCCCACGAAGCCGTTCTTCGTCGGATACACGAAGGGGTGCCACTGTCGTTGAGGAAGGAAAGTGATAAAGTGATGTCATAAACACATATTTTATATGTCTTTGGTTCTTAATATAAACAAACGAACACATGGAGTTTGGTCGCCTGGTGATCGCTTTGAAAATGTAATTATTTTCTTTGCACTGACTGAACGGGGCATTTGGTGTTTTTAGAATGAATAGTGTGTATCAGTTAACGCTTCTGTCCTTGGGGACAATATAGCAACGAAGGCAGAGGATATATTGGATGTAAACAGTAAATTTTTAGATTAGTTTCCTGACATTAAAGAATGCTGGACGATCATAAATTAATGCTAACAAATCAAAGAAATGAAGTAACACCATTTGAAAACAAAGGCCTGGCAGTCATCAGTCACTTTTTTTTTTTATTATGCAATACTGCTACGGCTCTTTCAGTGTTCGTCATCAATGCTCTCGGCCTCCCACCCGTCAGTGTAGTGTTGATCTGAGCTTGTCATCTTACAGGCTTTTATTCCTTCATAAGATCACTTTTTCTCCATGTTGCCACGCGCCGAGGTGTCACAGGTGAGATAGATGGGATACGGTGGGTAATCGTTATTTTCCATCCGTGTGCTATTTGATATATATATATATATATATATATATATATATATATATATATATATATATATATATACATATATATATATCTATATATATATACATATATATACATATATACATATATATATATACATATATATATATATATATATATATATATATATATATATATATATATATATATGAAGGAAACTGTAAAGTACAATAAGTATGATTTTTTAGTATTATAACAATGATCTGGATAAATTCTAAGACGTCGTTTTTTCTTCATGTTGCCAGGTACAAGTGTCACTGGTGAGAGAGGTGAGATGGGGTGGGTAATTGATGTAATAATCCTAAAGAAGTGGTACACATTTCACTATATACAAAGTTAAAAATAAATCAAATAGCACATGTATGGGTAATAATGTATGGGCATGTACTAAGCTTGTTTTGGCAGAATGGCTAGTAGCAAATCACGACGTATACACCCTGAACGGACTCCTTAGGGCGCAGAGACTACCTCCGTCTGCTGCAAACCAGAAGAAAGTCTGCAAAGGCTATCAACGTAGTGAAGCTGCTATAGTGCGTAGGTTCACAACCTTTGAAAGTATCATTTGACGAAGCACTTTAAACTAAAAGGCTGAGTTCTTCAGTGAAGTAATTGATTTTGTTCATGACATACAAAGTACTAAAACAACTGATCTATGCTTTAGATGCACGTGTCTCTTCTGCATTTTGGTAAAAATAAAAAAAAACTAAATTTGATTGGATTTGATCATGCTGGATCATATTTAACGTCAAAATTGTATCAAGCTAAAAACAGACTGCACTAACTTTCAGTCTAACGGAATTAACACATTGAGCAGTGTAGTTGCACTTAAATCATTCGGGTCTTCTAGGAGACACTTGGGGTCGTCAGTGGGCTGAAGACAATCTCGTCTGACCGGCTGAAGGATGTCGTCGTACTTTACATTTTCATTCTTGCTAGTGTCAGATCATTTGATTTAATTGGTCAGTTGGGGGGGGGCTCCACTCCTCAAAGGGTTAATCGTGTTAGCATGACAAAAAATATTCCTAGGATACAAACAGTGCCTATAACGACATTGAGGCAAGACTTGTTTCCCGATATTTCCATGGGTAGGATGAAAGAATTGCTGAGGTGTTAAGTCAACAGTCTCCCAAATCTGGTCGTGCCGTCAGGGCAGACGAAAGTAAACTTCAGTTGTTCTGCTGACAAGGTGCCCGTCTAAATGATACTCAAACGATAGGCCCTCCATCTATATATAGGCATATTCATATCACCTTATGTAAATGCTATGGATGTGTGAGCAAGCGCAGAGACATTTAAGCCAGTGTATTGATTAGCAGATTCGAGATAGTAATGGACTGGTAACTGGATATTAGATGGTGAAAGGGGTTGTGAAGGTCGCCTAAATCGCTTCATAAATGTGAACACACACAAACACGCACAAAAAGAGTCACGTTCTTAGCATGAATAGAATCCTGTGGTTGTGTTGTGTATTTTGAGGCACGCATTGCGTGAATATGATTTATTGTGTATTATCATGTTATTAGTGTTACTTGTGGATTTTTTTGTGTGTATATTTCATAATAGGTATGTGTGTGTATCAAAATGTATGTCATAAAGTAAACCATTTCGCAATACCAGTTTGTTGTGGCGCATTCCGAATACGTTCTGTCAAATGACGCTGAGCTCAGGAAACGTTACATAATTTGGCGAGGAAAAACGTTCTCCTCTCCCAATGGTTAGAACTAGATTAACTACCTAGTTTAAGTATGGATCGACATCCAGGAAACGTAATCACCAATTCCCGGGCTATATACGGCCGGGCAGAGAGTGACTACAGAGAACCAGCGCGAAGACCCAAGCAGAGAGACAACATACAAGAGAAAGCTGAGAGAGAGAAAAGACAAGAAAAGAAGCAGACACCCACGATTCATCTGAAAATCCCTTTTTTTTCTACATTCGTCGGTTACGACAACTTAACTAAAGTCTTTTGGACCTCTACGACTGCACTACACAATATTCAAGTACCGAACCCGTGAACTGGCAATCTTCACGCGAAATGCAAGCCTTTGTTTTTCTGAATTATTTCGAACATCTTCCAAACTACTACTAGACTAAAGCTAAGTACGACTCTACACACGCTTTCTGTTATTTCTCCACTACGAGACACCAATCTATCATCTGCATGTTCCCCAAGAACCAGAAATGTTCCCCTCCCCTAATACCAGAGATTATCGAACATGATTCTCACCGCAAATTGCCCGTTCGGCCCGAGACATCAAGACCGTTACAGACGATTGACATCGGACGCGTCTGAAACAAACTGGTAATTGTACCCATGTATGATTCATGAAACATTTTTATGTTTAATTTTTATGCTTAATGTTCTCTGCTACATTTTTCTTATCATAAGTCCATTTATGTTGTTTGTGTCTATTTTACTATTGTAAACAGTAATTCATTTCAACGAAGAGTTTAATTATCCAGTATGGACTCTTTGTTATTTGTGTGAGCTGCGCACGGCCTTAACTTTTTTTTTTTTCGCGTCGCGATTAGCTTGACCCATATACACTGTAAGAGGAAAATAATAGAATCTTCCATAAAATATTTCTCAAATTACATAATCTCAAAAGGTCAATGGACACCTGACTGCAGAACATCATTAGTAGTCAACAAATTGTTTTCAAATGTCACTGGATTGCATAACCAACGTATACCCCACCAAGGGCACGTTACTCGAGTTCCTTCCCATATCTTCCTCTTCTGTACCCCATCTTAATGTATATATTCTTGTACTTCACGTTTTGTAATACATCTGCTGAAGAGGACCACAAAGAGTGATCGAAATATGCAGAAAAAATATTGCACTACAAATCTTGTTTTCCGATAGCGGGTTAGTTTATTTACCAATGTCACATGTGCTATGGCGTTAGTTCAATCCGTTTGTTTATATGTTTATCATTATACTACCTCGCTACGAACTTTTTTTTTTTTTTTTTTTTTTTTTAATAGGTGGTGGCGGCGTGGAAATAGAGGAGAGGTGGGGGCTCTCAGGTCCCTCTCATCCCATAGATGCCTTGTTATAAGCAAAAATCATTTGCTTTGGCTGAAAATGCATAGTAGAAAGAGAGAATGCATCTGTGATGCACATTTATTACCACATTCGTATATAGATTGATATATTGATGAATCCTACATTGTCTACATTTACTGTGTCATATTGTATGTATTCTTTGTAAATATCTGTAGAATATCATAATGTTCCATTGTCGTGAAATAATTTAGTGAGTGTATTGATTCAACTATACACGTAAATTATGCATCCAATAGCATATATTGGGATATCAACTACATAAATATTAATTAACTATATCTTATACAGTCAATATACTGGTTATTGACTGCATAAACAACAAACAATCACTACTTAGAAAGGGGTTCTGAACTTTTTTCCCGTTACGTACCCCGAGAGTCGTCAGACCATCGACCCGTACCCCCATTAACCCGACACAGAACATAGAATTGTTATGTATTAAGACTAATTGAAAATACAGTGGTATTGCAATGGATATCAAATGGTACAAATTGTAATGACTTGATAGGTCACACAATTTTGTAAGTCATTTTCTCTCTCTGCAGATTTAAATGTTTAAGTAATCTTTCGCTAGTCATCCCGGTACCTCTGATTTAGAATTCAATGTTACCCCTACAAACCGAAATTATCCAGTATCCTAACATGGTTGAAGATTAATGTCTACCTGTAGAGGAATAAGGAATGCTGAGCCACTTTTAATTTTTACCACCTCTACATTATGCTGTCCTTAAACATGTTTTATTACCCTCAGGAATTCACAACGAAATACATCCAAAAGGTCAATTTCTAGGGTTTTGTTTGGAATCGTCCTCCTAGAACACCTTATTTATATTGAATGTACAAAAAGGAAATTACGAAAAGGTGAATTCCAAGTCTCCCAACGTTGCCCTATTGAGTTGGCTTTCGCGGTGCATAGAAAACGGTGGCGCAATTCTTGTCCCCTGTTGATGACTTAGAATTAAAGTGTATTGTGGTTGATAAAAATGTACATCTGTTCACTGGGACCCATTCAGTGTTGTATAAATACTTTCCCGCGTTCGTATACTTACTAATTGTACTGTCATAGTGGAGGTGGGTTAAACGCAAAATTTCGTGTACGTGTATGTTACTGGAGCATACATATAAGAAAAATTACGCTTAACCTATGTCCCTCTTGATGGCGCAATCGGTTAAGTCAATATCACTATGTCAAGTGCTAGCCCAGGTAGTCTTTGACCGTACCACGTTTTGATTTCTGCATGTTGGTCTCCTCGAGTCCCGATGTTGATGACTTAGAATTAAAATGTATTGTGGTTGATAAAAATGTATCTGTTCACCGGGACCCATTCCGTACTGTACACACACACACACACACACACACACACATATATATATATATATATATATATATATATATATATATATATATATATATATATATATATATATATACAGTTATGTGTGTGTGTGAATAGACGCAATTTGTGGAAACGACGCAATTAGTGGTAACGACGTAATTAGTGGCAACGACGTCATGGCGCGTGGAGCAGTGCGCGTGTGAGGGATCACGTTGGCAGAACCATAGAAACCCCCCCCCCCCACACCTCCTTCATCAAGACAACAGAACGAAGTCGGAAGCCGAGCAATGAACTAATTCAGCTGCAGCTTCCACTCGACCTCTGGTCTGCCCGCCTTTGCCCACCTCTGCCGGAAGTCTTTTGCACCTGGGCTCCCTACGACTAATCCAGGATAGCCGTCATTTTATTTTTTGCCTCGGAACTTCAGTGAGAGGTAGTTCGGGTAATTATGCCGTTCTCGCGCTCCACCCTTTTAGTTCCTCCTTATCGAGACGCCAGTTGCCAGAAAGATAATACGACAGGGATTTATTCCTGTGCTCTGTCAGTTGTTGCTCTTGTTTTCTCAACGATGCTCTGCTGTTAGTGGTCGCTTCCTGTTCCTATTATTTCGGTTTTGAATGTTTGATAAATATATTTAGAGATTTTCCCATTGTAGCAATATACCCTTGGCAGGTACCTCCTGGATTGGCCGAGAACCTAGTTCCTTGTATTGCCTTGTTCTCGCGCTCCACTCTTTTAGTTCCTCCTTATCGAGACGCCAGTTGCCAGAAAGATAATACGACAGGGATTTATTCCTGTGCTCTGTCAGTTGTTGCTCTTGTTTTCTCAACGATGCTCTGCTGTTAGTGGTCGCTTCCTGTTCCTAATATTTCGGTTTTGAATGTTTGATAAATATATTTAGAGATTTTCCCATTGTAGCAATATACCCTTGGCAGGTACCTCCTGGATTGGCCGAGAACCTAGTTCCTTGTATTGCCTTTACGACATGTATGTAATCACTCCCGCTGTCAACTGATTAATTAGTAATGGTGTTGTCGGATGCACGGTTGATGTAGTGTTATTGGGTTTGTTGTGGTTGTGTCGTTGGATGCGCTGACACTGACGGAATTGAGTTCGGTTACAGTTGATTTGCCCTTTCAGGAAATGGCCTATACTCACTCAGGAGGGCAGCCGCTATTCGACGGTTTGTGTATTGGATGATGACCGGCATTTTTAATCAAACCATTTTACGCCAATAATACTGAAGAGAAAAGCAGCAATGTTCCAGCAAACCTAAAAGATCGTTTTCAACGAATGTTTCAATGATATTTGAGTTTGCTCTCATCAGGGCCAGAAGGCGCCCTTTCTGGCATTTGGGGATCTAGATATTCACTCCTGATCAGTCGGCCCACAGGAAATCATTCTACTGACCTTTCCACATATGTACGTGGTAATTCTGATCGCCACCAAAATGCATCGTCAAAAAGAGAACAAAAGGAGGAAGAGAAAGAGGAGTAGAAGGGGAGAAAGAGGGGGAGTGAGAGAGAAACAGAAAACTAAAGAGAATTTGCGAAGCGGAGAGAGAGAGAAGAAAAATAAGATGTTGAAACAAAGGTAGACAAGGGGGCATAGAAAGAGAAAGCTTTGGGGATAAACAGTAAGATTAAATATATAGAAATGGAAATAGTGATAGCGACAAAAATAGACATAAAGGTAATTGTAGAGATAGAGACAGGGTTAAATAAAGAGATATAGGTACAGACACACACACACACACAGACACAGGAGGTGCTCAGATAAGAGGGAGGGTGGAGGGGTGTGGAGTGTATTCAGGGATGGAATGGGTGGAAATGATTTTATGCCTTTCCCTTTTTGGCTACCTCCCTTGTAAGGGGGAAAAAGCCTTGGTATATGTATGTATATATATATTGTGTGTGTATGTATAATGTGTGTGTGTATGTATAATGTGTGTGTGTTTACCTAGTTGTATCTTACGGGAAGGGGCTTGTGGTGTCCCGTCTTTGTATCTCGCAGTGTCTAGTTTGATCTTAAATTTGTGTATGCTCTTTGCACACACTGTTGTTTTATCCAGTTTGTTCCAGATGTCTACTACCCTGCGTGGAAAACTTTTGTTTTCAGGTCTCTTCCATAACTATCCTTTTTTAGTTTCTTTTCATGTCCTCTAGCGTTTCTCTTGTCCCAATTTAGCAAGTTCTCTCTATCAAGGCCTCCCATACTTTTCATAAATCTGTAGATGGTCAGCAAGTCGCCTTTCCCTCTTTGTTCCAAAGTCGGTAATTTCAATTTAGCCAGTCTTTCCTCATATGACAAGTTTGAAAGTGTTGGGACCATTTTCGTGGCTGCTCTCTGGATTCTTTTAATTTTATTTTTGGTACTGGGTGACCATAGTGTCGCAGCATACTCCAGCCTAGGCCTTCTTATTAGTGTGACTAATATTCTTTTTAACCATTTCTTCATCTAAATAGGTAAAAGCCACCTTTATTGATCTCAAGCAAGTTGTAGGATTCTCCAACAATTTTGTTTATTTGTTTATCAGGGGACAAGTCATTTGGGATGATTGCTCCCAGGTCTTCGTTAGATCCCACTTTCTTCTTCACTTCCTTTGTTCCGAGCCCAACACATGACAAAAAAAAAAAAAAAAAAAAAAAAAATCACGCACACGCGCGCACACACATGACGCGTCTCGACAGTGCAGTGGCACAGCTCTCGATCCCCAGCTCGGCGATCCGAGTTTAAGTCTTGTAATCGAGCCACATATACTTTTCCTTTTGGTGACCGTGATGGCAGAGACGAAGCGCGCGTGTCCTCGTGGGATCTGGTTAATTCGGACCGCGGCGATTTCGGTCCCCGGTAATTAGGCCTAACTTCAGTGAAGGTTACCTGTGTGGTTGAATGGTTCAGAAGGTGATTGAAGAAGAGCAATTCGTTGACTAGAAATGTATTCAACTACGCTGCCCATTTGTCCAGCCCTCATTTTTTTTCTTTTACGAATGCATTACCTTCTGAACCATTCAACCACGCGTTCAATAAAGTTAAGCCAAATTACTACCAGGGTCCAAATCCCGGGGACGAACTTACCAGGAGGCAGGGTTGACCCGTCATCCATGAGGAGCTAAGATAAGAGGGATATAGGGGTGATGGATGGGAGTGAAATGGGTAAGAGTAGGTACGTGCCTTTGACTTGGCTACCTCCATGATGACGACGACGACGACGACAACGGCGTTCGCTAGATTGTCTGGCCGAGTAGTCCCGTCTCTCTAAGGAACGTCATGGCTGGCTGGAACGGGGTTTACCCACGAATCCCTCATAGTGTATTTGTTGCGTTGCTGGAATTCGTAATTGCGCACAATGCAGTCCACCATAATGTGTTGAATAGTATGGGGGTGAAGTGTTACATCCCGGACAAATATCCGCGATGCGTTCTTCCATCTGCCCCTGATAACTTTGGAGGGATGGATGGTGGCCGCACCGCACAGCACCGTGGCCTCTCAGGGGAGAGAGGATTCAGAGGGTCACGGATACAGTAGTGTTGTATTTCAGTCTGTTGATGAGCTCTGTCCTTATCACCTAATTATCATACATAAATTTCAATTCTTGTGTTGTTCCAGCTTAGGCTACATTGTATGACCATAAAATTTCAGAAAATGTAACGATTTTGGCTATGAAGAAAAGTTACATTTCTTTGCTAATTTCCTTTTGTAGCTGGTGACTTTCCGTGTGGAGAAGTTGAGAGACTACACAATCTATGATTGTGAACATAAACTGCAGCCATTTGGAACATCCACCCCCCTTCCTCCATTTTAATTTGTTTGTTAATTATAATACCAAGTCAAAATATCTTTTCATGCACTAATTTATTTAAGAAGGGTCCCCTTCTTCAGTACTCACTCTATAACCAAGCAGTACTACACGAACAAGTTGATAACATTACGCTAGTGTGTGCAACAAGTGATTAGGTGAATGTGGCCTGCAAGGCATGTATTTAGGCATTATATCAAAACAATATATATATATATATTTCTTGTTTTATTTATTGTGAAATTTCACAATAATAATGAATCATCGATGCTACAATCATTCATTTATGTTTATCTCATTTGCTCATCTATTTTGTACAGATCAAGTGGCATTTCACCAGTTCTAAAATATATCAGATTCAAGATTAAATAATACCATTTCCATCATATATTGTGATGATGCACTGATTTGATATTTTCTAGTCCTATAAAAAAAAATCCACTAGAGCTACTCCACTGGTGTATGATTTTACCACAGCATCATTTGAAAGGCTTCTCTCCACTGTGGGTCATCACATGACGTTTAAAATCGCGCTTTTGTGAGAAAACTGCATCGCAGAAGTCACACTGGAAAGTCTTCTTTCCTGTGTGGGTCATCATGTGACATTTGAGATAACCCTTTTGTGAAAAAGCTGCATCACACAAGTCACACTGGAATGGCTTCTCTCCTGAGTGGGTCATCACATGATATTTCAGGTGACTCTTCCGTGAGAAAGCAGAATCACACAAGTCACACTGATATGGCTTCTCTCCTGTGTGGGTCATCACATGACGTTTGAGATCACTCTTTTGTGAAAAAGCTGAATTGCACAGGTCACATTGAAAAGGCTTTTCTCCTGTGTGGGTCATCACATGACGTTTGAGATCACGCTTTTGTGAGAAAACTGCATCACACAGGCCACATTGGATAGGCTTCTCTCCTGTGTGGGTCATCATGTGATATTTGAGGAGTCTTTTTAGTGAGAAAGCTGCATTGCACAGGTCACAGTGGAAAGGCTTCTCTCCTGTGTGGGTCATCATGTGATATTTGAGGTGACTCTTTTGTGCAAAAGCTGTGTCACACAGGTTACACTGGAAAGGCTTCTCTCCTGTGTGTGTCATTATGTGACGTTTGAGATCATTTTTTTGAGCGAAAGCTGCATCACACAGGTTACACTGAAAAGGTTTCTCTCCTGTGTGGGTCATCGTGTGACGTTTGAGCTCACCTTTACTTGAGAAAGCAGAATCACACTGGTCACACTGGAAAGGCTTCTCTCCTGTGTGTGTCATCACATGACGTTTGAGATCACTTTTTTGGGAGCAAGCTGCAACACACAGATTACACTGGAAAGGTTTCTCTCCTGTGTGGGTCATCTTGTGACGCTTGAGTTCACCTTTACTTGAAGAAGCAGAATCGCACTGGTCACACTGGAATGGCTTCTCTCCTGTGTGTGTCATTATGTGACGTTTGAAATTACTCTTATGTGAGAAAGCTGCATCACACAGGTCACACTGGAAATGCTTCTCTTCTGTGTGGACCATGTGACATTTGAGATTACCCTTTTCGGAGAAAGTTGTATCACACAGGTTACACTGGAAAGGCTTCTCTTCTGTGTGGGTCATTACATGATGTTTGATATCATGCTTTTGTGAGAAATCTGCATCGCACGGGTCAAACTGGAATGGTTTCTCTACAGTGTGGGTCATAATGTGTTGTTTGAGATCACGCTTTTGTGAGAAACCTGCATTGCACAGGTCACATTGGAAAGGCTTCTCTCCTGTGTGGGTCATCATGTGATACCTGAGGTGACTCCTTTGTGAGAAAGCTGTATCACACAGGTCACATTGGAAAGGATTCTTTCCTGTGTGGGTTATCATGTAACATTTGAGATAACCTTTTCACAAGAAAGCAGAATCACAAAGGTCACACTCGAAAGGTTACTCTTCTGTATAGGTCACCACGTTATGTTTGAAAACACCCTTACTTGAGAAAGCTATATCACACAAATCACGCTGGAAAGGCTTCTCACCTGTGTGGGTCCTCACATATTTAAGACAAGTCATAAGATAGCTGTTCCACATTTGTCACACCAGATCCTCTTTGTTGTATGACAAGTGTTTGGAATCTACACACATCTCTTCCAAAGAAATGTTGATAGTTATCCTCATTCTGAAAAAATATAATTACAGTATAAGATTAACATCTAACTCTGATATTGTGTAATAATAGCATTGTGGATGTTCTGTACACAAACCATTTCATACTCAAGACCCTTTGTACCTAAACAGACCCATTGTACATGTGATCACCTAACATAAAATAGGTAGAAACATTAACAGACGTGGTACTAATATAGTATTGTATTCTATTTAATTAAAAATGTGCTTAAAATTATTAAATAGCTACACACATACTCATGTCACTACGGCCAGAATGACTTGGATTTTGCTCTAGCCTTTTCATTTGGTCATGAGATTTGGAAGGGGGTGAGGGTGAATGGCCCAACTGGCCACAATAGTTATATTTTAATAAAACTCCATTTCATTCCACATTTGGGCTCACAAGACCTGAACTTAAACATGACCTACTCTAGGAAGGTTTATTCAGTTCATCTCGCATCATTTAAGATACAATGGTAAGTGGTGTACCTGTGTTATTATTTTAGTATAAATAAGATTGATCTAAAAAAAAAATTAAGGAACTATCCATATTTTTTGCCACATCTAGTAAAATACCTAATAGAAAAAATATAAGGAATATCCAGTAAAACTATTTTGACAATCATGATGTACTCAGGCAGAAGCTGCTATCAAAGGTGCAATCCCAGTATGTGTGGAAGTAGTGAAAAGACAATGGGAGAACTGGTGCTTTAACATTTTCAACCAATAGGTCACTGAAACACGAAGGCATTATATACGAGAACATAGTTATCTCTAAGAAAGTGTGTGACATCTCCCAAACTGGTTGTGACACTTGTGTGATGATATGAACTAAAGACTTCTCTCTGTGGAATCTTTATTTGATATTAGTATTATCTCAGTTTAAAATGTGTCCCTACCTATCAACATTAACCAATGTAATGTTGGATGTTCTGTGAGCTTTGATCTTATTATATCTATATATCAAGAGGTTTTTTTTCATCCACCACCCTTTCCTACCTCTCATCTTGGCTCCTCATGGATGATGGGTCATCCCTATATCCTGTCCACTGCCCAGGGTCAGAAGCAATATAGCAAGACACAGTACATCCACTGCAAGGCTGCTTCACTTAATCAGGGACCCCCTCTCTATCCCCACATGCAGAAAAAGAGATGGAGAGAAATCCCTTTGGGCTGCATCAAAATATTCACACATAAGCATCCCCTACACCCCCTCCCTTCCTTGCACAACAATGTTGTCTATACATATTCACTCTCCAGTCATCCCTATCTTCTGCCTTCTCCCTTGCACAACAATGTCGTCTATACACATTCACTCTCCACTCATCCCTATCTCCTGCCTTCTCCCTTCCTTGCTCAACAGACATTACCCTCTTGCTCAATGCCCCCTTCACCCCATCCATCCCTCTCATCCTCAGCTGTCCCCTCAAATTCACTCCCTCCATTTCTGCCTTCTACACCTCTTTCTTCACTCATTCTTTCCATGTGTCCAAACCATATCAATACTCTTTCATCAGCCCTGTCATCTCCTTATCCACTCCCACTCTCTTCTCATTTCTCATTCTATCCAACTTGGTACAGCCCTGTCATCTCCTTATCCACTCCCACTCTCTTCTTCTCATTTCTCACTCTATCCAACTTGGTAACCCCTGCCACACTTCTCAGACATTTCATCTCACACATTCATACTTTTCCTCTCTGCCTCACTTAAATTACAAGTCTCTGCCCCATACAAAGCCATCAGCATAATCACCCCTTCATATAATCTCTTTGCATCCATTCCCAGATGCCTATTTCTCATGACAGTTTTTAATCCCCAATGCATTTACTTGCTTCTCTCAATCTACAATGTACCTCTACCTCCATTTCTCCCTTTCCTGCCACATGCAACCTCCAGCCTCTCTCCCTTGAGATTTACTTCCAACTCACTGCCATCTTCTCCCCTTGTACATCTCATGACCTTGCTTTTACCCACATTTACCTTCAACTTCCTCCTATCACATACCTTCCCAAACTCCATCACTAACTCCCTTATTCCTATATGGACCACATATATTTTGGCTGGACAAAAAAAATCATGTTTGTTTCTAGGCTATTATGGACCTGAGGAATGTTATAGATCAGTTTTCCTGGCAATTGCTACAGTCTATGCAATAATACAGTACCATGACGAATTAGTCATGTTGGTCACGAGGGAAATGAAATTGGCTAATGATTGTATTATCAAGATTTATTACATTATTAGAATATAGAAAGCAATTCTGTTGCTCATCTCAGCAAAAATGAATATCTTATAGAAAAATTTAACTTAAATACAATTTCTTTTGATAGCTTGACATCTTGTTAATGAAAATTAATTGTTTTTAAGTATATAAATAATTGAAATATCTTTATATATAATATGGGTTATTACAAAAAATAATATACCTGCTCTTAGCAGTGAAAAACCTGCTGAAAATTGTAGAAATATCATCAATAACACCTTTATTTCAAATATTATACTTTAGAAAAGAAAACACCTGAACTCAGTGAGAAATCTGTTGGAAAGGAGGAAAATAATAATTATAATTAAAAAAATACAGTGTATGTATTTGTTTGTCTCACTCCTTACACTAGGAAATGAATTGTTTCTCTCATTTAGACACATACTCACTTTGCACTTGATACACCTGATATTGGTGCAACCCGCACATCCAACTCGTTTGCAATACAAACGAGGATTTTTCACCTCTGGGAAGTGCCCTACTTGATCTAGTCTCACATTATTCTGGGACCTGAATTGGCCAACTCTGAATTCTTGTTGATGGTGGAGGAGGAGTTCTCTCACTTGAAGATGGACGACCTCGCTTGGGGATATATTTCCCTGCATTGATGAGTGATTCTGACAAGGACTTCCTGAAGGTCAGTAGGGAATGTCTTTTTTCCTGGGGAATCCTTTTGGTCTCACAATCTCTTCGGTTTACCAACCATGCCTCATTGATAGTCATGTCAATCATGTGATAGATGAGTCTGTGATAATATTTCTTAGAATGTACCGGGATCCTATATAGTGCTAGAAGACAGATAGCCAGGTCTACACCTCCCATGTTCTTAATGTACCGGGATCCTATATAGTGCTAGAAGACAGATAGCCAGGTCTACACCTCCCATGTTCTTATTGTACAAATGTATGATGTTAGGCTGTGGAATTTCCACAACTTTCCTCTGACTTCTATCATAGCATTGTGCAGTGTGAGTTGGATTGCCCTCAGCAAAGGAAGACAATAATGTCACACATTTATTGTCAAACCATTTGACTGTTGTTGCCAGGCTGCCCTCACCAGATAATTTCCATTCCTCAAATGTACCTCTGCCTTTCTTCTTCATGTCAGCGTCCAATGTGAACTTGAGGCCTGGGAGCCAATTTGCCCGGATTGTCCCACAACACCATATATTCCTGTCAGCTAGATGTTCTACAAGTGGTAAAGATGTAAACCAGTTGTCAAAATATAGGTAGATGATTCTTATTGTTTGGAATGGTCTCAGCCAAGTGTAAGGCAATATTAGAGGATGTACCCTGATCTGGAATATTGTCTCTATTCACAGGTTGAATTGACCCTGTGTAAGGTATGAAGTCATGAATAAGATCCCCGCTGTCTGCAAGAACAAAGAACTTGAAACCCCATTTTCTGGGTTTCATGGAATGCCTTCCCTTGAAAGGCACCATTTGTTCATCAATGCAGAGGTTTTGTTGCAATGGAAGGTCTTGGAATTTTTTCCACAAATGGTCTACCATTGGCCTGACTTTGAACAGTTTATCATTGTTGAACTCATCAGTGTTGTCCCGAAGATGTAAGTTGGATTTTATAGTCTCCCATATGTTGCAACTCATAACTAAAGCAGTATACTCTCTATACCTCCCAAATAATTCACCAGACCAATGGAGACGTGTCTGGGGAGTCCCAATAATGTTGAAATGAATAAGTAGACCTATCCATTGTTCAAGTTCTTGCCTAATGAGGTTTAGAGGTTTGTTCACATATTTTTGTGTAGCATATAAATTAGACTGATAGACTATCATATCTAAAAAATCAGGAGTGAAAAACTGTGTGAAATACCATAATGGGTTCGACTGTGATGGGTTCAAGTCACTGTTGATTGAAGCTGTCTCATTGCCAGGGATAAAATTTGGTAAAGGTGAAGGGGTGTACTCTGTTTTTCTGGTCCAAAGACGTAGATGACGAATCCGTCATGTTGGTCATACATTTCTTTGTGTGCGCCATATGACCAACATGACGGATTTGTCATCGACATAAAATGAGCTCATAGGGTCCTTGTTTCATCAAAAAAAGAAACAGTATGACATTCTCAGACATCTATAACTATTCCCATTTCAGAAAAAAATTATATGCAGCATGTAACATATCTGACAACTCCTCCATGATGAAATAAATAGCACCAGAAATACCGCCTTTCACACCACTGTTGGTGTCATCAGCTGATGGTGAACTGCCCAAAGGATTCTCGACCAATCAGCTTCAAGTGTTGTTCTCAGAGAGAGGAAGCCTAGACGAATTCGTCAGGACAGACACACCGGTTATAACTGTTTTTCTATGCCAGTGAGACTCACCCGAAGCTTGACTGACGATTTCGTCAGGTTGGGATATATAGGGTTAATCCCCCCTAAGATGTATCATTGTCAGCACTTATATGTGGCTCAATGTTCCATGTTTCTGCCCCATACAGTCCTGTCAGCACAATCACTCCTTCAGTGGAAGGTGGAGAGGGCCTTTGGGGACATGACCATTGAATACACAATAACTCAATGGGATAAAGAGAATACCAGATATAGAAATAATGAAGAACGGTCATGACTAGACTTAATATTTATGTCAGAGCCTGAAATTGTGGATAAAATGGAATACAAAACACCAATTGTATTGTTGTATATGGACAAAAGGAAAAACATGGCATGGTTGGTATTTGAGGGAAAAAGCAGAAAAAGAAACACCAAAAAGAATTCTTAAAGAAGTACAAGATGGAGACCAAGAAGTAGAAAAGGAAACTGAAGTATATAGAGATACTATTCCAAATAAAGAAATCAACCTCTAAAGATAAAATTAAGGTCACAAATGGTAGTAGAAGACATACTAGCAAAATCAGAAAAGTTAACAAAGAGTGGACACTACAATATATGGATAAAAAGAGAAATGAATGTTCAGGAAAGAGAAAAAAGACACTAAGAGATGAAGCTAAAGAAAAAACACATGGAGAATGGAGGCTGAAAGATAGTTCTATTGGAGAGTCTTAGACATGAGGCTGAGAAAATGATAGACCAAGGTGAAACAAAAGAAACAGAAAACAAAATGGAAAAGGAAAAAATAAATAAAATAAAAGTGGCTTATACTAACAAACAGATTGATTTCAGGAGTAAGTGAACTAAATGATTACCTGTCAAAAGAAAAACCAGATATACTGGGAATTGCAGAGATGAAATTAAGGGGTCCATTACCACCAAATAGTGTTGGACATGGATTATATAATCACTGGATTAAAAATTTAGAAGAGAAACAGGGCAGAGGAGTCATGTTTCTGGCCAAGAAAAACTTAAATGTGATGAAGGTCACAGAGGATATAAACAATGTGGAAATGATCATGATAAAAACTGAAGATAGCAACATGAAAAGTAGAAAGTTTGTAGTGATCTATGTTTTGGATGTGTTTAAAAAAAATTCTTACAACAAAAGTACTTTTAAATACATTTAAAAGCATTAAAAGACAGTGGGAAAGGTTTATTATGTGTTAAACTATTAAAAAATACATCTTTATACACATTTCTATATCACAGATGGTCCTAGACTATAACTACACCAATAAATGAGGGAACACTGTATTACTCAGTGTGTAGTGAATTCAGAGATTAGGCAACTTAATAAAATTCTAGAATGATACAAACACAGATATTTAAGATGATGCTTAAATTGTCCAACAGCTTCTTACCTAATATAGCCCAACCTACAGTAACCATTCCACAGTAAAAGTACCACCTTTCAAATGCCACAAATGGAGAAGTGAAAAATGTGCTTCCGTGATACTGGAATAGAACCAGGAACCTTTTAAATTCTTGGTTCTCATACCAAGGAGGGCAAGATGGAGACCCATCCCCCAATAAGAATGTAAGCAAACAGGATACAATACACTACTCCAGAGGTCTGCGTTTGAATCCCACCCAGGGCTGAAATAATTTCAGTATTGCTATGCTACAAGCAATTACTCCAACTTTCATGGGCGGGGAGGGTAAATTTTTAGTACACACCTACATGATATAGCAATAGAAAATAAAATATTCATTTTATGAATTATAATATATCAACATGATTTTTTCTTGGTGGATAACAGAAAAAGTTGCTAAAAACAATACACAAACAAACAGAGTAGCAACAACTGTTTGAGATCCCATCTTTGTTTTGATAGATGAGGAGGTCAAAGAAATTAAAGTGATAAATTTGTCAAGGCTAACCTACCTTGCATTTAGTAATGTAGTACCTGTAATTCTCGAGGTCATCAGGGTTGTCATTGTTATCAGGGATGTTGACAGTCAGTTCTGACATCTGATCAAACAGCAGGGTGTATAGGAGTTTCATAGCTTGAAGCTCAGCTCCATGGGACAGTTTAAAAAATATGAAGTGTGGTGACATCACTCGGAGTGGGTGAACACCCAGTACACAATGTCAACACCATCAGCATATTGACATTGATGTGACTGGACAGACAACAACATGGCATCTCAAACCTATCATTGCAACTCTGTTCAATAGTGTATTTGCTTTTAGCAAGGTTTTTAGTTATTGATTTCCACCAAGAAAAATGTATATTACATTGAGGTGTTAAAATTGACAAAATCTATATTCAATTTCTATTGTTTTACCCCAGTGTGCATTTCTAAAACAATACTGCTAGGAGTTTGGGGGAGGGTAAGTCACAGCATTACCCATAGATTGGTCATTTGTGAGCTACGAGGTCTAATCCAGGGTGGTAACAGGTGTCCATCCTAAGTCCAACACATGTCCTAAGGCTAAGACCATGGTGAATCACATGTTGGTAAATATACAGAAGTTTCACAGTCTCAATTTTTTTCAAATGTTGCTACCACCGTTAACATCAATTCGCGGTACTTGTATATAGGGTTCAAAATACTCCAAATGCTATGAACTACCCAATGATGAGTTTAAAATCTGCGGCTGAGAGACTAGCAAACATTTTTACAATTGCCCACACATTTGATTTATCCCTGCTCAGAATTCCAAATACATTGTGAAAACGGAAATCGAAGTGTAGCAACTGCCAAATGCAAACACACTACGCATGCACAAAGCTACCTTACAATTATTCTATTGCATTCACGAACTCATGTAGAAGGCATGCGTGTTTTACCTGTAAAAACACAACCACGAAACCTACGAACGAGCTTCTTAAAAGACTTTAAAGGTGCATCTCGTAGCTGTCCGGGTTATGAAGACAAATGTAAACAAACAGTGCAGATGGGCGGAGGAGGTTTTTTACTTTTTTTTTTTCTATAGGCATAGCTCCCAGTAGATTTTCTGATATGGCCTATACATCCATCTCTGCACTTTCAGCTGAACTTGTGGAGATGGTGGCAGAATGGACGATATAACTTATCTAAGTTACTTTAGATTTTTATAACTTCGGAGCATATTCCAATTGTTATCAAATTTATTACGAAACGAATTATCACTCTTTCTAATTTTTTTTTTATACCCTTTTGTTCTTGAGTCGTCCTGTACGAAAAAAAATTCTTCATGAAGTATCTTGTCATAGATAAAGACCTGGAGAGTATTATTAAATTTAAAGGTGTCTAATGTTACCTGGAATATTTTTAGTACTTACTAAAGTCAATAACAGCTCAATAAACCACACAAACTCTTTTTGTGCAACTTGAAATTACTGATCTTATTCTAAAAACATAATCTGCTTCAGCCGTTCTCGTAAATCCTACCCGTAGCGCCATCCGCTTCGCAATGACGTCATAGATTCTGTTCATTCTTCATGCATCGTCATTAAATAGGAAAGATGGGAAAGCTCACGGAGAGCCGCATCGTCCACATACATTTTAGTGGTCGGCTCTCTCACTAGATGGCGTTTACGTCAATCACCACTTAACTGCATCGTCTGTTTGTTTACAATTAAGCGGGACATTCAATCATGTGTGCTGTGCAAAAAGAAAAAAAATGACTTTCCCCATCTGATTTTTCACGTTTTTTCCTAAAGATAAAGAAAGGTAAGAGATTCAACATACACAGTACATGGAAACTTTAAAAGAAAATGGAGGAATAAAACTACAACATAGTTAAAATCTTTATCTTTAATCTTTATGTCAGTGCAGTGTGACGAGTGTCACTTAGCTTGGAAATGAACATTATAAGATTATTCATTATAGATGAATACCTTCCATATATCTAGAAATATGAATTGATCATGTCAAATTCATACCATATCTTTACGGTAGTCCCAGGCAGGCACAGCAACTTCGATATAGTTATGTCATGTTCTTAGCTTAAAGGTCAGATATCAACAGATATACCATTCGCTAAA
>NC_134794.1:55562463-55577463 GCF_046742065.1 Oratosquilla oratoria | reverse complement strand
GTGTGGAGTCTTTCCTGACGAAGACGTAGTCACTTGTAGACAGGGCCGGGGGAAGGTGCTCCGGCTGTGGTTGTGGTGGACGAGGGGGTGTTGGACGGGTGTTGGCGAATGTGTCCTTGATGAGTTGGAGGAGGGCGTGACGATCCGGATCGCCGACGGCAGGCGTGGCAATTTCCCCAGGGAGGCGAAGGTTCTCAGCGTAAAGTAGCTGCGATGGGGAAATGTCATTGTCGACCTTAGGTGTGACGCGGATCGTGAGAAGCACCAGGGGAAGGGCGTCGACCCAGTCGCATGAGGGCTGTGCCTTCAGCGACTCCTTCAGTTGGCGGTGGAACCGTTCCACGAGTCCATTGGCTTGGGGGTGGTAAGCGGTGGTCCGGTTACGTTTGGTGCCAAGGAACTTGAGGAGGCTGGACCATAGGTCAGATTCGAACTGGGAGCCCCTATCGGTGACAATGATGTGAGGTGCGCCGAATCTGGATACCCATCCAGAGAGGAAAGCACGGGCGGTCGTCTCGGCGGATATATCCGGAAGGGGGATCGCTTCTGGCCACCTGGTGTACCTGTCGATACACGTAAGGAGGTAACGCATGCCGCGAGAAGGCGGAAGGGGGCCCACAATGTCCACATGAACTGACTAGAAACGTGCCGTTGGTGCAGGAAAACGCTGGAGTGGTGCGTGGACGTGGCGCGTAACCTTGGCCGTCTGGCAGGGGAGGCAGGTCCGGGTCCATTGTCTGACATCCTTGTTGATGCCTGGCCAGACGACTCGATCCGTGATGAGGCGTTGTGTCGCGCGGATGCCCGGATGACTGTGGTCATGGAAGGAGGAGAAGACGTCCTTACGGTGACAGGCGGGGATGTACGGACGGGGTTTGCCTGTGGAGATGTCACACCACAATGGTACGGGGTTGTTGGGAAGCTGTCTTAGCTGTAGGGACGAGGTGTCGTGCATCCGTAGGAGGCGGAGTTCACCGTCGTTGTTCTGAGATGCGGCGATGCGTGCGTAGTCTATGTTGTGGTTAGGGAGGATGCTGGAGGTGATTCTAGACAAGGCATCGGCTACCTGGTTATCCTCTCCCTTGATGTATTCAATGCGAGTATCAAATTGGGAGAGGAAGGACAGCTGCCGGGAGACTCTTGGGGAGTGATGGTCGGAGACTCTGTCTAGGGCATGGGCGAGTGGCTTGTGGTCTGTAAGGATAACGAAAGGCCGGCCTTCCAGGAAGTAAAGGAAGTGCTTGACAGCCGAGACTATGGCTAGCAGTTCCCTGTCAAAGGCACTGTAGCGAATTTGAGGAGGGTCCAGACGTTTGGAGAAAAAGGCGATAGGCTGGAGCTGGCCGTTGATCTTCTGTTGGAGGACGGCGCCAATTGCTGTGGAGGAGGCATCAGTGGTAAGGAATGTGGGTGCGTGAGCTACTGGGTAGGACAAGCGGGCGGCTTCAGCGATTGCCGCCTTGGCTTGTTCGAATGCCTGGGTCGCTTCGGAAGACCATCTCACAGGTTTGACCGACCGCTTGGAATGGTTCTTGGTGAGGTCGTTCAAGGGAGCGAGTTTTGCAGCTGCGTTGGGGATGAATCTGTGGTAATAATTGACGATTCCTAGGAATCGTCGGAGCATCTTGATGGTTGTTGGCTGTGGGAAATCTTGGATTGTGTCTACTTTCTGAGGGAGAGGATACAGACCTGCTGTTGAGATGCGGTGTCCGAGGAAGTCGAGAGATGAAACTCCGAGGAGACACTTGGACGGATGTACCCGGAGGCCATAATCTTGGAGGCGGCGGAAGAGGAGGCGGAGGTGTTGGCGGTGTTGGTCGTGGGTATCGGAGGCTACGAGGATGTCGTCGATGTAAACGGTGATGAAGTCGAAGTCTCTGAGGGCATGGTCTATGAACCTCTGGAACGTCTGGGCGGCATTCCGGAGGCCAAAGGCCATCATCTTCCACTCGAAGAGGCCGAACGGAGTGGCTATGGCTGTCTTCTGGACGTCTTCCGGCGCTACAGGGATTTGATGAAACGCCCTGACCAGGTCAATTTTGGAGAAGACCTGCTTCCCGTGAAGCTTGAAGTGGAAGTCTTGAGCGTGAGGGATGGGGTAGCGGTCGGGCTTCGTGATGCGGTTAAGTTGACGGTAGTCACCGCAAGCCCGCCATTGGTTGGGCGGTGGGGGTGGCTTGGGAACCATGTGGAGTGGTGATGCCCAAGCACTCTCCGATGGTTGGATGATGTCCTGGTCTAGGAGTTCTTGGAACTCCTGTTTGGCAGCGGCCAACTTCTATGGGGAAAGTCGTCGAGGCTTGCTGTGTACTGGCGGTCCAGATGTCTGGATGTGGTGCATGATGTTGTGAGGGGTGGTGGTGGTGTTGGTCTTGTCTGGCGATGTTAGCTGGGGAAACTCCTGCAGGATGCGTACATAATCGCCAGCGGACTGGAGGGACGATATCTGGTGGGATTTGGCGTTAGTGGTGGTTCCCGGTATGCTTGTCGTGCCGTGGTACAAGCAGTTATCCTTGGCGTTTACTACCATATTGTAATGCTGGAGGAAGTCGTAGCCAAGAATGGGGTGCTGGACCGCTGCTATGACGAATGTCCAAGGGAACTTGACATCGTGGAGGTCCAGGACGCTGTGGTGGCTGCCGTACGTTGCAATGGGCGTACCGTTGGCTGCAAGCAGGTCGTAGGATGGCCACCGTGTACCGTGGTTGGGTTCTTCCGTCGGGGGTATGATGCTGACGGCTGAGCCCGTGTCTACCAGGAAAGAGAGGCCAGAGTGGCGATCACGCACTGAGAGGAGGGTGTGAGTATGGTTAGCGGGGGTAGGAGTGCTTACCAAACCCCGCGTTTGGCGTTTCCCTGCGACCAGCTGCATGGTTGTGTGCATCTGAGCGCCTTGGCTCCGAAGCGGGTATGGTACCAACAGGAGGCAGTATCCTGTCGTGGAGCGGGGCTAGGTGGTGGTTGAGGGGGGGTTCCCTTCTCGGCAAGCAACTGGTTGAGCAAGGTCTTCATGTCGGCGACTTCCTGCCGTAGTTGCTGCATACTTTGGTCACTGGCACTATATGACATGGGAATGTTTTCACTCACAGCACTATGGTCGGTAACACCTGGGTTGTCACTACACTTTGCGCGAACACTATGCACTGGTTTGTGTACCGAGGTATGTCGCTGGAACAACCTATCTGCTATTTCGCAGTATTGTTCGTCGTCCTTATCGCCGGCTAAAGCTTCCAGGTGTAAGTGGAGGGCGTCCGGCATCTTGGAGAGGTGAATGGAGCGGAGGAGTTCCTTGGGCAATGCCACCTTTGCACGGGTGTTGAGGTTGGCCATACGGGTGTATAGCTGTGAGGGGGTGGTGTCGCCGAGTTCGCTCTGCTGGATATCTCGGTAGAGCTGGTCGTCAGGCCTGGCGCATAGCTTCCGTAAGGCAGTCTTGAGGGCGGCACACTTGCCTTCTTCCGGAGGAGAAGAGACGGCGTTACGGACAAGGGCGATGACGTTCGTTGGTAGAGCGGCGATGTACGCGCCGAAGGCTTGGTGGTCTGGAACGTCACCTTGAGTGGCTAAATAGGCTTCTGTGTGAAGTAGCCAGCTCTCCAAGTCACGGGAGAAACTGGGAAGTTTCACTTGTGAATTTTCCATAATCCTGGTTGTCTTTCACCGGGGTCACCAATTTGTAGTGGTTTGGTTCGAACAAGCCAGGGAAAATGAAATTCACTTTGGTCTCTTATTCTAATCTCTTTAGTAAAACCACAAGTAATAGCCACTGGTTAGTGGATCTGATCAGTCGTAGCTGGACGGTGAGCCTAACGTCAGAGGCGGTGGCGGCTGATGACGGCGAGGCTCGATGGAACTGCTACAAGACTGGACGAGATGTTGTTGCTGCTGCCGTGGCTATTACCATTCTCCTGACTAGCCGCCGCTGCCCTATTTAAGGGTCGCTCGCGGCTCAGCGTAGTTGGCAAGAGAGGTCGCTAGCCGCTCGAGAACCATTTGCTGGCTCCTGATTGGCTAGCTCATATTCACCTCTTGCCAACTATGGGAAGTGTGTGACCGCCTGTGGCTGCGTCACTACACCGTGTTCACTTTTTTCAATAGTTTTGCATCATCTGCAAAGAAGCTCATATAGCTTTCAATTCCTTCATCCATATCATTAATATATATAGCAAACATTATTGGGGCCAGAACCGTTCCTTGTGGAACACCGCTTATTACTTCATCCCATTTTGAGTGTTGGTCTCTTATTACTACTCTCATTTTTCTTTCTTGCAAAAAGTCTTCCATCCAATTTAGTAGTTTGCCCTGTATTCCTCCTTCAGATTCTAATTTCTTAAGCAACTTCTTATGTGGTACTTTGTCAAAAGCTTTTATTAGGTCTAGAAATGCGCAATCAGCCCATCCATCTCTTTCTTGTATTATATCTATTAGCCTTGAATAGAAACATATTAAATTGGTGACGCATGATCGTCCTTGTCTGAATCCAAATTGTCTTGGATTTAGCACGTTGTTTTTTTTCTAAATATTTTACCCATCTATTTTTTACAATTCTTTCACAAATTTTTGCTATTGTACTTGTTAGAGAGACTGGCCTATATTTGTTAGGGTCTTCTTTATTTCCCCCTTTATATATAGGTACTATATTTGCTTTTTTCCAATCTTCTGGAACTTTACCTTCTTTCAATGAACTGATTATTATGCTATATATTATATCTGCCAGTTCATTCCTGCATTCTTTCAAAATCCAGTTTGCCATTTCATCTGGTCCATGCGATTTTCTGACATCAAGATTACTCAAGTGTATCAATATTTCATTCTTTGTTACTTCTATTTCTTCCATAGGGGGGACTTTCTCTTTCCATTCAATCTCTTCAGGTTGTATGTTCTCCCTTGTAAACACAGATTTAAAATGTTTGTTCATAATTTCCGCCATTTCAATTTCCTCTGTGTATTCAATTCCTCCTTGTCTTAATTTCTCCAAATCTTGTTTGTTTTTCAGTTTGTTGTTTACAAATCTGTAGAATAGTTTTGGTTGATCTTTACACTTTTCTATGACATATTTTTCATATTTTCTCTTTTCCTCTCTGCACGCTTGTACATATTCATTTCTATAACAAGTATATATTTTCCATTTTTCTGGTCTTTTGTTTTTCTTCCATTTGGCCCAAGCTTTGTCTCTCTTGTCTTTTATCTCCCTACAACTTTTATTGTACCAGTACTTTATATATTCTTTTTCTTGTTTTTGTCTTGGGACATACTTTTCTACTCCCTTTTTATATATTTTTGTCAAAATATTCCATTTCTCTTCTACTCTTGTATCTTCTTTGTGTATTCTTTCCCAGTTTTCATTTTGGAAGAATTCTCTTATTTTATCAAAATTTGTTTTTTCATACATCAATCTTCCTTTTCTATATTGTTCATTTCTTTTCATGTATTTTTTCTCATTTAGTTCTAGTTCTATCAATATGTGGTCACTTTTGCTTATTGGTACCTGGTATTCTATCTTTTCCACTATTTCAGGTTCTGATGTGAATATTAGGTCTAGTCTCGATGGTTCTTCATTTCTATACCTGGTGTTCTCTTGGATCCATTGTGTCATTGTATGGTCAGTAATCATCTCAAGTAGAACACTACCCCATGAGTCTTCTCCACCCTTTACGGTCATCTCTTCCCAGCATATTTCTTTGCAATTATAGTCGCCCATCATAACTATTCTTCCTCCATCTTCCATTATCTTGTTTAGTGTTATTCTTGTGTCTTCTAACATGCTTTTATGTTTATTCTCTTCCCACGAGGCTGTTTTTGGGGGCACGTAGTTTATTACAAATTTTCTGCTCTTCTTATCTCTATCTTCTACTTCTATCATAATCATCTCTACTGCATTGTTCCCATATGTGACATTCTTCACGCTTATATCCTTCTTAGTCAGGAACATAACTCCACCCCCTTGTTTTTTCTCTCTGTTTCTAATCCAATAATTATATGTATTGTGTCCTATGCTGTTGGGTGGTAGTGGACCTTTTAATTTTGTTTCAACAATTCCCATTATGTCCGGATCTTTTTCTTTCAGATATTTGTTCAGTTCATTCAGTCCTGTTATTAATCCATCTATATTTGTGTAGGATACTCTTAACTTTCTGTTATTTCCATTGTATTCTCTGTTTCTTTTGTGTTTCTCTCTGTTATGTTCCATTTCTTCAATTTCATATTCACTACTCTCCAGTAGAATTCTTGTTTTTCTGTCTCTGTTCTGGTCTCGTTTTTTTTTTTTTCTTAGCTTCATGTCTTTTCCTTTTTTCCTCCTCTCTTTCCTCTTTATTCATTTCCCTTTTTATCCATACCTTTTTATATTGTTCACTTGTTGCTAGTTTCCCTGTTTTGGATAAGATATTCTCAGCCGTAGTTTGTGACCTGAATTTAATCTTAATTGGTCTGGTCTTGTCTGTACTATATTTCCCGAGCCTGAATTTCTCTTCAATTTGTTTCATTATTTCTGGTTCATCTTCCTGAACTAATTCTAGTAAATTTCTTACTTTTTCATTTTCCTCTTTGATTCATGTGGTTCTATCTGGGTTATGTTTCTCTTCCATTCCTAATATAATTATACATTTCTTTCTATCTGCTAAGTCTCTTACTATATTCTCCTTCTGTCTCATCACTTTAATAACTGAGTCTTCAGTTTGTTCATTCATTTGTTGTTTGATTATATCAGTAAATGCAACTTTGCTATTTTCTTGGATTTTTTTCCAACCCTCCTTGTTCTCCTTATTATTCTCCTTTAAGACTTTATTCTCTTCTTTTACTTCTTTTAACTGTTTTTTTATTTCTTCAATTTCCTTAGTTAAGTTTTTGTTCGCCTTCTCTAGTTCTTCCAATTGTTCAACCCTCTGCACAATGTTGTTAACGTGACCGAACCTAAATTCCCAGTGCTCGATCATCTTATCGAGTTTCTCTTCTAGTCTTGTTAATCGAGGGGGGGGGGGTTGTGTCCCCCCCACCCTCTTTAAATCCCTGGAAAATATTCTCATAATCTTCTACTGTATTGCTCTTATCTATACTTCTAATCTTTACATTTTTGTTAGACATTTCGTCATCGCTAAATTGGTCCGGACTTCGTTTGTTTAGATTTCGTCTGGCTGCCTGGGCCAAGTCCTCACCTTCCTCATTTCCTTCCATTTCCCTCAGTAATCCCTCCCCTTCTCCTTTTTCCTTACTTTCCCTACACCACGAGCAATTTTCCCCCCACCCTGTAAATACAATAGGTACTTCCTTTGCTTTGGGATCCACGAAATTTCACTTTTTCTTCAGAACGTCTTCTAAGCCATCCGTTCGTTGAAGTGTGTGTGTGTGTGTGTATTTACCTAGTTGTATTTTACGGGAAGGGGAGCTATGCTCGTGGTGTCCCGTCTTCATATCTCATTTTATCTAAACTATTTTTAAATTCATGTATTGTTTTTGCACACACCACTTTCTCATCTAACTTGTTCCAACTGTCTATTACTCTGTGAGGAAAGCTGTTCCTTTTCAGATCTCTTCTATAGCTGTCTTTTTTTATTTTCTTTCCGTGTCCTTGTGATTCAAAAGTACTTACTTGTGCGTCGATGACGTCGGTTCTTCGGTTTCGGTCGCTCCTGGGTGGGCCCTTACATTCCTTTGCGGCACACTCTCCACTTCTCTAGCCTAATTCCCTACCTCCTAACCATTAATGCTAGCTTACCATATCCCCCTTTCCGGGTACTGTACACTCCACTCACACTCGCATTCACCACCACCCACGCACGGTCCTTGTTCGGCACTGCGCCACCCAAGCCAACGTGAGGCCACCCCCCCCACATTCGGGTGGGAAGGGGGATACCAGCGCTCGTGCCCTTTGACCCCCTCTCCCCCCCCCCCAGAAAGAGGGGGAGGGGGTGCCAACCGTCCGTCCCCGTCCGCGCCATACACACTCACGCTCACACCACACCCCCCCCTTGATCTAGAGATCAACCTACTCCTCGTCTTCTCCTTCCTCTACATCGTAGTCCTGTAGCCACCTTGGCGGGCGTCTTTCGCGCTGGGGTCTCTGAGACACCCCATCCTCTTCTGTTGTCGCCCCGTGGCCTTCCTCCTCATCTTCTCCTTCACTCACTACCCGCCGTTTATCCAAGATATGTCGCGGCACTCCCTCAACAGAAGCATTGTTTCGGGAGTTCACCTCCGTCACTGTCCCTCTCGTCCACTGTGACGTGCACTTCCTGTCCCTTGGTCTCACCCATACCTCCTCCCCTACCTGCACTGAGGCGGGGCCTTCTTCGGCATTGGCCGGCAGTTTCGGTCCCTGCAGCGGATGCCGCCAATCATATTTGAACACAGCCTTTTGCGGAACCGAGCGGTCGTCTTGGCCTGACCTGGGGGAGATATTATACCAGAAAACTGCCTCCGTCGGCGGGATTCGCGCCCTCTCAGCTATGGCCTTAATTGTACGATGGTGTCGTTCTACTATCCCATTTCCGCTCGGCCGGTACGCTGTCCGGAAGAAGCGTCTTGTGTTCCACTTGTCCAATGTACCTTTCAGTGCCTCCGACCGAAACGCCGTGCCGTTGTCCATCAGGACTTCATCCACTGGGCCCCGCTCCAAAAATACCTCGTTCATCACCCGCGCAATCTCTTCTCCAGTCTCCGCCTTCAGTTCTCGCCAAATGCCGAACCGCCCTGGGCCGCAGTCGACCATCGATAAGTATCTGGTGCCTTGATAGTGGGTTACGTCAATTGCCAGCCGCCCCCAGTTCTCTTCCACGCAGAGCTCCCCCGCTGAATGCGGTCTGGGGGCTGGGTTTATGGACTGACAGCGGACACACGCCCTCACCGCATGCCGCACCTCTTCCCTTGATATGATCGGGTTAACCTTCCTTGCCAGGAACAATGACCTATCGACCCCTAGATGATGCGTTTCGTGCAACTCTTTCGCACGAAAGGACCCAGCGGCGCATATCTCGAGCTTCTCTTCCTGTTCTTCCTTAGCTTTCAGCCAGCTCTTCTTTACTCTGGTAAGCGCGTCCGCTTTGTTCGCCTCCGAGGATACCTTCCTCACCCTTATCTTCATGCCGAACTCGTCGATTAACTCTCTCAGGATCCCGAGGCGGCGCTTCACCAGGATCTCTGCAGCTCCTTTCGTGCGTACTCTCTTTTCAGCCGTCAGCACCGAGTTCATCCACCCCGCTACCGTGGCTGAGTCCGTCCTGATCTCGATCTCACGCAGCCCCCATTTCAGCGCCAAATTTGTTCCTTTTATGACCGCGTCCAACTCTGACACGTCAATATGGTGGTAGTCGTCCTTCTTCCGCTGCCACGCTCCATCTTCGACTATCACGTTCCCTATCTCCAAGACGGCGCCGGTTGCGATACTACTCGCGTCGCACCATACTACGCCATGGCTCTGCTGGGGCGCGTTCCACTGTCCTCTCACAGGATCATCGTGCATCGTCCTCTGGACAACGTCGCGTATCATGGTTAGCGTGTCCTCATCAACCTTCTCTCCCCAATCTTTCGATCCCACCCTCCTCTTAATGTAGCTACATGCCGTACGAAGCCATCCGGCGATCGGGTAGTGGCCCACTAATTTGCCGCAAAGGGAGAAAAGTTCTCGTTTACACAATTCGTCCGTCACCTTCGGGATCTCGTTCCCTCGCTTGAACATCAGCGTTCCTGCCGCGTTCCTTTCCAGTCGCAGTCCCAACACCGCTCCTCCCTCCAACGGCTCCGGTTCCTTAGCTGTCAATCCGTACCGAGCCAGATGTTCCACCACGTTCGACGTTGATACTATGCCATCGTCCACCAGTATGTCGTCTAGGTACGAATCAGTGCCCTTCTTCATCGCTTCAGTCTTCTCCAGTACCGTCTTCAGGATTCTCGTCATGATCCTCGGGGCCGAGCTGAGCCCAAAACCTAGTCTGGTCAAGCAGTAAATTCTCCCTTTGTATTTTACTAGCTGGTACTTCCATAGCTTCTTAGTCACGTGAATTTGCAAGTAAGCCGCCCGCAAGTCTACAACGGCGGACGCCCCCCTCCTTCGGCGCCACCTGCGTAGGGTCTCACTACATACATCTACAAAATCGTCGCCAGTATGACACTTCACGAACTGGTTCAGCTCTCGGAAGTCCAGCACCGGTCGTACCTTTCTCTTGGTTGGCTGCACCACTGCCATCAAGGGCAGGATTCCGCCCTCCACTGGTTCCTCCCAGGGACTCAAGATTCCTTCCTCGATCCATCGCTCCACTTCGAGGTCAAAGTCCTCCCTCACCCCCTCTCTGAGGGTCCGTGTGTAGCAGTCGACTTTGTTCTTCAAGACGGGCGAGCTTTCCTTCGGATACCACTCTACTTCCCACTTCCGGCCGTCAAATTCCGCCAGGAAGTCCTCGTCCTCAATCGTGCACGGCGTCGCCCTCTCCCCAGGGTCGAGCTTCGGGCCAGCACCGCCCTCCGCGGCTCCCATTGCCATTCCTACGTCCTCACCCGGCCTCGGTCGGTTCTTCATCCTCTCTTCCGAGTCCTGCCTCATTCCAATCCGTACGAGCCCACCGATGAACGTGACTTCTCCAAGCTGGGTAATTCCGTCCATTCCCAGCACCACGCCAATTCCCTCCAGCACTCTTAGTCGTATCGGGATACCCTCCACTATCATTTCAATTTCCTGGTCGCCATCGCATATCGTCTCTCTCCCGTCGACTGTCGTCAGGGCCACATCTCCCCGTCTGAACTCTTGAACTATATCGGTCCTCACGATCGTGGTTGAACAGCCAGAGTCTATCAGCGCCCTCGCGCGTCTCCCTCTCACCCAAATATCCACGATCGGCATACGACTGAACGGTGTCCTTACATTTCCTCGGCGGCCCCTCGCATAGTGGCCGCCGATGTCCCGTTTCCCTGGCTGCAATTTCGGGCCATGTGCCCCGGCTGATTGCACGAGTAACAGATAAGCTCTACCTCCTTACAGTCCCTTGCCAGGTGACCCAGTCTCCGGCACTCGTAACAACGGACCCTCGACAGCCCGCGCCATCTGTTGTAGTCACCCCCGAGCTCACCCGTTCTCCCTTCTCGGTCAGTGGCCACTGTCCTCGCCCGCGCGCCCTCTCCCGCCGAGGGCACTCTCCTTTGTGTCTGTTCGTTGGCCACGGCCACCATCGGCCCTTCATCCTTAGCCTTAGTCAGGAGCCTGGCGCGGGCTATAAATTCGCTCATGTCTGCCTTTGCTGCATTTTCCATTGCCTGCAGCCCAGTCGATATGTAATCCGGAAACCCATTCACGAAAGCCATCCTTACTACCATTTCCAGGGAGTTGCCTTCGAGATTAATCAGGCCTGCCAATCGCCTAATGTCATTTGCGAACACGTCAACCTGTTCTCCCGTCCACCGCATTCGCCGTAGTTTGCAGTACGCTTCGAAGGGACTCTCGCCAAAAACTTCCTGTAACCTCTCCTTCACCTTTTCCACTTCCTTTCGATCTTCGGTTGCCATCTCCATGTAGACGGATAAAGCCGCGCCCTCTAAATTTAGCGCGATGTAACTCGCCACATCCTTCACTCCCGTTAGCCGCGCGACCAAGGCTGCCTTTGTTAGCCACACGGAGACATCTCCTGTCCCGTCAAACGGCCTTAAGGTGACACTATTCACCTTGAACGGTTCGTTTTCACTCTCAGGTGCGGACATTGACGGCCCGTTTCCACTTGCGGGCGTAGTCATTTTTGCGGTGCCTAGATAGCTTGTGATTCAAAAGTACTTACTTGTGCGTCGGTTTCGGTCGCTCCTGGGTGGGCCCTTACATTCCTTTGCGGCACACTCTCCACTTCTCTAGCCTAATTCCCTACCTCCTAACCATTAATGCTAGCTTACCATATCCCCCTTTCCGGGTACTGTACACTCCACTCACACTCGCATTCACCACCACCCACGCACGGTCCTTGTTCGGCACTGCGCCACCCAAGCCAACGTGAGGCCATCCCCCCACATTCGGGTGGGAAGGGGGATACCAGCGCTCGTGCCCTTTGACCCCCTCTCCCCCCCCCCCCCAGAAAGAGGGGGAGGGGGTGCCAACCGTCCGTCCCCGTCCGCGCCATACACACTCACGCTCACACCACAGAGATCAAAGGCTTCTCAGCAGGGACACGTGCCAACAAACCAGCTTGCTTCAGTCGACGTGAAACCGTAAATCGAGACACTGTGCCACTGGAAGTTTCACCCATCTCGCGAGAAATTTCAGCTGCAGTCTTAAAACGGTCCTGCATGCTCTGTCTCACCATTGTTCTGTCCTCTCTCGCATTGGTTTTTCGAGGTCTGCCGGTCTTTGGCAAAGTTTTAACGTTTCCTGACTGTTTGAATCTAGCTACAATGCGTTGCACGATACTGCGAGATCTCCCTATTGCACGTGAAATCTCTGAAAGTGATAATTCATCTTTGTGTAAAGACACAATGCGGTTTCTCTCTGCTTCAGACACTTGTTGACGTTTTGCAGGCGCCATGATGGATTTTAAGGCGTTCCAATAATGTACAAGTTTAAGCTATAATTGGCTTGATGCAGAAAGTCTTATAAATGCTTACAAATAAGAGCTAAATTGACATCAACAAGGTTTTTGGTTGCATTTTTTTATGTGTCCATTAACTTTTGCACTACATGGAAATGTAACTGTTGTACTATTCTTCTGCTTATTTGCTAACCGGTCTATCTATTGCTTTAAAACTTCATCAGAATTCATACTAGAAGTGTATGTAAACCTGTGTCAATTTATAGGTCTCTTGATAAAATACTTAAGTTACAATAAAGATTTATTCAGAAAGTGTTTTACTGTCCCTTAACTTATGCTCGCTACTGTATATAATCTTTAGTTTTGCTTGATCATATAGTTAACTGTTGAAAAGTACAGATGTAGCCAAATAAATGTAAGATATCTTTCAGTGGTGACACAGTCATGAGTCAGGTGTCAAGTGATTATCTTATTTATTACTTCAGTATTTCGTGTAATATGCAGATAACAGTAGCCACTGTTCTCTGTTTACACCTGTGCAACAGGATCACACGTCAAGCAGGGAATTATTTCGGAGACAATGTTAAAGAATTATTTCCTCTCTGAAACTTTTTTTATATTCAAAAGCAAAAATTCCCTTAACTAACCTAACCTTAAGGAACCGAGGGAAGTGCTTATAGGTGAATGTGTCATAAAAGTTGTTCAATTTCTCTGGTGAACTTATGTATACTTATTTTATCGGAAAGAGTATTATTGCATACTAAATTGTTTAAGTAACATGTATATATTACGTGTAGTTATTCATTTTTTATGATGGTATCTGTGATCATTGAAGTATCCATAGGCATAGGTAATCAGCCTACTACGTAGGAAATGAAAGATTAGAGTCTTGGGAACAACTTAAGGGACCGTCTGGTCGCTTTATAAGGGAGCATATCCTAAAACTTTTTTAATCTTTTTAATGAACTTAGGTATAATTACCATTTACATTTGTCTATAATTCCCCAGGGTATTGTATTCCTCACATGTATATATAAAGTGTAGTGAAGATATAGTGAAGCTGTAATTAATTTTATGGAAATCCTTCCACATATTTTAGCTTGGTATGAAATGAAAGCTTAGAGTCTGGGGAATATACCGTATTTTTCGGACCATAAGGCGCACCCCTAATTTGCTACTCCCCGTCCTTACATAAGGCGCACCTGACCATAAGGTGCAGCTGGTCTCGTCATCTGATAATCATGCTTATGCGAGTGCATTCAGAACTGATAATTTTCGTTGTCGAATGAGAAAAATCGTTTGGGATTTAGCAAAATTACAAAAATGAATCATATATTTTTTATTTTGGTCAGTGAAATCAGACCACCTCCATGGATGGTCTGCCCTACCAATACCCCTAAGAAACAACAAACACGTTACGGGAATTGTAGGGAATAAAACCAGCATTAGCAGTTTTATTCCCGGAATTCTCTATTCACTTAAAAACACAAGATTACAAATGAAGGTAAAATTTTAGTTTCGACCATGGGCGCAATATAGCAATGCAAAATTAATTATTATTTTTTTAAATTGTAATGTATCAACGTAATATGCAATTTTGTGAGCAGAAATAAAAAACAAAAAAAGTTACTAAAACAGATTTCGCAAGTAACGAAGTCTTGTCGGACGAATGGTACGCCATATTTGTTATGATAGATGCCGACGTCGAAGAAATGAAAGGGTGATAAATTCGTCTAACCTAACCTGTGTTTAATAGATCGTTACCTGCAAATTAAATGTCATCCGGCTCGTCCTCGTTGTCGTCGTCGTGAGACGGCGGGCTTTTCAACCACTCTCGGCTTGCGGGGTACACAGTTCCTATGCTACCGACTTCGTTCATTAGCATATTTGCTTGTAGCAAGGTAATTTTTTTATTTTCAATTCCGCCCACAAAATTGCATATTACGTTGATACATTTTAATTTACAAAATTAATAATTATTTTTCTATTGCTATATTGCGCCCATGGTCGAAACTTAAAAAATACCCAAATGACTACAGTCGGAGTGGAGCGAGACTAGACCAATGTAAAATGGCTGTCTTTGTTGTAGACGCTATCATGTTATAGCCATGATAGCGTTAATGAATGCGGTGGCATGGACTCGAAAACTGTCGAAGTTTTCGCAATTTTCTTGTCAAGATACATGCATCTTGGTTATAACTTGGTTGTAACTTTTGCTAGGCCTATGCACTGTCGCCGTCGGCAGGCTAGCTACGAAACGTGTGAAAATAGTACGTCACTGTCCGAGGCATTTTTTTTTGCAATGAAGCCACACATAAGGCGCACCTCACGATAAGGCGTACCACCCAATTTTGGCCGATTTTAAGGATTTTTCCCGCGCCTTATGGTCCGGAAAATACGGTAAGTTATGTTGTACATTTGACCAAACTCATACCTCTGATTTTTTGTGAATTTTCTTTTCTGAACATTTCAAAGGTGCTGCAAAATTCAGGTTTCATAAAAAAAA
>NC_134794.1:55217463-55557463 GCF_046742065.1 Oratosquilla oratoria | reverse complement strand
ACTGCCCACTGAAGATAGTCCTGTAGCTGCGTTCAGAAACAGGTTTCTCACGAGGGTGTGCCAGTGAGAGCCACTGCTTGTACTTGCTGTACAGCTGTGGGATGCTGCCCAAGTACTTTCTGTTGGGACTTTTTGCCCTGGTGTAGTGGCTGGATGTTACAGGCAACATCTGGATGTGTTCGTGCAGGTGATCCAACTGAGGTCCGGAGATGATGTTGGCTGGCTGTTGTCTGCCTCGCTGGTCAGGGGTTGTTGTCCCAGTTGGAGTTTTCTTGCATTTCACAGCATACTACACCTTCCGTTTTGAGATGCTGTGCATGGCCAGGAACCCTTCCCTGCAGACAACTATGTCCTCACCCCTGTAGTGGACACTATACTCATAGTTTGTACTACGTTGGCTGACCTCCCTGGCAGTCCTCTTCCTCTTTATGGCCTTGACCTTCACACGGCCAACGAGGTAGCTAGTCTGGGCATCAAAGCTGCCAAGGGCCCATAAAGCTTCGAAGATGGCATTAACTGCAGCTTCACCGAGTCTGTCAAAGCAGCCATCTCGACAGGGGTTGCCAAGACGACGTTGGGCAACTTCACGTTCTGTATACGCACTCGTGTAAGCCTGGCCTAAGTTCCTTTTCTTTTTGGCTATTTGCCGTTTCCACAGGTAAGGCATACTTCTGACGTCATTTGGCTGAGTCCATTTTCTCTTTGTGATACACTGAAGAAAACTGTGAAACGACAAGGAAGACAGGAACTCTAATATTTTATATATTATATATATATATATATATATATATTATCATATATATTATATATTCATATATATAGACAGGAACTATAATATTTTATATATATTTATATATATATTTTATATAATACTTGTCAGAATATAACTAATTGCGTGGAGCAGTGCGAGCGAAGGCAACGTCATTTTTGAACGACGGACCAGCTTCAACTGACAGCTATAGGACCCGCTAACCCCACTTTGAGCAGCCAGGTGACGTTCACGGGCCCGCTGCGCCAACTCCCTCGAAATTCGGTCGGAAGTGGTTAGACCTTATATTCTTAGATCTTGCGCTTACTCTCCATGGGACGAGGAGGAAGAAGACGAATGCCAGCTTAGCCAGAAAAAAGAATAAACAAAACCACAACGTCAAGCTTGGCAAGCTCCACTTTACACAAAAAAGGTCTATAAAAACTGTAAAATACAATCATGAAAAAACATAATAATAAAATCTACCGTTTCTTAAAAAAAAATCTAACATGAAAATATTCGCGTGCATGGCAACTGTGCGCGGTGAAAGTATATTACGTCATGACAACACTGCGGCCTGGTGCTTGCCACACTACTCCACGCCAAGTCTCGACTTGCTGCGCCGGCCGAGCGAGCGTGAGGTTTTACCCAAGATCTAAGAATATAAGGTCTAACCACTTCCGACCGAATTTCGAGGGAGTTGGCGCAGCGGGCCCGTGAACGTCACCTGGCTGTTCAAAGTGGGGTTAGCGGGTCCTATAGCTGTCAGTTGAAGCTGGTCCGTCGTTGGAAAATGATGTTGCCTTCGCTCGCAACGCTCCACGCAATTAGTTATATTATGACAAATATTATATAAAATATATATATAAATATATATAGAATATTATAGTTCCTGTCTATATATATGAATATATAATATATATGATATATAATATATATATGATATATAAAATATTATAGTTCCTGTCTTCCTTGGCGTTTCACAGTTTTCTTCAGTGTATCACAAAGAGAAAATGGACTCAGCCAAATGACGTCAGAAGCTGCGCAGAAGAATTCTAACGGTCTGACCTGTATATTTAGACCTTGGTTTTACCACTTTGTTTTAGGAGCGTTTCGTATTATTGCATACTAAATTGTTTAAGTAACATGTATATTACATGTAGTTAATTTTTTTTATGATGATATCTGTGATCATTGAAGTATCCATAGGCATAGGTAATCAGCCTACTATGTAGGAAATGAAAGATTAGAGTCTTGGGAACCCAAGACTCTAATCTTCCATTTCCGGTCTCACTAAACGTCGACCGAAGTCGACCAACGCCGACCAAACCCAAACAATGACGGCTTTTGCTCAAATGTATAATCTTATATAGAAATTAGCATATGGTTGCAATATTTGACCAATTTTCTTTGAAATGTGTGATTTTCATGTAATTTGATTAAAGAAAAGTTACGTTTTTATCCTCTGCAAAATTACCTAAGTCGACCAACGCCGACCAAACACAAACAATGACGACTTATGCTTAAATGCATAATTTTATATAATACGTAACTTCTCTTTGATCATAGTTCATGAAAATCACACATTTTAAAGAAAATAGGTCAAATAATGCAACCAAATACTAATCTTTATAAAGAATTATGCATTTGAGCAAAAGCCGTCATTGTGTTTGGTCGGCGTTGGGCGACTTTGGTAATTTTGCAGAGGATAAAAGCGTAACTTTTCTTTGGTCAAATATGAAAATCACACATTTTAATGAAAATAGGTCACATAATGCAACCATATGCTAATTCTAATGCATAATTATATGCATTTGAGCAAAAGCCGTCATTGTTTGGGTTTGGTCGGCGTTGGTCGACGTTAAGTGAGGCCCGTAGAATAGTAGGCTGATTACACTGGCCAACAAAGATTTTTCATCAGAGTAAATTTGGTGTTGCCTGGATAGCAGTTTTGACGCTGAATCCAAAACTGCAATCAGATTTTCTCTGGCACGTATATTTTTTATGATGAAACCATATATGTAAATACATAGATTTAACCATTTTAATAGCCAAAGTGCTACTTTTTTCTACATTTTATTAAGTTTATACTTTATGTATTTCATAGTTTTATATGTCTATTTAGCAATATCTTTATTTCCTGTTTATTTGTCTATTTATTTCAATTTTGGTTTATTTTATATATTTTAGACATCTTGTCGTACGTCTGGCAATCTGCACAATTGATAGCTAATTGATGACATCGAGCTATATTCGGCCACTGTCTGCAGTTGGGTGAAGTGATGTGCTGGTGGTAATGTGTTTAGAGTCATTTGCTTATATCAATCAGCATGCCTCGAGAATGTAAAAATCATCCCGACAAGTTCTGTTATGTCTGTGGCAATTTTACAACTAAACAACAACGACGAAATATTACAACCAACATTAAAAAAATATACAAACTTTACTTTGATTGCCATCTAGGTGACCAAGACAAACCATGGGCACCACATCAAATCTGTTCTGCTTGTTCAAACGGATTGCGCGATTGGGTGAACAAAAAGAAAGCTTCAATGCCGTTTGCCATACCCATGATATGGAGGGAGCCGAGAGATCATCATGGAGACTGTTATTTTTGTAGTGTTAACCTAACCGGATTTTCAAGAAAGAACAAACACAAGATTGTTTATCCAACCATGGATTCAGCACGTCGACCAGTGCCACACTGTGAAGAATTGCCCATTCCAATTCCCCCAGATGACAGAGCAAATTCTATTGAAGATGACGTGTATGACGATGAAGGTGTAACTGGTGGCATTCCCGGATCGTCTGCAGATCCAGATTACACATTGGAAGGTAGAAATTTTGAGCCGAAACTATTAACCCATGGGCAATTGAATGATCTTGTGAGAGACCTATCACTGTCTATAGAGAAAGCAGAGCTTCTTGCCTCAAGATTACAGGAGAACAACTTACTTGACAAAAATGTTCGTATCTGTTACTACCGAACGCGGAATTTTAATTTAGCAACATTCTTTACTGTAGGTATGTATATATATATATATGTATGTATATATATATATATATATATATATATTTATATATATATATATATATATATATATATATATATATATATATATATATATATATATATATATTTATAGCAATACTATATATATATATATATATATATATATATTATATATATATATATATATTATATATATATATTATTATATATATATATTATTATATATATATATATATATATATTTTTTTTTAACTTGGCTTGATCACACATGTGATTAATACTTATATTCATATCTCTTACAGGTACTACAGTTCCTGATGAGAGCTGCAATGTTTTGGGTGACCACACATATGGAGCTTCTACCCAAAGTGAAACTGTTGCAGAATCAGTAGATGTAGAGGTACAGACTGATCAGTGTAGAACACTTAAAAGAGCTTCAAAAACTCATGAACAAGTACATGAGGTGAGTAAAGTATACCTAAGCTACATGTTCTTTTTTTCTGTTGTAAAGAGTGTCAATAGTCCTTTCACTGTTGCAGAAAATAGATTACATTGATGTTTTTTGGGGGCTGCAATTTCTTGTCCTCAAGTCTAGCAACTAACAATATTACCATGACTTGAAATTCAGGTGTAATGCAGTGAGATGGGAGATAAAGCATTAACAATAATGTAGCCTAGAAAAACGAGGATGGAGTGTAGATTGAAAGGAATGGTGACAATGTACTGCCAAGTACATGTGTGCATAGTTTTCCAGCCCCCTATAGAAAATTGATTTAAGTACCTACTACAGATATGGCAGGAACTATATTTTAATTTTACATGCAATAATATGTCCTCCACACTATAAGTCTTTCTTATTTCTTATTTCTGTGGCAATGTAACAATGTTGTAGAAGATGGAGCATTACACAACGCCTATATTCAGAAAATTCTAAGGAATACCGAGAGTATTAAAAGATATATGGGCATGGAACAGAAGGATTTTTATGATTTGTTTGATTTGATAAAAGAAAATGTGACTCGCATACATTATTGGAGAGGGACATTTAGTGTCAAGAATGAGAATACACCGCCAGGCATCATCAAAGCACATACAAATAGGAAGTTGTCACACTTGGATAAATATTTAATGACCCTAGTGCATATAAGAAAAGGATATGATTTAGGAACTTTAAGAGATCTTTTTGAAGTAGCACGAAGTGTTGCAAGTAGTATCATCATAACTTGGATTAATGTACCGTATTTAGTACTTAAGGACTGGCTTATATGGCTGACTGCAGCACAGGTGCTTGCAAGTTTGCCAAAGATTTCCCTGAAGAGTATTCTGACATGCAAACAATCCTAGACTGCACAGAGATGTTCATAGTCAAACCATCAAATCCTTCAGCTCAGGCTGCCACATATTCTCAGTATAAACACCACAACACAGTAAAAGTGTGTATGGAGGTAACACGTCAGACCACTATACTGCAGAAGCTGAGCTCATTCATAAAGTTGACCCAGGTGATGCCATAATGGTGGATAGGGGCTTCAACATTGGTGATCTAATACTCCAGCATGGTGCAAAACTACACATCCCACCAATTACAAGGAAAGCCAGTAAAGGCAGGATGCTCACACAAAGTGAAATTGCTAAAACAAGAAGTATAGCAACAGTACGTATACATGTCGAGCAAGCCATTGGAAGAATGAAAACATTTAAACGATTAGGACAGATAGTTCACCAAACGATGTGGCCCCTCATGGATCATATTGTGGTAATAGTTGTAGTATTATGCAATATGATGCCTCCACTTGTGTAGATTTGACTGAGTACACAACCTAAGCATTTTAAGTTGCAACTGAAGCACAATTCTTTGATCTTATTCAGAAACGAGGGCAGCTATAAAAAGCTCATTATGACCCCATAAAGCTTATCTTTATCGTTATGTAAATAAAACTTGGGTGTTAAGGACCCATGTGTGAACATCTGTCTACTCCCACACTCTCTACCATGTAACTATTATCACCTATGTCATTTTAAAGGATATGTATAGATATTAATTTCTGTATAACTATTTATTAATAGAAATGTATGAATCATTGTGGTATGGTAAATCATTATTGAAAATGAAGAACACAGACTTTATTGTTGAAAGGAAATTTACAATGAATATTTAACTAGTAGGATGAGGATTGACAACACAAATTTACTGAACAAAAGGGCCAGAACACAAGAAAAGCTTTACAGGACAGTTACACAATACAAGTCTTGCTAATGCTTGCACTAACTACAAGAGAAGGATGAGGATAGACAACACAAATTTACTGAACAAAAGGGCCAGAACACAAGAAAAGCTGTTGCAGGACAATTACTCAATACAAGTCTTGCTAATACTTGCAAGGGGAAACATGAAGATATTTCAATTATAAAGTGTAGGGTGAAATGTACATAGAAAGTAAAATGAAAGTAGCATTAAAAACACACACACACCATATGTAAATACAACTCAACAAACAACTATATAGAAAACAAATATGCAGTCAATATGAAAAAAAAAGTCTTAATTATTACTTGCCTCTGGAGTTATTTTTGATCTGAGGAGATTTGGCAGGACAAATCTATTATAGAATTCCATGGCAATTTTTGTGTTGCTATCAAAGAAAGCTTTGTTAAAATATATCCTTTGCATTATTAAATGTGGATTTTTTTGTGTGAACATCACAAAATCACACCAATCTAACTCAGAAACACCTAAATGGGCTTGAATTTGTGTGTACCAAGGAGAGGAATTTTCAAGTGCAATGTTATTATTTTCCCCAATGGTTACATGGTAGGTATTAGTACTAGCTATTTCCCTGCCACTAAGAAATCTGTATTTATTACTATAGGGGCATTTTACCTCCAGTAAACCCTTGCCACAGAATTTGCAACCGACAATGCCATCAGGAGTTGCCCTGAGTAGTGGATTGTCTTTATTTATAAAAAGTCCACACTCTAGAAATTTGAATTGTTTGTGTTTTTTTTTTTTTTTAATTCCATTTCTTTGGTGTATAGTTTCTTTGCTATTGGCTCCATTTCCTTCCTTGAAAGTGGCAGTTGCCGACAAGATTGATGAGTTAAACACCATATGAGGACGGAGCCTTTATTTGTACGACGTTTCGCTTGTTACAGCTTTTTCAAGTACAAGTTGAGATACAAATGCTTGAGATTAAATAAGGGGAAAGGAGGGAACGGGGAGAGAAAAGGGGGGGAAGGAAGAGGAGGAGGAGGAAAAGGGGGGGGATTGAACACTGGGAAAGGAAGAGAATGCTGGCCCAAACGTCCTTACCATATTTGGTACTCAAATTTCCTTTAAAGCCTGAGAGTCCCATTATTTCTTTTACAATATAATTTTCACTATCACTGCCCTTGTAGTGTATTGCCTTATGAAAAGTTGTAGATGTCAAGGCTCCAACTCTGATTTTTCCACATAAAGGATTTGTAATGGGCATGTGTATTGGATGTATGAATTCAGTATCTGCAACATCTAAATGCTGTTTAACAAAATCAACAAATGATATTGAAGATTTTGACTTGCTAAATGCCCCTGGAAGCTCAGTGAAGGTGGGTGGCTGTCTGTTCAATCTATCAGGGAAGAGCACTTGTCCATAACATGTTAGTGATGGATGCTGAGCCATAGATGCATGAAAACTTTCCCCTGGATTGAAGTTAGGTGCAAAGGTACAGGTCCTGTAATGTTCTGAATGAGGGGTTATTGAGCATTCAGTTGAGGTGTCCATCCTGCAAATCATGAAATTCAATGAAATATTTATGCCAAGGCAAATAAGTTTTCTCCAGGGATGGAGAAGAAAATGTTGCCAACACACAGTAGAATTTGTTATGTATGAAAGCTCACATTACTGTTAACAAGATGCATGAATAAAAAAAGTAAGAAAGTGGATGTATTAAAATGCTTTTAGTGCTGAATGCTGTAAAGATTCATTAGACTTATTACCAGAAACAAGTACCTTAGAATACTAAAGACATGCAGCAAACTGGTTTCCAAACATTAAATGCAAACCACCTCCTTTCAGACCTCTACGCCTTTCATGCATTATAATAAACGTTAGTTTGAGGGCAAGCCATCTGAATTCTGAAATATATTGTTATGTCCAAACCTGGGATGGATTACAGACTTGGTGCTGGGTTGACGACTTCAAAACAAAAAGTAAATCAGATTAAACTCTTACAACCTAGATAATATGAATATTGAGGACAAAGTATATTTCAATGATACCATTGCCTAATTTAAATCATGGTTGCAAAGTGTATACTGACACCAACGCAGACTAGGAAAGTATAGGATAGGTAACAGCAGTCCCATAGGCAGCTTTGATACTAATTTTTTTTAACCTGTCTGTTTTTTACTGTACCCAGATCTATAAGTTACACAAAAGATATATAACCATATCTTAGAAAAGTTTCATTGATATAGATCCATATTAGGTGAATGAAAATCATATGTTAGTATAGAGTCCAATGATCTCTATGGCCCATTGTATAAAGGAGTGCCTTGCAATAGAATTTTTCACCAAGTGATTTTGTCTAACCAGTATGATGCTACCTCTCCTATACCTTCCTTGAACCCAAATCCTTCTGGATCTGTGCTCATGAGCCAACCTTAGCACACTGTTGCCATTAAAACATACCTGGGATCTAGATTGACTGCCTTCACTTGTTTGGTGTTGCAACGAGGTTTGTTCCATGTACATGGTAGATCAGTGTAGGTTGGTCCTGAAGCATGATCCCCTCTATGTGACACAAAGTGTTCTATGCTAAACATTAGTGCCACAACATGCTTGCAGCTCCCATCATCTCTACAAAGTAACAATAAAAAACAAAGTGAAATAGTTCTAATCAACAGTGAAAGTTCCAATTTCTGAAAAAAAAAGTAATAATTCTCATGCACTGTCTACTAAATCCAAAATCCATTAAAAGTATCTAATCGTTGGGTGTTTTGGGTTTAGTGCATCTTACTTTTCATTATGAAGTTTGCCTGCATCCATTTGGTGCAGGAAAGATGTTACAATTAATCTCAACCTTGTACAGAGGTTTGGTTAGGTTCTATTTGGTTTGGTTTGGTTAGGTCTCCATGGTTGTTGAAGGGAAGGTTTGTGGGAAAGATATGTGAATAACTAGTGGTGTTTCTTAAGGTATGTAATGAGATACTTTATGGCACATTATTATAACAAATCTTTACTGGTTGTTTCATATGAAATCTGAGAGATTAAATTTTCCAAGTAAGAACTTCCTACTGAATCATATCAGTCTACGTTATCACAACATACATTAATGGAAAGCTACTATGTTCACAAACACATCATATGTAATGTCCATTGTACTTACCCTATGCACTGACAGCCAGCAGCCTCAATCATTCCTGTGTTGTTCATTAAAAGCCACACTTGGTATGGCTTTTCAGACTGTGCAGCCTGCCTCCTGCACAAGGCCCATACATAGGTCATGTTGTGGTCCTGTTGCCTCAGTTCCATTTTATCATTGTGCTTCTCTATGAACAGTTGATACCCCCTTTCTTTTTCATAAGATATAGCCCGTTCTGAGGACCAACCTCCCTTGGAAAGGAGATAAACCAGACATTTGGCTGATGTAAGGTGAGGTAGAGATGTTAAGTCTGCATCCCATGAGGTTATGGCAAGTGGGTCTGGAAATAATAATGAATTGCCGTTTACGGAAATTGTTTATCTTGAGGTAGTAGCTGTCTCATGGTCACTCACCTCAGAGGTTCTCAAAGTGGGGGTCCCAACCCCCAGAGGGGTCATGAAATAATTTTGAGGGGTCGCGATCGAGATCGTGCAACCCCTCCTCCTCCTCTTCCTCCCACTACCCAACCTAACGTGTCTATAATTCACTGCGGCAAGAAATGGCCGTTAAGGCGGAGCCACCACCCAATGTTGCCACATCTCCTTCTTACTGTTCTTTCACTTGTATGCGACCCCAAGAATTCCTCCACTGACGGTGTGGTGCATGAAACGGCAACCTCGCGCTCCCTCGCTCATATGCCAAGTTTACGACTGGGAGAAACGAAAACTTTGGAAATGCACCAATTTTGTATAGAAACAAAGAGAGAAAGAAAGACAGAGGTACGGTGATAATGGCAACACTGGGGATTTCATAAACCACGCCCTAAAGGCCATTTTTCGATGCTTTAAGCATAGTTCTTGTCAGTAGTGGTCGATGTGCCCGATGTTCGATAATACATCATAAAACTACGTTATGTATGCATGCATGCTTTCTTTGCTGTATTAAGTACACCTCACTAATAATCTTGTAATATTGATAATAGTTACCGCTTTGTAATGTGCGTCCTCACTTCAAAAAGTTTTATTTTAGAATTATTTGTGTAGTTACAGGTGGCATATGCACTCAGTAAAGGCGTGTATTTTGTGAGAAGGCCATTATTATCGTTGAAAGGTTCGTGTAACTTTACTCTCGTGACATTGTTACTCTTTAGCCTGCGCCATGGAACGGTGGCTAATTCGTAGATCTACAAGCAAGGACACATCAACAGATATCACTGAAGCATCTGATGATGTTAATTCCGAGCAACCAAGCACGTCAAGTGGGAATAAAGGCCATGATGGTCATAACGCAAAAACATACCAGTGTGATCGACCATCCAAGTGCCAAAAATATCAGGAAGAATTCATACAGTATGGATTTACTTGCTGTACAGTTAATGATATTCATTGTCCTCAGTGTGTTCTGTGTTTTGAGGTTCTTGCACACGAAAGCCTGAAACCAGCAAAAATGAAAAGACACTTGTGAACCAAACATCCAGATCATGCTCAAAAGACAAAAGACTTTTTCCAACGAAAGGAAAAAGATCTACAAGGACAAAAGCAGGTGATAACACAGAGAACTACAACTCCTGCCAAAGCTCAAATGGCATCATATGCGGTTGCATACCTAATTGCACAGAGGAAAGAGGCACACACAATTGGTGAAGACCTCATCAAGCCTGCTGCAGTGGCAATGTGTCGAGCTATGCACGAAGAAAAAGTGGCCAGTGACCTTAATACCATCCCTCTGTCAAACGACACCGTAAGGCGGCGTATTCATGACATTGCAGATGATATTCGGTGTCAACTGATTGAAAGAGTGAAGAATGTGAGGTATGCTTTGCAGATTGATGAGTCGACTGACATCTCAAATTCTGCTCAGTTACTCGTATTTATAAGATACAGTTTTGATGGAAGACTTCATGAAGACATGCTGTTTTGCTCTACTCTGGAAGGAACATGCACAGGGGATGCTATTTTCACAGAGTTAGACAGCAAGCTACATGAGATGGGATTGCCGTGGGACCAGTGTGTCAGTGTATGCACAGCCGGGGCTAGGGCAATGCTAGGTAAAAGGAAAGGATTAAGAGGAAAAATTATGCAAGTGGCTACTAATGTGAATTTCACTCATTGTATTATTCATCGGGAAGGTCTTGCCAGTAAGGCTCTTGTTCCAGAGCTAAACAGTGTTCTTGAAACTGCAATTAAAATAGTCAATTTCATAAAGTCACGGCCACAGAAGGCTAGATTGTTTGCCATACTTGTAAGGACATGGGTTCAGACTATGAGGCTTTATTGCTCCACACAGAGGCCAGGTGGCTCTCCCGAGGCAAAGTTCTCACACGCCTGTATCAGGTGAGGGATGAAGTTTGCCTCTTCTTGAATGTGGGTCCACACTCAGTGTTCATTTGTGTGACTCCATATGGCTAGCAAAACTTGCATATTTTGCAAGCATATATGAAAAACTGAATGAGCTGAACTTGTCAATACAAGGTCCAAATACAAACATTTTGACAATGTCCGACAAAGTAAATGCATTCAGAAGGAAGCTAGAATGATGGGCTGTGAGATTTGAAGAGGGAAATGTTGAAATGTTTACCTTGCTGGAAGAATTCGTTGAAGAGAATGAATTACATGCATGTTTGGATAACATGAGAGGAGCCATCGCCACTCACCTTCGAAGCCTCTTTGACCACTTCAAAAAGTACTTCAAGAAAGAGACATCTCTACAACAACATGACTGGATTCAACAGCTGTTCACTGCTACCGGGAGTCACTTACTATCAGATCTGGAGGATGCCCTGCGTGAACTTTCGAGTGATGGAACCTTACGGATGAAGTTTGAGTCGACAACACTGGACAAGTTTTGGATATTAGTGGCAGAAGAATATCCAGGATTATCCAAGACCGCAGTGAATGTACTGACGCCTTTCAGATCGACCTACCTTTGTGAAGTTACATTTTCCGCACTAACATGCATAAAAAATAAGTACCGATCACAACTCCATGTCGAGGATGATCTCCGTGTTGCGGTTTCCAGCATCGCCCCAAGGCTGGAGATTCTGTGCTCCCTCCAAGAAGCAAGCCCATACTTCCCATTAATAATGGTAAGTTGTTCAGCCTTTCAAGATGGTGAGTGAGAGAAAGAGAGAGATCCATACAAGCTTACATACATACATGCATACATACGTGCGCACGTACATAGGCTACATGCATACATACATACATACATACATGCATACATAGAAGGCAAGCAGATATACGGAGACAGGGAAATGTGTTATAGTGATTGTCAGAAATTCGTTGTTGTTGGGGAAGTGGGTCGAGACTCTATCGAAGTAATTTGTAGGGGGTCGCAGCCAAAAAAGTTTGAGAACCCCTGACTCACCTGTGTAATTTCTGTTATGCCTGGGTTAGCAATGGCTTTCTCAACCATATAAACCAGTTCTGCTTTACTGTACCCAGAATAGGATATAGCTCTTGTTTTCAGGAATGTTCTCAATTCTGCTGCAGTCCAAGATAGTGGCGGCAAAAAACTCATTTTTGCCAAAAATGAGTCTTTTGGGCAGTGGTGGGCAGCTACCGGTAAAGTTACCAATTTTATCGGTAACAATCTTAACAGTAGCTTACAGGCAAAAATTCTGCTACCGTTAAGGCTCCATTAACCGATAACTCGATAAGCTATACCATAACACTCAGAGAGCGGTAAGCACGTCTAGGCTTGGTGGTACTGAGTGACGGTAGTGGTGGGCAGCTACTGGTAAAGTAACGGGTTTTATCATTAACAACCTTGACGGTAGCTTACCGGCAAAAATTCTGCTACCGTTAAGGCTCCGTTAACCGATAACTCGATAAGCTATACCATAACACTCGGAGAGTGGTAAGCACGTCTCGGCTTGGTGGTACTGAGTGACGGTACTGACGGGCCCAGTGTCCCACTAATTTTACCAGTTAAACTTTTACCATTAAGCAAGTACAGTATGTACCGCTAAGGTCTCGGTAATTTCTTACCATTAAAACTGTTTTTTCGGCACTTTTGTTAATTTCTCAATAGAAATAATGTTATTTCTGTGATCAGCTTACGAAACTATATTAATTGTGAAAGTTTCATCGAAAAATTCTGCGTGTCGCCAAACGAAGACCCATATATGTATATATATGTGTGTGTGTGTATATATATATATATATATATATATATATATATATATATATATATATATGCTGTGATGAAAATGCCAATATGCTTCTGTTTCTAAATAAGAATATGAACTAATTTGTATGAAAAAACAATTGAGGAAATAAATGAAAAACATGCTGACAATGAAATCTAATATATCCTTGAGTATTTACCTTGGGGTATTGGCTGCTTGTTATTGTGGCAACGTAGCATGCAGTTGATACTTTAGGGTCTATATGGGGCGCCCCTATGGACCAGAGCCACACATCATTTTGTCTATGATAGAGAAACTCTGTTCATAGAGAAATGATGACACTTTTATACTACGACTGTCCCTCCGTTATGCTATCCCCCAACCCCTTGTTGCTGTCCTGTACCATTTCTCTGAATATTCTTTTTCTGTGATGGGGGAATTCCCTGTGGTGGGGGAAAAGAATACTGCCACCAAGTATTCCCACTTGGATCGTAAGAGGCGAGAAGAAAGGGACGGGGATTGGGACTAGGCATCCTTCTCCTTGTAGCCCCACAAGGGACATTCCTAAACAAAAAAGAGAAGGCATAAGAGGGTCTGGAAGTTCTTGGACCAGCACCCTAAGGTTTGGGTCTTTTAATGTGCGTGGATGTGGTACAGATGAGAGTAAAAGGGAAGAGATAGGTAGTATGTTTGTGAGAAGAAAGATGGATGTGTTGGCTTTGAGTGAAACTAAGTTGAAAGGGAAGGGTGAGTGTAAGTTTGGGAGTGTAAGTGGGAGGTTATCAGGAGTGAAGAGAGGGTGAGGGAGGGAAGGGGTGGCTATTCTAGTAAGTGAAGAGATAGGTAAATGTGTAGTGGAGTGGAAGGAGGTTTCCTCAAGGATAATGTGGATGAAGGTGAAACTGGCGAAGGAGATGTGGGTCTTTGTAAGTGGATATGGGCCTGGCAGTGAGAAGAGTGTAGAAGAAAGGGAGGCCTTTTGGATAGATTTAAATGAGTGCATAGAGGATTTAGGAAGAAATGTCAATGTAATAGTACTGGGAGACCTTAATGCTAGGGTAGGAAATGGTCCAATCGATGGAGTGGTTGGGAAATGTGGAGTTCCAGGAAAGAATTGTAGTGGAGAGTTGATGGTGGAAATGTGTCTAGAAAGAGAGTTGATGATAGCAAATACAGTGTTTCGGAAGAAAGTCAAGCATAAGTACACATGGGAGAGGGTGGTAGATAGAGCGCTAATGGATTATGTAGTGGTAAATAGGATTATGATAGGAAGAGTTAAGGATGTACATGTGCTAAGGGGAGAGGGTGGGGGAATATCAGATCATTTTTTGGTGGAAGGTAAGTTGAGAGTGGAGGATAGATGGAGAAAGAGGAAAGGGACAAAAGGTAGGGAGGTTCTTAGAGTGAACTCTTTGAATGAAAAGGAGAAGGAGTACGGAAAGAAGCTGAAGGAGGAGTGGGAGGGAGTAAAGGATAGAGTAGAGCTAGGTGTGGAGGAGGAATGGGGATGGTTCAAGGAGGGAGTCATAAAGTGTGCAAGGATGGTGTGTGGAACAAGAAGGACAGGGGGAAATAGAAGAAAGGGTAGTGAATTGTGGGATGAGGAAACAAAGAAGGTTGTAGAAGAGAAGCGAGCTTTCATAGATTGGTTGCAAAATAGGACGAGGGAGTCATATGAGAGGTACAAAGATAAGAAAAGAGAAGTAAAGCAAAAGGTAAAGGTTGCAAAGAGGAGAGCAGATGTGAAATGGGGAAGAGTTTGACAGAAAATCTTGAAAGTAATAAAAAGATGTTTTGGAAAGAAATTAAGAGAGGAAGAGGAGGCGAATCAAGTAGAGAAGAAAAGGTAAAAGGTGCAGATGGAGAGATGATAATGGAAGAGAAGGCAGTAAGGGGAAGATGGGCAGAATATTTTAGGGAGTTGCTAAATGTGAAGGAGTATAGGGAGGGAAAGATAGCTGCAGTGGGAAATGCGAAGAAAATGAGAGTGATGAGTGAGGAGAATGGAGGAGAAATAAGGAAGGATGAGGTGAAGGCAGTTGTTAAGATGATGAAAGCAGGTAAGGCACCTGGTCTGGATGGATGCCATGCAGAATGTCTGAAAAAGGGAGGTACAGTGATGGTGGACTGGCTGGTGAGGTTATTTAATGTTTGCTGGAGAGAGGGTAGAGTGCCGGAGGACTGGAGGAGTGCCTGTATAGTTCCTCTTTACAAGGGAAAAGGGGACAAGTGTGAATGTAGTAGTTTCAGAGGGATTAGCTTGTTAAGTGTAGTTGGAAAGGCTTATGGGAGGATCTTGGTTGAGAGGATTTGGAGAGGAACAGAAGGAGTAATTGGTGAGGAACAGTGTGGATTTAGGACAGGTAGAGGTTGTGCAGATCAGATCTTTGTGGTAAGACAGATATGTGAGAAAGCTATAGGAAAGGGGAAGGATGTATTTTGGGCTTTTATGGATCTGGAAAAGGCTTATGATAGGGTAGACAGAAAGGAACTGTGGGAGGTTATGCAGATATACGGGATAGGAGGAAAGCTTCTAGGAGCTGTCAAGAGTTTTTATGAGAGTAGTAGAGCTTGTGTCAGGATTGGAAATGGAGAGAGTGAGTGGTTCGAGATAAAGGTGGGACTTCGTCAAGGATGCGTTATGTCGCCCTGGCTGTTCAACTTATACATGGATGGGGTGGTGCGAGAGGTAAATGCAAGGGTAGTGGGTCAGGGATTGGAGATGGTTAAAGTGTGAATGTAGTAGTTTCAGAGGGATTAGCTTGTTAAGTGTAGTTGGAAAGGCTTATGGGAGGATCTTGGTTGAGAGGATTTGGAGAGGAACAGAAGGAGTAATTGGTGAGGAACAGTGTGGATTTAGGACAGGTAGAGGTTGTGTAGATCAGATCTTTGTGGTAAGACAGATATGTGAGAAAGCCATAGGAAAGGGGAAGGATGTATTTTGGGCTTTTATGGATCTGGAAAAGGCTTATGATAGGGTAGACAGAAAGGCACTGTGGGAGGTTATGCAGATATACGGGATAGGAGGAAAGCTTCTAGGAGCTGTCAAGAGTTTTTATGAGAGTAGTAGAGCTTGTGTCAGGATTGGAAATGGAGAGAGTGAGTGGTTCGAGATAAAGGTGGGACTTCGTCAAGGATGCGTTATGTCGCCCTGGCTGTTCAACTTATACATGGATGGGGTGGTGCGAAAGGTAAATGCAAGGGTAGTGGGTCAGGGATTGGAGATGGTTAAAGAAAAAGGAGAAAAGTGGGAGGATTACAAAGGCGGAGCATGCCGACAGGAGACCTTTTGATCCATATCTAGGTCGGATGGGAAAAAAAAATCATATTAATAATAAAATAATAAATAAAAACTATGATAATGTAAATAACAAATAAAATACATAAATAAATGCATAGGTATAGTTAAATAATAAACAAACAGGTAAATAGTAAATAATAATAAATTGACATATAACTAATAATGTTGGAGGGGGTTTTGGTGGAAAATGCGGATGGGTTTCTTCCGGTTTATTGGGGTGAGCTTGATCTGATACAATCTTGGCCTGGCAGCTCCGAAGTCAACTTTAGAGGTGCCAGATTTTCCTAGCTAAACTTAATCTAATTAAAAAAATGGGCGTGGCCACAAGAAGGCAGCCAATTATATGAAAAAATGGGTGTGCCCCCCGAGAAGGGTAGCCAATAGAATGTCTTGAGGTGCAAGAGGGGGCCAGAGCCATAGGTGTGAACTCTGACCCTGGATTGAGCGAGTTCTCATGTTTGTTTGGTGATCTTGAAAGATGTATGGAGAAGGAGGTCACTAGGTGACCTTCTGATCCGTGGTGGTCCAGCGATGAAAGAGTCGTTCTTTTCGATGGGCCTCATAGGGGCTTCTCTTGGGTAAGGAGGCCCGTTGTTCCTTGAAAGGAATCGTCCGTGGGCGGAAGGAATTCGTCTGCCTGCCGCCTTACAATAATAAATAAAAATCAGACAGACAAATGATAACAAAACAAAAACAAATGATATAAGATAAATTATAATCATTACAGCATCTTACTTAGGTATTTATCTAAATGATTCTTAAAGCTTCGAACTGAACTACATTGCACTACCTGTGCAGGAAGTTTATTCCATTCATTAACTACACGGTTGGCAAAGTTGTTTCTACCTACTTCCAAATTGAATCTATTTCCGGAGAGTTTAAGACCATTGTTTCTTGTCTGATTCTCATTCAATGTAAAAATTTGGTCACTTTTGATGTTGTCAATTCCCTTTAGAATTTTAAAGACCTGTATCAAGTCACCTCTGAGTCTACGGGAGGTGAGCCAGCTGTTGTTTGCGGACGACACTGCGCTTGTGGCAGGATGGGAGGAGGGATTGAGGAAGTTGGTGGCAGAGTTTGGGAGAGTATGTGATAGAAGAAAGCTAAAGATAAATGTGGGTAAAAGTAAGGTGATGAGATGTACAAGGGGTGAAAGTGGCAGTAGACTGGAAGTGAGCCATAAGGGAGAGCGACTGGAGGAAGTGGATAGTTTTAGATACTTGGGTGCAAATGTGGCAGGAAAAGGTGGAAGTAGAATGTAGATTGAGAGAAGCGAGTAAATGCCTTGGTGGATTAAAGAGTGTAATGAGAAATAGACATTTGGGAATGGATGCTAAGAGGAGACTGTATGAAGGAGTGATTGTGCCAACAGCACTGTATGGGGCAGAAACATGGAACATAAGAGAGGAAGAGAGAAGGAGTTTGAATGTGTTTGAGATGAGGTGTCTGAGAAGTATGATGGGGGTTACTAGGCTAGATAGAGTGAGAAATGAGGAGGTGAGGAGGAGAACAGGGGTGGAAAAGGAGCTGGGAGATAGGGTTGATGAAAGAATATTAGGATGGTTTGGACACATGGAAAGAATGAGTGAAGAAAGACTAATAAAAGAGGTATGGAAGGCAGATGTGGAGGGAGTGAACATGAGGGGACGTCCTAGGATGAGGTGGATGGATGGGGTGAAGGGGGCTTTGGGGAAGAGGGGAATGTCTGTTGAGGAAGGAAGGGAGAGGACAGAAGACAGGGATGAATGGAGAATGGTTGTATATGGATGATGTTGTGATTGCATGAGGTGGAATGGGCGGGGTAGTATGTGTGAGCAAAATTTGACACAGCCCGAAGGGATTTCTCCCCGTCCTCTCCTTTTATGCACTTGGGGGACGGAGAGGGGGGGGGTCGCCGATTTAATGAAGCAGCCGTGCTGTGGATGTGCTGTGCCTTGCGACACTGCTTCTGACCCAGGGCAGTGGACAAGGTGCAGGGATGACCCGTCATCCAGGAGGTGCTCAGATAAGAGGGAGGGTGGAGGGGTGTGGAGTGTGTTCAGGGATGGAATGGGTGGAAATGATTTTATGCCTTTCCCTTTTTGGCTACCTCCCTTGTAAGGGGGAAAAAGCCTTGGTATATATATATATATGTATGTATTTACCTTGGTCTTTGGATCACGTGCTGGGCTAACTTGTATGAAATAAGTATTAAAACAAGGGAGCATAAAAAACAGTTTTTAGGAAAACATTAATTACAAATTAATCAGGTTAGGTTAGGTTAGTTTTTAGGAAAACATTTATTACAAATTAGTCAAAGCTCATTATATGTGTATGTGTGTGTGTATTAACAAAACTCCCACTCCCACATGCACCCTTCAAACATGAACCCATGCATGCAGACAGACGCGGACGAAAGTTTATACACCACACCCACCCTCAGACACCCTCCATTCACTCACTCGCGCGGTAGATAGCATACTATAGTAGCACCAATTAAAGTATGACTTTTTCCCATTACAATGACATAACAATAAAAATAATATGTAAAATAGAACCAGAGATATAGCTTATTAAAGGACAAAAACATTGATTTTTCGAACTCGACTCGAACTTGGGACATCACTACTACCTCACGAGTCTTTTTACCAGTAAATTGCCAGTAATTTCGGTATTGAAATTAGCGGTATTTGCCCAGCACTAATTTTTTGTTTGAAATTGTTTTCAAAGACTATATAGGAAAGATGGGAATGCTTCTATTTCTACTAATAAGAAAACGTCATCCATCCAGCGTGAATGCGCGCCAGCTATCGACAGAGCCGCAAACTATAAATCGGAAGTGGCGTAGCGCGGCTTTCAAATCATACTAAACTTGTATTATATATAATGTTTTTGGAAATTTTAAAACTGATCCTTTCGCTAAAATAATCAGCATTTCGAAAAAGTTTTACTTTCTCTTTATAAAACAATGAGTAGTAATTTTATGACTTTTGCATGCAAACAAGACTAATATATGCTTTACACACATGATCATATTTATAAAATCAAAAGTTGGTAAAATACTTCTGCACAATGCATCTTTCATTACTAAATATTTGAAATTGAGTAAACAGTTAAAAATTTAAAAGGTTATTTTAGTTATATTTATTTTATTATTTCTGTAATATCATGTTTTTCTTGCTTGTGCTTATGTTTGACCTTTGTATACTTATTCAAGTGTCAGTACACAAATTATACAAACAAGGATAGTAAAAGTTAGGTATACATGATATTCTTTTATTTACAACAAAGCAATACTGTCTTGTAAAGAACATATACAAAACAAACTAAAAGAAATAACATTATTCAACTTCAAAAATGAAACATACTAAAACATGCAATCAGATATTAAATACCAAACAAAACATAGGAAAATCAGTAATCAAAAACAATAATATGAAACAAAAATAAACAAAGAAGCAGACATAACATGCATATTGATTAAGCAAAAATAAAGCAAAAAATGTTAACAGAACAAAGGAAAATCCCAAAACCAAACAAACAAAATTATATACATATGTAGCAAGACAGGTACTGTATTGTAAAAAACATAGACAAAAATAAAAGGATGAACATGCAAGAAATAAGTCACAAAATTAAACAAACAAGATTTGCAATCATACATAAAATAACAAGCATAACACAGAGAAATCATTCAACAAAAACAGTTAAATTTTAAAACTACCAAAGAAGCAGTCACAGCCTGCCAAAAAAAAGAAAAAGAAGAAACATACATATACCAAGGCCTCCTCCCCCTTACAAGGGGGGTAGCCAAAAAGAAGAATGCACAAAACCACTCCCACCCCCTCCATCCCCACACTCGACTCCCCTCCACCCTCCCTCTCATCTTAGCACCTCCTGGATGACAGGCTATCCCTGCACCCTGTCCACTGCCCTGGGTCAGAGGCAGTGCCGCAAGGCACAGCGCATCCACAGCAAGGCCGCTTCATTAAATCGGCGACCCCCCCCTCTCCGTCCACCCATGCATAAAAGGAGAAGACGGGGAGAAATCCCTCACAAAGCTATTAGGGTTGATTCACACTATCGGTCCGGTCGCGCTCCGCTCTCGGTTCTGAGGTATTCAGGGTTGATTCACACTATCGGTCCGGTCGCGCTCCGCTCTCGGTTCTGAGGTATTCACACTATCGGTCCGCTCTCGTTCCCGTCATCCCCCCTCCCTCGGCACCAGTAGAAGTCTTACCATCAGTTACGAAGGACGTGTGACTTTTCTGACGCCGAGTTGGCAATAATCGCTATTGCACTTGATGAAGAATAAGAAGGAAAACAAAATAGAAAAAGAAAGAAATTGTGGGTTCATCCTATGTTGCAAGATAGGAAGACTGAAGGAGAATTTCATACTCTGCATCCTCGTCTTATTGATGATGAGAGTAAATTCCACAGCTATTTAAGAATGAACAAAGGAACATTTGAGAAAATACTATCCAAAATTGAGGATGACCTGAAATGTACCAGAAGATGCTGCACTTTCTGGCACTGATGTGCTTGCATCATACGTTATAGTGGGAGATGCGGCTTACCCGCTGAAGAGAAATTTGATGAGGCCCTACCCAGATTCACAGACTGAACATAAGGTAGAGAAGAGGATTTTTAATTATAGATTATCTAGAGCCAGGAGGATAGTTGAGTGCACATTTGGTATTCTAGTGCAAACCTTCAGAATATATTTAAGAAAAATTCGAAAAAAAAAAGTTTTATTGCATAAATACATAGTAGGGATCTTGCTCTAGATGCTGGTAAACTGTTTTTATCGTACCGCCATTTTTAAAGGGTTTAAAGGGCCTACCCTCCCTCCCCTCGGCAGCCACATGCTGCGCACGACCATTGTTTACATACCTTTTCACCATATTTTACTCAATTTTTTTGCGTTTGATGCACTCATAAAGTTTTCTCCTACGTCCAGCATGCACATGAGTATGCTGTGTGAGGAAGTTCAGCCTGCACGACTGGCAGTGGCCTGAGCCTTACAAAGTAAAGGACATGTACACGTTAGCTTGCCACGTTCACTAATTTGGCGTGTGAAATTCGCATCTATTTTTCAGTGAAGAGATATTTGAAGATATTAGCCATGCCTAAGCTATCCAAACAAAAGGCACACTTGCAGAAGATAAGAATGTCTACATTAGCAACTCAAGGGGAGAAAGAAAGAACCCCAGCCTCATTTTTATTATCACCACCTCCACCACCACCACTAGTACTCCCTCCAGCAGCTCTCTTCATGCCATCTACATCCACATCCTCAGCACCTGATCCTCTGTCCTCTACACCTATATCAGACACGTTGTCTCTACGCAAACAACTATTTGCTAACAGGTGGCTACAAGGATGCCTCCTTGTTGCAACACCTTGGGTTTAGAGTCTCAAACCTCACAGTGATGTCCCTGATGCAGCAAGAGCCTGTTCCAACACCAGAAAGGAAACCCAAGAAAAGAAAGAGAGCTGAATCCCAGCAATCTGACTACCTTGCTGGGTCATTCTAGACCAAGAACTCAAACTTTGCGACAAAGAGTGAGGTGGCGGCTTATGAGACCCTCACTTTGAGTGAATAATATCCTACACTGTAGGAGGGTACAAAGTGCCTGAGTTACTTGAAAGATGCAAAATCATCATGAAAATACAATGGAACCTGTTTTCAATGGGTCTTAGGAGGTCCAATGTAAAATTTAGTCAAACTAAGGGAAAAAAAAAAAAACTTTAACACTCATTTCTGAAAAATGTAAGTTTTTGATACACAAAATCTATCTCCTCCCTCAATTTTTAACCGATTTTTGCATATGAGGTCTCTATTAATAGCTAGATAAGTGACAAAAAATGAAATAGAGTTTTTTTTTGGGTATGTTAAATAGAACATTTTTAATAACGTGTCAAAGTCAAAATTTGCGTTTTTTTCGATATTTTTTATATATTTTTTTCCTCGGCATTAAACAAAGATATTAAAAAACTCTCTATTTTGTTTTTCTATATATGTAGAAGATTCTTTTGCTGTAGAATGGAAGACATCGAATAAAAATTGTAAGAGGAGATAGGATTTGAAAGAAGCCCAAAAATATGGTATTTTTTACGTTTTTTATTAAAAAATAAAAAACTACTAGTCAGATCTGAATAAAACTCAAGCTGTGAAGGTTTCCTTAGACCTAGATATCACACAGAAAAAATCAGCAAGATCCTTCAGAAAAAAAGATTTTGGGCGGGGGGTCCCCTTACTTCACAATCTGATACACCCAAATGCTGTTGCATTACCAGATACTGTTGTCATGCCTCCATCAAACACAGTACGTACAATGAGAGGAAGAGGGGGAAATGCTACAAAGTAGGCTTTTGTTGTGAGAGAAACACTGAAAGATTATTTCAGCTCCCCAGCTGGTTCAATGCCTTGGCAAAATGATAAAATATAAGTAGACAAACAAACTTGTGTAGGACTATTTGTTGAGTGAGCTAGGGAGATGCATTTCCGCAGTGGATAATAGGCTGTTATTATACATATGGAATTTCTGTCTTCGGTTAATAATGTGTATTTTTTTTCTCTCAGTACCTTGGCAATATGATAAGTATGCAAACATTATTGTATAGGAAAATTGTTTAGTGAGGATAGGAAATGCATTTCCACAGTGGACGTTAGGCTATTGTATGGAATTTCTTGCCTTCACAACCCAGCTGCCTGCTTATTTCAACACAGCTTCTTCTTTTCGCCACGTTATCACTGTAGTGCAGCGAAGTCAGGTCGTACAGCTCTGGTTTACATTTTGACTAATTCTATTAGCATTTCATCTGAATCCACAAAATTAAAGTAAGTTTTGTAGGTTATATTTTATTCAGTTGGTGCTTATGCATATCCTAGCTGTACGCATTGTCATTGTATCAGTGATGGATAAAAAGAAAACGTATTTTTATCATTTTTTTTAACTTTCTCATGATCCCATTGTGGTGTTTTCTTTGGATTATCCATGGTTTGGTAGGACAGAAGGTAACACTACTTGCTTATATGAAGGCTGAATCTCGACTGGAGTGGAGCAGGAGGAGCAGGACCGTGGCAACTGAGTTCACACTGGCGCTCACGGTCCGGTCTCGCTCCAGTAAAAATATCTTTTGACGGAACCGTGACCGGAGCGAAACTGGAGCGGGAGCGGAGCGAGAGCGCCAGTGTGAATGCTTCCATTTAGATTAATAGACAATATTGAGCCGGACCGTGAGCGGACCGCGACTGGACCGATAGTGTGAATCAAGCCTTAAGGGGCATGGTAACGCTTTTTTGAGCGAAATCCGAGAAAAATGCAAAATTGCGTGAAGCACACTGAAAAATCGTACAATGATCTGGCAACAATTTCCAACCGTTTCCAGTGCTATATTTCACAATTCTATGGGTGTTTTTAAATCTTCAAGGGCCCACGCCAGCTGTGTTTACGTTCAGGGCATTTGAATTATTCTCCTGATTATTCTCCATTTTGTCTTGTTTTTGTAGCTTTTTCTACACATTTTTATGACCAACTGTAGTTAAAGCATCAAGAGATATCTGGCATCACTATTGCTGTGTGGTAAACACAGTACGATCAGTTATCATTTTTCAGCCAGTGGATAAGGTTAGCGCGTGATTCAGAATGAGTGACACATGAGTTCCCCTCGTATTTATCGCCAATTTAATGCTAACTGTATCTTTTTTTTCATGGGAATAACAGAACAATAGGCAATTATGCCTCGAAAGAAAAAATATGTACAGAAAATGTGTCAAAATGCAGCTATTGGTTCACGTGCTGCTAGTGAAGCTAGGCGAATTGCTCGTTTAAGTGCGTCATCCATATCTGGCTCATCCCCCCCTCCTCCTCCTATCTCCTCTTCTCCTTCCTCCTCTACCTCATCTCAATTCAGAAAATCCCTATTGAATACAGAACAGAAGCAGGAATGTGTGCATAAGAAAATAACAATGATTGATGAGGAGACGGTAAAAAAACTAGTAAATTATGTTGCATGCCTCTCGTGCTTGGAGGAGAAGGTGGATGTAAATTTTATTCATCACCAGATCAACTCTTATGTTATAGCTAAGTGTGAGTGTGGGCATGTGGTACTAGATACCCTAAAAGAAAAAAAAAGTGAATGAAAAAAACTATTATCCTATGACTCTGTTGTTGGTGTACTGTACAATGTTGCTTGGTGTTGGTTATGAGGGACTGAATAAACTTGTAACATTTCTTAGGCTAAATCCTTTCTCTAGGGCCACTTACCTGCGGTATGCCAAATACGTAACGAAAACTGCGTACCCTGTACCAAGGTCTAAATAAACAGGTCAGACCGTTTGAATTATTGTGCGCAGCTTCTGACGTCATTAGGCTGGGTCCGTTTTCTCTTTGTGAAACACTGAAGAAAACTGTGAAACGCCAAGGAAGACAGGAACTATAATATTTTATATATTATATATATATATATCATATATATAATATATTCATATATATAGACAGGAACTATAATATTTTATATATATTTATATATATATATTTTATATAATATTTGTCAGAATATAACTAATTGCGTGGAGCGGTGCGAGCGAAGGCAACAACATACCTGAGCGACGCACCAGCTTCAACTGACAGCTATAGGATCCGCGAACCCCACTTTGAACAGCCAGGTGACGTTCACGGGCCCGCTGCGCCAACTCCCTCGAAATTCGGTCGGAAGTGGTTAGACCTGTTATTCCTTAGATCTTGCCCTGTACATAGTGTAGGTGTAAATACATTGTAGGATAAGTTAAATGTAAACTTTTACTTTTTATTAATACACTAAATGTAAATGTACTGTACCGTATCCTTTCATTTCAAAAAAGAAAAAAATTGAGCCCAGTAGTTAGTACCTAACGTAATAGAAAATACAGTACACTGTATGTACAGTATATTTACATGCCTGTATTAGTTATTATTACAGAATTATTAGTATTATAGTATTATTATTACAGTATTGTTATTATTACAGTGTTAGAGTATTATTCTTATGTGTTTCTATGCCATATACATTACATATACCGCTACGAAAATCTATGGGTGTTATGGCGACATTTTCGATGACCAGATTTTTGGCATGACCGCCCTTCTCCTCAATTAGTCCGGGCTTTCGAGGTTCGACTGTAATAATCAGGCCATCAGCATCCGTGACGACGACGACCTGGATGATCTTTAGAATTTGAGGTACTTGATTACTAAATATAGGGTTAGGTTATGTAGGTTAGTTACGTTAGGTAGGTTAGGTCAGAATCGATGAATTTATCATCCTTTCATTTCTTCAACCTCTGTATCTATCAGAACAAACATGGCTTATCATTCAACTGCCACAACTTCATTCTACACAGTTTCTCACATTAACACTGGGTAAGAATCATGGTGAAAGGGAGGTACAGTGGTACCTCTATTTACATGGAAAATTTCTATTTATGCAGGCACATTGGTGTCCATTACTGTGTGGAGAATCAAATCCCACGCTGCCATCTTGTTGACGTCACCATTCACACACTGTTGTGTGCATGACTGGTCCTTCTTTCAGTGCCTACCCCTTGGTATTGTACTGTTTGTGCCTTTAAAATGTCTCCAAAACAAGTGAGAAATCCTACTGAAGCTGGTGCTTGTAAGAAAACCAGCGTCACTAATGAGAAAAAGAGGGAAGTGATTGCCAAAGCTGCTCAAGGTTTTTACGTGTGTAAGCTGGTGAGAGAGCTTGGTATGCCAGAGTCAACAATAAGAACCATTCTTTTAAATGAAAGTAAAATTCTGTCAGCTAATGTGTCTAAGGGTATAAGGTATGTAAGCACACATAAGAGGCCAGCATTGTTGGACGAGGTGGAAAGGTTATTGCTTGTGTGGATAGAGGAGAACCAGCATAAGAGTGACAGCTTTAGTGAGGAAATATGTTCAAAGGCTCACCAAGTGCATGCCGACCTGCAGTGGTAACAGGCTGGTACCAATGGCTAGCTTACACCACCGTCAGTGCCCTTTACAGCCAGTAGGGGTGGTTTGAGAAGTTTTGGCAATGTACAGGCATCCTCCTTCAGGGGGCGGGGGGTCAGTAAGCCTCCATCACTGCACCACCTCCTCACTCCCATCCCCCTACACCAGCTGCAAGCCGTACCATCATTAGGTACAAAAGATTGCTTTTTTCATCATATTTTTTACCTTGTTAGTGGTCTTTAACATTGATTTTTTGACATTAATGTTGCAGGAACATCATAATCATACCTATTTATGTCTGTTTGGTGACAGGCTTCATCATATCAAAGGGAAAAAGGTAGACTTTTTTGAGGTCAGGAGTGGATTAATTGAATTGACATAGATTTCAATGGGAAATAGAGTTTCCATTTACGCAAATTTCTATTTACGCGGAGGTGTACAGATGCATAAATAGAGGTGCCACTGTTGTCCGTCAAAGCATGTATCCATCCCCACCCATTCCATTCTCATTTTAGCTCCTTGTGGATGAAGGGTCATCCCTGTCTCCTGCCAGCAGCCCTGGTCATAAGCAATGCAGCTTATGACCTGGGCTGCCGGTGGGAGACAGGGATGACCCTTCATCCACAAGGAGCTAAAATGAGAATGGAATGGGTGGGGGTGGATATGCTTTGACAGACTACAGTGGCACCTCTATTTATGCAGAGCTGCTTAACTGGCTACCTCGCTTTTAAGAGGGAAAAAGCCCTTGGTATATGGAAAAATCATGGTATTTACATTCAAACATCTACACTGCCACTTGGCAGGAATATTGTTCTATGTGGAGAAATTTAATCTATATGCAATTTCCATTTACATAAGATTTTTTAGTAACGCATCCCTCACATAACTGGTGAGTTTTCTGTATGATTATTCAAAGTGCTATTTTCTTTTCCAGGATCAAATAGCTGATGTAGACATGGATGACCCATTGAAAATTGCTGCACCAACATTGAAGGAAGAAATTGAAATCAAGGAGGAACCACTTGATGAAAGTGAAATGTTCATTGGTCCTGGTGGATTCTGTATACCAACAGAAAAAGTAGGGGTCAAAAGAGAGAGAGATTCAAATAATGAAACGGAAACGGCAACAGAAGGTTTGTGTCACAGAGTAGGTTATAAAAAAAATTGTAGGCATTAGATTGACCCATTGAAGTAGCAAATGTTTTGGTATGTAGAGTATTCTGTACAATTAGTTTAGATATTTTCATATAATGTTAATTTTGTTTTAGTTTAGTAATTCATTATGCTTAATTTAGAGGGACATTAGCCCTTGTTTCTTTAATAATAGTAATGATAATTTTATTTGGCATTGAATCAATATACATGAAGTGCAGATAATAAAAAAAAACAGTTCAAAATAACAATTACAAATGCCAAGGATAACACAAAAAAGCATGTACCGTATTTTTCGGTGTATGACCCGCGGCTTTTTGCCTCAGAAAAGGGCCAAATTTCGGGGGTGCGGGTGATATAAAGGTGCGGGTCATCTGTGGATTCTGGTTAGAAATTGCCCTCTTACGCAGTGAAAAAAAAAATGAACGATTAGTTTAGCTGGGTGCCCTCTCGGATCGGGGATTTGCGGGGGGGACCGACCGGATTCGTCGTATGAAAGTTGATTAAAGTCATAATACAGCGCGTATGATCGAGACACGACAAAGAGAAGGTAGGATTTGTCTTACCCGCTTTACATGCTCTTGTGTCGCGATCAAACAAAAACAAGCGGGCGGCCATTTTCGCAATTACAAATTACAAACTGTACCTGATTCCTTAATGCTAAATTTGTGCATTACATGTGGGCAGTGTTGCCGTTGTGCGGCTTTTTCGTCTGCTATGCGGCTTAGAAAGTCTACGGCCACATCCACCAACAATGAATGCGGCCGAGGCAGCCGCAGCCGCAGTTTACGGGCCGCACGGCCGCACTTTCTCAGAATATCCATTAAAAACCATTGAATGATATTTATTTTATTTCTTTACATAGACTGAGATCTATGGCCATTGTATGTTAACAAAATATGATTACTAATAGCATACAAGTGTGAGACACTTTGGTTTTGTTAATAAAATAGTGCATAAGATAAAATTTTGTCAACTGTATCTTACACTACGTCCTTGGAGTAAATTTATGTCTGCTATATCGTGAACAACGAGTAAGTACCCTAGTTCCGTTTCTTAACTTCATTTGTAGACGTTTTCTTCTTGATTAATGATGTTATTTTTATGTCATTGCAATTTTATACAGTCAACCATTACCACCACCTTCCCGTATTGCGTTTTCTACGATCTGGGAAAGGGAGAGAATTGGTTTTGTGGAAATGTTTACGTATACTTTTGCTCATTTGAAGGGTGGCTGTTTGCCCACAGACATTTGGCCTCCCCATATTAACATATTAGGTGTTAAATGGTGTGTAAATTCTCTGCGAGTTTTTGAATGCGAAATGTACATATCGAAATATGTTGCAAGTGCCGATTTATTTTCAGCCCTGCGTGTGACCATGGCAAAACGTAAATTCAGAGAGGAGTGGCTGCGTGATGAGGAGTTAATGGGGTGGATAAGAAAGGTCGATGGTGATGAGTACAAGGCGTTCTGCGATGTATGCAAGTCAACTCTGGTTACAGAGATCTCAACTCTTCGACGACACAAAACAGCTCGCCACCACATATCTGCTCTAGCACTTCAGGCACCCAATCACGACCAGCCTGCTGCTCAAACAGCGATGGAGGATTCTGTCACTCGTGCAGAAATAAAGCTGATAGCATTTCTAGCAGAACATAATATTTCTATAAATTCTGTTGATCACCTTTCTTCAATCTGTAAAGATATATTCCCTGATTCCCTCATTGCAAACCAATTATCACTCAAGAGAACTAAAGCCACACGTGTACTTGAAAACATAGCCAATTTCTCTCAAAAACAGATACATGAGACAATGAAACAAAACAAGTTTTCTATGATCCTTGACGAAACAACAGACATAAGCACTTGTAAGAGTTGTGCCATTGTAATAAAATTATACAACCAAACAACAGGTAACATTGAAACGAAATTTCTAGATTTACTGTCTGTATACGATCAGGATGACAAAAGAACAGGAACAGGATCAACAGGGGAACATCTGTTTCAATTAATTAATGACTATTTTGTAAAACACTCCATTCCTTTCGAGAATCTTGTAGGATTTGCAGCTGATGGTGCCAGCAACATCATGGGTCCCCATAATTCACTCAGCAGCAGGCTCCGTGTGAGTGCTCCAGGTGTGACTATACTGAAGTGTATATGTCACTCAGCACATTTGTGTGCATCAAATGCGGCGAAGACGCTACCCCGTGTTTGTGAGGAGTTAATTAGAAATATATATACATATTTTACACACAGTGCAAAAAGGAAAAATGAGTTTCAGGAATTCCAATCATTCTGTGATGTAAAACCCCACAAATTGCTTCATGTTGCACAGACAAGGTGGCTTTCATTACTCATGGCTGTAAATCGTGTGGTTGAACAGTGGCAACCATTAAAGTTGTACTTTTCACAAAAGCACCTAGAAGATAGGCTCTCAACTTCCTCTGCAATATATGTAGCACTAAATGACCCAGCTGTGTTCATGTATTACAAATTCCTGCAGTACATACTTCCAAAGTTCACAAAACTGAACCTCATGTTTCAAAAGAAGGAATCGACAATCCATGTGCTATATGACTATTGCAAGACATTGTACTTAGACACCCTTAGATGCTATTACAAACAAGACGTCTTACATGCAACATCACACATAGCATACATAGACCCATCTGAGGAAAAACACTTCATGCCTTTGAACCAAATATATTTAGGTGCAGATCTACACACTCTTTTCCAGTCGCCTGAACACAGAGTGAACACAAAGCTAATTTGTGATGTGCAGAGTCGTTGTAGGACGTTTCTGGTCACAGCTTGTTCAGAAATGAAAAAACGACTGCCATTGGACTCCAGGTTGTTGGAAATGTGTTCACTGTTAACTGTTGCACGGTGTGTAGATCCAAATGTATTGAGTAGGACTCCATCTCTCTTAGAAGTGGTGCAGGAACTCCCTAGGGTATTTGAAGGTGATTTGCAACAACTTGATGATGAATGGAGGAGTCTCCCAAACCTTAGTGTACCAGATAATGTAAAAAATCAGAACAATCCAGAGGTATATTTCAAATGGCTGTCAACGCTGAAGACTGACGACGGTACACTATTATGTAAATCTCTACCTTTGTTTGCCCTTAGGATATTGTCATTGCCAACAAGTAATGCTGATGCTGAGAGGATATTTTCTAAGGTTAATCTCAACAAGACAAAGGTTCGAAATAAGCTGTCTCTTCGCACCCAAGCTAATATTCTTTTAACATCAGAGACAGCATGTGAAGGTGGTGGATGTATTGAATTTAACCCAACAGTCGAGATGATTAAGAGTGTGCAACGGGAACCAAATATGTAAATATGTTTTGATGTCAAATGCACATTTATATACTTCTTTATATATATATATGTTTAATTTATATGTTTAATTTATATTTAATTTATATTTCATTACCTGTCCTATGTTATAGCCTACTTATGTATGCCAAATATGTAAAATAGCCAATATAAAATAATTTGCTGGTGAATATTTTCATACTGGGTGAACATTGTATAATAAAATTTACGTAAATATGAAGGGTACAATATATTTTTGGTTTCCATTGCATCTCCTTTAGTTACCTCTCAATGGTACGTTTTCTCTGGGTTAACTGAGGAGAGAGAGAATGGTATGCGGCTTTGGGTGTGCGGCCGTAGCGGCAACACTGCTCAGAAAAGGGCCAAATTTCGGGGGTGCGGGTGATATAAAGGTGCGGGTCATCTGTGGATTCTGGTTAGAAATTGCCCTCTTACGCAGTGAAAAAAAAATGAACGATTAGTTTAGCTGGGTGCCCTCTCGGATCGGGGATCTGCGGGGGGGACCGACCGGATTCGTCGTATGAAAGTTGATTAAAGTCATAATACAGCGCGTATGATCGAGACACGACAAAGAGAAGGTAGGATTTGTCTTACCCGCTTTACATGCTCTTGTGTCGCGATCAAACAAAAACAAGCGGGCGGCCATTTTCGCAATTACAAATTACAAACTGTACCTGATTCCTTAATGCTAAATTTGTGCATTACATGTGGGTCGTTCAAGCATGGAAGAAAATTAAAGAATCGACTATTCAGAACGGTTTCCGCAAAATCAGAAACGTGCCATTCTGCAATGTTCGATGCATGCTACGACTCGGAAAAGGAATCGGACGAATCCGAAATCGAAATGGAAACGGATGAGGTCACTGCATTAGAATTGGCCGATTTATACCACAACCTCTTCCATGACGATACAGAGGATGAGGAATTCGATGGCTTCGTAAGCGATGATACGCCTTCATAAACATTGACTGTCGTCTGTGATCACTATTTTTTTTGTAATAACGATGTGCTCCATTGACTCTGTTCATAACAGTTCAGTAATGTGCTCTATTATTGTTCTATTCTATTGAAAACTAACCATTGGAAATTGTTTGGTTTAAAAATTAATTACCAGTGTTTGTATGGCATTTATAAACCAATTGATTAATTACTGGTAAACAATCAAACAGGGTTTTATGGCATTATTTACACAAATTTATTAAAGGTCAGATATCAACAGATATACCATTCACTAAAAATAATCGAAAAAGTACTTTTTAAAAGCATACAAATAAACTTTTTACCTATTACAGAAGAATTTATTCAGAAAATTCATTTTTAATTGCGCCTCGCATACCACTTTTCCGAAGTCTAGATATTCAGAATAACAATATTGTTTGTTTGGCAACTGTGACGTCACGAACGCGGAATTCCCCGAACCTTTCCCGAAGCGCACGGGCGGAATGTTTCGAATAGCAGACGACGCAATGAAATGAAGACAAAACTGATTTTTGTCAAATTTGATAAGATGTAGATGGTGGAATTATATAGAATACTGTCAGTATGTTTTTCTATGTAAATTAAACTGTAACTACAAAAAGTTATTGAAGTCTTGATTTCTGACCTTTAAAGGTCAGATATCAAGACTTCAATAACTTTTTGTATTTACAGTTTAATGTACATAAAAAAAAACATACTGACAGTATTCTATATAATTCCACCATCTACATCTTATCAAATTTGGCAAAAAACAGTTTTGTCTTCATTTCACTGCGTCGTCTGCTATTCGAAACATTCCGCCCGTGCGCTTCGGGAAAGGTTCGGGGAATTCCGCGTTCGTGACGTCACAGTTGCCAAACAAACAATATTGTTATTCTGAATATCTAGACTTCGGAAAAGTGGTATGCGAGGCGCAATTAAAAGTGAATTTTCTGAATAAATTCTTCTGTAATAGGTAAAAACTTTATTTGTATGCTTTTAAAAAGTACTTTTTCGAGCAATATGATGATTTTTAGCGAATGGTGTATCTGTTGATATCTGACCTTTAAGGTTCTTTGTAATATATATATATATATATATATATATATATATATATATATATATATATATATATATATATATATATATATATATATATATATAGATATATATATAAGTGCAATAAATATATTGAAATTAATTTGTTGGTTATTCTTCATCTTCATCACAATCAGAAATAAATAGGACTGGAGGAATACTAGTATCATGATCATGAATCGCAATGCCGCGTCTTCGACCCATCCCAAAGGCATCGTAAGATCAGTTGCACATTTTCGGGATCACCCCTCTTTCATCGAAGCTACCACTACATCTAGTGGCAGCTTCAGAAACCAAATTGTGATGAATCCTGAAAAGCAAGATATCACCAAGAAACCTGCTAATATCGGAAAACATATATTTTTTTTTATAAATCACATAAGCATTGATGAGACAGAAAATTTAGAAAGCCTCAGCTTTGAAATTACTTTGATCACCACGTCAACGGCCGGCCATAACAACAACCGCCGTGAGCTGTGCCTGTGGCCACCCATGGATGGGTCAGATCTACACTGCCGCGCCATATGACTGCGGGTCATACAGCGGTGCGGGTCTTGTGTGGATTTGCACTAAGGTGTAAGGGGGTGCGGGTCATATAACGGTGCGGGCTATAGTCCGAAAAATACGGTAAGCTTATTTCCATTGTGGTCCTCAATAGACTGATTTTCTACACTAAGTTACACAGACATCATGCATAGGGGTTAAGGGGACCAGAGACAGTCATGAGTAATACCAATCAGTACATATATGACACATAAACATTATTATAGATTTGCTAATACTACTAAGATGTTCGTAACACAGGATATTGAGACCAAACTTGAGCACCATCACAATAAGGAACATTGCATTATATGACACATAAACATTATTATAGATTTGCTAATACTACAAAAATGTTCATAACACGTAAGATATTGAGACCAAAACTTCAAAATTTGAGCACCATCACAATAAGGAACATTGCATTATGCATCAGGAACAACAAAATAATGCTAAAAGGTACCAAAACAGTACGAGTGAGTACCATGTCAGTGTAGTACCATTAATGATATACAGTACTACATTATTCTACAGCTGTATCAGCATTATGCATCAGGAACAACAAAATAATGCTAAATGGTATCAAAACAGTACGAGTGAGTACCATATCAGTGTAGTACCATTAATGATATACAGTACTACATTATTCTACAGCTGTATCAGCAAGTGTAGGACAATAAAGGGGGAGTCCAACCCAGGGTAAGAGTAAATATTAAATTTTCATGAAAGCAGCAGTTGTTGATAAGACTGTTGAGTTAAACACCATATGAGGACAGAGCCTTTATTTGTATGACGTTTCGCTTGTTACAGCTTTTTCAAGTACAAGTGGAGATACACATGCTTGAGGTTAAATAAGAGGAATGGAGGGAACGGGGAAAGAAAGAAGTAGGGGGAGGGGAAGGAAGAGGAGGAGGAGAAGGGGGATTGAATACTGGGAGAGGTTTAGAAGGCTGGCCCAAACATCCGTGGGCAAATTGCTCACAAAGGGTGGTTTGAAATTGTTTTAATTTTTTAAATAGGGGCATGTTCAACATCTCGCCCCACATAATTCCTCTAATACCCATGGCCAATAAAATTTTAAACCACCCTTTGTGAGCAATTTGCCCCTGGACGTTTGGGCCAGGCTTCTCAACCTCTCCCAGTATTCAATCCCCCTTCTCCTCCTCTCCTCTTCCTATCCTCCTCCTCTTCCTCCTCTTCCTCTTCCTTTTCCTTCCCCCCCTACTTCTTTCTTTCCCCGTTCCCTCCATTCCTCTTATTTAATCTCAAGTATATGTATCTCAACTTGTACTTGAAAAAGCTGTAATAAGTAAAACGTCATACAAATAAAGGCTCCATCCTCATATGGTGTTTTAATATTAAATACCATGGGATAGAAGGTAGCAGGCCATCAACATGTTATAGTGAAAGCTATATTGCAGCTATTGATTAATTCCAAAATTCACCTGTACCTCAGGATGGAGTGGGCAATTACACATTAGTATGAGCACTAGGAAGTTGTACATTATAACCTGAAGCACCAGAAGTAGGGTACAGGGGACCAGTACTTGTATGAGCAAAACAACAAGGAGATCAAGGGAAAGGTCCAATTACCTTGTTGCCTGGTGCCCTGATTCACCAGGCTTGTATTATGATCAGATCATATCTGTTCTCAGACCATACCTGAGACATATACCATACTATGACAAGCAAAACAAAGGTGGAAACCAGTTTTGAACATCAAACATTGTTATACTAAGCTAAACCTCAAAGGGACTAAAGGGGAGGGCAGAACAGTTATGAGTGAACGCAGATTTGGATGGCATTACTCATGGAGTCTGGTACTAGTAATACATAAAATCAAGGCTGTTCTCGGTCCATAGCTGAGACATATAGTAGTTCTTTACTTTTTTCTTGAAAGTAACCTTGCTATTTGACTGCTTAATGAGGTAGTGAGTTCCATAGTGAAGAAACCTGCATGAGTTACAGTAAAAGACCCTTTATTGTTCCAGGTTTGGTTTTCAGCAGATATATGGTCTTAAAGCTACTGATGATAACATATGAAATAGGAAGACATAGAGTTATGACAGAAGTTTGTATCATAATTGCATATTACATGATGGGGCAAAGAGGACAGAGGCTTTTAAAATGGCCATTAATCAGCCCCAAGGGGAGGGACATATGTCAGGCAGGTACCATTTGATCCATTTTTTTTTTTTTTTTTTTTTTTTTTTTTTTTTTTTCTCTCTCTCTCTCTCTTCTCTCTCTCTCTCTGGCCTACCGGCTCTGGCACTTGGTCTTCAAGCCAAAAATTTCATAAATCAATCAATCATCTCTCCTCCAGATGAAGACATGGCACTGTGGACCATAGAGCATCGAGTGTTTGCCTATGACAGTTATGTGAAGAATAATGAGTCTGTTGCAGCAGTTCAGTGTGAGTTCCGGCGCCACTTCAACATTCACCAAAATGAGGCTGTTCCAACCCATAACACAATCTTATGTTGGGTGAATGCACTTCGTACACGAGGCACACTAATGGTAAGGACCCTGGAAAATGTACATGTATACACCTAGATCTTTTAATCCAACACTCACCAACTGCCACTTGTGCGTACATTTGGCCTAGGACATAAACTGACTTCAGGAATTGGCCCAGGATATAAAACATCAATTCCCAAAGTGAGTTTATGTCCTGGCCCCAAACATCCAAACAAATAGTAGTTGGTGAATATTGGATTAACCCTAGAACACGGTCGTGGGTAAAATTTACCCCAAGCCCTTTGTTTCATGGGGGCACAGCCCACGTGGGTTGAGGCAATCACGTGGGTCTTCGTGTAGCTTCATTTGGCAGTGAGCTCTCCTGGTGGAAGGTAGTGTGTCTGCACTCACACCTTTGTGGGGCCACGTGTGGGGTGCGTTGGGTAAATTTTACCCCAGTGCCGTGATAACGTACAAACTTGTGTGGGTAATATTTATCCCAGAACTATGTTACAATTTTAATATACTTGGGTAATGTTTACCCCATAACCATGATAACGTGTAAGCATACATTGCTTACATCTGCCCCACATAGTGATAAGCCATTTTTTTCTGTGCTTTTCATGTATTTTCTTCTTTACAGGCTTTGCAATGATATGGCTAGTGACAAATCTCAGAAGCTTTATACTGACGAGCAACTGGAGGATATATTGAATAGGTCTGGTTTGTCAGAAGTAAGTTCTTTGTTGCCAAGTGAAATGGAAAAGGAAACTGATTATATTGAAACCTCAAAACCGTGTAGGCCTACCATGCCTACCTGCTAGAAAACCTGCCACTAGTTCTGGCAGTGCTGTCTCCATCAAACTGATGACATTGATGACCCTGCTGTGCCTACTACTGCAAGGGGAAAACGAATGCTTGCTGCTGCTGATGATGACGATGATGTTCCAAGAAGGGTCGAATTTGGAACCAGCACTTTGACAACCTGATCCGGCTTTAGGTGGAACTGTCGTCCACAGACATCAAGAGCAGTAAGGACAGCAGCACGTAACATTGTGCCTCCCTACACCCCAGGACCTGCACTGGAGGCAAGAAGTGCAGACACACCAGAGAAACCCATGAACTTGTTGTTCGATGATGAAATTTTAAATGAAGTTATGCAGTGGACAAATTACATCATTCCAACAGAGGCAGCCAAGTCAGACTATCACAGGGCAAAGATGTCCCTGATAGAAGCAGCAGAGCTGCGAGCACTGTTGGGGGTGCTGATCTTCAGTGGTTGCCAGAGAGACAACCACCTGTCAATAAGAGAGATGTTTAGCCCTAAAACTGGTCCAGCAATCAACCGAGCAGCCATATCAGAAGATCGCTTCTCGTTCCTGGTCAGCTGTCTGCGGTTCAATGATAAAAACACAAGGGAGGAGAGGCGGCAGACTGACAAATTTGCAGCGATCCAGAAGATTTGGGATGTGTTTATTGAGAACTGTGGGAAAATGTATGTCCCACATGAGACACTTACAGTTGATGAGCAGCTGTTGGGGTTCCATAAGAACTGACCATTTCGTATGTATATTCCCAGTAAACCAGCAAAATACAGAATGAAGCTGTTCCTCATCAATGACAGCAACAGCAAGTACATGTTGAGTGCAATTCCCTACCTGGGGAAACAGGGCCAAAGACCCCAAGATGGCATAAACCTTGGCCATCATTTCACCAAAGAACTCACTAAACCTTACCATAAATCCAACAGGAATATTACTTCAGTGGCCCTATCAACAGATCTCCTGATCAACTGTGGCATGACCCACGTTGGTACTGTGCGTAGTAACAAGGAGATACCTTGGGAAATAAAGGACACAGCAAATCGGAGGCCAGGTTCAAGTGCCTTCTTATTCACCAAGGACATAACTTCAGTGTCCTACTGCAAAGAAACATGGTCATTCTTTGTTCATAGACATTGATCAGAAAATGTAAAGGATTTTTTTTTTACTTCCAATTAGTTTATTTTTTCACTAACACAATAAACCTTTTTTATGTTCTCCTGTATAGTGTGTGTTGCTACCAGGAGGCTGTGTATCCCAGACCTGAGGTTCCTGTGACCTGGGTGTGGTGGGATCATCACTCAAGACATCAGTTCTAATATTAGATTTTTTATATTTTTTTATTTCCCATGTAGTAAATTTTCATATTTCTAGTACTTCCTTGTAATTGCCCCTAAAAGATTCACTTTGCCTTAGTAATAAGTTAAATATCAAGGAAATTGAAAGTATAGACATTGTATCTTGTGGCAATTATTTAAGATGTATTAAATTTTGATTACAACTGTTTTTATTTTATTTTCCAAAATGGGGTGAAATTTACCCCACGACCCTGTTAACATAACTACTGCCCACGACTGTGTTCTAGGGTTAAGATACCTTGGTGTAATTGTGTAAACAAAAAACTTTGAGTGATTTGGTAGTACAGTACTGAAATGTTGTATGATGTCTTCACACTGAATTTCAAAGTTCCCTACACCAAAATCTCAGTATAACTTCAAAGCTCCCACATATGTAAGTAAACTAATAGTAATAGTCAAATAACACAATTACAAAAAATAGCCAAAAACATAAACTCTCAATAAGATGAGCTATGGAAAGGATTGTTTGTATTCTCTCAGAAGTCCTCATTGACATTGAATACCATTGACTACTATGAATCTATGAAGTACCCAATAGCCACATTGATGAGCCTCCCCCATTAAACAGAAACCCTAAAATACTTGGCCTTACATATGATAAGTGGGAGATAAGCCAGTTTTTGTTTGATGACGACACTGCACTTGTAGCAGGATCAGAGAAGGGATTGAGGAAGTTAGTGACAGAGTTTGGGAGGGTGTGCAAAAGAAGGAAGTTGAAGATAAATGTGGGTAAAAGGTGATGAGATGTACAAGGGGAGAAAGTGGAACTGAGTATTAAGGGAGAGAGACTGGAAGAAGTAGATAGTTCTAGATACTTGGGAGCAAATGTGGCAGGAAAGGGAGGAATGGAGGTAGAATGTAGACTGAGAGAAGCAAGTAAATGCCTTGGGGGATTGAAAAGTGTAATGAGAAATAGACATTTGGGATTGGATGCTAAGAGGAGATTACAGAAGAGTGATTTTGCCGACAACATTGTATGGGCCAGAAACATGGAACATAAGAGAGGAAAAGTTTGAATGTGTTTGAAATGAGGTGCCTGTGTTGGATGCCCATTTCAGGATGGCTAAAGTCAGAATGATGGAGCATGCCAACAGGAGACCTTTTGGTCCATATCTAGGTCGGATGCAAAAAAATCATAATAATGAAATAATAAAAAGTCATTATTATTTGACATTTTACACTCAAATAATAATAAATTGACATGTAACTAATGATAAATGAAAAACAGACATGATAACAAAACAAAAACTAATAATATAAAATATATGATAATCATTACAGCATCTTGCTTAGGTGTTTAAATGATTCTTAAAGCTTCGAACTGAACCACATTGCACTACCTGTGCAGGAAGTTTATTCCATTCCTTAACTACATGGTTGGCAAAGTTGTTTCTACCTACTTCCAAATTGAATCTATTTCCGGACAGTTTGAGACCATTGTTTCTTGTCTGATTCTCATTCAATGTGAAAATTTTGTCACTTTTGATGTCTGTAAGGGCCCATCCCCCTTCCCCCGGCCACAAATCAATTCATCGTGGCTGCACTGATGGTCGTTCTGCTCCCCACTTCGGCGAATGGGCTTGTTTGCACACCAATTCAACGAGCGAGTCTGCCTCGAGCTTCGAAGCCCTAGAAGACTGCGCCTGCGCGGAGCGGCCACGTCAGCAGTTTTTGGGGTATATATATCCCTCTTCCCCCAACGTCGATTCGCCATCCTCAGCATCCCATCTGAAGAGATAAGATAAATTCATGGAGATCATCCGCGCTCGATCGCTCATCTCCACGTTTACGCCCTGTATGCCGTTACTCACCCTAGATTCTAGCTCTGTTTGACGTGCTACGGCCACAACTAATTCGGAAACGTACTGCTACCCGAGACAATTCCCCCTTCTTTGTGGAATCTCGCTCTGGCAGGATTATGCCCAGCATAACTCTCCCTGCACGATCGGCATAGCCCTTGTGGTTCTGTCAAAAATTGCCTTTACGGCGGGAGAGGTGGGAACCCTTACGTCAAGACAAGCCCGGTCTCGCACGCTCTAGGTGCACTCGGGCCTCGTATTTTATCGACTGCTTGCGAGGTAGACAGGATACGTTAAGCGAATTAGCACCAACGCGTTAGTACACGGCCGCGCCCCCCTGCCCCTTAAATTTCCGCCTTTTCTCACGAAATACCGCTGCGTTTCAACTCGTAATTTTCTCGTTATCAGTGCCGCCATGGCGTGTCGAAAAAGCGTCGTTGCGCTCCAGGTTCGGCGGCTCCATCGGATGATGAAGCTGCTGTAGTGATGGCCCCAGCTAGTGCAAAGGGTGGCAAGCTCCCCACCTTCAAGGTCGTACCCTCGGCGGGGTACGACACCGCTTTTGAGGTGGTGAGAGCTCTCGAAAAGGGCCCTCTCCGCGGCAAGCTTCTATACCTCCGGCCCCTCGTCGATGGTAACGTGCTACTGTTACCAAGCACTTACGAACTCGTCGAGGAGCTGGACGGGATCAAGTCGTTCGGTGGTAAGCCGGTGAACTTGGAGAGTCTCAACCCGGAAGACAGGCAGCATCGACTCGTGGTACACGATTACCCGACCACCTACATGACTGAGGCCATTGAAGACCACAGTCAGGTAATCGCAGCCACGAGGATGCGACGCTGGGACAAAACGCCGACACGCCAGGTACTTATAACTATTAAAGGCGAACCCTTCAGTAAGATCGACCTGGGTTGGTATGGCAGGTATGGTGTACGAACGTACATGCCAGATCCTCTTCGTTGCTTCAGGTGTCAGCGCTATGGTCACCACCAGGCGAGGTGCACTCTAAGCAGCCCAAGTGCGGCATTTGCAGCATGCCTCATGCCAGCGAGACTTGTCTCAACAAGTTCAAGGCTGGCACTGAGACTGTTGCAAAGTGCCCCAATTGTGGAAAGAAGCACCACGCCTGGAACACCTCATGCGCAGTGCGTAAAGTTCAGGCCATTGCCTCAAAGGAGAGGACTGAGAAGCGACAGGACTTCATACCTGTCCCCCCCCCCCCCGGAACATTTGTATGGGGCAGCAGGAAGCACTCTCCCACCACAGTACCACAACCACCTACATATAGCGCTCCTGATTTGAACAACCAGTTGCAATTTCCGTCACTTAACCCAGCCTCCACACAGACACAACCAGCTCCCAAGAAAGTTAGTGCACCCAAACCCACGTCAACCTCCAAACCCGCACCCACTTCCAAACCCGCACCCACTTCCAAATCCGCACCCACTTCCAAAACCACGCCCGCCTCCAAACCTAAAGCCAAACCCACGCCCTCGGTACCAACCCCACGAGCACAGGAACGGCAGCCCCCTCCACCTCAGTATCCGTCTGATGTCATCCCCCTCAGGGAGGATGACATTGACTTGATTGTGACTGGTGTCGTCTCTGCAGTCGCTACTACCCTCGGGGAGAGCGATCCGGAGAAGATACCAGTCATGGTGGATATGGCCGTCAAGAACGTGCTCAAGCTCCTTAAAGAGAAGAGGAACCCTAGGCGAAAGGAGAGGACTCCATCCCCCTCTACCTCCTCATCCTCCGCCTCCACCCCTGACTCTTCCTCTGCCTCCTCCTCCTCCCCTTCCACTTCCCCCAAGCCCGCCACGCCCGCTTTCACAATTGGGAAAGCAACACAAACAACGACAAAGACGAGGAAAGTGCTTTCTGCCAGGCCCCAACGACAATGTGCACTTAGGCTTGAAGACTCCTCTTCTGATGAAGAGGAAAATGTCCCCACTGTAACAAAGACGCAACCCATCTTGTCTTCTGACCGGGGAGGAATAGATGAGACCGAAATGGAAACTGACAGGGAAGACTATCGCCCCGTTCAATAATCACTTAAGGTTGCTACAGTGGAACATAAACGGGTTCCGCAGCAAAAGTTCGTATCTCCTTGCGCTTGCACAAGAGCATGATTACGATATCATGCTTCTTCAGGAGACATTGGTGAGCGACGAGGTGCGATTTCCGGGATATCGCATCTTCTCCCTCGCTCACTTACTGCTAGGGGGTGCATGATCTTAGTCAAAGCATCCATCCCCTGCAGTGAGATCACGGACCCTGTATCATGTGGGGATGGTGTAGAAGTTCTCGCGGTTCGACTCCATCGAGCCCATGAAACGTACACCATCTGCAACATATACAGGGGCCAGAGAGCGGAACTGGACCTTGGAGAAGTGTGTGCTCTTGCTGTGGACAGGCTCCTCATCATAGGAGGGGACTTCAACGCCCATCATGATATTTTGATGTCGCCCCATGGGCCCAATGTCGCTGGGCGCCACTTAAATTACGTATTAGATGAATGCCCTGACATTGCGTTGTTGAATGATTGAAATCCGACGCACGTACAAGGTGGACGACTTGATCTGACCTTGGCGACGGCCACTCTCCTCCCTAGGGTAACCTGGGAGGTGCATCCTATTTTCACTAGCGATCACTTCGGTGCCTCTGTGCACATACGGGATGCACCACCTATACCAGCTGTATTACCTGTTCCCAGGTGGAAGACAGCTTTGTCAAACTGGCCAGTGTTTGAGAGGTCTGTTGAAGAATGGGCAGCGTCCTACGTTCCACCACAGGACGTGGAAACGTTAGAAGCTGACTTTTCTGCAGCCCTTCAGGTGGCTGCCAACAGAGCCATCCCAAAGACTCGCCAGTCCCCAAGAGAACATAAGAACAGCTGGTATTATACCCCCGAGGTGAGAGAGGCCAACTATCGAGTGAACATGCTCCGGCGTGTCTTCCGACGGCGCCGAACTCAGACCAATTTGGCCAACTTGCGCGCTGCAGTTCATGACGCTCACGTCATAGCTGCAAATGCCAGAAGAGCTAAATTTCTTGAATGGTGTTAGGGCTTTAACGCTCACACCTCCCTAGCAGAGCTATGGTCTAAGCTCCGTAAAGCTACTGGCAGGACTCAACCACGACGCACTCATCATGCCCCTGATGCTGAGGCGCAGCGGCTGGTGCAGGAGTTTGTCTCTCGCTCCAGCAGCACCTCACTCCCGCAGTGTGTTCAAGATACACTGCAGGACCTCCAAGGAGTGAGGCGTCATAGTGTTGAGGACATGATGAGTCGATCGGATGATACTGACGCTAGCTTTACGCTTCAGGAGCTACGGGTCACGCACAAGACCAGCTCAGACACGGCACCTGGAGAGAACCTCATCACCTATTCCATGCTGACCCACCTTGGGCCAGCGGGTGACGAGGCACTTCTAAGGGTGATAAACGCGTCTTGGAGGACTGGCAAGCTACCAACAGCCAATATTAGAAGATCTCTTAGTCACTGTAATAATTGGGAAACAGTACATAACGAGTTAGAAAGAGCTTCTCAGACCTTTATAAATAATGGATTTGCCAATAAGGATATAGAGCGAATCACAAAAAGAACTTTAGACAAATGGTACTTGGACAAAAACCACCAGGACAAAAGCCACTCAGACAAAATCCCACAGGACATTAACGCCAAAAACCTGATTAAAATATACTATAAGTCCTCCTTCTCCATAGCCTACAAAGAAGATGAAAGGATTATGCAACAAATTATTAAAAGAAATATTAAACCTAAAGAAGAAAACTCTAAAGTACAACTGATTATATATTATCAAAATAAAAAGACATCGCAACTGCTACTAAAGAATAATATAAGACAAAGTAAAAGTGACCTTCAGAGAACTCACGTCATATATAGGTACACCTTTAAACTTGGGAACTGTGCATCCCAACCTTCAAACTATTTTGGCATGACAACAATGAAGCTCTCACGCCGGTTATCATACCACCTCTCTTCAGGAGCTCCCAAAAACCACCATCATTCTGCTCACAAAAGAAGAAGAAGAAGAAGAAAAAGTAACTCTAGTAGAAAACACAGAAGTGCTGGCAACGAATCAAGACCATGGAAGACTACCTATCCTCGAGGCTCTCCTTATTAAAGAAACATCTCCCAATCTTAATATACAAACTATGGATTTAGAGGCCCTCCCTAGCGTAAGGAGATCTAAGCTCCCTGAAAGAAGGTACGATACTGATGACGTCACACAACAGCCGACCAATGAGGAAGTAGAATAGTTCGGGAGTCCCAGTCCAGCCCACTAGCCAATCAGAAGCCTCAAAATGAAATTTCAGACCATCATTAATAGTATATAAACACAAAAATTCAATCAGATATTCACACTCTAGCCACTGATGAAGCACTAAGTAGTGTGAAAACGCGTTCTGGCCAGTTATTCACTTTGGTAAAGCCATGCCCAAAGTAACATACAAAACAATGTCATATGGTGACATTTGAAGACAACTTCCCGTGGAAGGGAAAAAGGTTCTCAGAGAAAGAGAAAAGGCAGATTAAAAAAAAAACTCTGCAATAATAACCTTGCCATTAAATTGAACCAAACATGCTTGAGAGAAAATCTCCTACCCATATATACAAAGAATATATATATACATATATATATATATATATATATATATATATATATATATATATATACTGTATATATATATATATATATTGTGCCGTTACGAGAGGTAACGGGGCTTTTTTATACGTCCGTGTATCCCCATGTTTACATATTTTTTGTCGTAAGGCTCGTTTCCCCTCGGAAGAGGTTTTCAATTTTGTTTTTTGTAATGCTTTAATTTTAAGTATATTTCGAGCAGAGGCCTTTTCTGCTCGAAAATCCTACCTTGTAAGTTGTCTGCAAGCTGTGCTGCAAGATAACATCTCATTATTTGTACAATGTTCACTTTAAGAATTAGATTTAAAAAGGTGTGTGAGACCGGTTGCTGTTGTGATGTCACGTCACACTTTAAGCGCCAGTCTGGTTCTAAAACTCGCAAGTTGTGCACACACCTCTGCATAATCAACTCAGTAAGTAGTAAACCCTTTTATATTAGGTTAGAGTGTACTAGTGGATCCTTGGAAATACTTTTATTTCATGTGTAGCCTTTAGCCTTTAGTAACTACAGTCCCATTTCCAGTTTTCACCATTCCACCGTAACTATCGAAATCCCCTTGGTTCCATCCTGCACGATGGACCAGATCTGCATTAAATTCGCATCAAATATCCCCGTGATTCTATAACCTTCAGTCCCAAGTCTGTCTACGTCACGGACGCTATGATGCTGAATGTCCATTTGATCTGCGGAGTCCCCAGTTGGCTCCGCCAAATATATATTATTTCTTTGTCGCGGCTCGTGCCGCTTAAATTCTTCTTATCGGCTTAAGAAACCTGCACAGCGAAGCTATAGCGATAATCCTATACCACACTCCTGGTCATATGGCCAATTCCCGAAGGTTGAGTGTGGTTGAATTTTCCGCCAAAATCATCGGAAATTTAAAATTCCCGGCTCTGTGCAGGCATGCGCATTGTCGACCCCACCTCCCTCTCCCTACCCCTCCCTTCTTACCCGGCTGCCCGGCTTGCGGAGCTCACTTCAATGAGAAATGAAGGCTTCGCCTGTGGGAGGAGGGAGGGACCCTAAATCTGTGCAGGTTTCTTAAGCCGATAAGAAGAATTTAAGCGGCACGAGCCGCGACAAAGAAATATTATCGGCTGAAAGAAACCTGCACAGCGAAGCTATGCATGAGACGAGGACAGGTGGGAGGAGAGGTGAAGCCTGATTCAAACCGTTATTACGTGTGTCTTTCCTATGGGAGACTTGTTCATTTTATCACTCAGTAGAGGGGAGAAAGAAACGTCAAGTACCCACGCCGAAGAATGTGACATGCACAACATTGCACTGTTCACACGATGCGTAAATTATACGAAATTCGTATCCTGTTCAGCGGTTTCTGGCCCCTCCCCACTCCTCGATCGCCCTTTGCCCCCTCCACCCCCTTTTTTTTTTATGAGATTATAGGGGTGGAGCCGTTTCCATGGCGACACATGGGCCAGGGGTGACCGAGTGGTAGAGACACCGTGTCCCCAAGGGAGTCGTCGATGTTCAGCCCCTAGGTCCCGCACCCGCTCCACCGAGTGGGTGCGGAGAAACGCCAGCGATGCCACAAAGTCCCTGATGCTGTGGGCGTGCGGGGCATGGCCCGGGTCGGCTCTCTCCCACAGAGCGGAAAGGCAGGTGTGCCCGGGACCTCGGGGTTAGGGGAATCCTAAATTTCGAGTTATAGAAGAGATGATCCTCAAAAATCTCTTCCGTGTGGTCCACGTAGTCTTCGAACGCACGGACCGGGCGCAGTGGATGTGGGCGTCCTCCCTTCCGGAAGGATTGTATTCTGAGAGGGCCAATCATGTCGTCCGCTCGGCCGTTCCTGGCCAGGAATGTTGGTGATGGAGAGAGGGTTAGGGCCGAGCTGTCATCTTCCAGTTTGGAGACGGACGGGTGGCGGTTGATTGCCACCCGCTGTGAAGCCCTGTAGTCCGTAGTCAAGGCGAGCAGAAAGACGACACGTTGAGGGAAGTGATCTTCCTCCATAATGGCCCTTTCGAACGCCAGGTACTGCAGAACACGATGCAAGGACCAGGCCAGGACCGGATGATGTCTCGGCTCTCTCGAGGCGCTGATCCCCTTCATTAGGAGGGTTCGCGCCCTCTGTGGCACTCGGATGTTCATGCCCAAGCGTAGCGGATCAGTGAGGGCTGTATAGTGAGGCAAGATAGTTGCCGGTGCCCTGTTGGTGGAGGTAGCCAGCCAAGTCAGGAAGTCCGGAACCATGCTGGCGGAGATGGTCACCATCGCGCGTCTCCGAAGGCAGTTCCGGAATCTCCGTCAGCAGGACCCACACCGTCGCACTGAGGACGGAAGGTGAGCTCTGAGCATCTTGTCTGCTGCCTCTGTAGAGAAGAGTTGGCTGAGAGCTCCCCGTAGAAACTCCAAGTATCAAATTGGAGTGACGCTTGAAGAGGCGTGGTAAGGCTGTTGGCTAGGCAGGCTGACCCCAGTAGAAGGGGAGAAGAGCCCCATCTCATTAGCTCCCCGAACCACGGCTGGGTTGGCCAGTAGGGAGCTATCAGGAGGACCTGACCACTGAAGGACCTGCGGGTCTGCATCACCTTCAGGAGGACTAGTGTCGCTGGAGGAGGAAAAAGAATACTTACTTCCAGCTGTTCCAGTCCTCCGTGAAGGCGTCTGGGCCTCCTGTGCGTGTCCTTTGGATGCAGGTGAGGTAAAGGGGGAGCTGGGTCGTGTTTGGGGAGGCAAACAGGTCCACCTCTGGGGTGGCGTAGTGGAGGGAGAGCGACTCGAACACTTGTGGGCGTAGTTGCTACACTACGAAGGTCTCTTGAAACCTGGATAGAGCGACCGGCGTAGGGGCCCCGACCGAAGCCCGGGACGCAACAAGCTGTGGAGTGCTAAGGGTATCGGCCCGGGCAGCACTCACGTCAAACATGAGGCAAACCCGTGTGCGTTTCTCGCTGTGTACGTGTTACTGCCAGTCAACAGTTGCCAAATGTCGCTAGTCATTTATAGAATCGTCCTGTTTTCAAAAAAGGATGTGTTTGTTGGATAATCATTTCACTTTGTGTTAAATTAATAATTAACAATTAGACTCTATAGGTAACGTTTATTCTAGTTCTAGTTATGTATATAATTTCAAATATGATAATGATGCCATAAGATAGCGCTGTGCAAGATTTTGCAAATAGAAGTACGTGTATCTGCAAACATCTGGGAGGTTGGTACGATGCATTGCATGTAGCTAGATAATGTAGGCCCTTGTGGACACTTAGTTGTAAGCCGAGGTATTTAATATATACTATAATAAGGAGCAATGTGCCTCTGTGTATACTCCTTTCTGCGTGTGGTTGTGTACGTAATGTCTGACAAATAAGATACGCCGGAAAAACGATCTAGAAAAAGTGATGAAAATAGTGTGATTCAAAACTTAAACATTAAAAAAAACTAGGTAATAAAATCCTTATATGTCATTTGACAGTGACTAGGATGCGCTTTTGGTTTAAAATATAACAATTGAAAATGTTATATCAAAAGTAATCGCCTAAGCAACGAAATAATAAATTTATTTCGAAAAAATGTGCATTTTGATTTATTAATAAATAGTTAAAGGAGATCGAAATCGAATAACACACAAATGAAATTACTGTAATAGCAAGCTATAAATGATGGAATTATTTGGAAGTTAAGAGAAATCAGAATCCCGTGATTTTCAGGGGCGTTCACTAGTATTTCATAATCTTCCTAAATAATAAATAAAAATGTAACTGTATTCTAAAATAAAGGCAATTACCTAGAGAACATTTATTTGAATGCCCCATGCTAAATTGTTTTCATTAATTATTAGTTAGTATTTATTTGTGATTGATTTGAAATAAGTTAGGTATAGGAAATGAAACAGTAATATGGAAACATCAATGTATTTTAGCATTTGGTACATTTTTAATATGTTTAAGGCTAAATTCCTTTTCCTTTTTGTTATCTTGCCTTTCAGTAAGGCAGCTTTGCCTCTTGGTTGGCCAAACTGACGCCTAGCAATGGTCGTTGGCTGACGAGGAATTTTTCTCTTTGCCGCCTCCGATGCCTTAAAAATAGTGCAATCTGCAGTCAAAAGGAAAGTAGTAACCTGCGCAGGATTTCTGCAGGCTTTCAGCCTCTGTTCAAATACCGCAAAGGAGCTGAGCATGCAGGTGCTTTTAGTTCTCTTTAATTCTCTATTGATCATGCTTGTGAACTCATCAATGCTGGTGTCAATTGATTGATTTTCATTTGTTGTCTCTGCGGAGGTCTCGATAACGAGAGCTACATCTCCTTGCTCATCGTCACATGCAGCAGGTTCTTTATTACCATGAGATACTGCATTAACAGGTGTATCAGCAAATAAGCCATCTAAAAAATTCGATGTCGGCATCGGTTTGTCGCCGTATATCACCTTATACAAGACTTCTTTTTCAGCAACAGTGCAGGCGTATAGTTGTGGAAGGCGAACTGCGCTGTACTGCGACGCTGCTAATTGATGTTTGCAAACGCTTCCTGTGTTTCCACAGAGGCAGCTGCACATGCCGATTGAGAGGTCCACATTGTAACAAATGCCCTCTTGTGAAGCTGACTTAACCGTATAAACTGTTCCTCCAGCATGAGTGACAGCGCACATTGGAATGGTGCTGGTGGAAGGTTCGCAAGAACTGTCCTTTTTGAGGAGGACATCTGACAACCGTAGACGAAGGTAATTGTTGTAAACGTCAGCCATTACCAACAGCAGCTGTGCACCGTTGTGTGCCTTGTTCCTGTACACAATTAGGAAATAATCATTACAATTATGAATTTGTTAATTACAAGAATTCCTATTATTAAAAATTTACATTAAAATTACGCTCAAATATAAGGCTAAAGTAAGTGGGTTGCATACATCAAACATCTAAAATCAAGTATTTAACCCCTACCATACGGTGCCGCACACGTAGGCGTCATGAGGAGCAAGTGGATTCGCGACGCTACCATATCGGAGTCTTGATTATATTTATTATAGTCGCCCCTGTGTTTTTCTTTCTCCCTAATCTACTCTTAATCACATTCTCTGTGGTTTTCAAAATTCACGGGTGAAAGAGAGAACGATAGATATAAGCGGTGACTATATTTTATGATGCGAGTATTATTACGACACGTCGTACGGCTGGCAGCTAATGCTGCCCACGAGATTTAAGTCCCGTAGTGAAGTGGAGTTGCTGCAAATGACATATAAGGATTTTATTACCTAGTCTTTTTTAATGTTTAAGTTTTGAATCACACTGTTTTCATCTTCACTTTTTCTAGAAGATCGTTTTTCCGGCGTATCTTATTTGTCAGACATTACGTACACAACCACACACAGAAAGAAGTATACACAGAGGCACATTGCTCCTTATTATAGTATATATTAAATACCTCGGCTTACAACTAAGTGTCCACAAGGGCCTACATTATCTAGCTACATGCAATGCATCGTACCAACCTCCCAGCACGTGACTATATGTTTGCAGATACACGTACTTCTATTTGCAAAATCCTGCACAGCGCTATCTTATGGCATCATTATCATATTTGAAATTATATACCTAACTAGAACTAGAATAAACGTTACCTATAGAGTCTAATTGTTAATTATTAATTTAACACAAAGTGAAATGATTATCCAACAAACACATCCTTTTTTGAAAACAGGACGATTCTATAAATGACTAGCGACATTTGGTATCTGTTGACTGGCAGTAACACGTACACAGCGAGAAACGCACACGGGTTTGCCTCATGTTTGACGTGAGTGCCTCCCAGGCGGAAATTCGTCTGCTAAACGGATGAATCTGTGGCGGGAAATCGTGACGTCACAAATCGGAAATATTTCCGTATCCCTCTATCTTTGACATTATTGTTAAAGTGCCTGCGTTTCCCAAATAAATGACTAGCAAAATATATTGTTTATCATTTCTCCTTTCATAATAAGTAACATACAAGGAAAGAAATGTCGATGAAACAGCATAAATAACGCTGACGTGTACATCTCTGACCAGCTACCGAGTGGTAAATGTTTCCGTCTGGCCTTGAATTCTCACAGTACGTCTTAAGGCATCAGCTGGCAAACATCCCTGTCCTTCCTGACTTTGGTAAGTCAATATCAACCTTATGATTCTGCATGGGAGGTATATATAAATGTAACTTTTGACATCATACCTGATTGTGTGTTCTTGTCAAAGTTATGGCTTAAACGTAGCCAGGTTATTTCCAAAGAAAACGTAATGTGTTTGACAGTTACAGGGGACTCAAAAGTAGATCAGTGCTGACATATATATACTAATAATTTAAGCAATGTTTATACTTTCGGCATCCTATAGCCTATGCTTAATTTAATGGAAAAATGTTTTCGTAGATCATGCCTCCTCGACCAAACTTTCAAGACAAGTGGCTGGCCGATGACCAGTTTAAGGAGTGGTTGAGAAGAGTGGCTGGTTGTTCTGCCAAGGCATACTGTCATGTATGCCACAAGCAGCTCAGTGCTGAAATCACGTCTCTCAAACGCCACCGGCTGTCGAAACAGCATGTCTCCCTCATGACCAGGCGCCTACCTGAGGGACACAGCTGATGAGTACGCCAGCAATAGAAAAAGAGAAATTATTAGCTGGAAAACTTGTTGATGAAGGTGATGTTATATGACAATTAAGTAAGTCCGTTTTATAGTAATAATTTACACATTAATTTTTATCTCATTTGTTTTTTCATGTATCTTGCTGAAACTTTCTACACACGTGAGTAGGTACTAAACCTTCATCTCATAAAATTTTCTTAACAATCTGACCATTATTTAAATTTCCACCCAAATTTGGGCCTACAGTCCCTTAAAAATATTCAAAAAGTTTTAGGGTATGCTCCCTTATAAAGCGACCAGACGGTCCCTTAAGTTGTTCCTAAGACTCTATCTTTCATTTCCTACATAGTAGGCTGATTACCTATGCCTATGGATACTTCAATGATCACAGATACCATCATAAAAAAATTAACTACATGTAATATACATGTTACTTAAACAATTTAGTATGCAATAATACTCTTTCCAATAAAGTAAGTATACATAAGTTCACCAGAGAAATTGAACAACTTTTATGACACATTCACCTATAAGCACTTCCCTCGGTCCTTTAAGGTTAGGTAATTTTTGATTGTGAATATAAAAAAAAAAGTTTCAGAGAGGAAATCATTCTTTAACATTGTCTCCAAAATGATAATTCACTGCTTGACATGTGATCCTATTGCACAGGTGTAAACAGAGAACAGTGGCTACTGTTATCTGCATATTACACGAAATACTAAAGTAATCAATCAGATAATCACTTGACACCTGACTCATCACTGTGTCACTACTAAAATATATCTTACATTTATTTGGCTACATCTGTACCTGTCAACAGTTAACTATATGATCAAGCAAAACTAAAGATTAAATATTTTTTTTTAACTTTCGGCTTGATCAAGCCGAAAGTGATTAATGTGATTAATACTTATATTCATATCTCTTACAGGTACTACAGTTCGTGATGAGAGCTGCAATGTTTTGGGTGACCACACATATGGAGTTTCTACCCAAAGTGAAACTGTTGCAGAATCAGTAGATGTAGAGGTGCAGACTGATCAATGTAGAACACTTGAAAGAGCTTCACAAACTCATGAACAAGTACATGAGGTGAGTAAAGTATACCTAAGCTACATGTTCTTTTTTCTGTTGTAAAGAGTGCCAATAGTCCTTTCACTGTTGCAGAAAATAAATTACATTGATGTTTTTTGGGGGCTGCAATTTCTTGTCCTCAAGTCTAGAAACTAACAATATTACCATGACTTGAAATTCAGGTGTAATGCAGTGAGATGGGAGATAAAGCATTAACAATAATGTAGCCTAGAAAAACGAGGATGGAATGTAGATTGAAAGGAACAGTGACAATGTACTTCCAAGTACATGTTTGCTTAGTTTTCCAGCCCCCTATAGAAAATTGATTTAAGTACCTACTACAGATATGTGAAGGAGGATAGGGAAGGAAAGATAGCTGCAGTGGGAAATGCGAAGAAAATGAGAGTGATGAATGAGGAGAATGGAGGAGAAATAAGGAAGGATGAGGTGAAGGCAGTTGTAAAGATGATGAAAGCAGGTAAGGCACCTGGTCTGGATGGATGTCGTGCAGAATGTCTGAAAAAGGGAGGTTCAGTGATGGTGGACTGGTTGGTGAGGTTATTTAATGTTTGCTGGAGAGAGGGTAGAGTACCGGAGGACTGGAGTAGTGCCTGTATAGTTCCTCTTTACAAGGGAAAAGGGGACAAGTGTGAATGTAGTAATTTCAGAGGGATTAGCCTGTTGAGTGTAGTAGGGAAGGCTTATGGGAGGATCTTAATTGAGAGGATTAGGAGAGGAACAGAAGGAGTAATTGGTGAGGAACAGTGTGGATTTAGGACGGGTAGAGGTTGTGTAGATCAGATCTTTGTGGTAAGACAGATGTGAGAAAGCTATAGGAAAGGGGAAGGATGTTTTTTGGGCTTTTATGGATCTGGAAAAGGCTTATGATAGGGTAGACAGAAAGGCACTGTGGGAGGTTATGCAGATTTATGGGATAGGAGGAAAGCTTTTGGGAGCTGTCAAGAGTTTTTATGAGAGTAGTAGAGCATGTGTTAGGATTAGAAATGGAGAGAGTGAGTGGTTTGAAGTAAAGGTGGGACTTCGTCAAGGATGCGTTATGTCGCCCTGGCTGTTCAACTTATACATGGATGGGGTGGTGCGAGAGGTGAATGCTAGGGTAGTGAGTCAGGGATTGGAGATGGTTAAAGAAAATGGAGAAAAGTGGGAGGTGAGCCAGCTGTTGTTTGCGGACGACACTGCGCTTGTGGCAGGGTCAGAGGAGGGATTGAGGAAGCTGGTGGCAGAGTTTGGGAGAGTATGTGATAGAAGAAAGCTAAAGATAAATGTGGGTAAAAGTAAGGTGATGGGATGTACAAGGGGTGAAAGTGGCAGTAGACTGGAAGTGAACATTAAGGGAGAGCGACTGGAGGAAGTGGATAGTTTTAGATACTTGGGTGCAAGTGTAGCAGGAAAAGGTGGAGTGAAGGTGGAGGTAGAATGTAGATTGAGAGAAGCGAGTAAATGCCTTGGTGGTTTAAAGAGTGTAATGAGGAATAGACATTTGGGAATGGATGCGAAGAGGAGACTGTATGAAGGAGTGATTGTGCCAACAGCACTGTATGGGGCAGAAATGTGGAACATAAGAGAAGGAGTTTGAATGTGTTTGAGATGAGGTGTCTGAGAAGTATGGTGGGGGTTACTAGGCTGGATAGAGTGAGAAATGAGGAGGTGAGGAGGAGAACAGGGGTGAAAAAGGATTTGGGAAATAGGGTTGATGAAAGAGTATTAGGATGGTTTGGACACATGGAAAGAATGAGTGAAGAAAGACTAGTAAAAGAGGTATGGAAGGCAGATGTGAAGGGAGTGAACATGAGGGGACGTCCTAGGATGAGGTGGATGGATGGGGTGAAGGGGGCTTTGGGGAAGAGGGGAATGTCTGTTGAGGAAGGAAGGGAGAGGACGGAAGACAGAGGTGAGTGGAGAATTGTTGTATATGGATGATGTTGTGACTGCATGAGGAGGAATGGGCGTGGGGGGGTGGGGTAGTATGTGTGAGTAAATTTGACGCAGCCCGAAGGGATTTCTCCCCGTCCTCGCCTTATATGCAAAGGGGGACGGAGAGGGGGGGTCGCCGATTAAATGAAGCGGCCTTGCTGTGGATGTACTGTGTCTTGCGACACTGCTTCTGACCCTTGGCGGTGGGCGGGGTGCAGGGATGACCCGTCATCCAGGAGGTGCTCAGATAAGAGGAAGGGTGGGAGGGGTGTGGAGTGTATTTAGGGATGAAATGGGTGGGAGTGTTTTTATGCCTTTACCTTTTTGGCTACCTCCCATGGAAGGGGGGAAAAAGCCTTGGTATATGTATGTACTACAGATATGGCAGGAACTATATTTTCAATTTACATGCAATAATATGTCCTCCACACTATCTTTCTTCTTTCTTATTTCTGTGGCAATGTAACAATGTTGTAGAAGATGGAGCATTACACAACACCTATATTCAGAAAATTCTAAGGAATACTGAGAGTATTAAAAGATATATAGGCATGGAACAAAAGGATTTTTATGATTTGTTTGATTTGATAAAAGAAAATGTGACTCGCATACATTATTGGAGAGGGACATTTAGTGTCAAGAATGAGAATACACTGCCAGGCATTATCAAAGCACATACAAATAGGAAGTTATCACACTTGGATGAATATTTAATGACCCTAGCGCTTATAAGAAGAGGATATGATTTAGGAACTTTAGGAGATCTTTTTGAAGTAGCACGAAGTGTTGCAAGTAGTATCATCATAACTTGGATTAATGTACCGTATTTAGTACTTATGGACTGGCTTATATGGCCGACTGCAGCACAGGTGCTTGCAAGTTTGCCAACGATTTCCCTGAAGAGTATTCTGACACGCAAACAATCCTAGACTGCACAGAGATGTTCACAGTCAAACCATCAAATCCTTCAGCTCAGGCTGCCACATATTCTCAGTATAAACACCACAACACACTAAAAGTGTGTATGGAGGTAACACGTCAGACCACTATACTGCAGAAGCTGAGCTCATTCATAAAGTTGACCCAGGTGATGCCATAATGGTGGATAGGGGCTTCAACATTGGTGATCTAATACTCCAGCATGGTGCAAAACTACACATCCCACCAATTACAAGGAAAGCCAGTAAAGGCAGGATGCTCACACAAAGTGAAATTGCTAACGATGTGGCCCCTCATGGTAATAGTTGCAGTATTATGCAATATGATGCCTCCACCTGTGTAGATTTGACTGAGTACACAACCTAAGCATTTTAATTTGCAACTGAATCAGTTCTTTCATCTTATTCAGAAACAAGCGAGGGTTTATAGAGTGGCAGCTATAAAAAGCTCATTATGACCCCATAAAGCTTATCTTTATCGTTATGTAAATAAAACTTGGGTGTTAGGGACCCATGTGTGAACATCTGTCTACCCCCACACTCTCTACCATGTAACTATTATCACCTATGTCATTTTAATGGATATGTAAAGATATTAATTTCTGTATAACTATTTATTAATAGAAATGTATGAATCATTGTGGTATGGTAAATCATTATTGAAAATGAAGAACACAGACTTTATTGTTGAAAGGAAATTTACAATGTATATTTAACTAATAGGATGAGGATAGACAACACAAATTTACTGAACAAAAGGGCCAGAACACAAGAAAAGCTGTTGCAGGACAATTACCCAATACAAGTCTTGCTAATGCTTGCACTAACTACAAGAGAAGGATGAGGATAGACAACACAAATTTACTGAACAAAAGGGATTGGAGATGGTTAAAGCAAATGGAGAAAAGTGGGAAGTGAGCCAGCTGTTGTTTGCGGATGACACTGCGCTTGTGGCAGGATCGGAGGAGGGATTGAGGAAGTTGGTGACAGAGTTTGGGAGAGTATGTGATAGAAGAAAGCTAAAGATAAATGTGGGTAAAAGTAAGGTGATGAGATGTACAAGGGGTGAAAGTGGCAGTAGACTGAAAGTGAGCATTAACCTCTTCAGTACGGGCCTTAAATCTCGCGGGCAGCAGCCAATGCCAGCCGTACGACGTGTCGTAATAATACTCGCATCATAAAATATAGTCACCGCTTATATCAATCGTTCTCTCTTTCACCCGTGAATTTTGAAAACCATAGAGAATGTGATTAAGGTCAGATTAAGGAGAATGTCAAAACCCAAGGGCGACTACAATGAATATAATCAAGACGCCGATATGGCAGCGTCACATATCTACTTGCTCCTCGTGCTGCCTACGTATGCGGCACCGTATGGAAGGGGTTAAGGGAGAGCGACTAGAGGAAGTGGATAGTTTTAGATACTTGGGTGCAAATGAGGTAGGAAAAGGTGGAGTGAGGGTGGAGGTAGAATGTAGATTGAGAGAAGCGAGTAAATGCCTGGGTGGATTGAAGAGTGTAATGAGAAATAGACATCTGGGAATGTATGGTAAGAGGAGACTGTATGAAGGAGTGATTGTGCCAACAGCACTGTTTGGGGGCAGAAACATGGAACATAAGAGAGGAAGAGAGAAGGAGTTTGAATATGTTTGAGATGAGGTGTCTGAGAAGTATGATGGGGGTTACTAGGCTAGATAGAGTGAGAAATGAGGAGGTGAGGAGAACGGGGGTGGAAAGGGAGTTGTTGTTGTTGTTCCCTAGACTGTCTGTCCGAGCAGTCCCGTCTCCCCAAGGAATGCCACAGCCGAAACTGGGTTTTCCCACAAATCCTTTATTGAGTGTATGTTGTGTTGTTTGCATGCATGATTGTGTATAATGCAGTCTTCCATTATGTGTTGTATGGTATGGGGTGAAGTGGTACATCCTGCAGGGTTCCCACGGTCCTTGAAAATTCTGGAAAGTCCTGGAAAAAAAAGTGATCCTGGAAAGTCATGGAAAAGTCCTGAAATTCTGCCAAAAATCAAGTGGTCCTGGAATTAGGACTACCAGCTAAAAAAGTCATTGAAAGTCCTTGAATTCAGTGTTGCATGGATGTTGGTTGTGCTCAATATTCTACAGTGTGCAGTGTCTGCACCTATCACATGGCTATGGCATCCTTCCAGTTTCTAGTCTTTGTACTGTCTGTGGTGGTTGTACAAATACATCAGGCGAGACATCATTGATTTCTAGCTTGCCTGAACTTTTCAGGCTTTTTCTGAGGTGAGCGATTTAAATAAAAAAGGAAAGAAGCAAAAGGGACATGATTGGCAACTGAAATTGCAATAAGCTTTTTTATGGGAATTAGAAATTATTTGTAGTTATGTATACATAGGAGGCAGATATAGTAATGAAGTTGACATGCAATTATGTCTCGCCTTTTATAGCATTTTAACATTAATTTTTCTTTTTGCAGTAGTATGGCATCCAAGAAATGTCACTTCAATCCACTCTGGGTGGAGGATCCACTGTTTTCAGCATAGGTCAAGGAAGACCCCAAGGATGACACCAAAGCATACTGCAAACTTTGCAAGAAGCGTTTTTACATAGCAAACATGGGAGTTTCCGCTCTAAGAAGTCACATGAAAAGCAACTTGCATAATAGGATCAGCCAGTCAAGGCAAAACCCATCAGCAATCCGCAACTTCTTTGGAAAGAAGCAAGACGAAAAGGCAGATGATGCTGCAGCCAATGTCACCTCCAGTGCACCAGTTGCTAGTACAAGTACAGCTCCACAAAGATCAGAGGTTGCAGCTGTTGTGTCAGATGCTGCCCTCCACGCAGAGGTTCTCTGGGCTCTGAAGCTTGTTATGAGCAACTACTCATTCAATTCATCATCTGATGTGGGCATGTTGTTCCCAAGAATGTTTCCGGACAGCCAAATTGCTAAAACTTTCTCATGTGGTGCTACAAAGTGTGCTTATCTAGTTTGTTTTGGCCTGTCTCCATATTTCCATGATCTGCTAGTGGAGAAAGTCAGTGTGGAGTGCTATACCATATCCTTTGATGAGTGCATGAACCCTGTTTCACAGAATGAACAAATGGACTTCATAGTCCGTTACTGGGACAATGATTCTGGTCAGGTCAGTGTAAGGTACTTTGGGTCACAGTTCTTGGGGCATGCTCGAGCAAGCGACCTACTCAACAACTTCAAGGAAGGGACACAACAACTAGATCCCAAGCGTCTGCTTCAGGTGTCAATGGATGGACCTAACATCAAATGGAAATTTTTCAATGACCTGCAACAGGAGCGCAAAACACAGGATCTCCCAGAACTTCTGAACATCGGAAGCTGTGGACTCCACACTGTCCACAGAAGCTTGCAGAAAGGGGCCAACAAGACTGGATGGAAGATTGGAAACCTGCTAAGGTCTCTGTGGCAGCTCTTCCATGATACCCCCGCAAGAAGAGAGGATTTCTCCACTATCACAGGGAGCAAGCTGTACCCATTGCAATTTTGCCAGCACAGATGGGTTGAGGATGCAAAGGTTGCAGAGCGTGCGTTGCAGATGTGGCCCAACGTGGAGAAATTTGTGGCATCCTTCAAAGACCCCAAGAAGGCCCCTAGCACTGCCTCATTTGCATCAGTGAAAGCTGCCTGTGAGGACCCACTCTCCGTTGCAAAGCTACAATTCTTCATCTCTGTAACTAAACAACTCCAGCCATTCCTTCAGAGGTTTCAAACAGATGCACCCATGGCACCGTTCTTGGGACAGAAGCTAAAGGAAGTGGTTGTTGCGCTCATGGGACGTTTCATCAAAAAAGAAGTTCTGGACAAAGCAGACACCATGCAGAAACTGGCCAACCTGGACCCCAAGGACCAGAAGAACCAGATGCTGCCAAAACTTGTAGATCTGGGATTTGCTGCTCGAGAGTCTGTGAAGAAAGCTGCTGAGATGAAAATGGTCAGTGATTTGAAGGTCCTGGCATTCAAGAATGAGTGTGTGACACTGCTATCAGAGCTCACATCCAAGATGTTGGACAAGAGTCCCTTGAAACTGTCCCTGGTTCGATATCTCTCTGCACTGGCTCCAGATAAACTAGTTGCTCCTTCTACAGATGTGGCGACGAAGTTCCAGAAAATCCTCCAGATGCTTCTGAATGCCAACAGGCTGTCCGGGGAAGAGTGCGATGAGCTCCTTGCTCAGTACAAGGCGTTTGGCAGTGAGATGAGGCAGGAACATGCAGTAGATTTCAAGAACTTCACCCCAGAAAAGTGAGAGGCTGGACATATTTCTGGGCCAGTACTTTAAAGACCACAAGTACAGCAAGCTCTGGTCTGTTTTCATGATGCTTCTCACAGTCTCCCATGGTCAGGCATCAGTAGAAAGGGGTTATTCTGTGAACAAGGACTTCCTGGTTCAGAACATGCAGGAGAAGACTATTGTAACTCTTCGTACAGTCTATGACAGTATCCAAGCCACGGGCCAGCACTCCACTGAGTTACCCTTCACTCCCAGACTGAAAAGGCATGTCAGGGCATCGAGGATGAGATACCAACAGTACCTCGCGGATCAGAAGAAGTCACAGACAGATAATGAGAAATCCTCAAAGAGAAAGGCACTACAAGAGGATATCCAGTCAGCAGAGAAAAAGAGGAAACTCTTGAAAGATAGTATGAATCAATGACCAAGGAAGCAGACCAGTTGGCAAAGAAGGCAGAAACAGAGCATGACTTCACTTTGCTGGCTAAGTCCAATGCTTTCAGACTGAAAGTTTCTGAGAAGGCAGATGAAAATCTCAAACTGGAAAAGAAACTACAAGACCTCAAGCAGAAACTGAAATCAATGGAGTGACTATTTTCAAGAAAGAGCAAAGAATGAATTATACCTGATACTCTGATATATATATATATATATATATATATATATATATATATATATATATATATAATACTGATGACCCACTTTCGGAGAAGAATAAGCGAAGATATAGAGATCTGTATATTTCGATCACTTACTGTGATCCTCTTCGGCAGATATGAGTTACAAAGTACAGAACAATGTGTATTTATAGTAAAGCAGTGAGGTAGCATGAGGGGACGAGGCTCAGGTCAACACACCCGGCACGCATGCTCGCATCTTGGTGGAGCATGCGTGCCGGGCGTGTTGACCTGAGCCTCGTCCCCTCATGCTACCTCACTGCTTTACTATAAATACACATTGTTCTGTACTTTGTAACTCATATCTGCCGAAGAGGATGACAGTAAGTGATCGAAATATACAGATCTCTATATCTTCGCTTATTCTTCTCCGAAAGTGGGTCATCAGTATTATTTTACATATGTGCTACGACATATCTTTGTTGTGAATTATATATATATATATATTTTGTAATCTAACAGAGGAAGACTGCATAGTGTAATAAAGTGGGTGGAATCGGCTGGCTGTAAGGGGTGGAGGAGGCCAGAAAGATCAGTTTGTATTTGAAAATTGTTTCAGATACTCCGCTCAAAGTCCTGGAAATTTGATGATTTTTATCCTGGAATATCCTGGAAAAGTCTTGGAATTTAGTTTTCAATTTTCTGTGGGAACCCTGATCCTGGGCAGCTGTTCACAATGCGGTCATCCAGCCTCTTCTGGTAGCTTACAAGTGCTGGGTGGTGGCCGCACCGCAGTCTGGCCAGGTGGACTCTGTCCTTTCGTGGGAGAGATGATTCAGAAGGGTGGATATCAGGGGGTCTGGCATGCAGCAGTGTGTTGTCTTTCAGTGTGTTAATGGAGCGGTGAGTGATAGTATTATGAATATGTTTCCAGAGGCTGGTATTTGGTGGTTTTGGAGGAAGAGAAGAGAGTATCTGTGTGTGATACAGGTCTTTGGGTGTTGTTTTAACATTTCTTGGTGTGTGTGGGTGTTCTGCTATGTAGTGTAGCAGGTGTGATGTGTTTGTGGTGGCTGAGGCAAGTGTTTGTGTGCCTCTCATGTCGAGGTGGTCCTTGACTTTGAGGACTTTTGTTTCATGGTGTAAATGGTCTGTAGGTGTTGTATTTGTGCAGCCTGTAATTGTTTTTAGGGCTTTGTTTTGTATGATTTGAAGGGTGTTGTGGTGTGTCTCACTGAGATTAGGAGCCCATGCAGGACTTGCATAATTCATCACTGAGCATATGCATTGTTTGTATATTGTTGTATTAGTTTGTTTTGTCCAAATGTTGTTCCAGTGATTGACTTAAGTGCGTTAAGTCTAGGTGTGCATTTGTTTTTTATGTTTGTGATGTGTTGTTTGAAAGACATGTATGTATCGTATGTTACACCAAGAATTTTTGGTGTGTTTGTGTGTGGTATTAAGAGTGTTGTTGATGTAGATATGAGGTATGTATTTGTGTTCTTTTCTCCAGTTGGTGAGAAGTGTTGCTGTAGATTTGGTTGGAGCTATTTTGAGTCTGTTTGTGATGAACCATGTATTGAGTGTATCAAGGTATGGCTGGATTATTTCTGCAGCTTTGTCTGTGTTACAATGTGTGCATGTGATTGTTATGTCGTCTGCATAGGAAGAGATTTGTATTTCTGAGGTGTCTGGTGTGGATAAGTCATGCATGTATAAATTAAAGAGCATTGGGGATAGAACAAAGCCCTGTGGTACTCCATTCTCAATGTTTCTGATGTGCGATGATTGGCCATTATATGACACATAAGCATTCCTACCTGCCAGATAATTGGCCAGCCATCTTTTGGTGTTATTGTGCATGTCTGTGTTATATATTTTATTTGTTAGGTTGTGGCGGGGGACAGCATCAAAAGCTTTACTAATGTCTAATGTTATAAGAAGTGTTCTGTGGTGGGGCCTATCTGAATTGATGGAAAGGGAGTTGGGAGATAGGGTTGATGAAAGAGTATTAGGATGGTTTGGACACATGGAAAGAATGAGTGAGGAAAGACTAGTAAAAGAGGTGTGGAAGGCAGATGTGGAGGGAGTGAACATGAGGGGACGTCCTAAGATGAGGTGGATGGATGGGGGGAAAAGGGGAATGTCTGTTGAGGAAGGACGGGGGAGAACAGAAGACGGGTGAATGGAGAATGGTTGTATATGGATAATGTTGTGATGCATGAGGTGGAATGGGCGGAGGGATGGGGGGGTGAGGTAGTATGTGTGAGCAAAATTTGACGCAGCCCGAAGGGATTTCTCCCCGTCTTCTCTTTTTATGCATGGGGGGACGGAGAGGGGGGGGGGGTCGCCGATTTAATGAAGCGGCCTTGCTGTGTCTTGCGACACTGCTTCTGACCCAGGGCAGTGGACAAGGTCCAGGGATGACCCGTCATCCAGGAGGTGCTAAGATAAGAGGGAGGGTGGAGGGGTGTGGAGTGTATTCAGGGATGGAATGGGTGGGAATGATTTATGCCTTTTTCTTTTTGGCTACCTCCCTTGTAAGGGGGAAAAAGCCTTGGTATATGTATGTATGTATCCATTTGGTGCAGGAAAGATGTTACAATTAATCTCAACCTTGTACAGAGGTTTGGTTAGGTTTGGTTAGGTTTGGTTAGGTTTGGTTAGGTCTCCATGGTTGTTGAAGGGAAGGTTTGTGGGAAAGATATGTGAATAACTAGTGGTGTTTCTTAAGGTATGTAATGAGATACTTTATGGCACATTATTATAACAAATCTTTACTGGTTGTTTCGTATGAAATCTGAGAGATTAAGTTTTCCAAGTAAGAACTTCCTACTGAATCATATCAGCCTATGTTATCACTACATACATTAAAGGAAAGCTACTATGTTCACAAACACATCATTATCATATGTAATGTCGATTATACGTGTGCTGGCTTTTCAACCACTCTCTCCGCTTGCGGAGTATACAGATTAATATTCAATTTTCTATTGCTATATTCCTCCCATGATCGAAACTAGATATTTACCGGTTAGGTTAGTTTAGTTTACCGTAGACGAACTTATCCTATTTATTCGATGTCGGCATCTACCATAACAAACATGGCGTCCCGATGCTATGCTACCGACTTCGTTCATTAGCATATTTAGCTTGTAAGAAGGTATTTTCATTTTCATTTCCGCACAAAAAATTGCATATTACGGTGATACATTTTGATTTACAAAATTAATGTTTAATTTTCTATTGCTATATTCCTCCCATGGTCGAAAATAAAATTTTACCTATCCTTTTCCTAAATGCACTATGGCAGTATTTGTTGATGCTAGCAAAACAGCAATATGATAGTAATGGTAATGATTCTCAATTATAAAATGCATAGTTTCATACTTTAAAGAAAGGGAAATAGCAAATTTATTCTTTACCAGAACAGGACAAGACTTCTCCAACTTGCTCCAAAACATGTCTTGCTTGTGATGTATCTGCTGTAATTTCAATGACAAAACATTAAAAACTAATAAAAAAAATCTTGTAAATAATATATAGTACTCTTGTAAATAAAGTATTTTAAAAATTATTGAGAGGACTCGATTCCCAATGATTGTAAGTTGGAGTCGGGGGACTTCGATTGAGGCAAATGCCGTCCTCTTGGTAACTTTTACCTAAGTAAAGTATCAATTTTTTCCAAGCGCACATGTTGGTAGCAGAAAAACGTACTTGATTTTGATAATAATGGTTATAATTGAAGTAAAAAAAAAAAGTATTGAGCTAAAACAATAATCATATACAAGGCCGAAAATATCAATCAATATATAATTTTAGAAATATATAAAATGCAACAAAATGTCGACAATAGCTATCGCTTCGATTTTTTTATTTTTCATCCGCTCAATAGATGGCGTTGAAACCCCAATATTCTAGCGGTGTTTGGCATTAATTCTGGCTACATATTTTTGCTATACACCTTACGAACCCTTCCTGTCTTTCTTATACAGTCGTACCTCGGTACTCGACCGCCTCTATACTCGACCAAATCGGTGCTCGACCAAAAAATTCGAGTAGAAAATGCATCGGACCTCGAACAGATTTTCGGTACTCGACTAGCTCGAACAGCGGGTAAGCGTCAGTTCGACTCAGACCGCCAGCGGGGTAAGACGTACGCAGTTTGTTCGAGTATTTCTTCCCAGATTTAAACTTTTTCGTGTTGCTCTAGCCCTTAATAATGGGTCCAAAGAAAGACAGTGATAAGGGGAAGGCAAAGAGGAAAACAGTGAGGACCACTATTGAACTGAAGAAGGAAATCATAGCAAACTATGAAAGTGGTGTACGAGTGTCCGACCTCGCGTCGCAGTACGAAATGGCAAAGTCAACCATTTCCACTATCTTGAAGCATAAGGAAGTGTTAAAGAAAGCTGATGTTGCAATGGGAGTGACAGCAATTAGTAAGCAAAGGCCTCAGATAATGGAAGAAATGGAGAAGTTGATTCTTATCTTCACCAAGGAAAAGATGTTGGCAGGGGACAGCATTAGTGAAGCTCTCATCTGCGAAAAAGCTCTTCAAATTTACGAAGATCTATTGAAAACTACTGGAGGTGAAAGTGCTAGTTCATTTACTTTCAAGGCAAGCAGGGGATGGTTTGAAAAATTTAGACATAGAACGGGAATTCATAGAGTTACCAGGCATGGGGAGGCAGCCAGTTCGGTCAAAGCAGCGGCTGAGAAATATGTTACAGAATTCAGCGAGACCATCAAGGCTGAAGAGTATGTTCCTGAACAAGTGTTTAACTGTGACGAGACCGGCCTGTTTTGGAAGAAATTGCCGGCCAATACGTACATCACAAAGGAGGAGACAAAAATGCCTGGTCACAAGCCTATGAAGGACAGGCTAACGCTGTTATTGTGTGCCAATGCTAGTGGAGACTGTAAGATCAAGCCCTTATTAGTGTATCATTCAGACAATCCCCATGTATTCAAGAGAAATAACATCATAAAAACTAAGTTACCAGTTATGTGGCGAGCTAACACTAAGTCGTGGGTCACAAGACAATTTTTTACTGAATGGATCCATGAAGTGTTTGCTCCCCAAGTTAAGGCATACCTCATAGAAAAGAAGTTGCCATTAAAATGCCTTTTAGTGATGGACAGTGCCCCTGCACACCCTCCAGGTCTAGAGGATGACTTAACAGATGAATACAGTTTCATCAAGGTGAAGTTCTTGCCCCCCAATACTACTCCCTTACTCCAGCCTATGGACCAACAGGTAATTGCTAACTTTAAAAAACTGTACACCAAGGCCCTCTTCCGAAAGTGTTTTGATGTGACATGTGATACCCAGTTGACCCTTAGAGAATTTTGGAAGGATCACTTTAATATCCTCAATTGTGTTAACATAATAGACCAAGCTTGGGGTAACGTCACTTATAGGACATTAAACTCTGCATGGCGAAAACTTTGGCCTGAGTGTGTACCTGAGAGGGACTTCGAGGGTTTCCAGTATGAGGCTGGTCCAAGCACTGCTGCTGTTATTCCTGCTCTTACATGTACTACTGAAGAAAATGCTGTCATGGAGGACATTCTTTCCATGGGAAGAAGTATGGGCATTGAGGTCAACAGGGAGGACATCGATAAGCTTGTGGAAGGCCACTCTTCTGAGTTGACCACAGAAGAGTTATTGTACCTGCAACAACAGCAGCAGCAAGATTTGGTTCAGGAGCAGGAATCCTCAGAAGATGAGGATGTAAGAGAGGAGGCTTCCAGTGCAGTGATCAATGACATGTGTGCTAAGTGGGGTGAGTTGCAGGCGTTTGTTGAAAAATACCATCCTGATACAGCAGTCAGTAACCGTGCTGTGATAATTTTCAATGACACTGTTATGGCGCACTTCCGAAAAATAGTGCAGAAAAGGCAGAAGCAACTGACAATGGACAGGTTCCTTCTTAAAGAAAAGAGGAAGGCTACTGCCCAGCCAGATTCACCTCCACGGAAGAGAGAGAGAAGGGAGAAAACCCCTGAAGGCGCGTTACCTAGCGTCATCCATTCCTGTATGCCATCAACCACTCTCCAAAACGTAAGTAAATTATACAAAATGGTTTATAATGCTTTATTTATCTTTATCATGTACTGCTTGTGCACATTTACATCTTCATTGTTGTTTAGATACACGTTCTTATAATATTTTAGGTATTTTTCTTAATGGTAAGAACGGATTAAAATACTTTCCATTATTTCTTATGGGAAAATTGGTTTCGGTGTTCGAACAAATCGGTGCTCGACCACCACCTCAGAACGGATTATGGTCGAGTACCGAGGTACGACTGTATAGTCTTTGGTTTTGTTGTAGTTTGTTGCCAGCAGCCAAGGGTTAGTAATCGTACCGGAAAAAGGAAGTCTTCGATGTAAAATTATATTTTCTATACATTACATGGATTTGCCTATTGCTTGGTGCATTCAAATGAAAGTATATATAGTCGAACCTCGAAAGCCCGGACCCGAAATGCCCTAACCCTAGTATGACCGGTTGAAATGAACAAAGGCCGGACTTTTCAAGCTAAGTTCCCTATTTGTCCAGTAGGTGGCAGCGACGGCCATAAACGTGTACTCAAGCCCGGACCGGTCAAGCCGCCACCACTGTCCCACGTACATACCTTCCGATATTTACAGTGTTATAGTGCTATGGTGCATCCATAATTATGCCTCCCAAGCTACTAAAGCCTCGCAAAACTATTAAGGTGATGCTGAACCTCCAGCAGAAGCTACAAATATTAAAAAACTTGAAAAGGGAACTACTGTGGCGCAAGTGTGTGAGGAATATGGGTGTAAGAAGCAGACCGTGTCGGACATCAAAAAGGTCAAAGAAAAATTACAATCTTATGCCACTAAATTCAGCATTGACGGTTCAGCCAGTAAAAGTGGGAGGGTAGCTACAAGAAAATATATGAAAACTGGAAAGATAAACCTATTAGATGAAGGAGTTATCAAGTGGTATCTTTCGCAAAAAAGTGTGGGGTTAAATGTTAAGGGAGTGGAGATCATAGCCGCAGCACAACAAATTGCCGAAAATCTAGGCATAAAGGATTTTTACGGAAGTGATGGGTGGTTGTGGCACTTTAGAAACCGACATGGCCTTTTTGTAACAACACACGGGGAGAGTGTAAGTGCCAACAGTGAGAGTGTGGAGCCGTTTAAATACCCTGTACATAGTGTAAGTATAAATACATAGTAGGATAAGTTAAATGTAAACTTTTACTTTTTATTAATGCACTAAATGTAAATGTACTGTACCATATCCTATCATTTCAAAAAAGCAAAAGATTGAGCCCAGTAGTTTAGTACCTAATGTAATAAAAAATACAGTACAGTACACTGTATGTACAGTATATTTACATGCCTGTATTATAGTAATCATTACAGAATTATTAGTATTATAGTATTATTATTACAGTATTGTTATTATTACAGTGTTAGAGTATTATTCTTATGTGTTTCTATTCCATATCATACATTACCCATACGTATACCACTACGAAAATCTCCGGGTGTTAGGGAGACATTTTCGATGACCAGACTTTTGGCATGACCAGACAGCCCTTCCCCTCAATTAGTCCGGGCTTTCGAGGTTCGACTGTAATAATCAGGCCATCAGCATCCGTGACGACGACGACCTGCATGATCTTTAGAATTTGAGGTACTTAATTACTAAATATAGGGTTAGGTTATGTAGGTTATTTACGTTAGGTAGGTTAGGTCAGAATTGACAAATTTATCATCCTTTCATTTCTTCAACCTCTGTATCTACCAAAACAAACATGGCTTATCATTCAACTGCCGCAACTTCATTCTACACAGTTTCTCACATTAACTGGGTAAGAATCATGGTTAAATGGAGGTACAGTGGTACCTCTATTTGCATGGAAAATTTCTATTTATGCAGGCACATTTGTGTCCATTACTGTGTGGAGAATCAAATCCTGCGCTGCCATCTTGTTGACATCATCATTCACACACTGTGTTGTGTGCATGACTGGTCCTTCTTTCAGTGCTTACCCCTTGGTATTGTACTGTTTGTGCCTTTAAAATGTCTCCAAAACAAGTGAGAAATCCTACTGAAGCTGGTGCTTGTAAGTAAACCAGCATCATGAATGAGAAAAAGAGGGAAGTGATTGCCAGAGCTGCACAAGGTTTTTGCGTGTGTAAGCTGGTGAGAGAGTTTGGTATGCCGGAGTCAATAATAAGAATCATTCTTTTGAATAGAAATAAAAATTCTGTCAGCTAATTTGTGTAAGGGTATAAGGTATGTGAGCACACATAAGAGGCCAGCATTGTTGGACGAGGTGGAAAGGTTATTACTTGTGTGGAAATGATATGTTTAAAGGCTCACCAAGTGTATGCCGACCTGCAGTGGTAACAGGCTGGAACCAATGGCTAGCTTACACCACCTTCAGTGCCCTTTACAGCCAGTAGGGGTGGTTTGAGAAGTTTTGGCAATGTAAGGACATCCTCCTTCAGGGGGCGGGGGGTCAGTAAGCCTCCATCACTGCACCGCCTCCTCACTCCCATCCCCCTACACCAGCTGCAAGCCTTAACATCATTAGGTACAAAAGATTGCTTATTTCATTATATTTTTTACCTTGTTAGTGGTCTTTAACATTGATTTTTTGGCATTAATGTTGCAGGAACATCATAATCATACCTATTTATGTCTGTTTGGTGACAGGCTTCATCATATCAAAGGGAAAAAGGTCGACTTTTTTGAGGTCAGGAGTGGATTAATTGAATTGACATCGATTTCAATGGTAAATAGTTTCCATTTACGCAAATTTCTATTTACGAGGAGGTGTACAGAACAGATTAATCACATAAATAGAGGTTCCACTGTAGTCCGTCAAAGCATGTATCCATCCCCACCCATTCCATTCTCATTTTAGCTCCTTGTGGATGAAGGGTCATCCCTGTCTCCTGCCAGCAGCCCTGGTCATAAGCAATGCAGCTAATGACCTGGGCTGCCGGCGGGAGACAGGGATGACCCTTCATCCACAAGGAGCTAAAATGAGAATGGAATGGGTGGGGGTGGATACATGTTTTGACAGACTACAGTGGCACCTCTATTTATGCAGGGCTGCTTAACTGGCTACCTCGCTTTTAAACCCTTCAATACAATGACATCTACGTAGGCGTCATGAGGAGCAAGTAGGTACGCGAGGATGCCGATGTCGGCGTCGGCGTCTTGATTATATTTATTGTAGTTGTACCTGCGTGACCCCCATTCTCTGTAAACTGGCTTCATCATATTTTCTATGGTTATCAAAATTCACGGGTGAAAGAGAGAACGAGCAATACAGCGGTGACTTTATTTTTTATAATGCAAGTTTTATGACGCAACATCGCACGTCTGGCAGCGGATGCTGCCCATGAGATTTTGGCCCGGAGTGAAGGGGTTAAGAGGGAAAAAGCCCTTGGTATATGGAAAAATCATGGTATTTGCATTCAAACATCTACACTGCCACTTGGCAGGAATATTGTTCTATATGGAGAAATTTAATCTATATGCAATTTCCATTTACATAAGATTTTATAGTAACGCATCCCTCACATAACTGGCGAGTTTCCTGTATGATTATTCAAAGTTCTATTTTCTTTTCCAGGATCAAATAGCTTATGTAGACATGGATGACCCATTGAAAATTGCTGCACCAACATTAAAGAAAGAAATTGAAATCAAGGAGGAACCACTTGATGAAAGTGAAATGTTCATTGGTCCTGGTGCATTCTGTGTACCAACAGAAACAGTAGGGGTCAAAAGAGAGAGAGATTCAAACAATGAAACGGAAACAGCAACAGAAGGTTTGTATCACAGAGTAGGTTATAAAAAAATTGTAGGCATTAGATTGACCCATTGAAGTAGCAAATGTTTTGGTATTTAGAGTACTCTGTACAATCAGTTTAGATATTTTCATATAATGTTAATTTTGTGTTAGTTTAGTAATTCATATTGCTTAATTTAGAGGGACATCAGCCCTTGTTTCTTTAATAATAGTAATAATGATAATTTTATTTGGCATTGAATCAATATACATGAAGTGCAGATAATGAAAAAAAAAAAACAGTTCAAAATAACAATTACAAATGCCAAGGATAACACAAAAAAGCATGTAAGCTTATTTCCATTGTGGTCCTCAATAGACTGATTTTCTACACTAAGTTACACAGACATCATGCATAGGGGTTAAGGGAACCAGAGACAGTCATGAGTAATACCAATCAGTACATATATGACACATAAACATTACTATAGATTTGCTAATACTACTAAGATGTTCGTAGCACAGGATATTGAGACCAAACTTGAGCACCATCACAATAAGGAACATTGCATTATATGACACATAAACATTATTATAGATTTGCTAATACTACAAAAATGTTTGTAACACGTAAGATATTGAGACCAAAACTTCAAAATTTGAGCACCATCACAATAAGGAACATTGCATTATCCATCAGGAACAACAAAATAATGCTAAAAGGTACCAAAACAGTATGAGTGAGTACCATGTCAGTGTAGTAGCATTAATGACATACAGTACTACATTATTGTACAGCTGTATCAGCATTATGCTTCAGGAACAACAAAATAATACTAAAAGGTACCAAAACAGTATGAGTGAGTACCATATCAGTGTAGTACCATTAATGATATACAGTACTACATTATTCTACAGCTGTATCAGCATTATGCATCAGGAACAACAAAATAATGCTAAGAGGTACCAAAACAGTACGAGTGAGTACCATATCAGTGTAGTACCATTAATGATATACAGTACTACATTATTCTACAGCTGTATCAGCAAGCGTAGGACAATAAAGGGGGAGTCCAACCCAGGGTAAGAGTAAATATTAAATTTTCGTGAAAGCAGCAGTTGTTGACAAGACTGATGAGGTAAACACCATTTGAGGACAGAGCACTTTATTTGTATGATGTTTCGCTTGTTACAGCTTTTTCAAGTACAAGTTGAGATACACATGCTTGAGGTTAAATAAGAGGAATGGAGGGAATGGGGAAAGAAAGAAGTAGGGGGAGGGGAAGGAAGAGGAGGAGAAGGGGGATTGACTACTGGGAGAAGTTTAGAAGGCTGGCCCAAACATCCGTGGGCAAATTGCTCACAGAGGGTGGTTTGAAATTGTTTTAATTTTTTAAATAGAGGCATGTTCAACATCTCACCCCACATAATTCCTCTAATACCCATGGCCAACAAAGTTTTAAACCACTCTTTGTGAGCAATTTGCCCATGGACGTTTGGGCCAGGCTTCTCAACCTCTCCCAGTATTCAATCCCCCTTCTCCTCTTCTCCTCTTCCTATCCTCCTCCTCTTCCTCTTCCTTCCCCCCCCTACTTCTTTCTTTCCCCATTCCCTCCATTCCTCTTATTTAATCTCAACTATATGTATCTCAACTTGTACTTGAAAAAGCTGTAATAAGTGAAATGTCATACAAATAAAGGCTCAGTCCTCATATGGTGTTTAAATATTAAATACCATGGGATAGAAGGTAGCAGGCCATCAACATCTTGTTATAGTAAATGCTATATTGCACCTATTGATTAATTCCAAAATTTACCTGTACCTCAGGATGGAGTGGGCAATTACACATTAGTATGAGCACTAGGAAGTTGTACATTATAACCTGAAGGACCAGAAGTAGGGTACAGGGGACCAGTACTTGTACGAGTAAAACAACAAGAATATCAAGGGAAAGGTCCAATTACCTTGTTGCCTGGTGCCCTGATTCACCAGGCTTGTATTATGATCAGATCATATCTGTTCTCAGACCATACCTGAGACATACCATACTATGACAAGCAAAACAAAGGTGGAAACCAGTTTTGAACATCAAACATTGTTATACTAAGCTAAAGCTCAGAGGGACAAAAGGGGAGGTCAGATCATTTATGAGTGAACGCAGATTTGGATGGCATTACTCATGGAGTCTGGTACTAGTAGTACATAAAATTAAGGCTGTTCTCGGTCCATAGCTGAGACATATAGTAGTCCTTGACTTTTTTGTTGAAAGTAACCTTGCGATTTGACTGCTTAATGGACACAGGTAGTGAGTTCCATAGTTGAACACCTGTTAAGTTGTCTCTCTCTCTCTCTCTTCTCTCTCTGGCCTACCGTCTCCGGCACTTGGTCTTCAAGCCAAAAATTTCATAAACCAATCAATCATCTCTCCTCCAGATGAAGACATGGCACTGTGGACCATAGAGCATCGAGTGTTTGCCTATGACATTTATGTGAAGAATAATGAGTCTGTTGCAGCAGTTCAGTGTGAGTTCCGGCGCCACTTCAACATTCACCAAAATGAGGCTGTTCCAACCCATAACACAATCTTATGTTGGGTGAATGCACTTCGTACACGAGGCACACTAATGGTAAGGACCCTGGAAAATGTACATGTATACACCTAGATCTTTTAATCCAACACTCACCAACTGCCACTTGTGCAGACATTTGGCCTAGGACATAAACTCACTTCAGGAATTGGCCCAGGATATAAAACATCAATTCCCAAAGTGGGTTTATGTCTTGGCCCCAAACATCCAAAGAAATGGTAGTTGGTGAACATTGGATTATCTCTAGAACACGGTCGTGGGTAAAATTTACCCCAAGCCCTTTGTTTCATGGGGGCACAGCCCGCTTGGGTTGAGGCAATCACATGGGTCTTCGTGTAGCTTCATTTGGCTGTGAGCTCTCCTGGTGGAAGGTATTGTGTCTGCACTCACACCTTTGTGGAGCCACGTGTGGAGTGTGTTGGGTAAATTTTACCCCAGTGCCGTGATAACGTACAAACTTGTGTGGGTAATATTTATCCCAGAACCATGTTACAATTCTAATGTACTTGGGTAATGTTTACCCCATAACCATGATAATGTGTAAGCATACATTGCTTACATCTGCCCCACATAGTGATAAGCCATTTTTTTCTGTGCTTTTCATGTATTTTCTTCTTTACAGGCTTTGCAATGATATGGCTAGTGACAAATCTCAGAAGCTTTATACTGACGAGCAACTGGAGGATATACTGAATAGGTCTGGTTTGTCAGAAGCAAGTTCTTTGTTGCCAAGTGAAATGGAAAAGGAAACTGATAATTTTGAAAGCAAGACTTTGCATTACTGATAGTGACAAAGATTATGAGCAATCAACACCTCAAATGCATGTAGGCCTACCATCCTACCTGCTAGAAAACCTGCCACTAGTTCTGGCCGTGCTGTCTCTCCATCAAACTCTGATGACATTGATGACTGCTGTGCCTACTACTGCAAGGGGAAAACGAATGCTTGCTGATGATGACAATGATGTTCCAAGAAGGGTGGATTTTTGGAACCAGCACTTTGACAACCTGATCCGGCTTTAGGTGGAACTGTTGTCCACAGACATCAAGAGCAGTAAGGACAGCAGCACGTAACATTGTGCCTCCCTACACCCCAGGACCTGCACTGGAGGCAAGAAGTGCAGACACACCAGAGAAAGCCATGAACTTGTTGTTCGATGATGAAATTATAAATGAAGTTATGCAGTGGACAAATCACATCATTCCAACAGAGGCAGCCAAGTCAGACTCTCACAGGGCAAATATGTCCCTGATAGAAGCATCAGAGCTGCGAGCACTGTTGGGGGTGCTGATCTTCGGTGGTTGCCAGAGAGACAACCACCTGTCAATAAGAGCCCTAAAACTGGTCCAGCAATCAACCGAGCAGCCATGTCAGAAGATCGCTTCTCGTTCCTGGTCAGCTGTCTGCGGTTCGATGATAAAAACACAAGGGAGGAGAGGCGGCAGACTGACAAATTTGCAGCGATCCGAAAGATCTGGGACGTGTTTATTGCGAACTGTGGGAAAATGTATGTCCCACATGAGACACAGTTGTTGAACAGCTGTTGGGGTTCTGTAGGAACTGACCATTTCGTATGTATATTCCCGGCAAACCAGCAAAATACAGAATGAAGCTGTTCCTCATCAATGACAGCAACAACAAGTACATGTTGGGTGCAATTCCCCACCTGGGGAAACAGGACACAAGACCCCACGATGGCATAAACCTTGGCCATCATTTCACCAAAGAACTCACTAAACCTTACCATAAAACCAACAGGAATGTTACCTCAGTGGCTCTATCAACAGATCTCCTGATCAACTGTGGCATGACCCACGTTGGTACTGTGCGTAGTAACAAGGAGATGCCTAGGGAAATAAAGGACACAGCAAATCGGAGGCCAGGTTCAAGTGCCTTCTTATTCACCAAGGATATAACTTCAGTGTCCTACTGCAAAGAAACATGGTCATTCTTTGTTCATAGACATTGATCAGAAAATGTAATGGATTTTTTTTACTTCCAATTAGTTTATTTTTTCACTAACAAAAAACCCTTTTTTATGTTCTCCTGTATAGTGTGTGTTGCTACCAGGAGGCTGTGTTTCCCAGACATGAGGCTCCTGTGACCTGGGTGTGGTGGGATCATCACTCAAGACTTCAGTTCTAATATTAGATTTTTTATATATTTTTATTTCCCATGTAGTAAATTTTCATATTTCTAGTACTTCTTTTTAATTGCCCCTAAAAGATTCACTTTGCCTTAGTAATAAGTTAAATATCAAGGAAATTGAAAGTATAGACATTGTATCTTAAGCCAATTATTTAAGATGTTTTAGATTTTGATTACAACTGTTTTTATTTTATTTTCCAAAATGGGGTGAAATTTACCCCATGACTGTGCTTTAGGGTTAAGAGACCTTGGTGTAATTGTGTAAACCAAAAACTTTAAGTGATTTGGTACTACAGTACTGAAAGGTTGTGTGGTGTCTTCACACTGAATTTCATAAGTTCCCTACACCAAAATCTCATTATAACTTTAAAGCTCCCACATATGTAAGTAAACTAATAGTAATAGTCAAATAACACAATTACAAAAAATAGCCAAAAACATAAACTCATCTCAATAAGATGGAGCTATGGAAAGGATTGTTTGTATTCTCTCAGAAGTCCTCATTGACATTGAATACCATTGACTACTATGAATCTAAGAAGTACCCAATAGCATTGATGAGCCTCCCCCATTAAACAGAAACCCTAAAATACTTGGCCTTACATATGATAAGTGGGAGATAAGCAAGTTTTTGTTTGCTGATGACACTGCACTTGTAGCAGGATCAGAGAAGAGATTGAGGAAGTTAGTGACAGAGTTTGGGAGGGTGTACAAAAGAAGGAAGTTGAAGATAAATGTGGGTAAAAGGTGATGAGATGTACAAGGGGAGAAAGTGGCAGCAGAGTGGAAGTGAGTATCAAGGGAGAGAGACTGGAAGTAGTTAGTTTTAGATACTTGGGAGTAAATGTGGTGGGAAAGGGAGGAGTGGAGGTAGAATGTAGACTGAGAGAAGCAAGTAAATACCTTGGGGGATTGAAAAGTGTAATGAGAAATAGACATTTGGGATTGGATGCTAAGAGGAGAGTGATTTTGCTGACAGCATTGTATGGGCCAGAAACATGGAAAATAAGAGAGGAAAAGTTTGAATGTGTTTGAAATGAGGTGCCTGTGTTGGATGCCCATTTCAGGATGGCTAAAGTCAGAATGACTGTAATTCAAAGGATTACAAAGGCGGAGCATGCCGACAGGAGACCTTTTGGTCCATATCTAGGTCGAATGCAAAAAAAGAAAAATAATAGAATGATAAATAAAAACTATAATTATTATTTGACATTTTACACTATCTCAAATAATAATGAATTGACATGTAACTAATAAATGAAAAACAGACATGATAACAAAACAAAAATTATATAAAATATATGATAATCATTACAGCATCTTGCTTAGGTGTTTATCTAAATGATTCTTAAAGCTTCGAACTGAACCACATCGCACTACCTGTGCAGGAAGTTTATTCTATTCCTTAACTACACGGTTGGCAAATTTGTTTCTACCTACTTCCAAATTGAATCTATTTCCGGACAGTTTGAGACCATTGTTTCTTGTCTGATTCTCATTCAATGTGAAAATTTTGTCACTTTTGATGTCTGTAAGTGCCCTTCCCCCGGCTACAAGTCAATTCACTGTGGCTGAACTGATAGTCGTTCTGCTCCCCACCTCGGCGAATGGGCTTGTTTGCACACCAATTCAACGAGCGAGTCTGCCTCGAGCTTCGAAGCCCTAGAAGACTGCGCCTGCGCGGAGCGGCCACGTCAGCAGTTTTTGAGGTATATATATCCCTCTTCCCCCAACGTCGATTTGGAAAGAGCCTACGACATGTCATGGCGACGTGGTATCCTCGAAAAACTCTATGCACTTGGCCTTAGAGGGAATCTCCCTATTTTTATTCAAAATTTCTTAAAAGAACGAACTTTTTCCGTTAAAAATCAAAATTATTATTCAACAGTACGCATACAAGAAAATGGCGTACCACAGGGAAGTGTGTTAAGTCCCACACTATTTATGTTGCTCATAAACGATATTCTACCCGCTCCACCTCGGAACCTTAAATACTCATTATACGCTGACGACGTCGGAATCTGGCATTCCTCACCGAACGCCAAGTTTTCCGGCTCTCGCGTACAACTGGCCCTGGACTCGCTCCAGGACTGGTCTGACAAATGGGGATTTAAGTTTTCGGAATTAAAGTCAACAGTAATTGTATTTTCACGCAGAGCCCAGGCAGAAATAAATCTGCAATTACATGGTAACCCCATTCCAGTACAAAATTCAACCTTTTTCCTTGGCCTGAAACTGGACTCCAGGCTAAACTGGAAGGCCCATGTAAAATACCTAGTTGATGCGTGCAACAAGAGAATTAATTTGCTACGTAAACTAACGGGCACAAATTGGGGAGCAGATAGGAAATCCCTGCTAATGATTTATAAGTCCCTGATTAGATCTAAACTAGACTATGGGTGTCAGATATATGGTTCGGCAACACCAACCACGTTACAACCCCTGAACATCATCCAAAACAAAGGCCTAAGAATAGCACTTGGAGCATTACGCTGCACAAGGATCGAGAGGCTGGAGGTTGAAGCAAACGTACCCCCCCTCCACTACAGGCGCGAACTCCTTGCACTACGATACGTCGCCAAAGTGCTCCGTATCCCTCGACATCCCTGCAAGGAGACCATCAAACAACACGAGCACTTCACCAACTCTAGCCTAAATCCCCTTTCCATCAGGATCCGATCCTTGTGTGAGCAGTACTCAGTGCCACTGTGGTCAATAGAACGGATGGAAGCCACCCATCTACCACCATGGAAAAACATCGCCCCGAAGGTCAAAAACAATCAAGACCTCAAGAAGAAGACGTCTTCCACAGAAGAACTTAGACAGAAGACCCTGGAGACCATCCATAAGTACAATGACCACAGGGCACTGTACACTGATGGCTCCAAGTGCGGCCCCAAAACTGGGACAGGGTTATACTGCAACCAAACCCGGATGATGTTCAGATTGCCGGACCATACGAGCATATATATCGCCGAACTCTACGGTATATATCAAGCCTTAGAATATGCTCAATCTGACACACATAGTAATTTCGTCATATTCACAGATTCACTAAGTGCACTTCAGTCAATTAAGTCAGGTAACCATATGGAGAACTTCCTCTTGGGCAAAATCATTAGCACATTGTCGATAACTAACAAGTCCATTACTCTCTCTTGGGTTCCCAGTCACATTGGGATCTTCGGGAATGAGAAAGCGGACACCTTAGCCAAAACTGCCTTAGAAATAGACTCTATTACCGACATACCCCTGGACATAGGAACCTTCAATTCTGTTTTAAGAAAACAATTACACACCCACTGGCAACTCCAGTGGAACAATCTCGACATCTCGCACAAACAAAAGGAACACAAAACAGATTGGTCGACATCATACAGAAATAACAGACAGGAGGAAATCGCCATAGCAAGACTGAGGATGAATTCGACCCGCCTCACCCACCTAAACCCATACATTAATGGCGTATTTCCTCCACAATGCAACACCTGCAACACTATACTATCCATAAGACACATACTCATACACTGCTCAAGATACAACACACAGCGCAAAGCGCTTATACAACACTGCAAACTTAAGAAAATTCAACTAAGCACCACAAATCTTCTGACCGACGACCGTTTACTTATTGACAAAGTAGTATTTTATTTGCGCACTACAGGACTATTGTGGAAATTATAATGGTAGATTAAAAAGGATCGCAGGTTCACACCAGGCTTAATGACCTCATTATAGGTCGATAGCCTTAAAGATAAAAAAAAAAAAAAAAAAAAAAACCGATTCACAGACGTCGGCAGCTCTTAGCAGCAGACAGTCCGTATTTGCACGAGCATAGTTATACTCGCTAGGGCTACTCTCTAGAGTTAACTTGTTCACGCAATCCAACTTTACGTTGGATAGCCTTGTTGGTAGTTTACACTACCACCCACTTCTGGGCATTTCCCAGCACTTTGACCTTATACCATTTTCTCGTCATTTCGTAGCTCTCCGGGATCCGCACGAGCCCTTGTTGGCTCGTGAGACTTCTTCGTCGTCCGGCCCGGCGAAATCTAGTAAATTCTGTCGTAGTTTAGAAGTAGTGTAGACCCCGTACCCACTGGGCACACAGTGGTCCTACTACGCGGCTGTCACCAGTCGCCAAAGGAAGCTGTGTGACCCCATTATATTATATTTTGCTCTGCTGAGCACATTTTTCTGTGTACCAGGGGGCTCGTCCCCCCACCCCAACGCGCAGGATGGAGTCCTCAACTCCATCCCTGCAAACTAGGAAGACTTCCCCTGACGACCCTAATATCGACCCGGACAAGGCTAGACATGTGTTTCTACATTGCGACCAAACCCGATTAGCTGACCTCAATCCATTTATGCTTAAAAAATGTCTGTCTCAATTTACCAATGATATTAGCCAAGTTAAAAAACTTAGAAGCGGAGACCTCCAAGTTACCACCAACTCTGGGAAAGCTACACGCGATCTCCTCAAGGCCAGGAAGTTTCATACCTTCGATGTTGTTACATCCCTCCCTAGGTCACTCAACTCCTGCAGAGGAGTAATCCACTGCAGAGATTTGATGACCATGGACGAGTGTGACATCCTTGAAGAGATGAAATCTGAAGGCATTCTAGATGTTAAGTTTATCACGCGACTGGACCGAGAAAAGAACATGCGAGTGAACACGCCTCTCATAATCCTCACGTTCAATTCCACAACCCTCCCTGATCATGTCAAAATTGGATATATCCATGTCCCAACACGACCATATGTCCCCAACCCTTTGCGCTGCAACAAATGCTTTAAATATGGTCACCTAGCCAAATTCTGCAGCAAACAAACAGTCGTATGCGGTAAATGTGCAGGCGAACATCCTATGGATGCTTGCTCTGCAAAGGTGTTTCAATGTGTTAACTGTCCCTCCAATAACAACCATGCATCCACCTCCCGAGACTGTCCCACTTTCAATATAGAGAAACAAATTTGTACCGAGAAAGCAACTTGTGGCATATCCTTTTACGAAGCAAGGAAGCGTGTGATGGAAAGACTAGTTACCCCAACTAGTACCTCCGGAGCAACTTCCTATGCTTCAGCAGTTAAAAAACCTACAGAACCATTGAAACAAACTGAGAGCAAGCACTCCAAGGACAAAGAACACCGCCAAAGTAACAGGCAAACTCACTCGCACCTTCCTTCCCCGGCCATCCCAGAGCCTTCCAAACGTGTGCCCACACGTACTGAAGAGGATGTCAATATGGAGATCTCCGTTTCCCAAAAACGACTTTTAAGTCCTATTACCAGCCCAGACCGTTCATCCGGGGCTAAACACACCTCTCCCACTAAGGCCAAGAAAGGAAGAAACCGAAGCAGATAAAAAAAAAAAAATAATAATAATAAAAATAAATAAATAAAATAAATTAATTAATTAATAATAAAAAAAAAAAAATTAAAATAATCCAGTGGAATTGCCGAGGTATTAGAAGTAAATTAAATGACTTAATAATTTTTAACTCTCTCAACAACCCCTCAGTTATTTGTCTACAAGAGTCTCATCTTAACCCCAGTGTTGAGTTCAAATTAAAGAACTACACCACCTATAGGAAGGACAGGTTGGCGCCTGGAGGGGGGGTCGCAGTTGCAGTCAGCGACTGCCTTCCCCAAGTGGAACTACCACTGGCCACCACCTTGGAAGCAGTCGCTATAAAAACGAAACTGCACAACAAACTCGTAACCATCTGCTCCCTTTACCTACCTCCCGACCCTCGTTTCCCATTAGAGGAACTAAACAGGTTGATTGAACAACTACCCCACCACAAACTGATAGTGGGAGATTTCAACTCCCACCATCGCATGTGGGGTAGCAACAAAACCTCTCCTCGAGGGGAGCAGATGGAAGAAGTGCTCAACACCAACAACCTGGTCCTCCTAAACACTGGCAGTCCCACTCGAGTAGACAATACTAGGGGTTCATTTTCATGTATAGATTTATCCATATCATCTCCTGCGTTGGCTGACAACACGCAATGGAAGACGCATGATGACACCATGCTCAGCGATCATTTCCCAGTAATATTAAAAATAGGGGGTGACCACGCTACGGCTCCTCCAGCCTACGGAGACAACCCACCCCCTCCCTGTCCCAAATTTAACATCAAAAAAGCCAACTGGGAAATGTATCGCACAACCACCAACGTCAACATCACAGGGGATAATATGGATGACAAAATATTCAATTTATCCAACTCGATTTTGAATTCAGCTATTAAGCATATACCAAAAACCTCGGTATTTCACAAGCATAGAGTTCCCTGGTGGACATCAGACTGCAGAAAAGCACTTTGCAAGCGGAATAGGGCTTACCGGACTTTTAAAAATAACCCTATTGCACCAAATTTTATTAATTTTAAAAAGACGCAAGCAGAGGCCCGTAGAACAATAAAACAAGCCAAACGAAAATCTTGGCATGATTACATCTCCACAATAAACGCAAACACCCCTCTATCACAAATCTGGTCAGCCGTCCGTAAAATCGACGGCAAATACACACCAAACATTAAGACCCTAACTATTGGAAACACGTTTGTAGATGCTCCCCTGGACACCGCAAACACAATCGCAGACACATTTACGCAAACAAGCAACACGAATAACTATTCACCAACCTTTTTACAACACAAACAAAGACGGGAAGCAGAACCTCTGGTCTTCCATACACAGACACACCACGATTATAACACCCCCTTCCAACTACACGAGCTAAAACAAGCCTTAAGCTCGTGTAGAGGAACCTCTGCTGGCCCAGATGAGATTAGGTATGAGATGCTGCAACATTTGAATTCAATTTCACTGAAAAAATTATTAGAAATATACAATGCAATTTGGATTAGTCAAGAATTCCCAAAAACATGGAGACATGCCCACGTCATACCTATTCTCAAAAAGGGGAAGGACCCAAAGAGTCCTTCCTCTTATCGCCCTATAGCGCTTACCAACTGCTTATGCAAAGTATTAGAACGTATGGCCAATAACAGATTAAAATTCATCCTAGAGTCTCAAAATTTAATAGTTCCTGCCCAATGTGGTTTCAGGAAAAATAGAAGTAGTCTTGACCATTTGGTCAACTTAGAACAAGATATCCTCTCCTCCTTCGAGAGAAAAGAATATCTTGTTGCTTGCTTTTTAGATTTAGAAAGAGCCTACGACATGTCATGGCGACGTGGTATCCTCGAAAAACTCTATGCCCTTGGCCTTAGAGGGAATCTCCCTATTTTCATTCAAAATTTTCTAAAAGACCGTACATTTTCGGTCAAAAATCAAAATTTCTTTTCAACAGTACGCACACAAGAAAATGGCGTACCACAGGGAAGTGTGTTAAGTCCCACATTGTTTATGTTGCTCATAAACGATATTCTCCCCGCTCCACCTCGGAACCTTAAATACTCATTATACGCTGACGACGTCGGAATCTGGCATTCCTCACCGAACGCCAAGTTTTCCGGCTCTCGTGTACAACTGGCCCTGGACTCGCTCCAGGACTGGTCTGACAAATGGGGATTTAAGTTTTCGGAATTAAAGTCGACAGTAATTGTATTTTCACGCAGAGCCCAGGCAGAAATAAATCTGCAATTACATGGTAACCCCATTCCAGTACAAAACTCAACCTTTTTCCTTGGCCTGAAACTGGACTCCAGGCTAAACTGGAAGGCCCATGTAAAATACCTAGTTGATGCGTGCAACAAGAGAATTAATTTGCTACGTAAACTAACGGGCACAAATTGGGGAGCAGATAGGAAATCCCTGCTAATGATTTATAAGTCCCTAATTAGATCTAAACTAGACTATGGGTGTCAGATATATGGTTCGGCAACACCAACTACGTTACAACCCCTGAACATTATCCAAAACAAAGGCCTCAGAATAGTACTTGGAGCATTACGCTGCACAAGGATCGAGAGGCTGGAGGTCGAAGCAAACGTACCCCCCCTCCACTACAGGCGCGAACTCCTTACAATCCGATACGTTGCCAAAGTGCTCCGTATCCCTCGACATCCCTGCAAGGAGACCATCAAACAACACGAGCACTTCACCAACTCCAGCCTAAATCCCCTTTCCATCAGGATCCGATCCTTGTGTGACCAATATTCAGTGCCACTGTGGTCAATAGAACGGATGGAAGCCACCCACTTACCACCGTGGAAAAGCATCGCCCTCAAGATTAACATTCAAGAACTCAACAAAAAGTCTTCCACAGAAGAACTCAAACAGAAGACCCTGGAGAACATCCATAAGTACAATGACCACAGGGCACTGTACACTGATGGCTCCAAGTGCGGCCCCAAAACTGGGACAGGGTTATACTGCAACAAAACCCGGATGATGTTCAGATTGCCGGACCATACGAGCATATATATCGCCGAACTCTACGGTATATATCAAGCCTTAGAATATGCTCAATCTGACACACATAGTAATTTCGTCATATTCACAGATTCACTAAGTGCACTTCAGTCAATTAAGTCAGGTAACCATATGGAGAACTTCCTCTTGGGCAAAATCATTAGCACATTGTCGATGACTAACAAGTCCATTACTCTCTCTTGGGTTTCCAGTCACATTGGGATCTTCGGGAATGAGAAAGCGGACACCCTAGCCAAAACTGCCGTAGAAAAAGACTCTATTACAGACATACCCCTGGACATAGGAACCTTCAATTCTATATTAAGAAAACAATTACACACCCACTGGCAACTCCAGTGGAAAAACCTTCACATCTCTCACAAACAAAAGGAACACATAACAGATTGGTCGACATCATACAGAAATAACAGACAGGAGGAAATCGCCATAGCAAGACTGAGGATGAACTCGACCCGCCTCACCCACCTAAACCCATACATTAACGGCGTATTTCCTCCCCAATGCAACACCTGCAACACCATACTATCCATAAGACACATACTCCTACACTGCTCAAGATACAACACACAGCGCCAAGCGCTTATACAACACTGCAAACTTAAGAAAATTCAGCTAAGCACCACAAATCTTTTGACCGACGACCGTTTACTTATTGACAAAGTAGTATTTTATTTGCGCACTACAGGACTATTGTGGAAATTATAATGGTAGAATAAAAATGATCGCAGGTTCACACCGGGCTTAATGACCTCATTATAGGTCGATAGCCTTAAAGATCCAAAAAAAAAAAAAAAAAAAAACGTCGATTCACAGACGCCGGCAGCTCTTAGCAGCAGACAGTCCGTATTTGCACGAGCATAGTTATACTCGCTAGGGCTACTCTCTAGAGTTAACTTGTTCACGCAATCCAACTTTACGTTGGATAGCCTTGTTGGTAGTTTACACTACCACCCACTTCTGGGCATTTCCCAGCACTTTGACCTTATACCATTTTCTCGTCATTTCGTAGCTCTCCGGGATCCGCACGAGCCCTTGTTGGCTCGTGAGACTTCTTCGTCGTCCGGCCCGGCGAAATCTAGTAAATTCTGTCGTAGTTTAGAAGTAGTGTAGACCCCGTACCCACTGGGCACACAGTGGTCCTACTACGCGGCTGTCACCAGTCGCCAAAGGAAGCTGTGTGACCCCGTTATATTATATTTTGCTCTGCTGAGCACATTTTTCTGTGTACCAGGGGGCTCGTCCCCCCACCCCAACGCGCAGGATGGAGTCCTCAACTCCATCCCTGCAAACTAGGAGGACTTCCCCTGACGACCCTAATATCGACCCGGACAAGGCTAGACACGTGTTTCTTCATTCTGACCAGACCCGATTAGCTGACCTAAACCCATTTATGCTCAAAAAATGTCTTGAACAATTTACCAATGATATCAACCAAATTAAGAAACTTAGAAGCGGAGACCTCCAAGTTACCACCAACTCTGGAAGAGCTACACGCGATCTTCTTAAGTCTAGGAAATTCCATTCCTTCGATGTTGTTGCATCCCTCCCTAGGTCCCTCAACTCCTGCAGAGGAGTAATCCACTGCAGAGATTTGATGACCATGGAGGAGTGTGACATCCTCGAAGAAATGAAATCTGAGGGAATATTAGATGTCAAATTCATAACGCGATTGGACCGAGAAAAGAACATGCGAGTGAAAACGCCACTAATAATCCTCACTTTCAACTCGACAACCCTCCCTGACCACGTTAAAATTGGATACATCCATGTCCCAACACGACCATATGTCCCCAATCCTTTGCGCTGCAACAAATGTTTCAAATATGGTCACTTAGCCAAATTCTGCAGCAAACAAACAGTCGTATGCGGTAAATGCGCAGGCGAACATCCTATGGATGCTTGCTCTGCAAAGGTGTTTCAATGTGTTAACTGCCCCTCCAATAACAACCATGCATCCACCTCCCGAGACTGTCCCACTTTCAAATTAGAAAAAGAAATCTGTACAGAGAAAGCAACTTGTGGCATATCCTTTTACGAAGCAAGGAAGCGTGTGATGGAAAGACTAGTTACCCCAACTAGTACTTCCGGAGCAACTTCCTATGCTTCGGCAGTTAAAAAAACGTACAGAACCATTGAAACGCAAACTGAGAGCAAGCACTCCAAGGACAAAGAACACCGCCAAAGTAACAGGCAAACTCACTCGCACCTTCCTTCCCCGGCCATCCCAGAGCCTTCCAAACGTGTGCCCACACGTACTGAAGAGGATGTCAATATGGAGATCTCCGTTTCCCAAAAACGACTTTTAAGTCCTATTACCAGCCCAGACCGTTCATCCGGGGCTAAACACACCTCTCCCACTAAGGCCAAGAAAGGAAGAAACCGAAGCAGATAAAATAAATAAAAAATAAAAAATAAAAAAATAAATAAAAAATAAAAAACAAATAAATAAATAAACAAAAATAAAAATAAAAAATGAAAATAATCCAGTGGAATTGCCGAGGTGTTAGAAGTAAATTAAATGACTTAATAATTTTTAACTCGCTCAACAACCCCTCAGTTATTTGTCTACAAGAGACTCAGCTTAACCCCAGTGTTGAGTTCAAACTGAAGAACTACACCACCTATAGGAAGGACAGGTTGGCGCCTGGAGGGGGGGTCGCAGTTGCAGTCAGCGACTGCCTTCCCCAAGTGGAACTACCACTGGCCACCACCTTGGAAGCAGTCGCTATAAAAACGAAACTGCACAACAAACTCGTAACCATCTGCTCCCTTTACCTACCTCCCAACCCTCGTTTTCCACTAGAGGAAATAAACGGGTTGATAGAACAACTACCCCACCACAAACTGATAGTGGGAGATTTCAACTCCCACCATCGCATGTGGGGTAGCAACAAAACCTCTCCACGAGGGGAGCAGATGGAAGAAGTGCTCAACACTAACAACCTGGTCCTCCTAAACACTGGCAGTCCCACTCGAGTAGACAATACTAGGGGTTCATTTTCATGTATAGATTTATCCATATCATCTCCTGCGTTGTCAGACATCACACAATGGTACACGCATGACGACACCATGCTCAGCGATCATTTCCCAATAATACTAAAAATAGGGGGTGACCACGCTACGGCTCCTCCAGCCTACGGAGACAACCCACCCCCTCCCTGTCCCAAATTCAACATCAAAAAAGCCAATTGGGAAATGTATCGCACAACCACCAACGTCAACATCACAGGGGATAATATGGATGACAAAATATTCAATTTATCCAACTCGATTTTGAATTCAGCTATTAAGTATATACCAAAAACCTCGGTATTTCACAAGCATAGAGTTCCCTGGTGGACATCAGACTGCAGAAAAGCACTTTGCAAGCGGAATAGGGCTTACCGAACTTTTAAGAATAACCCCATTGCACCAAATTTTATTACTTTTAAAAAGACGCAAGCAGAGGCCCGTAGAACAATAAAACAAGCCAAACGAAAGTCTTGGCATGATTACATCTCCACAATAAACGCAAACACTCCTCTATCACAAATCTGGTCAGCCGTCCGTAAAATCGACGGCAAATATACACCAAACATTAAGACCCTAACCATTGGAAACACGTTTGTAGATGCTCCCCTGGACATCGCAAACACAATCGCAGACACATTTACGCAAACAAGCAACACGAATAACTACTCACCAACCTTTTTACAACACAAACAAAGACGGGAAGCAGAACCTCTGATCTTCCATACACAGACACACCACGATTATAACACCCCCTTCCAACTACACGAGCTTCAACAAGCCTTAAGCTCGTGTAGAGGAACCTCTGCTGGCCCAGATGAGATCAGGTATGAGATGCTGCAACATTTGAATTCAATTTCACTGAAAAAATTATTAGAAATATACAATGCAATTTGGATTAGTCAAGAATTCCCCAAAACATGGAGACATGCCCACGTCATACCTATTCTCAAAAAGGGGAAGGACCCAAAGAGTCCTTCCTCTTATCGCCCTATAGCGCTTACCAACTGCTTATGCAAAGTATTAGAACGTATGGCCAATAACAGATTAAAATTCATCCTAGAGTCTCAAAATGTAATAGTTCCTGCCCAATGTGGTTTCAGGAAAAATAGAAGTAGTCTTGACCATTTGGTCAACTTACAACAAGATATCCTCTCCTCTTTCGAGAGGAAAGAATATCTTGTTGCTTGCTTTTTAGATTTGGAAAGAGCCTACGACATGTCATGGCGACGTGGTATCCTCGAAAAACTCTATGCACTTGGCCTTAGAGGGAATCTCCCTATTTTTATTCAAAATTTCTTAAAAGAACGAACTTTTTCCGTTAAAAAATCAAAATTATTATTCAACAGTACGCATACAAGAAAATGGCGTACCACAGGGAAGTGTGTTAAGTCCCACACTATTTATGTTGCTCATAAACGATATTCTACCCGCTCCACCTCGGAACCTTAAATACTCATTATACGCTGACGACGTCGGAATCTGGCATTCCTCACCGAACGCCAAGTTTTCCGGCTCTCGCGTACAACTGGCCCTGGACTCGCTCCAGGACTGGTCTGACAAATGGGGATTTAAGTTTTCGGAATTAAAGTCGACAGTAATTGTATTTTCACGCAGAGCCCAGGCAGAAATAAATCTGCAATTACATGGTAACCCCATTCCAGTACAAAATTCAACCTTTTTCCTTGGCCTGAAACTGGACTCCAGGCTAAACTGGAAGGCCCATGTAAAATACCTAGTTGATGCGTGCAACAAGAGAATTAATTTGCTACGTAAACTAACGGGCACAAATTGGGGAGCAGATAGGAAATCCCTGCTAATGATTTATAAGTCCCTGATTAGATCTAAACTAGACTATGGGTGTCAGATATATGGTTCGGCAACACCAACCACGTTACAACCCCTGAACATCATCCAAAACAAAGGCCTAAGAATAGCACTTGGAGCATTACGCTGCACAAGGATCGAGAGGCTGGAGGTTGAAGCAAACGTACCCCCCCTCCACTACAGGCGCGAACTCCTTGCACTACGATACGTCGCCAAAGTGCTCCGTATCCCTCGACATCCCTGCAAGGAGACCATCAAACAACACGAGCACTTCACCAACTCTAGCCTAAATCCCCTTTCCATCAGGATCCGATCCTTGTGTGAGCAGTACTCAGTGCCACTGTGGTCAATAGAACGGATGGAAGCCACCCATCTACCACCATGGAAAAACATCGCCCCGAAGGTCAAAAACAATCAAGACCTCAAGAAGAAGACGTCTTCCACAGAAGAACTTAGACAGAAGACCCTGGAGACCATCCATAAGTACAATGACCACAGGGCACTGTACACTGATGGCTCCAAGTGCGGCCCCAAAACTGGGACAGGGTTATACTGCAACCAAACCCGGATGATGTTCAGATTGCCGGACCATACGAGCATATATATCGCCGAACTCTACGGTATATATCAAGCCTTAGAATATGCTCAATCTGACACACATAGTAATTTCGTCATATTCACAGATTCACTAAGTGCACTTCAGTCAATTAAGTCAGGTAACCATATGGAGAACTTCCTCTTGGGCAAAATCATTAGCACATTGTCGATAACTAACAAGTCCATTACTCTCTCTTGGGTTCCCAGTCACATTGGGATCTTCGGGAATGAGAAAGCGGACACCTTAGCCAAAACTGCCTTAGAAATAGACTCTATTACCGACATACCCCTGGACATAGGAACCTTCAATTCTGTTTTAAGAAAACAATTACACACCCACTGGCAACTCCAGTGGAACAATCTCGACATCTCGCACAAACAAAAGGAACACAAAACAGATTGGTCGACATCATACAGAAATAACAGACAGGAGGAAATCGCCATAGCAAGACTGAGGATGAATTCGACCCGCCTCACCCACCTAAACCCATACATTAATGGCGTATTTCCTCCACAATGCAACACCTGCAACACTATACTATCCATAAGACACATACTCATACACTGCTCAAGATACAACACACAGCGCAAAGCGCTTATACAACACTGCAAACTTAAGAAAATTCAACTAAGCACCACAAATCTTCTGACCGACGACCGTTTACTTATTGACAAAGTAGTATTTTATTTGCGCACTACAGGACTATTGTGGAAATTATAATGGTAGATTAAAAAGGATCGCAGGTTCACACCAGGCTTAATGACCTCATTATAGGTCGATAGCCTTAAGGATAAAAAAGAAAAAAACAAAAAGAAAAAAGAAAACAAACAAACAATTAGAACTTGATCAGAAGACGTCCTGCGAAGACCACCCACTGCCACTCCAACCCCAAGTCCTAATTACTCCAGTCGCAGGCTACTCGACGTCAAGTCTTCTCGTCTTTGCTGTTCTCAAGACAAACCGCATCCGATTGGACCGGAACGGTTCGTCCATACGCATCCGGACATTGTCACTGTCGTTACGATACGGAGGTTCGAAGTGCTGAGTACCTCGTATCAGATGTTCCCCCTTCTACAACATTCTATTGTACACTTTTGATGGTTTAATGTATTCGCTAACTCTTTTAAATCCATTAATTCTTTCCGATGTTTGATTCAAACCCCAGCAGATCTAGTAGCACCCAAACTGGTATTACTTTAAGGGCCGAGAAAACAGTTCCTTGTTCGCCCTCTCAATGTCAATGGGACCTTTCGCAGTCAGGCTCGTAGATTCCTATTAGCGCTAGAATTTTCAATGGGACCTTTCGCAGTCAGGCTGGTAGGTTCCTATTAGCGCTAGAATTTTCAATTGTCTCCGATTTCACGAGGCAAAGGGGTGACTTAACTTATTTGAAAACCGATATTTAAAAAAATACGACATAAACTGCTGCATAAGTGTATTCAAAATTAAAAACATGACTCTTAATGTCATAATTTTTACTTACTGGTGTGTGATAAGGCTTTGTTAATTTAATTATAAAATTAAACTAGAAATAGGTAATTATTTTTACTGAAGTAAGTATGAGCAGTAAAAATAAGAGGATGTTGATTTCGATTTTGTGCATTTTATCTGAGAGTGTTGAAAAATAATGGATATCACTGCACCGTCCTGTATATGAAGATAATCAGTGAGATAAATGATGATAACAGTGGTGGCGGACGTACGAGGTGACCAACGTTTGTGTAAACAATAGCCTCTTAGATCTGCTGGGAGCTATTTTCAAACAAATATGACTAATTTTACGTGTGCCGTGGCAGACTGCACGTCAGATTCAAGAAAAACTATGAGAAAGACAAACCAAGTAACTAAAAATGTCAAAGGATATGCCAGATTTCCGAGTGTTAAAAAGGAATCCAAAAGAAGAAAGATATGGGAGAAGAGGTGTAGGCGTGCAGGTGGTTGGAAGGCAACAGCTAATCACGTTATATGCTCCTTACATTTTTTGGAATGGAACAATGGACCATCACCTGAACATCCAGACCCAGTTTTGTTTTCCTATGACGGGTGGGGAAGAAACCACCTTGCAGTGCCAAGGTCCAGTGCCAAGGTCAAAAATGTCATTTCTGAACCGAAAGGACCTAACAACACCTCAACATCCACACAGTGCAACATTGAAACACTTTTCCCTCAAGAAGAGGTGCTACCCCAGCATGTCCAAGACTGGGTGAAGGTAGAAGTATGCACTACCACATGAAAAATTCTGGAAAATTAACGAATTTTAGGTAAACATTTCAAAAGATTCTCTATGATGGTGGTAACACTTCCACCAAATATTACAGTTCAATATCGTTTCTTCTCTTATATATAAATACATACATACATACATATAACAAGGCTTTTTCCCCCTTACAAGGGAGGTAGCCAATAGGAAAAGGCATAAAATCATTTCCAACGATTCCATACCTGAATACACTCCACATCCCTCCACCCTCCCTCTTACCTCCCTCCCATTTTTTTTTTTTTTTTTTGGCGACCTCTGGCAACCCCATTGCATGAAAAAACATTCTGTATATTGAAATAAAGTCAAAATTTTGATAGCCAGTTCTGTTTTGTTTACTGTAATTAATATTTATGGAGATATCTGGCAACTTGCCCAACACTAAATCACCAGTCACCACCAAAGACTATATAGGACACAAGCATCTCAGTATCCTTTCAAAGCTGAAGGAAAAAGTAAGTCGCCCTGTCTTGTTCTGTCAGCCTATCAGTCACGCACGCGATCGTATAATATTTTATTCTACCAACAGGTAAGCATTCAAAAGATTCTCTATGATGGTGCTAGCACTTCGACCAAATATTACAGCTCAATTCCGTTTCTTTTCTTATATATAAAATAAAACAGATAAATTATTGGCGACATCTGGCAACCCCATTGCATGAAAAAAACATTCTATATATTGAAATAAAGTCAATTTTTCGATAGCCAGTTCAGTTTTGTTTACTGTATTATGTTTATGGATGTGTAGTGACGTGACGCACCCTACGACCCGTCACACACTGAACAAAGAAATCTTCGGAGCTAGCCTTTCCAAGTTCCCGTAGTGCGTAGTTCGCAAGGACGTCCCGACCATCCAGCGGTCAGCCAATCAGGAACTTGCAAAGCTCCTCACGTTCCCGCCAGCCTCCTTTAAAAGGTCGGCGTTTCGCCGAGATGGGCAGAACAGTACCGACCAGCGCACACAACAGCATCTCGTCCAATCTTCTAGCCGTCCCATCGACCCTCGCCGTCATCATCTGCTACCGCCTCGCTGACGTTAGGCTCCACGTCCAGCTACAACCATAAGCACCACTAAGCTGTGGCCTTAGTCCGAGCTTCACCTACATTTCTCATGTGACCCTTCTAATGTCGCACCTTGTGGCTAATTACCAAAAGAAAGAGATTAGATGTTTTGTTTTTTCATTTGTCCTGCCGTTGTTCCGAACAAATACTACTACAGATGTATCTGGCAAATTTTCCCAACTTTATATAGCCAGCTGTATTTGCTTTTTAGCATCCCACTCACGCACGCGATATCATTATCTTCATTTATTCTACCAACAGTAGCCAATATTCATTTAATATACCAACAGTAACCATGGGAGGGGTGTAGAAGAGGACATTAATGTTGAGAAAACAAGCGGAGATGGCAAGGAAATGTAGAAGACGACGACGAGAAGATGCTACCTCTGCCACTCCCCCTACCCCTTCATTCAGCTCCTCGACCTCACTCCGAACACCCACCTCCTTGACCTCACCCCGAACTACTGCACCTAGCACCTCCACTGCACCCCCTACAACATCATCTGCTACGAAGAGGAGATTAGAGATTACACGTACATACTCACAGACAGAGATAAAGAAAGCAGTTTTAAATGCCGGTGCGCTCCTTTTAAACTCAAAGTGCCTCTCCTGAAAAGTTTTTTTTTTTTTTTTTTTAAATAGCCATATCTCTGTTTCTTTTTGTCCGATTTTATTCTTTCGAATTTGTAAAGAGAAATAGTAATTCTTTAATTTGGCAAGAAAAGATAAAGGAAACTGTAACTTGATTTTTTTTTTATCATAGCAGATTTTCACTGAAGTTTCTACTATTCGAAATTGAAAAAAAATCATTAAAAAAATAAAAGAGAGTAGGAAAAAAATTAATTTAGTTAAGGGACCGTCTGGGACCATCATAGGCGATTATTCGAAAAAATCTGGTACATGAACGAATTTTAGGAAAACATTTAAAAAGAATCTCTATGATGGGGGCAACACTCCTACAAAGTTATAGAGCTGTATTTCGTTTCTATTTTTTTTATACAGAATAAAATAGACAGAATATTGGCAACCTCTGGCAACCCCATTGCATAAACAAACATTCTGTATATTGAAATAGCGTCAATATTTCTATAGCTATTTCGTTTTTTGTTTTTTTTTTTGCTACGGAATTGTGTTTATGGAGATATTTGGCAGCTCCTCCCACTAGCATAAGTCACAAAGGCAGAAACAGGGCATTAGTACACATTCAAACGTCAAAGTAAGGTAACGTTGCTCATAAAGGCCCCATTCACGACAACGATTTTCAACCCCAACCCAGATTTCGAACATGGTCGGGGTTGGAGTTGTGGTTGGCGGCTTCGCCACTCACTGCAACAACCAATTGTCCAATTTTTCGCAGTTGATCCGCAGTTCTATTGTGATGAGATGTCTGATCTCGACTCTGACGATCTTTTTAATATTGCTGTTTTTTTAGAGGCAGATAGAAAGCGCAAAAAAAAGTCAAAGTGGTGTAAGTCTTGGCTTCAAAAAAGAAACAAGCTATCCCATAATCAATTATTAGAGGAACTGAGACTAGAGCCTAAAGACTATATGAACTATTTAAGAATGGATGAATCCACATTTTTAGAACTTCTGTCCTTGGTAACACCAATCATAAAAAAAAACAGGATACGATAATGAGGAAGGCTATTACACCTCATGAACGTCTCGTATGTACAGCTGCACAGAAAACTATCGTTAGTAAATCACGCTAATCATTTTGACACAAAACAACGAAACTATTTGAGACAAGTTGAAGTCTTCATCGGAAATAAGATTATCATGTCATAGTGAATCCATATGAACTCCGGAACTATTATTCGATTCATATTCATTCAGAAGGAATTCGAACAATTCGAACCCCAGAAATACCAACCCTTCGGTATCATAAGGTTATGTTCATTAGCGAATGTTTCGACACCCCTACTAACGATAGTTTTCTGTGTAGCTGTACATTACGATTCCTAGCAACAGGGAGGTCATATGAAGACCTCAAATTTTCCTCCATACAGTTCTTAACGAGCCAATTTTTTTAACTACATCATCACGCGTAGCTGCGGGGTTTACTTCCTTAAATTTTGAAACGAGTATTTCATAAGCATTGTTTTTCATTATTTTATTCGAGTATTCTTTACTTTTAACTTTCCATAGGCATGGATGTTGACGGTATATCTCAATAATCTCTCTTACGAAATCTTTACTGTACGCTTCCATTTTTTTTAGTTAGGCAGCACAACTATAGCTACAAACGCACGGTACGAAATTTTGGGCACAAGTGATAGATTTGATTGTCCGCACTCCGCACCCATCCACCACTCCAACCCCAACACAGACATAAAGCTCCGCCCACAAAATATCAGGAAAATCTGAACGACTCCAACCCCAACCACGACCTGCAAATCGGGGTTGCGATGTAGGTTGTTGGAGCCTATCCACGAGAAAATTTGGTCTGGGTTGGGGTTGGAAATCTGGGTTGGGGTTGGAAATCTGGGTTGGGGTTGGAAATCTGGGTTGGGGTTGAAAATCGTTGTCGTCAATGGGGCCCTTTAGAGCTCTCACCGTGCGCCACAGTTTTGATTCCTCACCCTGTATTATTGCTATAGTCATGGGAAGATTGACGAAAAGCCAGCGAGCAAGGAGGAAGAATGTAGAGAAGGCCCTTGTGTGCTGGCTAGAGAAACAAAGAGGTGGGAAAAAAAAACGAAGAGGAAACCAGCTAACCCTCACGCAGCACTCCACAAGCTACCAGCTCCGCCCACCTTACACCTCCTCCACCCACACCGCAAGTTGGACCCTCACCTCACACCTCTGCAAAAAAAAAAAAAGGAAATTGGAGGTTTGCTATGCATTGCAACCTTCAGAGAAGACCACAGTTGATGACGAGAACTTATTTTTGAAACAAATTTATCTTCAAGAATTATTTACACATGTTGCGTGCGGTAAGTGCTTTGGGAAACTAAATGTCAGCTTTATAAATAAATACATGGATTATAAGATTGACTTAGAGTGTGTAGAGTGTGGCCAAAAGTGTGGTAATTTAGAAGTGAAAGACACTCCAGTGACGAACGCCTTAGTGTACAATAAAATGAATGTAGGTTTAGGCTATGCAGGGTTTCACAAATTGACTGAGAACATGAGTATGAAGCCTCTGTATAACAATTATGTAAATTTTCAGTCAGTTGCAATTGAGAAAACAAAAGCAAAGGCAAAGGAAATATTGAAAAACTGGTCAAGTGACCAAAAGTGGGGACTATGAGGCTGGGACCTTTTAAAAATGGTCACGCAAAATTTAAATGCCTTCTCCTGTCCATTTAATGTTTTTGTTCTTTTTGTTGTAATATCTTCGGTTGTTCTAGATGGATTTTTGTCATTTTTGTTTCATTTGAAAGATAACATTATGCTCTTTATTTTCTTTGTTAAAAAATAAAAGATTTATTATGAAACCTGAATTTTGCAGCACCTTTGAAATGTTCAGAAAAGAAAATTCACAAAGAAAAAAAAATCAGAGGTATGAGTTTGGTCAAATGTACAACATAACTTATATTCCCCAGACTCTAAGCTTTCATTTCATACCAAGCTAAATTATGTGGAAGGATCTCCATAAAATTAATTACAGTTTCACTATATCTTCACTACACTTTATATATTGTGATCAAAAGTACTTGTGCGTCGATGACGATGGTTCTTCGGTCGCTCCTGGGTGGGTCCTTTCCTTCCGTCGTAACACACACTCCACTGCGCCTAGTCTAAATCTAGCCTAATTCCCTACCTCCTAACCATTAATACTAGCCTACCCGATCCTCCTTTGTGTATACTTCTCTTAAGCCACGTCCACACGGTCGAGCACTGTCCGCCGGGCACGAGGGCTTTGCTCGACAACGGGCAATTTCATCGGGCAAACCATCAAACTGTCCGTTCCCGGCGCCATTTGCGGACATTGGATGGAGGGCTGACATCGCTGCCAAACGCATGAGGTGAGGTGCGAGCAAAGTTAGCAAACCCGCTCAGTTTAGACCGAAGTTACCTTACTACCATGTCCGCACCTAGTACTAGTGTGTACTGGTCTCGACAAGACCTGCTATTGGTGCTATGCTTTTCCTCATATTTGTCTCTTGCCTTTGTATATAAAGCTCCACTTTCGAAAGGAGAAAAGAAAAGCTGCTTATGTTTATTCTCATGTAACTGCAAAACAATTGTTCATTTTCATCCTGCAATTCACGTAGGATTGTCACTGAGCTTCCCATTAAATCACGTCTTTGTAACCACTCCCGGCATCAGGCATGTCTCCGTGATTTCTTGTTTTTCTTTTTAATGCAGGCACCAATTATAATGCTGTAAAGTGCTACCTTCTTTCCAAGTATGGTGGGAACCATGGTTATCGTACCGCACTGAATCACTCCCTCCCAACCTCTGCTTGCGGCCAACTAACCTCCAACCACCATCGTCAGCCGTGTGGACACTTTGCGGGCACAGTCTGCGGACTTTGCCCGGTAAGGGCAAAGTCTGCCAGGCACAGCTCGACCGTGTGGACGCGGCATTACACTCACATTCACCCCACCACCCACGCGCGGTCCTTCCCAGGCACTGGCTCACCCACGCCGACACAACGGCACTCCCCCCTCTGGTGGGAAGGGGGATACCAGCACTCGTGCCCTTTGACCCCCCCCCCCCCGAAGGAGGGGGAGGGATGCCAGCCGTCCGTCCCCGTCTGTGCCATATACACGCACGCTCACACCACACCCCCCCTTGATCACGAGATCAACCTACTCCTCGTCTTCTCCTTCCTCTACATCATAGTCCTGCAGCCACCTTGGCGGGCGTCTTTCGCGGTGGGGTCTCCGAGACACCCCATCCTCATTCGTTGTCGCTCCGTGGCCTTCCTCCTCATCTTCTCCTTCACTCACTACCTGCCGAACATCCAAGATATGTCGCGGCACTCCCTCAACAGAAACATTGTTCCGTGAGTTCACCTCCGTCACTGTCCCTCTTGTCCACTGTGACGTGCACTTCCTGTCCTTTGGTCTCACCCATACCTCCTCCCCCACCTGCACTGAGACGGGGCCTTCTTCGGCATTGGCCGGCAGTTCCGGTCCCTGCAGCGGATGCCGCCAATCGTATTTGAACACGGCCTTTTGTGGAACCGAGCGGTCGTCTTGGCCTGACCCGGGGGAGATATTATACTAAAAAACTGCCTCCGTCGGCGGTATTCGCACCCTCTCAGCTATGGCCTTAATTGTACGATGGTGTCGTTCCACTATCCCATTTCCGCTCGGTCGGTACGCTGCCCGGAAGAAGTGTCTTGTGTTCCACTTGTCCAATGTACCTTTCAGCGCCTCCGACCGAAACGCCGTGCCGTTGTCCATCAGGACCTCATCCACTGGGCCCCGCTCCAAAAATACCTCGTTAATCACCCGCGCAATCTCTTCTCCAGTCTCCGCCTTCAGTTCTCGCCAAATGCCGAACCGCCCTGGCCCGCAATCGACCATCAATAAGTATCTGGTGCCTTGATAGTGGGTTACGTCAATCGCCAGCCGCCCCCTGTTCTCTTCCACGCAGAGCTCCCCCGCTGAATGTGGTCTGGGGGCGGGGTCTATGGACTGACAGCGGGCACACGCCCTCACCACATGCCGCACTTCTTCCCTTGTTATGTCCGGGTTAACCTTCCTTGCCAGGAACAATGACCTATCGACCCCTAGATGATGCGTTTCGTGCAACTCTTTCGTACGAAAGGACCCAGCGGCGCACTCCTCGAGCTTCTTCTCGTCCTGTTCTCCCTTCGCTTTCAGCCAGCTCTTCTTTACTCTGGTAAGTACGTCTGCTTTGTTCGTCTCCGAGGATACCTCCCTCACCCTTATCTTCATGCCGAACTCGTCGATTAACTCTCTCAGGATCCCGAGGCGGCGCTTCACAAGGATCTCTGCAGCTCCCTTCGTGCGTACTCTCTTCTCAGCCGTCAGCACCGAGTTCATCCACCCCGCTACCGTGGCTGAGTCTGTCCTGATCTCGATCTCACGCAGCCCCCATCTCAGCGCCAAATTGATTCCTTTTATGACCGCGTCCAACTCTGACACGTTAATATAGTGGTAGTCGTCCTTCTTCCGCTGCCACGCTCCATCTTCGACTACCACGTCCCCTATCTCCAAGACGGCGCCGGTCGCTATACTACTCGCGTCGCACCACACTACGCCATGGCTCTGATGGGGCGCGTTCCACTGTCCTCTCATAGGATCATCGTGAATCGTCCTCTGGACAACGTCGCGTATCATGGTTAGCGTGTCCTCATCAACCTTCTCTCCCTTTCTCTCCCTTTCGATCCCACCCTTCTCTTAATGTAACTGCATGCCGTACGGAGCCAACCGGCGATCGGGTAGTGGCCCACTAATTTGCCGCAAAGGGAGAAAAGTTCTCGCTTGCACATTTCGTCCGTCACCTTCGGGATCTCGTTCCCTCGCCTGAACATCAGCGTTCCTGCCGCGTTCCTTTCCAGTCGCAGTCCCAACACTGCTCCTCCCTCCAACGGCTCCGGTTCCTTAGCTGTCAATCCGTACCGAGCCAAATGTTCCACCACACTCGACGTTGATACTATGCTATCATCCACCAGTATGTCGTCGAGGTACGAGTCAGTGCCCTTCTTCATCGCTTCAGTCTTCTCCAGTACCGTCTTCAGGATTCTCGTCATGATCCTCGGGGCCGAGCTGAGCCCAAAACCCAGTCTGGTCAAGCAGTAAATTCTCCCTTTGTATTTTACTAGCTGGTACTTTCATAGCTTCTTCGTCACGTGAACTTGCAGGTAAGCCGCCCGCAAGTCTACAACAGCGGACGCCCCCCTCCTTCGGCGCCACCTGCGTAGGGTCTCGCTACACACATCTACAAAATCGTCGCCAGTATGACACTTCACAAACTGGTTCAGCTCTCAGAAATCCAGCACCGGTCGTACCTTGCTCTTGGTTGGCTGTACCACTGCCATCAAGGGCAGGATTCCGCCCTCCACTGGTTCCTCCCAGGGACTCAAGATCCCCTCCTCGATCCATCGCTCCACTTCGAGGTCAAAGTCCTCCCTCACCCCATCTCTGAGGGTCCGCGTGTAGCAGTCGACTTTGTTCTTCAAGACGGGTGAGCTTTCCTTCGGATACCACTCTACTTCCCACTTCCGGCCGTCAAATTCCGCCAGGAAGTCCTCGTCCTCAATCGTGCACGGTGTCGCCCTCTCGTCAGGGTCGAGCTTCGGGCCAGCACCGCCCTCCGCGGCTCCCATTGCCACTCCTATATCCTCACCCGGCCTCGGTCGGTTCTTCATCCTCTCTTCCGAGTCCCGCCTCATTCCAATCCGTATGAGCCCACCGATAAACGTGACTTCTCCAAGCTGGGTAATTCCGTCCATTCCCAGCACCACGTCAATTCCCTCTAGAATCGTTCTAATGACGAGCACTCTTAGTCGTATCGGGATACCCTCCACTATCATTTCAATTTCCTGGTCGCCTTTGCATATCGTCTCTCTCCCGTCGACTGTCGTCAGGGCCACATCTCCACGTCTGAACTCTTGAACTATGTCGGTCCTCACGATCGTGGTTGAACAGCCTGAGTCTATCAGCGCCCTCGCACATCTCCCTCTCACCCAGACATCCACGATCGGCATACGACTGAAAGGTGTCCTTACATTTCCTCGGCGGCCCCTTGCATGGTGGCCGCCGATTTCCCGTTTCCCTGACTGCAATTTCGGGCCATGTGTCCTGGCTGATTGCACGAGTAACAGATGAGCTCTACCTCCTTACAGTCCCTTGCAAGGTGACCCAGTCGCCGACATTCATAACAACGGACTCGCGACATCCCACGCCATCCGTTGTAGTCACCCCCGAGCTCACCCGCTCTCCTTTCTCGGTAGGCGTCAGTGGCCACGGCTCCGGCCCGCGCGCCTTCTCCCGCCGAGGGCATCCTCCTTTGTGGCTGTTCTTTGGCTACAGCCCCCATCAGCCCTCCATCCTTAGCCTTAGTCAGGAGCCTGGCGCGGGCCATCAGTTCGCCCATGTCTGCTTTTGCTACATTTTCCATTTCCTGCAGCCCAGTCGATATGTAATCTGGAAACCCATTCACGAAAGCCATTCTCACTACCATCTCCAGGCTGCTGCCTTCGAGATTAATCAGGCCTGCCAATCGCCTGATGTCATTGGCGAACACGTCAACCTGTTCTCCTGTCCACCGCATTCGCTGTAGTTTGCAGAACGCTTCGAAGGGACTCGCCCCAAAAACCTCCTGTAACCTCTCCTTCACCTTTCCCACATCCTTTTGATCTTCGGTTGCCATCTCCATGTAGACGGATAAGGCCACGCCCTCTAAATTTAGCGCGATGTAACTCGCCACATCCTTTACTCCCGTCAGCCGCGCGACCAATCCCGCCTTTGTTAGCCACACGGAGACATCTCCAACCCCGTCAAACGGCCTTAGGGTGACACTGTTCATCTTGAACGGTTCGTTTCCACTCCCAGGTGCGGGCATTAACGGCTCGTTTCCACTCGCGGGTGCAGTCATTTTGGCGGTGCCTAGATAGCTTGTGATCAAAAGTACTTACTTGTGCGTCGATGACGATGGTTCTTCGGTCGCTCCTGGGTGGGTCCTTTCCTTCCGTCGTAACACACACTCCACTGCGCCTAGTCTAAATCTAGCCTAATTCCCTACCTCCTAACCATTAATACTAGCCTACCCGATCCTCCTTTGTGTATACTTCTCTTACACTCACATTCACCCCACCACCCACGCGCGGTCCTTCCCAGGCACTGGCTCACCCACGCTCACATCCCCCTTCCCACCAGAGGGGGGAGTGCCTCCCCCCTCTGGTGGGAAGGGGGATACCAGCACTCGTGCCCTTTGACCCCCTCCCCCCCCCAAAGGAGGGGGAGGGGTGCCAGCCGTCCGTCCCCGTCCGCGCCATATACACTCACGCTCACACCACATATATACATGTGAGGAATACAATACCCTGGGGAATTATAGACAAATGTAAATGGTAATTATACCTAAGTTCATTAAGGGGCTGGAAGCCCAAATTTGAGCGAAAAAATGTCTAAATCACCGAAATGAGATGAATACATTATAAAATTCTACCACCATCTGGAATTCATATCTTAACGTTTGAAAGCGATATCAGCTGTCTAAGTGTTTTTAAATAAATATTTAAAGGGCACAGGCCTTGTTTGTTTACATCTGGGCATTTAAATCGTAACGCGAGGATACCTATGTTTTTTTCCGCATCACTCTAGCTTCTTTCGTTATTTTTTTATGATTTTTTTTTACTTTGAACATTATCGTACATCTAGCAGCACGTCCCACACCACTTACAAAGGATTACAAAGGCGGAGCATACCGACAGGAGACCTCTTGATCCATATCTAGGTCGGATGCGAAAAAAAATCATATTAATAATTAAATAATAATAATGAAATAATAAATAAAAACTATAATAATGTAAATAACAAATAAAATACATAAATAAATGCATAGGTATAGTTAAATTATAAACAAACAGGTAAATAGTAAATAATAATAAATTGACATATACATACATATACCAAGGCTTTTTACCCCTTACAAGGGGGGAAGCCAAAAAGAAAAAGGCATAAAATCATTCCCACCCATTCCATCCCTGAATACACTCCACACAACTCCACCCTCCCTCTTATCTTAGCACCTCCTGAATGACGGGTCCCTGCACCTTGTCCACTGCCTTGGGTCAGAAGCAGTGTCGCAAGACACAGCACATCCACAGCAAGGCCGCTTCATTAAATCGGCGACCCCCCCCCTCTCCGTCCCCCCATTGCATAAAATGAGAGGACGGGGAGAAATCCCTTCGGGCTGCGTCAAATTTTGCTCACACATACTATCTCACCCCCCATCCCCGCCCATTCCACCTCATGCAATCACAACATCATCCATATACAACCATTCTCCATTCACCCGTCTTCTGTCCTCTCCCGTCCTTCCTCAACAGACATTCCCCTCTTCCCCAAAGCCCCCTTCACCCCATCCATCCACCTCATCCTAGGATGTCCCCTCATGTTCACTCCCTCCACATCTGCCTTCCACACCTCTTTTACTAGTCTTTCTTCACTCATTCTTTCCATGAGTCCAAACCATCCTAATATTCTTTCATCAACCTTATCTCCCAGCTCCTTTTCCACCCCTGTTCTCCTCCTCACCTCCTCATTTCTCACTCTATCCAGCCTAGTAACCCCCATCATACTTTTCAGACACCTCATCTCAAACACATTCAAACTCCTTCTCTCTTCCTGTCTTATGTTCCATGTTTCTGCCCCATACAGTGCTGTTGGCACAATCACTCCTTCATACAGTCTCCTCTTAGCATCCATTCCCAAATGTCTATTCCTCATTACACTCTTCAATCCACCAAGGCATTTACTCGTTTCTCTCAATCTACATTCTACCTCCACTTTCACTCCACCTTTCCCTGCCACATTTGCACCCAAGTATCTAAAACTATCCACTTCCTCCAGTCGCTCTCCCTTAATGCTCACTTCCAGTCTACTGCCACTTTCACCCCTTGTACATCTCATCACCTTACTTTTACCCACATTTATCTTTAGCTTTCTTCTATCACATACTCTCCCAAACTCTGCCACCAACTTCCTCAATCCCTCCTCCGATCCTGCCATAAGCGCAGTGTCGTCCGCAAACAACAGCTGGCTCACCTCCCACTTTTCTCAATTTTCTTTAACCATCTCCAATCCCTTGCCCACTACCCTAGCATTCACCTCTCGCACCACCCCATCCATGTATAAGTTAAACAGCCAGGGCGACATAACGCATCCTTGACGAAGTCCCACCTTTACCTCGAACCACTCACTCTCTCCATTTCAAATCCTGACACAAGCTCTACTATTCTCATAAAAACTCTTGACAGCTCCCAGAAGCTTTCCTCCTATCCCGTATATCTGCATAACCTCCCACAGTGCCTTCCTGTCTACCCTATCATAAGCCTTTTCCAGATCCATAAAAGCCCAAAAACATCCTTCCCCTTTCCTATAGCTAATAATAAATGAAAATCAGACGGACTAAAGATAACAAAACAAAAACAAATAATATAAGATAAATTATAATCATTACAACATCTTACTTAGGTATTTATCTAAATGATTCTTAAAGCTTCGAACTGAACTACATTGCACTACCTGTGCAGGAAGTTTATTCCATTCATTAACTACACGGTTGGCAAAGTTGTTTCTATCCACTTCCAAATTGAATCTATTTCCGGATAGATTGAGACCATTGTTTCTTGTCTGATTCTCATTCAATGTGAAAATTTGGTCACTTTTGATGTTGTCAATTTCCTTTAAAATATTAAAGACCTGTATCAAGTCACCTCTGAGTCTACGCTTATTTAGGGAAAACAGATTCATGCGTTTTAGTCGATTTTCGTATGATTTATTTGTTATATTTGGAATCAGTTTTGTGGCTCGCCGTTGTACTTTTTCCAGTCTGTCAATGTCTTTAATGAGATTCGGTGACCATACGGAAACAGCATATTCCATATGGGGACGAACTAACGATTTATATAGCTTGTTAATGAGTGATGGTCTTCTGAAATCAAATGATCGCGCAATCAGTCCCAGAATCTTATTTGCTTTCTCAGAGGCTGAAATACACTGCTTGGATGATTTGAGGTCGTTACTGATAATTACGTAGAGATCTTTTTCACTATCCACTTTTGTTAACGAATTTCCAAATAGCTTGTAATCGTACTTACTGTTATTTTTACCTATGTGCATTACCTTGCATTTACTTGTGTTAAATTTCATTAGCCACTTTTCAGACCATTGCTGTAATTTATCTAAATCTTCTTGAATATCTAATTGGTTTGAGTGATCATTTGCCACTCCGCACAGTTTTGTATCATCATCAAATTTGGAAACAGTAGATTTTAGTCCATGGTCTATATCATTTATATATACTATGAATAGAAGTGGCTCAGGAACGGAACCCTGAGGAACTCCACTTGTAACATTTTTCCATCTAGAAGTTTTTCCATTTAAAACAACTCTCTGTTTTCGATCATTCAACCAATTACTAGTCCAACTTAATAGGCTACCACTTATTCCGTGTGAAGCTAATTTAGTAAGTAGTCTTTCGTGTGGGACGGTATCAAAAGCCTTTGCAAAGTCTAGATATATTAAATCTATATTGTTTCTTTTGTCATAATTCGAGATAACTGTGTTGTAGAATTCGAGTAAGTTAGTCACGCAAGAACGTTTCCGTCTGAAACCATGCTGGCTATCATTTATCAAACAGTTACATTCTAAATGATGTTCGATAGCATCTCTGATGAGTCAAACTTATAGGCCTATAGTTATTTGGTTTCTTTTTATCACCTTTTTGAATATGGGAGTAACGTTAGCTAGCTTCCACTCTCTTGGGACATCTCCGGATATGATGGATTTCTTGAAAATAATTTCTAATGGAACAACAATCTCATTTTTCATTTCCTTTGAGATTCTTGGATGCCAACCGTCAGGCCCTGGTGTTTTATTAACTTTGAGTTTATCTATACACCTTTTAATTTTTTCTTTTGTTATACAGTAATTACCGTAGTAAGTTTACCCTAAACTTTTCACAGGTTTCAGTTTGGAATTCACTTTGAGGTGTTTCGTTTACGAATACCGAGCTAAAATAATTGTTTAAGATATTACATATTCCTTCTGACGCAAATTCCTGGACAGTGGAAGAAGGTGGTGGATGAGGTGGTGTGGGTAACACGTACCTTAAGTGATTGGTGAAGGGAGGGGGAAGATAGCTGCAGTTGGGGAACCGAAGTCCAGGCGATTTGTATCACATCTCGGGACCACTCGCCTTCCCTCCAAGGCAAGCGTGAGAGTAGATCAAAGAGGGGGGAGGGGTATGATGGGACCGTCCTAGGCTAATGAAACCCAGAACTCCTATTGTGAGTTTTAATGAATTGAATAATTAAACACTAGAAATATGCTACTTGATATTAAATAAGGGTTTTAACAGTTGGCTTTCATACATACATCCTATCTATTCCCTGCGCGCGTTCCTAGCTTATGTAATTGTTAAAGTATTTGTACTTAATATGTGTCTTGCTTGTGGAGACGTCTTCAATTAGCGTGGTCTCCTGCTGAGCTCCGACCGGCGCTGCTCCGCTTTTGGTGGGGGCGGGGGGTGACGGCCTGGGCGGGCGCTGTGATGGGCTTGCAAGTCACTTCACCGACGTAGTCCCGGTCAATCGCACTGCACTCTTAGAGTTCTTGCGTGAGGGGTTGTACCCAAATAATCGACACTCGATTGGCTCTCAAGGATGAAAATCCCCAACAGTCACATGAGGGAGGAAAGGACACGATTGGACTTCCGAGAACGAGCGGTCCGACCTCCTTTGATGAACTCGATGTTTAGACTGCCCTGTGTCCTGTGGGATGTCAGGTCAAAATGCCCGCTAGCCGGCTTCCGACGTTGCCAATAGTTCTAAGTTCCCGCCACTAGTGTTGAAGGGTACTACGAATAATGTTCATGTGGGAGGTGACACAGTTCCAATTGTTCCTTGAGGTAGACACTGTTCACGAGCGGGTTAGATACAATCCTAATTATCCTAGCTTAAAACAAATATGTGGCAGCGCGCAGGGGGGGAGGGTGTGTGTTTGGGCGCTTTGTTTGAGCGCGAAAACCGTTGAGCTTGGCTATGGGAACACGAATCTAAAGGGGGGGTTTCTAGATAATTAGAAGTCTCTCCCTTCGTTAAGGCACTTTAATTGATTGTCAAAAATAGCACGACAGTTGAAGAGGATAAAGAGGAGCAGAAAGGACAGGATGTAGCTACTAGAAGTCTTATGGACTCTGGTAATTCCCCCGAGTATAGGGAATGAAGGGCCGTAACGGTGAGAAATCAGACGAGAAAATGGGAAGGGGAGACAGCGAGCCGGGTGTCACAATTTCAAAAATTGTGACACCTTCATTTGAATATTCAAGTTGACCGTCAGCAGATAATAGTGGACCAATGTGATTCCTAACAACCTTTTTATCTCTAATGTAACTATAGAATTCTTTGGGATTCTCTTTGGATTTATCAGCGATGTTCATTTCGTATTGTCGTTTTCTTTTTCTTATTGTCTTTTTTACATCTTTCTGTATTGATACATAAGTTTCATAGTCATTGGATGCACCCGAGCACTTATATTTCTTATAAGCCTGTCTCTTTTTAGCAATACTTTTTTCAGTTTCTTTGTCGAGCCACTTTGGGCGAGCCTGATTTGGGGGACGTCTGTCCTCCCTAGATTGGTGGAGGTGTGCCAATTGGATACACACTCTTCGCATTTAAATTTTCGCGGGCTTTTGTGTCCATAATAATGCCTAAGTGGTAACTTTTATTGTTTGAGTTATCAGTACTGATTATATATTTTCTTTTAAGGGTGTTTTTACCCCATCTGCATATATAATATAGCCCCTATAAGGTAGTGTGTATCCAATTGGCACAGTTCCCACCGTTTACGCTACGCTTGTTGACATCGGATGGGAAAAGTCAAATCATTATATATCTTCACATGGTAGCTTAGAAACAAAAATGTTGTATTGTTTAGGTAGAATAAAACACTATAATTGTATACACAACTCTATAATAGAGAAGGAATTGTCATTATGTAGTTTTTTCAATTTCATTTTAGGTTGTCGAAACCAAAAATGAAACGTACTATATACTACACTGAAGATGAGTTAGCACAGCATGTAAACTCTCATGAGTTTCAACGTGGTTGTGATAATACGGCGGTGACAATAAATGAAAGTAATCTAACCAACGTGACTGTAAATGAGGGTTCTAGGAGAGAGTGCCAAGATGGCACAGTGCTCGCAACATCACCTATTTATAGTTTTTGCGTCGCCAGACACATTTATTGAATGCTCAGAAGGTCCTCATAGGGATTTGAGTGCTGTCATTACATCCTGTTTTCCCCTCCCCCTCTAAATTCCACATCCGGTTACCTCCTCTCCCTCAGTGCATAGGCCTACGCACCAATCCCCCCCTCCCCCTCTCACACTCCACTTCCGTCTCTATGTAAGTGCAATTTCATACAAAGAATATATTTTTCACATAGGAACACAATTTCATAAAAGAAAAATAATTACATGCATCATTTTTACACATTACACATAAAAATTCATTTCCAAAATCACCCATTTTCATTTAGTCAGGACGAAGTTTTTTTGTACAATTGAGGTTTTAAAGGTTTTGTGTGAGATGAATTGACAAATGTAGGTCATTGTTATAATGTTTTTTTTTTTACCAAGTTCCTCTTATATTAGGCTCAGGAACACGTAATCTCAATCCTTTGATTTTCTGTCAAAGTTTTTTTCAATTGTTCATAGTTGTCATTTTTTATTTTGGAATTACGTTAATTTTGTATTAGCAGGACTCTACGAACCCTATATTTATATTATAGTAACTTTAAATGGACAAAAAACACACGCATATATTTTATTTCAATTTTTTTATTCTGTGTATCCATTTGGATACATGCCCACCGGAATCGCCAGCGCGCGCCACCTCCACCAATCTAGGATAAAAGGAATGTAAGTTTGAATCATCTTAGTGAGCGTATTTTGAAATATTTCCCACGTCTGATCTACAGATCTTTCGTTTAATTTTGCCTCCCAGTCTGTAAGCTGAAGCTCCTGACGTAGTCCTGTGAACTGAGCTTTACTGAAATCGGGTATTTTAGAAACACTTAGCCTCACACGGTGAGTGGGAGGCGGTGGTGGGCAGAGGGCAGTTTCGCCAGCAGCACACGTGGATGTCGAAAGAGTTACCAATGGTTCTTTACTTTTATTATCCCAGTATGCCTTCATCCTTTTGCTTGCAGCTTCACTCCAAGCAGTGATCTTCCTCTTGCGTCTTCCCATTGTGTATCACAGGAAAATACACGATAAGAGAGAAAAATCACAGTGTAGCAAGTCACGTGTCGATCAATACTTCTCTCTCTCTCTCTCTTTCTCTCACACACGTGCCCTGACTCGGAGAAAGGGGTAAACATACAGCCGGCAGCGTGAAAACTATCGTACCACACTAAAAAAAAAAAAAAAAAAAAGCAGCACACGTGGATGTCGAAGGAGTTGCCAATGGTTCTTTACTTTTATTATCCCAGTATGCCTTCATCCTTTTGCTTGCAGCTTCACTCCAAGCAATGGTCTTCCTTTTGCGTCTTCCCATTGTGTATCACAGGAAAATACACGATAAGAGAGAAAAATCACAGTGTAGCAAGTCACGTGTCGATCAATACCTCTCTCTCTCTATCTCTCTCTCTCTCTCTCTCTTTCTCTCACACACACACACACGTGTACCGACTCGGAGAAAGGGGTAAACATACAGCCGGCAGCGTGAAAACTATCGTACCACAAAAAAAAAAAAAAAAAAAAAAAGAGGCATAACATTAGATATTGAAGATATATGGCATCAGAGTTTAAATACCCAGAGCAGAGTCTAGTAGGCATTTAAATTTTAAAACCCACCACGACGCTCTAACGTCTGGCAGCGTTACGCACATAACGGACTAGTATTTCAGCGAGCCACACAAAAATTTTCAAAGAAATTATTATTTCCGACCGAAAAAGTAGTTTTTGCCCTTCAGGGGAGTATTTGGGGGTTTTCTTTTTTATCATTGGATTTCAATGAAATTTGTAACATATTATGACTGTTCTCCGCTGAACATTTTGGCAAATTTTCATTACTTTTGTCTTCTAACTTTTTGAGTTATGGTCATTTTTGTCCTTTTTTTTTTTTTTTTACCTTTTTTTCTCTTGTTTTCAAAGTTATAGATCTCAAAAACTGTATATCACATAAATTTTAGATTTAGAACCTGAAATGTATGGGTTTTAAATAATGATTTTGTCAATACAGATTTTTTATATTATTTTTGTTTTTTGTTTAATATTTTTTTTCGAATTCACATGAAAAAACTCGAAATTTTGAAGAAAAATAACTGCCATTTGCCAACTTAAGACACAAAAAATAAAAATTCCCTATTTTCAAATTTTTAGACAGAGCCTTTAGAAATATATTACTTTTTTCAAATATGGTGTATCTTAAAAAATAGCTGAGATCTATTGCTTTAAAGTCTTACAAACTTTTTTTTTCGGGAAATCGCTGTCAAAGTTTAAAATATGTTATACTTTTTTATTTCTAACAAAGCCTATCCCTGATATTTTTTCTTTTGTGTATCATCATGTTTTCTATGCTCTGTAAACTTCAGAAACAAGAAATACATGATAATTTAGTAATATAAATATGTTTTGTACTCACCAGTCACCACCACTGCAGGCAATTGCTGGTACCCAGTCCCCTCCCACCACCTTCTGGTGTCAGGATACATGACTATAATAAAAGTATAGTCATGACTATAGTCTGGCACCACCAGACTCATGTCGCTGGGTTTTGAATTAAAAGCCACCAGGATCATAATCCTTTGAGGGCTTGGCAGTGGCACCTTGCTACCTCTTCTTGGGTGGCACTGGGGTTGACCTCCTCCTTTCAAAGAAGCTGTCACTTTTGAGTGTGTCAGCTGTTGGTGCGAGTCCTATACACGACAAAACAGAGCCCTCTTCATAACCAAAGTTATGTTGCGAGACTGTTACCTGTGCAGCAAAAAACCAATTTGTCCAGTCCAGCGAACTTTGACTTGGAACACTTTCCCCAGAGCTTGGCATGCAAACTTTCATTAGGATTTTGTGTTTTGCCTTTGAGACACCTTTCTAGAAGATCTTTTCTTGTTAGGTCTTCATACACAATTTTAATCAGGTCTTGTTCTTCCTGACTGACTCGAATGGCAACTTTCATTGCCTTATGATCAAAGGTTTCCCCTGCTGCTGTCTTTTTCTTGTAAAAACACTATGATTCTGGACAAAGATCATGTTGTGGCAACTCATTTGTGCTTATACAATGATAAAAAGTTGCCATTATGTCAAGTTTTAGCTCCTTCCAATTACCACCAGTATGCCTCTTGACTGCATTCAGGTAGTATTGTTGCAAACGTTTGATAACAGATTCTGGCAGGGTCATCACTGACCTGAATTGAACTTTTCCTTTCTTTGTTACATATTTTTCTCTCCTCTGTTGCTTGAGAGTCAGCAGCCGCTTTCCCATTCTTTTATGCAAATGGTTCTTGGATTCTTCCTTTATTACAGGATGCTTTTTGCCATAGGGGCCTTCATCACGATTCAACTGTATAAGGGCCTTGTATGTACTGGAGTCCCCATCATTAACCATAGTCGTGTATCTAACCTTCATGTCACTTGACCTCTTCCACATTCCCAAAACACACTCAGGTTCCATGCTACCTGATGGCCCAGGGAAAATTTTCGGTAAAATTTTACTTGTGATTCAAAAGTACTTACTTGTGCGTCGATGACGTCGGTTCTTCGGTTTCGGTCGCTCCTGGGTGGGCCCTTACATTCCTTTGCGGCACACTCTCCACTTCTCTAGCCTAATTCCCTACCTCCTAACCATTAATGCTAGCTTACCATATCCCCCTTTCCGGGTACTGTACACTCCACTCACACTCGCATTCACCACCACCCACGCACGGTCCTTGTTCGGCACTGCGCCACCCAAGCCAACGTGAGGCCACCCCCCCCCCCATATTCGGGTGGGAAGGGGGATACCAGCGCCCGTGCCCTTTGACCCCCTCCCCCCACCCCAGAAAGAGGGGGAGGGGGTGCCAACCGTCCGTCCCCGTCCGCGCCATACACACTCACGCTCACACACACCCCCCCCCTTGATCTAGAGATCAACCTACTCCTCGTCTTCTCCTTCCTCTACATCGTAGTCCTGTAGCCACCTTGGCGGGCGTCTTTCGCGGTGGGGTCTCCGAGACACCCCATCCTCTTCTGTTGTCGCCCCGTGGCCTTCCTCCTCATCTTCTCCTTCACTCACTACCCGCCGTATATCCAAGATATGTCGCGGCACTCCCTCAACAGAAACATTGTTCCGGGAGTTCACCTCCGTCACTGTCCCTCTCGTCCACTGTGACGTGCACTTCCTGTCCCTTGGTCTCACCCATACCTCCTCCCCCACCTGCACTGAGACGGGGGCTTCTTCGGCGTTGGCCGGCAGTTTCGGTCCCTGCAGCGGATGCCGCCAATCATATTTGAACCGAGCGGTCGTCTTGGCCTGACCTGGGGGAGATATTATACCAGAAAACTGCCTCCGTCGGCGGTATTCGCGCCCTCTCAGCTATGGCCTTAATTGTACGATGGTGTCGTTCCACTATCCCATTTCCGCTCGGTCGGTACGCTGCCCGGAAGAAGCGTCTTGTGTTCCACTTGTCCAATGTACCTTCAGTGCCTCCGACCGAAACGCCGTGCCGTTGTCCATCAGGACTTCATCCACTGGGCCCCGCTCCAAAAATACCTCGTTCATCACCCGCGCAATCTCTTCTCCAGTCTCCGCCTTCAGTTCTCGCCAAATGCCGAACCGCCCTGGGCCGCAGTCGACCATCGATAAGTATCTGGTGCCTTGATAGTGGGTTACGTCAATTGCCAGCCGCCCCCAGTTCTCTTCCACGCAGAGCTCCCCCGCTGAATGCGGTCTGGGGGCTGGGTTTATGGACTGACAGCGGGCACACGCCCTCACCGCATGCCGCACCTCTTCCCTTGATATGTTCGGGTTAACCTTCCTTGCCAGGAACAATGACCTATCGACCCCTAGATGATGCGTTTCGTGTAACTCTTTCGCACGAAAGGACCCAGCGGCGCACATCTCGAGCTTCTCTTCCTGTTCTTCCTTCGCTTTCAGCCAGCTCTTCTTTACTCTGGTAAGCGCGTCCGCTTTGTTCGCCTCCGAGGATACCTTCCTCACCCTTATCTTCATGCCGAACTTGTCGATTAACTCTCTCAGGATCCCGAGGCGGCGCTTCACAAGGATCTCTGCAGCTCCTTTCGTGCGTACTCTCTTTTCAGCCGTCAGCACCGAGTTCATCCACCCCACTACCGTGGCTGAGTCCGTCCTGATCTCGATCTCACGCAGCCCCCATTTCAGCGCCAAATTTGTTCCATTTGTGACCGCGTCCAACTCTGACACGTTAATATAGTGGTAGTCGTCCTTCTTCCGCTGCCACGCTCCATCTTCGACTATCACGTTCCCTATCTCCAAGACGGCGCCGGTTGCGATACTACTCGCGTCGCACCATACTACGCCATGGCTCTGACGGGGCGCGTTCCACTGTCCTCTCACAGGATCACCGTGAATCGTCCTCTGGACAACGTCGCGTATCATGGTTAGCGTGTTCTCATCAACCTTCTCTCCCCAATCTTTCGATCCCGCCCTCCTCTTAATGTAGCTACATGCCGTACGAAGCCATCCGGCGATCGGGTAGTGGCCCACTAATTTGCCGCAAAGGGAGAAAAGTTCTCGTTTACACATTTCGTCCGTCACCTTTGGGATCTCGTTCCCTCGCTTGAACATCAGCGTTCCTGCCGCGTTCCTTTCCAGTCGCAGTCCCAACACCGCTCCTCCCTCCAACGGCTCCGGTTCCTTAGCTGTCAATCCGTACCGAGCCAGATGTTCCACCACGTTCGACGTCGATACTATGCCATCGTCCACCAGTATGTCGTCGAGGTGCGAGTCAGTGCCCTTCTTCATCGCTTCAGTCTTCTCCAGTACCGTCTTCAGGATTCTCGTCATGATCCTCGGGGCCGAGCTGAGCCCAAAACCCAGTCTGGTCAGGCAGTAAATTCTCCCTTTGTATTTTACTAGCTGGTACTTCCATAGCTTCTTAGTCACGTGAATTTGCAAGTAAGCCGCCCGCAAGTCTACAACGGCGGACGCCCCCCTCCTTCGGCGCCACCTGCGTAGGGTCTCACTATATACATCTACAAAATCGTCGCCAGTATGACACTTCACGAACTGGTTCAGCTCTCGGAAATCCAGCACCGGTCGTACCTTTCTCTTGGTTGGCTGCACCACTGCCATCAAGGGCAGGATTCCGCCCTCCACCGGTTCCTCCCAGGGACTCAAGATTCCTTCCTCGATCCATCGCTCCACTTCGAGGTCAAAGTCCTCCCTCACCCCATCTCTGAGGGTCCGCGTGTAGCAGTCGACTTTGTTCTTCAAGACGGGTGAGCTTTCCTTCGGATACCACTCTACTTCCCACTTCCGGCCGTCAAATTCCGCCAGGAAGTCCTCGTCCTCAATCGTGCACGGCGTCGCCCTCTCCCCAGGGTCGAGCTTCGGGCCAGCACCGCCCTCCGCGGCTCCCATTGCCATTCCTACGTCCTCACCCGGCCTCGGTCGGTTCTTCATCCTCTCTTCCGAGTCCTGCCTCATTCCAATCCGCACGAGCCCACCGATGAACGTGACTTCTCCAAGCTGGGTAATTCCGTCCATTCCCAGCACCACGTCAATTCCCTCTAGAATCGTTCTAATGACGAGCACTCTTAGTCGTATCGGGATACCCTCCACTATCATTTCAATTTCCTGGTCGCCATCGCATATCGTCTCTCTCCCGTCGACTGTCGTCAGGGCCACATCTCCCCGTCTGAACTCTTGGACTATATCGGTCCTCACGATCGTGGTTGAACAGCCAGAGTCTATCAGCGCCCTCGCGCGTCTCCCTCTCACCCAAATATCCACGATCGGCATACGACTTAACGGTGTCCTTATATTTCCTCGGCGGCCCCTCGCATAGCGGCCGCCGATGTCCCGTTTCCCTGACTGCAATTTCGGGCCATGTGCCCAGGCTGATTGCACGAGTAACAGATAAGCTCTACCTCCTTACAGTCCCTTGCCAGATGACCCAGTCTCCGGCACTCGTAACAACGGACCCTCGACAGCCCGCGCCATCTGTTGTAGTCACCCCCGAGCTCACCCGTTCTCCCTTCTCGGTCCGTGGCCACTATCCTCGCCCGCGCGCCCTCTCGCGCCGAGGGCACTCTCCTTTGTGTCTGTTCGTTGGCCACAGCCACCATCGGCCCTTCATCCTTAGCCTTAGTCAGGAGCCTGGCGCGGGCTATAAGTTCGCTCATGTCTACCTTTGCTGCATTTTCCATTGCCTGCAGCCCAGTCGATATGTAATCCGGAAACCCATTCACGAAAGCCATCCTCACTACCATCTCCAGGGAGTTGCCTTCGAGATTAATCAGGCCTGCCAATCGCCTAATGTCATTTGCGAACACGTCAACCTGTTCTCCCGTCCACCGCATTCGCCGTAGTTTGCAGTACGCTTCAAAGGGACTCTCGCCAAAAACTTCCTGTAACCTCTCCTTCACCTTTTCCACTTCCTTTTGATCTTCGGTTGCCATCTCCATGTAGACGGATAAGGCCACGCCCTCTAAATTTAGCGCGATGTAACTCGCCACATCCTTCACTCCCGTTAGCCGCGCGACCAAGGCTGCCTTTGTTAGCCACACGGAGACATCTCCTGTCCCGTCAAACGGCCTTAAGGTGATACTATTCACCTTGAACGGTTCTTTTTCACTCTCAGGTGCGTAGTCATTTTTGCAGTGCCTAGATAGCTTGTGATTCAAAAGTACTTACTTGTGCGTCGATGACGTCGGTTCTTCGGTTTCGGTCGCTCCTGGGTGGGCCCTTACATTCCTTTGCGGCACACTCTCCACTTCTCTAGCCTAATTCCCTACCTCCTAACCATTAATGCTAGCTTACCATATCCCCCTTTCCGGGTACTGTACACTCCACTCACACTCGCATTCACCACCACCCACGGACGGTCCTTGTTCGGCACTGCGCCACCCAAGCCAACGTGAGGCCACCCCCCCCCCCCACATTCGGGTGGGAAGGGGGATACCAGCGCCCGTGCCCTTTGACCCCCTCCCCCCCACCCCAGAAAGAGGGGGAGGGGGTGACAACCGTCCGTCCCCGTCCGCGCCATACACACTCACGCTCACACCACATATTCCTACTTTCGACCATTGTAGGAATATAGCAACACAAAATTAAATAGTAATTTTGTCAATTAAAATGTATGAACGAAATATGCAATTTTGTGTGCGGAAATGAAAATAAAAAAGTTGCTAAACAGATTTCTTAAGTAACGAAGTCGTGTACGACGAATGGTACGCCATGTTTGTCATGGTAGATGCCGACATCGGAGAAATGAAAGGACGATAAATTTGTCTATTATCGGCTGAAAGAAACCTGCACAGCGAAGCTATAGCGATAATCCCATACCACACTCCTGGTCATATGGCCATTTCCCGGAGGTTGAGTGTGGTTTGAATTTTCCGCCAAAATCATCGGAAATTTAAAATTCCCGGCTCTGTGCAGGCATGCGCATTGTCGACCCCACCTCCCCCTCCCTATCCCCTCCCTTCTTACCCGGCTAGCTCGAGCCGGGCGTCGCGTCACTTAGATCGCGGAAACGGGACGGAGTGGTTAACTCGCTGCCCACATGGGAGTAGGCGGTCCCGTTTCCTGCTGGTTAATCGTCTGTTAGTTTTATCGCTTTCCGCTTGGCTGCTGGTTTGTCCCATTCTTCGACTTTGATTTTATACGAGCACAATCCGTCCCCGTCTTCGAGCCGTCCCTGGTAAACAACCCGGGTCCTCTCGGAGGACAGGGGACGTGTCTTATGGTACGGAGTGTGGCGCCCCCCAGGGTCATCAGGCCTCTCGGCAGCGCCATACCTCTGACCATCATCGGTCCTCTATTGCCTCACGGTTTGTATCAGGCCCTAGGCGTAGACTTTGACCATATACGATCGCAATCCGTCCCCGTCTTCAGGCCGTCCGTGGTAAGAACCCGGGCCTCTCGGAAGACAGGGGGACGTGTCTTATGGTACGGAGTGTGGCGCCCCCCAGGGTCATCAGGCCTCGCGGCAGCGCCATACCTCCGACCATCATCGGTCCTCTATTGCCTCACGGTTTGTATCAGGCCCTAGGCGTAGACTTTGACCATATACGATCGCAATACGTCCGTCTCCAGGCCGTCCGTGGTAAGAATCCGGGCCTCTTTGAAGACAGGGGGACGTGTCTTATGGTACGGAGTGTGGCGCCCCCCAGGGTCACCAGGCCTCTCGGCAGCGCCATACCTCTGACCATCATCGGTCCTCTATTGCCTCACGGTTTGTATCAGGCCCTAGGCGTAGACTTTGACCATATACGATCGCAATACGTCCCCGTCTCCAGGCCGTCCGTGGTAAGAACCCGGGCCTCTTTGAAGACAGGGGGACGTGTCTTATGGTACGGAGTGTGGCGCCCCCCAGGGTCATCAGGCCTCTCGGCAGCGCCATACCTCCGACCATCATCGGTCCTCTATTGCCTCACGGTTTGTATCAGGCCCTAGGCGTAGACTTTGACCATATACGATCGCAATACGTCCGTCTCCAGGCCGTCCGTGGTAAGAATCCGGGCCTCTTTGAAGACAGGGGGACGTGTCTTATGGTACGGAGTGTGGCGCCCCCCAGGGTCATCAGGCCTCTCGGCAGCGCCATACCTCTGACCATCATCGGTCCTCTATTGCCTCACGGTTTGTATCAGGCCCTAGGCGTAGACTTTGACCATATACGATCGCAATACGTCCCCGTCTCCAGGCCGTCCGTGGTAAGAACCCGGGCCTCTTTGAAGACAGGGGGACGTGTCTTATGGTACGGAGTGTGGCGCCCCCCAGGGTCATCAGGCCTCTCGGCAGCGCCATACCTCCGACCATCATCGGTCCTCTATTGCCTCACGGTTTGTATCAGGCCCTAGGCGTAGACTTTGACCATATACGATCGCAATACGTCCGTCTCCAGGCCGTCCGTGGTAAGAATCCGGGCCTCTTTGAAGACAGGGGGATGTGTCTTATGGTACGGAGTGTGGCGCCCCCCAGGGTCATCAGGCCTCTCGGCAGCCCCAAACCTCCGGTCATCAATGGTCCTCTAACAGCCTCATAGCTTGCTTCGTCAGGCCCTAGGCGTAGACTTTGACCTTATACGATCGTAATCCGTTCCCCATACGTCTTCGGGTCGTCCGCGGTAAGAACCCGGGCCTCTTGGAAGACAGGGGGACGTGTCCTATGGTACGGAGGGGGTGCCCCCGAGGGTCATCAGGCCTCTCGGCAGCCCCATACATCCGACCAATAATGGTCCTCTAACGCCTTAATGGCTCCCTTTGTGAGGCCCTAGGCGTAGACTTTGACCTTTTCCACTCGTAATCCGTTCCCCATACGTCTTCGAGTCGTCCGTGGTAAGAATCCGGGCCTCTCGGAGGACAAGGGGACGTGTCCTATGATACGGAGGGTGACGCCCTGAGGGTCATCAGGCCTCGGCAGCCCCATACCTTCGACCAATAATGGTCCTTTAACGCCTTATAACTTTCTTTGTCAGGCCCTAGGCGTAGACTTTGACATTTTCCACTCGTACTCCGTTCCCCATACGTCCTCAAGTCGTCCGTGGTAAGAACCCGGGCCTCTTGGAGGACAAGGGGACGTGTCTTATGATGCGGAGGGTGGCTCCCCGAGGATCATCAGGCCTCGGCAGCCCCATACCTCCGAGCTTCAATGGTCTTCTAACGCCTCACGGCACCACCCTCCTTCCATGTTTCTTAAGCAAAAAAAAAAAAAACGCCATCCAACCCTTCTCATGAGCCACAGCCAACCTCTTATCAACTTCACTTGGCTTGAGTTTAAAGATGACTTACCTGATGTTCCACCCCCAAGTAAAACACAAAAGAACTTTAGACTTGGGGAGTCTAGTGTTAGTTAAAATGAGTATAAATTAGTTCAAAGAAACTACAATCATTTAGTGTAATGAGAAGAGGAAAATCAGTTTTAAATAGTACAGTTTAAGTTGGCGCAAAGTGCTAGGTATTACATAAATAAAATGCCTTGACCTTGAAGGAAAAAAAAAAAAAAAAAAAAAAAACACAGGTCGAAATGGACATGACTTCTCCTATTCAACTTAAGCTAATATATAGTCATGATGGTCAAGAATTTTACCATGTTGAATTTAATTTCAACGCTGACTGTAACTCAGATCGAAATGACCATGACTTTTCCTATTCAACTTAAGCTAATCTACAGTCATGATGGTCGAGAATTTTACCATGTTGAATTAATTCAACGCCCACTGTGACTCAGGTCGACATGAACATGACTTTTCCTATTCAACTTGAGCTAATCTACAGTCATGATGGTCGAGAATTTTACCATGTTAAAATTAATTTCGACGCTCACTGTGACTTAGGTCGAAATGAACATGAATTTTCCTATTCAACTTAAGCTAATCTGTAGTCATGATGGTCAAGAATTTTACCATGTTAAACTAATTCAACGCCCACTGTGACTCAGGTCAACATGAACATGACTTTTCCTATTCAACTTAATTTAATCTACAGTCATGATGGTCGAGAATTTTACCATGTTAAAATTAATTTCGACGCTCACTGTGACTTAGGTCGAAATGAACATGACTTTTCCTATTCAACTTAATTTACTCTACAGTCATGAGGGTCCAGAATTTTACCATGTCAAAATTTATTTCAACGCTCACTGTGACTCAGTGATGTCACGGTATGATAAGATGACGTCATTATGTGATAAATTGACGTCACCATGTCCTATGACGTCAATTTGTGTCCCTGTGACGTCACGAGACGATCCTATGGCGTCATGATCAATCCGGTGACGTCACAGTATAATCACATGATGTCACTAGGTATTAAACATATAGAAGTCCGCTTGTGGGTGATGAGACGTCACAAATTGCCATAGCACACTATTGGATGAAGACGCTCGCCACGGGCTTCGAGGACTTCCCGCGGGAAGACTTGGGGTGAGTTGGATACATACCGAGGGTCCAGGCCCGTCTTCGTGGGAGACGCTCAGGGAACGTCTTCACCCAGGACGAAGCCTCTTGACTAACGCCCACGGACGAGGTCGCTCGGAAACGAACTTGGCCTCGCATACTCCCTTTCGGTTTCTCGCTTACCCCGAGGATCTTCACGAAACTAGTGAGAGTGGTAGGCGTACGTTGGACGGAAGCAAGCGTCTCCACACTCATGTTCCTAGACGGCTAGTTGATGCATTTGCCCACCGGGGAGGGTGCATCGGCCGACATCTCAGTGGCTCTGAGTGTGTTGGCGGACGTGGAGTTCGGGGTGGACTGGGACGGGTCTGCCCTTGCTCCCACACAGAGACTTTATTGGCTCGGGATTGAATGGGACACAGTCAGCGTCCTTCGGGTGCTCCCCTGCGCCAAAAGAGCGTGCTTCTCTCACACGTCCTCCCTCCTTCGGTGGCGGGGGTTGCCTCAACTTCGCGACCCCGGCCCTTCCACTGAGCCGCTTGGGGCGCCGACGGCTGGTACGGGAGGTCGACAGGAGCATACTGCTTCTCCCGCGTGACCTGCCCGGGCCGATACCCTCAGCACTCCACAGGTTGTTGCGTCCCTGGCTTCGGTCGGGGGCCCTACGCCGGTCGCTCTATCCAGGTTTCAAGAGATCTACGTAGTGTAGCAACTACGCCCACAAGTGTTCGAGTCGTTCTCCCTCCGCTACGGCACCCCAGAGGTGGACCTGTTTGCCTCCCCAAACACGACCCAGCTCCCCCTTTACCTCGCCTGCATCCAAAGGACACGCACAGGAGGCCCAGACGCCTTCACGGAGGACTGGAACAGCTGGAAGTACGTATTCATTTTCCTCCTCCAGCGACACTAGTCCTCCTGAAGGTGATGCAGACCCTCAGATCCTTCAAGGGTCAGGTCCTCCTGATAGCTCCCTACTGGCTAACCCAGCCGTGGTTCGGGGAGCTAATGAGATGGGGCCCTTCTCCCCTTCTACTGGGGTCAGCCTGCCTAGCCAACAGCCTTACCGCGCCTCTCCAAGCGTCACTCCAACTTGATAATTGGAGTTTCTACGGGGAGCTCTCAGCCAACTCTTCTCTACAGAGGCAGCAGACAAGATGCTCAGAGCTCACCTTCCGTCCTCAGTGCGGCAGTGTGGGTCCTGCTGACGGAGATTCCGGAACTGCCTTCGGAGACGCGCGATGGTGACCATCTCCGCCAGCATGGTCCCGGACTTCCTGACTTGGCTGGCTACCTCCACCAACAGGGCACCGGCGACTATCTTGCCTCACTATACAGCCCTCACTGATCCGCTACTCTTTGGCATGAACATCCGAGTGCCACAGAGGGCGTGAACCCTCCTAATGAAGGGGATCAGCGCCTCGAGAGAGCCGAGACATCAACCGGTCCTGGCCTGGTCCTTGCATCGTGTTCTGCAGTACCTGGCGTTCGAAAGGGCCATTATGGAGGAAGAACACTTCCCTCGACGCGTCGCCTTTCTGCTCGCCTTGACTACGGACTACAGGGCTTCACAGCTGGCGGCAATCACCCGCCACCCGTCCGCCTCCAAACTGGAGGAGGACAGCTCGGCCCTAACACTCTCTCCATCACCAACATTCCTGGCCAGGAACGGCCGAGCGGACGATATGATCGGCCCTCTCAGAATACAATCCTTCCGGGAGGGAGGACGCCCACATCCACTGCGCCCGGTCCGTGCGTTCGAAGACTACGTGGACCACACGGAAGAGATTTCTGAGGATCATCTCTTCTACAACTCGAAATTTAGGATTCCCCTAACCCCGAGGTCCCGGGCGCACCTGCCCTTCCGCTTTTTGGGAGAGAGCCGACCCGGGCCATGCCCCGCACGCCCACAGCATCAGGGACTTTGTGGCATCGCTGGAGTTTCTCCGCACCCACTCTGTGGAGCGGGTGCGGGACCTAGGGACTGGACATCGACGACTCCCTTGGGGACACGGTGTCTCTACCACTCGGTCGCCCCTGTCCCATGTGTCGCCATGGAAACGGCTCCACCCCTCTCATCTCAAAAAAGTGGAGGGGGCAAAGGGCGACCGAGGAGTGGGGAGGGGCCAGGAACCGTTGAACAGGATACAAATTTCGTATAATTTACGCATTGTGTGAACAGTGCAATGTTGTGCATGTCACATTCTTCGGCGTGGGTACTTGACGTTTCTTTCTCCCCTCTACTGAGTGATAAAATGAATAAGTCTCCCATAGGAAAGACACCCGTAATAACGGTTTGATTCAGGCTTCACCTCTCCTCCCACCTGTCCTCGTCTCATGCATAGCTTCGCTGTGCAGGTTTCTTTCAGCCGATAATATTTCTTTGTCGCGGCTCGTGCCGCTTAAATTCTTCTTATCGGCTTAAGAAACCTGCACAGATTTAGGGTCCCTCCCTCCTCCCACAGGCGAAGCCTTCATTTCTCATTGAAGTGACGCGACGCCCGGCTCGAGCTAGCCGGGTAAGAAGGGAGGGGATAGGGAGGGGGAGGTGGGGTCGACAATGCCCATGCCTGCACAGAGCCGGGAATTTTAAATTTCCGATGATTTTGGCGGAAAATTCAAACCACACTCAACCTTCGGGAAATGGCCATTTGACCAGGAGTGTGGTATGGGATTATCGCTATAGCTTCGCTGTGCAGGTTTCTTAAGCCGATAAGAAGAATTTAAGCGGCACGAGCCGCGACAAAGAAATATTTTATTCTGTATAAAAGAAATATAAACGAAATACAGCTCTATAACTTTGTAGGAGTGTTGCCCCCATCATAGAGATTCTTTTTAAATGTTTTCCTAAAATTCGTTCATGTACCAGATTTTTTCGAATAATCGCCTATGATGGTCCCAGACGGTCCCTTAACTAAATTAATTTTTTTCCTACTCTCTTTCATTTTTTTTTAATGATTTTTTTTCAATTTCGAATAGTAGAAACTTCAGTGAAAATCTATGATAAAAAAAAAAAAATCAAGTTACAGTTTCCTTTATCTTTTCTTGCCAAATTAAAGAATTACTATTTCTCTTTACAAATTCGAAAGAATAAAATCGGACAAAAAGAAACAGAGATATGGCTATTTAAATATAAAAAACAAACTTTTCAGGAGAGGCACTTTGAGTTTAAAAGAAGCGCACCGGCATTTAAAACTGCTTTCTTTATCTCTGTCTGTGAGTATGTACGTGTAATCTCTAATCTCCTCTTCGTAGCAGATGATGTTGTAGGGGGTGCAGTGGAGGTGCTAGGTGCAGTAGTTCGGGGTGAGGTCAAGGAGGTGGGTGTTCGGAGTGAGGTCGAGGAGCTGAATGAAGGGGTAGGGGGAGTGGAAGAGGTAGCATCTTCTCGTCGTCGTCTTTTACATTTCCTTGCCATCTCCGCTTGTTTTCTCAACTTCAGTGTGCTCTTCTTCACCCCTCCCATGGTTACTGTTGGTAGAATAAATGAATATTGGTTACTGTTGGTAGAATAAATGAAGATAATGATATCGCGTGCGTGAGTGGGATGCTAAAAAGCAACTACAGCGCTGAGAAGCACTACTGGCTATATAAAGTTGGGAAAATTTGCCAGATACATCTGTAGTAGTATTTGTTCGGAACAACGGCAGGACAAATGAAAAAACAAAATATCTAATCTCTTTCTTTTGGTAATTAGCCACAAGGTGCGACACTAGAAGGGTCACATGAGAAATGTAGGTGAAGCTCGGACTAAGGCCACAGCTTAGTGGTGCTTATGGTTGTAGCTGGACGTGGAGCCTAACATCAGCGAGGCGGTAGCAGAATGGAAGCTAGCTAACGTTACTCCCATATTCAAAAAAGGTGACAAAAAGAAACCAAATAACTATAGGCCTATAAGTTTGACTTCGATCGTAGGAAAAATAATGGAAACTATCATCAGAGATGATATCGAATATCATTTAGAAAGTAACCGTTTGATAAATGATAGCCAGCATGGTTTCAGACGGAAACGTTCTTGCGTGACTAACTTACTCGAATTCTACAACACAGTTATCTCGAATTATGACAAAAGAAACAATATAGATTTAATATATCTAGACTTTGCAAAAACTTTTGATACCGTCCCACAAGAAAGACTACTTACTAAATTAGCTTTGCATGGAATAAGTGGTAGCCTATTAGGTTGGACTAGTAATTGGTTGAAAGGTCGAAAACAGAGTTGTTTTAAATGGAAAAACTTCTGGATGGAAAAATGTTGCAAGTGGAGTTCCTCAGGGTTCCGTTCTTGGGCCACTTCTATTCATAGTATATATAAATGATATAGACAATGGACTAAAATCTACTGTTTCCAAATTTGCTGATGATACAAAACTGTGCGGAGTGGCAAATGATCACTCAAACCAATTAGATATTCAAGAAGATTTAGATCAATTACAGCAATGGTCTGAAAAGTGGCTAATGAAATTTAACACAAGTAAATGCAAGGTAATGCACATAGGTAAAAATAACAGTAAGTACGATTACAAGTTATTTGGAAATTCGTTAACAAAAGTGGATAGTGAAAAAGATCTCGGCGTAATTATCAGTAACGACCTCAAATCATCCAAGCAGTGTATTTCAGCCTCTGAGAAAGCAAATAAGATTCTGGGATTGATTGCGCGATCTTTTGATTTCAAAAGTCCATCACTCATTAACAAGCTATATAAATCATTAGTTCGTCCACATTTGGAATATGCTGTTTCCGTATGGTCACCGAATCTCATTAAAGACATTGACAGACTGGAAAAAGTACAACGGCGAGCCACAAAACTGATTCCAAATATAAAAAATAAATCATACGAAAATCGACTTAAGCACATGAATCTGTTTTCCCTAAAAAAGCGTAGACTCAGAGGTGACTTGATACAGGTCTTTAAGATTTTAAAGGGAATTGACATCAAAAGTGACCAAATTTTCACATTGAATGAGAATCAGACAAGAAACAATGGTCTCAAACTGTCCGGAAATAGATTCAATTTGGAAGTAGGTAGAAACAAATTTGCCAACCGTGTAGTTAAGGAATAGAATAAACTTCCTGCACAGGTAGTGCGATGTGGTTCAGTTCGAAGCTTTAAGAATCATTTAAACACCTAAGCAAGATGCTGTAATGATTATCATATATTTTATATAATTTTTTTGTTATCATGTCTGTTTTTCATTTATTATCATATATTTTATATCATTTTTGTTTTGTTATCATGTCTGTTTTTCATTTATTAGTTACATGTCAATTTATTATTATTTGACATAGTGTAAAATGTCAAATAATAATTATAGTTTTTATTTATCATTCTATTATTTTTTTCTTTTTTTTGCATTCAACCTAGATATGGACCAAAAGGTCTCCAGTCGGCATGCTCCGCCTTTGTAATCCTTTGAATTACAGTCATTCTGACTTTAGCCATCCTGAAATGGGCATCCAACACAGGCACCTCATTTCAAACACATTCAAAATTTTCCTCTCTTATTTTCCATGTTTCTGGCCCATACAATGCTGTCAGCAAAATCACTCTCCTCTTAGCATCCAATCCCAAATGTCTATTTCTCATTACACTTTTCAATCCCCCAAGGTATTTACTTGCTTCTCTCAGTCTACATTCTACCGCCACTCCTCCCTTTCCCACCACATTTGCTCCCAAGTATCTAAAACTATCTACTTCCAGTCTCTCTCCCTTAATACTCACTTCCACTCTGCTGCCACTTTCTCCCCTTGTACATCTCATCACCTTTTACCCACATTTATCTTCAACTTCCTTCTTTTGTACACCCTCCCAAACTCTGTCACTAACTTCCTCAATCTCTTCTCTGATCCTGCTACAAGTGCAGTGTCATCAGCAAACAAAAACTGGCTTATCTCCCACTTATCATATGTAAGGCCAAGTATTTTAGGGTTTCTGTTTAATGGGGGAGGCTCATCAATGCTATTGGGTACTTCTTAGATTCATAGTAGTCAATGGTATTCAATGTCAATGAGGACTTCTGAGAGAATACAAACAATCCTTTCCATAGCTCCATCTTATTGAGATGAGTTTATGTTTTTGGCTATTTTTTGTAATTGTGTTATTTGACTATTACTATTAGTTTACTTACATATGTGGGAGCTTTAAAGTTATAATGAGATTTTGGTGTAGGTAACTTATGAAATTCAGTGTGAAGACACCACACAACCTTTCAGTACTGTACTACCAAATCACTCAAAGTTTTTGGTTTACACAATTACACCAAGGTCTCTTAACCCTAAAACACAGTCGTGGGGTAAATTTCACCCCATTTTGGAAAATAAAATAAAAACAGTTGTAATCAAAATCTAATACATCTTAAATAATTGGCACAAGATACAATGTCTATACTTTCAATTTCCTTGATATTTAACTTATTACTAAGGCAAAGTGAATCTTTAAGGGGCAATTAAAAAGAAGTACTAGAAATATGAAAATTTACTACATGGGAAATAAAAAAATATAAAAAATCTAATATTAGAACTGAAGTCTTGAGTGATGATCCCACCACACCCAGGTCACAGGAGCCTCAGGTCTGGGAAACACAGCCTCCTGGTAGCAACACACACTATACAGGAGAACATAAAAAAGGGTTTTTTGTTAGTGAAAAAATAAACTAATTGGAAGTAAAAAAAATCCATTACATTTTCTGATCAATGTCTATGAACAAAGAATGACCATGTTTCTTTGCAGTAGGACACTGAAGTTATATCCTTGGTGAATAAGAAAGCACTTGAACCTGGCCTCCGATTTGCTGTGTCCTTTATTTCCCTTGGTATCTCCTTGTTACTACGCACAGTACCAACGTGGGTCATGCCACAGTTGATCAGGAGATCTGTTGATAGGGCCACTGAGGTAACATTCCTGTTGGTTTTATGGTAAGGTTTAGTGAGTTCTTTGGTGAAATGATGGCCAAGGTTTATGCCATCGTGGGGTCTTGTGTCCTGTTTCCCCAGGTGGGGAATTGCACCCAACATGTACTTGCTGTTGCTGTCATTGATGAGGAACAGTTTCATTCTGTATTTTGCTGGTTTGCTGGGAATATACATATGAAATGGTCAGTTCCTATGGAACCCCAACAGCTGTTCATCAACTGTGTCTCATGTGGGACATACATTTTCCCACAGTTCTCAATAAACACATCCCAGATCTTTTGGATCGCTGCAAATTTGTCAGTCTGCCGCATCTCCTCCCTTGTGTTTTTATCATCGAACCGCAGACAGCTGACCAGGAACGAGAAGCGATCTTCTGACATGGCTGCTCGGTTGATTGCTGGACCAGTTTTAGGGCTAAACATCTCTCTTATTGACAGGTGGTTGTCTCTCTGGCAACCACTGAAGATCAGCACCCCCAACAGTGCTCGCAGCTCTGCTGCTTCTATCAGGGACATCTTTGCCCTGTGAGAGTCTGACTTGGCTGCCTCTGTTGGAATGATGTGATTTGTCCACTGCATAACTTCATTTATAATTTCATCATCGAACAACAAGTTCATGGCTTTCTCTGATGTGTCTGCACTTCTTGCCTCCAGTGCAGGTCCTGGGGTGTAGGGAGGCACAATGTTACGTGCTGCTGTCCTTACTGCTCTTGATGTCTGTGGATGACAGTTCCACCTAAAGCCGGATCAGGTTGTCAAAGTGCTGGTTCCAAATTTGACCCTTCTTGGAACATCATTGTCATCATCAGCAGCAAGCATTCGTTTTCCCCTTGCAGTAGTAGGCACAGCAGAGTCATCAATGTCATCAGAGTTTGATGGAGAGACAGCACGGCCAGAACTAGTGGCAGGTTTTCTAGCAGGTAGGCATGGTAGGCCTACATGCATTTGAGGTGTTGATTGCTCATAATCTTTGTCACTATCAGTAATGCAAAGTCTTGCTTTCAAAATTATCAGTTTCCTTTTCCATTTCACTTGGCAACAAAGAACTTGCTTCTGACAAACCAGACCTATTCAGTATATCCTCCAGTTGCTCGTCAGTATAAAGCTTCTGAGATTTGTCACTAGCCATATCATTGCAAAGCCTATAAAGAAGAAAAAACATGAAAAGCACAGAAAAAAATGGCTTATCACTATGTGGGGCAGATGTAAGCAATGTATGCTTACACATTATCATGGTTATGGGGTAAACATTACCCAAGTACATTAGAATTGTAACATGGTTCTGGGATAAATATTACCCACACAAGTTTGTACGTAATCACGGCACTGGGGTAAAATTTACCCAACACACTCCACACGTGTATCCACAAAGGTGTGAGTGCAGACACACTACCTTCCACCAGGAGAGCTCACAGCCAAATGAAGCTACACGAAGACCCATGTGATTGCCACAACCCAAGCGGGCTGTGCCCCCATGAAACAAAGGGCTTGGGGTAAATTTTACCCACGACCGTGTTCTAGAGATAATCCAATGCTCACCAACTACCATTTCTTTGGATGTTTGGGGCCAAGACATAAACCCACTTTGGGAATTGATGTTTTATATCCTGGGCCAATTCCTGAAGTGAGTTTATGTCCTAGGCTCAAATGTCTGCACAAGTGGCAGTTGGTGAGTGTTGGATTAAAAGATCTAGGTGTATACATGTACATTTTCCAGGGTCCTTACCATTAGTGTGCCTCGTGTACGAAGTGCATTCACCCAACATAAGATTGTGTTATGGGTTGGAACAGCCTCATTTTGGTGAATGTTGAAGTGGCGCCGGAAGTCACACTGAACTGCTGCAACAGACTCATTATTCTTCACATAACTGTCATAGGCAAACACTCGATGCTCTATGGTCCACAGTGCCATGTCTTCATCTGGAAGAGGGACGATTGATTGATTTATGAAATTTTTGGCTTGAAGACCAAGTGCCGGAGACGGTAGGCCAGAGAGAGGAGAGAGAGAGAGAGAGACAACTTAACAGGTGTTCAACTATGGAACTCACTACCTGTGTCCATTAAGCAGTCAAATTGCAAGGTTACTTTCAACAAAAAAGTCAAGAACTACTATATGTCTCAGCTATGGACCGAGAACAGCCTTGATTTTATGTACTACTAGTACCAGACTCCATGAGTAATGCCACCCAAATCTGCGTTCACTCATAACTGTTGTGACCTCCCCTTTTGTCCCTCTGAGCTTTAGCTTAGTATAACAATGTTTGATGTTCAAAACTGGTTTCCACCTTTGTTTTGCTTGTCATAGTATGGTATGTCTCAGGTATGGTCTGAGAACAGATATGATCTGATCATAATACAAGCCTGGTGAATCAGGGCACCAGGCAACAAGGTAATTGGACCTTTCCCTTGATATTCTTGTTGTTTTACTCGTACAAGTACTGGTCCCCTGTACCCTACTTCTGGTCCTTCAGGTTATAATGTACAACTTCCTAGTGCTCATACTAATGTGTAATTGCCCACTCCATCCTGAGGTACAGGTAAATTTTAGAATTAATCAATAGGTGCAATATAGCATTTACTATAACAAGATGTTGATGGCCTGCTAACTTCTATCCCATGGTATTTAATATTTAAACACCATATGAGGACTGAGCCTTTATTTGTATGACGTTTCACTTATTACAGCTTTTTCAAGTACAAGTTGAGATACATATAGTTGAGATTAAATAAGAGGAATGGAGGGAATGGGGAAAGAAAGAAGTAGGGGGGGAAGGAAGAGGAAGAGGAAGAGGAGGAGGAGGAGGATAGGAAGAGGAGAAGAGGAGAAGAGGAGAAGGGGGATTGAATACTGGGAGAGGTTGAGAAGGCTGGCCCAAACGTGCACGGGCAAATTGCTCACAAAGAGTGGTTTAAAATTTTGTTGGCCATGGGTATTAGAGGAATTATGTGGGGTGAGATGTTGAACATGCCTCTATTTAAAAAATTAAAACAATTTCAAACCACCCTTTCTGAGCAATTTGCCCACGGATGTTTGGGCCAGCCTTCTAAACTTCTCCCAGTATTCAATCCCTCTTCTCCTCCTCTTCCTTCCCCTCCCCCTACTTCTTTCTTTCCCCGTTCCCTCCATTCCTCTTATTTAACCTCAAGCATGTGTATCTCAACTTGTACTTGAAAAAGCTGTAACAAGCGAAACATCATACAAATAAAGTGCTCTGTCCTCAAATGGTGTTTACCTCATCAGTCTTGTCAACAACTGCTGCTTTCACGAAAATTTAATATTTACTCATACCCTGGGTTGGACTCCCCCTCTATTGTCCTACACTTGCTGATACAGCTGTAGAATAATGTAGTACTGTATATCATTAATGGTACTACACTGATATGGTACTCACTCGTACTGTTTTGGTACCTCTTAGCATTATTTTGTTGTTCCTGATGCATAATGCTGATACAGCTGTAGAATAATGTAGTACTGTATACCATTAATGGTACTACACTGATATGGTACTCACTCATACTGTTTTGGTACCTTTTAGTATTATTTTGTTGTTCCTGATGTATAATGCTGATACAGCTGTAGAATAATGTAGTACTGTATATCATTAATGGTACTACACTGACATGGTACTCACTCGTACTGTTTTGGTACCTTTTAGCATTATTTTGTTGTTCCTGATGCATAATGCAATGTTCCTTATTGTGATGGTGCTCAAATTTTGAAGTTTTGGTCTCAATATCTTACGTGTTACAAACATTTTTGTAGTATTAGCAAATCTATAATAATGTTTATGTGTCATATAATGCAATGTTCCTTATTGTGATGGTGCTCAAGTTTGGTCTCAATATCCTGTGCTACGAACATCTTAGTAGTATTAGCAAATCTATAATAATGTTTATGTGTCATATATGTACTGATTGGTATTACTCATGACTGTCTCTGGTCCCCTTAACCCCTATGCATGATGTCTGTGTAACTTAGTGTAGAAAATCAGTCTATTGAGGACCACAATGGAAATAAGCTTACATGCTTTTTTGTGTTATCCTTGGCATTTGTAATTGTTATTTTGAACTGTTTTTTTTTTTTTCATTATCTGCACTTCATGTATATTGATTCAATGCCAAATAAAATTATCATTATCACTGTACAACAAATTTCAGGATTAAGAAGAAAACATAGTTCTCATGTGCGTTTTATTATGAAGTTCAGTGTGCTGAATTCAAATTTGATAACAAAAATTTCATGCCACGTCACAATTTTTTGTAAATCGCTGTTTTAATAATTATGCAATTAATAGAGATTTCCAAGGTTCCATAAATGTATTTTGCTCCCAAAGTCAGATTAAATGTCTTCATTGTATTTATTTAATTAATATATAGTGAATCGGCATGTTTGTTAGCTTTATATGATGTATTAACCTACAATCTATTATTTACTTCTTCTTTTATAAGACGTCTCAGGCGTGTCATGTTTCAGGTTCCAACAGAAGTCAGCCAGCATAGCAGGGCTCCATTTTCCCTTGTACCTGTTTTCCATTGACGCTATATCTTGATGGAACCTCTCTCCATGTTCATCACTCACATCTGCTGCATTCTCTGGGAAGAAGGACAGATGAGAATGAAGAAAGTGTATCTTCAGTGACATATTGCATCCGAGATCTTGGTAGCATTTGATTAGCCTCTCCACTTTACGCTCTCGCTGGGACTCTTGGTGCTTTCCCAGAAGCCCTTTGCATACATCTTTGAATGCATGCCAGGCCGCTAGCTCAGGTTCATCCATTGTCGCCTCAAAGTCCTCATCATTTATAAGCTTGCGAATCTGAGGGCCTACAAATATACCCTCTTTAATCTTGGCATCACTAATTTTAGGGAAGATCCCTTTGAGATACTGGAAACATGGCTTGTTATGTTGCAGTGCTTTGGTAAATTGCTTCATTAGGCCTAGTTTTATATGCAGTGGTGGCAAAATGATTTTCTCCTTCTTAACTAGTGGCTCATGAATTACATTATGGCATCCAAGCGTCATAGATTCCCGAGATGGCCATTCTGAGCGTATATAATGTTCTGATCTGGCCCTACTGTCCCACTTGCAAAGAAAGCACATAAATTTGGTGTATCCAGTTTGTAGCCCATTAAGTATGGCTACTACTTTCAAGTCTGCACAAATTAACCACTCATGCTCTTTGTAACTTATGCGGTCTAGAATAAAAGCAAGGTTCTCATATGTCTCTCTTAAAATGACTGAGTAAGCAACTGGAACTGAAGGCATGGTGTTCCCAATGTGCAACAGAACTGCTTTTATGCTGTAAAGGGATCCATCTATGAATAGCCTCCACTCATTGGGTTCATAGGACAGCTCAAGGGCACTGAATAGGCCTCTGATATCATTACAATAAGTCAAGTTGTTTTCCAAAGTGAAGAAATCCTGTAGATTTGCAGAATGCTTCCTAAATACTGTACCGTATTTTTCGGTGTATGACCCGCGGCTTTTTGCCTCAGAAAGGGGCCAAAATTCGGGGGTGCGGGTCATCTGTGGATTCTGGTTAGAAATTGCCCTCTTATGCAGTCAAAAAAAATTGAACGATTAGTTTAGCTGGGTGCCCTCTCGGATCGGGGATTTGTGGGAGGACCAACCGGGTTCGTTTTATGAAAGTTGATTAATGTCATAATACATCACGCACGATCAAGACAAACGACAGAGAAGGTAGGATTTGTCAGTATCTTACCCGCTTTACATGCTCTTGTTATTAATAAATGCAGTATCACAAATAAAACAGGCCTAACTAAACAGCATGAACATACAATACAACAGTGACTGGTACCAACACCAACATCGTGTGTCGCGATCAAACAAAAACAAGCGGGCGGCCATTTTCGCAATTACAAATTAAAAACTGTACCCGATTCCTTAATGCTAAATTTGTGCATTACATGTGGGTCATTCAAGCATGGAAGAAAATTAAAGAATCGACTATTCAGAGCGGTTTCCGTAAATCGGAAATGTGCCATCCTGCAATGTTCGATGCATGCTACGACTCGGAAAAGAAATTGGACGAATCCGAAATGGAAACGGATGAGGTCACTGCATCAGAATTGGCCGATTTATACCACAACCTCTTCCATGACGATACAGAGGATGAGGAATTCGATGGCTTCGTGAGCGATGATACGCCTTCATAAACATTGACTGTCGTCTGTGATCACTGACTTTTTTTTCTTCTAATAACGATGTGCTCCATTGACTCTGTTCATAACAGTTCAGTAATGTGCTCTATTATTGTTCTATTCTATTGAAAACTAACCATTGGAAATTGTTTGGTTTAATAATTAATTACCAGTCTTTGTATGGCATTTATAAACCAATTGATTGATTAATTACCGGTAAACAATCAAACAGGGTTTTATGGCATTATTTACACAAATGTATTAAGGTTCTTTGTAATATATATATATGTGCAATAAAATATATTGAAATGTAATTTATTGGTTATTCTTCATCTTCATCACAATCAGAAATAAATAGGACTGGAGGAATACTGGTATCATGATCATGAATCGCAATGCCGCGTCTTCGACCCATCCCAAAGGCATCGTAAGATCAGTTGCACACTTTCGAGATCACCCCTCTTTCATCGAAGCTACCACTACATCTAGTGGCAGCTTCAGAAACCAAATTGTACGTAGGTGTCGGCCTTTGACGTGTGATGAATCCTGAAAAGCAAGATATCACCAAGAAACCTGCCAATATCGGAAAACATATATCTTTTTTTATAAATCACATAAGCATAGATGAAACAGAAAATTTAGAAAAAGCCTCAACTTTGAAATTACTTTGATAACAACAACCGCTGTGAGCTCTGCCTGTAGCCACCCATACATGGGTAGTATACATCGTCGGATTTACACTGCCGCGCACGCCATATGACTGCGGGTCATACAGCGGTGCGGGTCTTGTGTGGATTTTCACTAAGGTGTAAGGGGGTGCGGATCATATAACGGCTATAGTCCGAAAAATACGGTAATTCGAGCTTCTTCATCCAACAGGTGCCATTGTTGCAAACGTGAGGCCAGGAGTTCACTCTGTTGCTTAGTAAGTGTTAGATCACGAACTAGATTATTGAGTTCTGGTTGGGTGATGAGGTGTGGTTTCTTATCAGATTCAAGTTGTGTCGTATACGTTGCATCTTGAGATTCTGAATCGTCTGAGTTGCTCGTGTCATCGCTTGGTAGTTCAGAGGGCGGCTGTGGTACAGGAATATCACTTGAATGTAGAACTGGGCGAATAGCAGACTGAAGATCTGGATACACGATAGATTTCTTGCCTTTTCTGTTGCGACCTGCAGGAAAATAAAATAAAATCAGACTAAAAATGGATACTATTGGTTGTGATCACGTGCAAAAATAGTGGAAGTGCAACTTATTATGTATTTTGATCTTTTTTATTGATACATCTCTTGAAAATATATATAAAAACAGTAAAAAATAAACACTGAACACCCACCTTTAATATCCGTTAAGCAGAAGTAGCAATCTGTTGAGTGGTCCTTTGGCTCCCTCCAGACCATTGGTACGCCAAACATGAGGCCAGTCCCTTTGCCTTTCACCCAGGCAGAAAGGGAACTTGTACACCTGACACAACATATGTGAGGTGCCCAGCTTTTGTCCTGGTCACCCACTTTACATCCAAAGTACAGCTCATAAAGTTTCTTTACACGTTGAGTCAACTGTCTCTTGTATTGCCTTAATGTAACTGATCCACATATATAACAAAACTTGTCTGGCGAATTCTTGCATTCTCTAGGCATCTTAACTCTGTATCCTGTTAAGAAAAAAAAAAACACATAGCTATGTGAAAAATTATATAAATGGTAAAAGCAACAAAAAATACCGTTCAGATAGACATTGCGGGCACTGCTATTTACGAAGAACTGGAGGGTCACAGAAAGAAACGGATGTTATATTCGTGATCTACGCAAAAAATAACTCTAGAAAAGGATAGTCTCATTTCCGGTTTTTTTTCATTGTTATACAGTGTTATTACTATTATTAAAGAAACAAGGGCTGATGTCCCTCTAAAATAAGCATAATGAATTACTAAACTAAAACAAAATTAACATTATATGAAAATATCTAAACTGATTGTACAGAGTACTCTAAATACCAAAACATTTGCTACTTCAATGGGTCAATCTAATGCCTACAATTTTTTTTATAACCTACTCTGTGACACAAACCTTCTGCTGCTGTTTCCGTTTCATTGTTTGAATCTCTCTCTCTTTTGACCCCTACTGTTTCTGTTGGTACCCAGAATGCACCAGGACCAATGAACATTTCACTTTCATCAAGTGGTTCCTCCTTGATTTCAATTTCTTTCTTTAATGTTGGTGCAGCAATTTTCAATGGGTCATCCATGTCTACATAAGCTATTTGATCCTGGAAAAGAAAATAGAACTTTGAATAATCATACAGGAAACTCGCCAGTTATGTGAGGGATGTGTTACTATAAAATCTTATGTAAATGGAAATTGCATATAGATTAAATTTCTCCATATAGAACAATATTCCTGCCAAGTGGCAGTGTAGATGTTTGAATGCAAATACCATGATTTTTCCATATACCAAGGGCTTTTTCCCTCTTAACCCCTTCACTCCGGGCCAAAATCTCATGGGCAGCATCAGCTGCCAGACGTGCAATGTCGCGTCATAATACTTGCATTATAAAAAATAAAGTCACCGCTGTATTGCTCGTTCTCTCTTTCACCCGTGAATTTTGATAACCATAGAAAATATGATGATGCCAGTTTACAGAGTATGGGGGTCACGCAGGTACAACTACAATAAATATAATCAAGACGCCGACATCGGCATCCTCGCGTACCTACTTGCTCCTCATGACGCCTACGTAGATGTCATTGTATCGAAGGGTTTAAAAGCGAGGTAGCCAGTTAAGCAGCCCTGCATAAATAGAGGTGCCACTGTAGTCTGTCAAAACATGTATCCACCCCCACCCATTCCATTCTCATTTTAGCTCTTTGTGGATGAAGGGTCATCCCTGTCTCCCGCTGGCAGCCCAGGTCATAAGCTGCATTGCTTATGACCAGGGCTGCTGGCAGGAGACAGGGATGACCCTTCATCCATAAGGAGCTAAAATGAGAATGGAATGGGTGGGGATGGATACATGCTTTGACGGACTACAGTGGAACCTCTATTTATGCGATTAATCTGTTCTGTACACCTCCACGTAAATAGAAATTTGCGTAAATGGAAACTATTTACCATTGAAATCGATGTCAATTCAATTAATCCACTCCTGACCTCAAAAAAATCTACCTTTTTCCCTTTGATATGATGAAGCCTGTCACCAAACAGACATAAATAGGTATGATTATGATGTTCCTGCAACATTAATGTCAAAAAATCAATGTTAAAGACCACTAACAAGGTAAAAAATATAATGAAAAAAGCAATCTTTTGTACCTAATGATGTTAAGGCTTGCAGCTGGTGTAGGGGGATGGGAGTGAGGAGGTGGTGCAGTGATGGAGGCTTACTGACCCCCTGCCCCCTGAAGGAGGATGCCCGTACATTGCCAAAACTTCTCAAACCACCCCTACTGGCTGTAAAGGGCACTGAAGGTGGTGTAAGCTAGCCATTGGTTCCAGCCTGTTACCACTGCAGGTCGGCATACACTTGGTGAGCCTTTGAACATATCACTTCCTCACTCAAGCTGTCACTCTTATGCTGCTTCTCTATCCACACAAGCAATAACCTTTCCACCTCGTCCAACAATGCTGGCCTCTTATGTGTGCTCACATACCTTATACCCTTAGACACATTAGCTGACAGAATTTTTATTTTTATTCAAAAGAATGGTTCTTATTATTGACTCCGGCATACCAAACTCTCTCACCAGCTTACACATGCAAAAACCTTGAGCAGTTCTGGCAATCACTTCCCTCTTTTTCTCATTCATGATGCTGGTTTACTTACAAGCACCAGCTTCAGTAGGATTTCTCACTTGTTTTGGAGACATTTTAAAGGCACAAACAGTACAATACCAAGGGGTAAGCACTGAAAGAAGGACCAGTCATGCACACAACACAGTGTGTGAATGGTGACATCAACAAGATGGCAGCACGGGATTTGATTCTCCACACAGTAATGGACACAAATGTGCCTGCATAAATAGAAATTTTCCATGCAAATAGAGGTACCACTGTACCTCCCTTTAACCATGATTCTTATCCAGTTAATGTGAGAAACTGTGTAGAATGAAGTTGTGGCAGTTGAATGATAAGCCAAGTTTGTTTTGGTAGATACAGAGGTTGAAGAAATGAAAGGATGATAAATTTGTCAATTCTGACCTAACCTACCTAACGTAACTAACCTACATAACCTAACCCTATATTTAGTAATTAAGTACCTCAAATTCTAAAGATCATGCAGGTCGTCGTCGTCACGGATGCTGATGGCCTGATTATTACAGTCGAACCTCGAAAGCCCGGACTAATTGAGGGGAAGGGCTGTCTGGTCATGCCAAAAGTCTGGTCATCGAAAATGTCTCCCTAACACCCGTAGATTTTCGTAGCGGTATACGTATGGGTAATGTATGATATGGAATAGAAATACATAAGAATAATACTCTAACACTGTAATAATAACAATACTGTAATAATAATACTATAATACTAATAATTCTGTAATGATTACTGTAATACAGGCATGTAAATATACTGTACAGTGTACTGTACTGTATTTTTTATTACATTAGGTACTAAACTACTGAGCTCAATCTTTTGCTTTTTTGAAATGATAGGATATGGTACAGTACATTTACATTTAGTGTATTAATAAAAAGTAAAAGTTTACATTTAACTTATCCTACTATCCTTATCCACTGCACCTCCATTTAACCATGATTCTTACCCAGTTAATGTGAGAAACTGTGTAGAATGAAGTTGCGGCAGTTGAATGATAAGCCATGTCTGTTTTGGTAGATACAGAGGTTGAAGAAATGAAAGGATGATAAATTTGTCAATTCTGACCTAACCTACCTAACGTAACTAACCTACATAACCTAACCCTATATTTAGTAATTAAGTACCTCAAATTCTAAAGATCATGCAGGTCGTCGTCGTCACGGATGCTGATGGCCTGATTATTACAGTCGAACCTCGAAAGCCTGGACTAATTGAGGGGAAGGGCTGTCTGGTCATGCCAAAAGTCTGGTCATCGAAAATGTCTCCCTAACACCCGTAGATTTTCGTAGCGGTGTACGTATGGGTAATGTATGATATGGAATAGAAATACATAAGAATAATACTCTAACACTGTAATAATAACAATACTGTAATAATAATACTATAATACTAATAATTCTGTAATGATTACTGTAATACAGGCATGTAAATATACTGTACAGTGTACTGTACTGTATTTTTTATTACATTAGGTACTAAACTACTGAGCTCAATCTTTTGCTTTTTTGAAATGATAGGATATGGTACAGTACATTTACATTTAGTGTATTAATAAAAAGTAAAAGTTTACATTTAACTTATCCTCCTATGTATTTACACTTACACTATGTACAGGGTACTTAAACAGCTCCATACTCTCACTGTTGGCACTTACACTCTCCCTGTGTGTTGTTACAAAAAGGCCATGTCGGTTTCTAAAGTGCCACAACCACCCATCACTTCCGTTAAAATCCTTTATGCCTAGATTTTCGGCAATTTGTTGTGCTGCGGCTATGATCTCCACTCCCTTAACATTTAACCCCACACTTTTTTGCGAAAGATACCACTTGATAACTCCTTCATCTAATAGGTTTATCTTTCCAGTTTTCATATATTTTCTTGTAGCTACCCTCCCACTTTTACTGGCTGAACCGTCAATGCTGAATTTAGTGGCATAAGATTGTAATTTTTTTTTTACCTTATTGATGTCCGACACAGTCTGCTTCTTACACCCATATTCCTCACACACTTGCGCCACAGTAGTTCCCTTTTCAAGTTTTTTTAATATTTGTAGCTTCTGCTGGAGGTTCAACATCACCTTAATAGTTTTGCGAGGCTTTAGTAGCTTGGGAGGCATAATTATGGATGCACCATAGCACTATACCACTGTAAATATCGGAAGGTATGTATGTGGGACAGTGGTGGCGGCTTGACCGGTCCGGGCTTGAGTACACGTTTATGGCCGTCGCTGCCACCTACTGGACAAATAGGGAACTTAGCTTGAAAAGTCCGGCCTTTGTTCATTTCGACCGGTCATACTAGGGTTAGGGCATTTCGGGTCCGGGCTTTCGAGGTTCGACTATATATACTTTCATTTGAATGCACCAAGCAATAGGCAAATCCATGTAATGTATAGAAAATATAATTTTACATCAAAGACTTACTTTTTCCGGTACGATTACTAACCCTTGGCTGCTGGCAACAAACTACAACAAAACCAAAGACTATATAAGAAAGACAGGAAGGGTTCGTAAGGTGTATAGCAAAAATATGTAGCCAGAATTAATGCCAAACACCGCTAGAATATTGGGGTTTCAACGCCATCTATTGAGCGGATGAAAAATAAAAAATCGAAGCGATAGCTATTGTCGACATTTTGTTGTATTTTATATATTTTTAAAATTATATATTGATTGATATTTTCGGCCTTGTATATGATTATTGTTTTAGCTCAATACAATTTTTTTTACTTCAATTATAACCATTATTATCAAAATCAAGTACGTTTTTCTGCTACCAACATGTGCGCTTGGAAAAAATGGATACTTTAGGTAAAAGTTACCAAGAGGACGGCATTTGCCTCAATCAAAGTCCCCCGACTCCAACTTACAATCATTGGGAATCGAGTCCTCTCAATAATTTTTAAAATACTTTATTTACAAGAGTACTATATATTATTTACAAGATTTTTTTATTAGTTTTTAATGTTTTGTCATTGAAATTACAGCAGATACATCACAAGCAAGACATGTTTTGGAGCAAGTTGGAGAAGTCTTGTCCTGTTCTGGTAAAGAATAAATTTGCTATTTCCCTTTCTTTAAAGTATGAAACTATGCATTTTACAATTGAGAATCATTACCATTACTATCATATTGCTGTTTTGCTAGCATCAACAAATACTGCCATAGTGCATTTAGGAAAAGGATAGGTAAAATTTTATTTTCGACCATGGGAGGAATATAGCAATAGAAAATTAAATATTAATTTTGTAAATCAAAATGTATCACCGTAATATCCAATTTTTTGTGCGGAAATGAAAATGAAAATACCTTCTTACGAGCTAAATATGCTAATGAACGAAGTCGGTAGCATAGCATCGGGACGCCATGTTTGTTATGGTAGATGCCGACATCGAATAAATAGGATAAATTCGTCTAAGGTAAACTAAACTAAACTAACCTAACCGGTAAATATCTAGTTTCGATCATGGGAGGAATATAGCAATAGAAAATTGAATATTAATCTGTATACTCCGCAAGCTGAGTGAGTGGTTGAAAAGCCCGCACACGTCTCTCACGACGACAACAACGAGGACGAGCCGGATGACATCTAATTTGCAGGTAATGATTTATTAAACACAGGTTAGGTTAGGTAGGTTAGGTTAGGTTAGTTTAGTTTAGGTTAGTTTAGTTTACATTCGACGAATTTATCCTTTCATTTCTTCAACGTTGGCATCTACTATAACAAACATGGCGTACCATACGTCGTACACGACTTCGTTACTTAAGAAATCTGTTTTCGCACCTTATTTGTATTTCATTTCCGCACACAAAATTGCATATTACGTTGATACATTTTGATTTACAAGATTATTATTTAATTTTCTATTGCTATATTCCTCCCATGGTCGAAAATAAAAATTTACCAAAGGATATATATTTTTTTCATTTTTTGCTGGTGAGACGTCAGTCAAAACTGTATTTGCAGATACTGTGGAAGAGGAAGTAGAGGGAGTCATATCCAATACTGGTAGGTAAACTCATATTTAATATAATGCTAGTCATAATAGAAAATTAAAGTATAAGATTATTTCTTAAGTAAGAATGATTGTGTTTACCAATTGTACTTGCAAAATATTTAATCCAATTAAAAAGACACTATCAGTGCCTCATTATAATGCTATTCTATCATTGAATAGATGAAGATTGCTGCCAAACAAAAAATTGGGAAGGTGATCCTCAAAATTATTCTGCAACCCCTCTTACCTCAAATGCTAATAAGAGTAAGTAAAATCATAGAACAGCCATTTCTTGCTGAAGTGAGTTATAGACGCATTAGGTTGGGTAGTGGGAGGAAGAGGAGGAGGGCTTGCACGATCTCAATCGCGACCCCTCAAAATTATTTCAGGACCCCCACTTTGAGAACCTCTGAGGTGAATGACCATGAGACAGCTCCTACCTCAAGATAAACAATTTCCATAAACGGCAATTCATTATTATTTCCAGACCCACTTGCCATAACCTCGTGGGATGCAGACTTAACATCTCTACCTCACCTTACATCAGCCAAATGTCTAGTTTATTGCCTTTCCAAGGGAGGTTGGTCCTCAGAACAGGTTATATCTTATGAAAAAGAAAGGGGGTATCAACTGTTCATGGAGAAGCACATTGATAAAGTGGTACTGAGGCAAGAGGACCACAACATGACCTATGTACGGGCCTTGTGCAGGAGACAGACTGCACAGTCTGAAAAGCCATACCAAGTGTGGCTTTTAATGAACAACACAGGAATGATTGAGGCTGCTGACTGTCAGTGCATAGGGTAAGTATAATCGACATTACATATATGATGTGTTTGTGAACATAGTAGCTTTCCTTTAATGTATGTAGTGATAACATAGGCTGATATGATTCAGTAGGAAGTTCTTACTTGGAAAACTTAATCTCTCAGATTTCATATGAAACAACCAGTAAAGATTTGTTATAATAATGTGCCATAAAGTATCTCATTACATACCTTAAGAAACACCACTAGTTATTCACATATCTTTCCCACAAACCTTCCCTTCAACAACCATGGAGACCTAACCAAACCAAACCAAACCTAACCAAACCAAACCCAACCTAACCAAACCTCTGTACAAGGTTGAGATTAATTGTAACATCTTTCCTGCACCAAATGGATACATACATACATATACCAAGGCTTTTTCCCCCTTACAAGGGAGGTAGCCAAAAAGAAAAAGGCATAAATCATTCCCACCCATTCCATCCCTGAATACACTCCACACCCCTCCACCCTCCCTCTTATCTTAGCACCTCCTGGATGACGGGTCATCCCTGGACCTTGTCCACTGCCCTGGGTCAGAAGCAGTGTCGCAAGACACAGCACATCCACAGCAAGGCCGCTTCATTAAATCGGCGACCCCCCTCTCCGTCCCCCCATGCATAAAAAGAGAAGACGGAGAGAAATCCCTTCGGGCTGCGTCAAATTTTGCTCACACATAGTACCTCACCCCCCCCATCCCTCTGCCCATTCCACCTCATGCATCACAACATTATCCATATACAACCATTCTCCATTCACCCGTCTTCTGTTCTCTCCCGTCCTTCCTCAACAGACATTCCCCTCTTCCCCAAAGCCCCCTTCACCCCATCCATCCACCTCATCCTAGGACATCCCCTCATGTTCATTCCCTCCACATCTGCCTTCCACACCTCTTTTACTAGTCTTTCCTCACTCATTCTTTCCATGTGTCCAAACCATCCTAATACTCTTTCATCAACCCTATTTCCCAACTCCCTTTCCATCAATTCAGATAGGCCCCACCACAGAACACTTCTTATAACATTAGACATTAGTAAAGCTTTTGATGCTGTCCCCCGCCACAACCTAACAAATAAAATATATAACACAGACATGCACAATAACACCAAAAGATGGCTGCCCAATTATCTGGCAGGTAGGAATGCTTATGTGTCATATAATGGCCAATCATCGCACATCAGAAACATTGAGAATGGAGTACCACAGGGCTTTGTTCTATCCCCAATGCTCTTTAATTTATACATGCATGACTTATCCACACCAGACACCTCAGAAATACAAATCTCTTCCTATGCAGACGACATAACAATCACATGCACACATTGTAACACAGACAAAGCTGCAGAAATAATCCAGCCATACCTTGATACACTCAACACATGGTTCATCACAAACAGACTCAAAATAGCTCCAACCAAATCTACAGCAACACTTCTCACCAACTGGAGAAAAGAACACAAATACATACCTCATATCTACATCAACAACACTCTAATACCACACACAAACACACCAAAAATTCTTGGTGTAACATATGATACATACATGTCTTTCAAACAACACATCACAAACATAAAAAACAAATGCACACCTAGACTTAACGCACTTAAGTCAATCACTGGAACAACATTTGGACAAAACAAACTAATACAACAATATACAAACAATGCATATGCTCAGTGATGAATTATGCAAGTCCTGCATGGGCTCCTAATCTCAGTGAGACACACCACAACACCCTTCAAATCATACAAAACAAAGCCCTAAAAACAATTATAGGCTGCACAAATACAACACCTACAGACCATTTACACCATGAAACAAAAGTCCTCAAAGTCAAGGACCACCTCGACATGAGAGGCACACAAACACTTGCGGTGCGGCCACCACCCAGCACTTGTAAGCTACCAGAAGAGGCTGGATGACCGCATTGTGAACAGCTGCCCAGGATCAGGGTTCCCACAGAAAATTGAAAACTAAATTCCAAGACTTTTCCAGGATATTCCAGGATAAAAATCATCAAATTTCCAGGACTTTGAGCAGAATATCTGAAACAATTTTCAAATACAAACTGATCTTTCTGGCCTCCTTCACCCCTTACAGCCAGCCGATTCCACCCACTTTATTACACTATGCAGTCTTCCTCTGTTAGATTACAAAATATATATACATATATATATATATATATATCAGAGTATCAGGTATAATTCATTCTTTGCTCTTTCTTGAAAATAGTCACTCCATTGATTTCAGTTTCTGCTTGAGGTCTTGTAGTTTCTTTTCCAGTTTGAGATTTTCATCCGCCTTCTCAGAAACTTTCAGTCTGAAAGCATTGGACTTAGCCAGCAAAGTGAAGTCATGCTCTGTTTCTGCCTTCTTTGCCAGCTGGTCTGCTTCCTTGGTCATTGATTCCATACTATCTTTCAAGAGTTTCCTCTTTTTCTCTGCTGACTGGATATCCTCTTGTAGTGCCTTTCTCTTTGAGGATTTCTCATTATCTGTCTGTGACTTCTTCTGATCCGCGAGGTACTGTTGGTATCTCATCCTCGATGCCCTGACATGCCTTTTCAGTCTGGGAGCGAAGGGTAACTCAGTGGAGTGCTGGCCCGTGGCTTGGATACTGTCATAGACTGTACGAAGAGTTACAATAGTCTTCTCCTGCATCTTCTGAACCAGGAGGTCCTTGTTCACAGAATAACCCCTTTCTACTGATGCCTGACCATGGGAGACTGTGAGAAGCATCATGAAAACAGACCAGAGCTTGCTGTACTTGTGGTCTTTAAAGTACTGGCCCAGAAATATGTCCAGCCTCTCACTATCTGGGGTGAAGTTCTTGAAATCTGCTGCATGTTCCTGCCTCATCTCACTGCCAAACGCCTTGTACTGAGCAAGGAGCTCATCGCACTCTTCCCTGGACAGCCTGTTGGCATTCAGAAGCATCTGGAGGATTTTCTGGAACTTCGTCGCCGCATCTGTAGAAGGAGCAACTAATTTATCTGGAGCCAGTGCAGAGAGATATCGAACCAGGGACAGTTTCAAGGGACTCTTGTCCAACATCTTGGATGTGAGCTCTGATAGCAGTGTCACACACTCATTCTTGAATGCCAGGACCTTCAAATCACTGACCAGTTTCTTCTCAGCAGCTTTCTTCACAGACTCTCGAGCAGCAAATCCCAGATCTACAAGTTTTGGCAGCATCTGGTTCTTCTGGTCCTTGGGGTCCAGGTTGGCCAGTTTCTGCATGGTGTCTGCTTTGTCCAGAACTTCTTTTTTGATGAAACGTCCCATGAGCGCAACAACCACTTCCTTTAGCTTCTGTCCCAAGAACGGTGCCATGGGTGCATCTGTTTGAAACCTCTGAAGGAATGGCTGGAGTTGTTTAGTTACAGAGATGAAGAATTGTAGCTTTGCAACGGAGAGTGGGTCCTCACAGGCAGCTTTCACTGATGCAAATGAGGCAGTGCTAGGGGCCTTCTTGGAGTCTTTGAAGGATGCCACAAATTTCTCCACGTTGGGCCACATCTGCAACGCACGCTCTGCTACCTTTGCATCCTCAACCCATCTGTGCTGGCAAAATTGCAATGGGTACAGCTTGCTCCCTGTGATAGTGGAGAAATCCTCTCTTCTTGCGGGGGTATCATGGAAGAGCTGCCACAGAGACCTTAGCAGGTTTCCAATCTTCCATCCAGTCTCGTTGGCCCCTTTCTGCAAGCTTCCGTGGACAGTGTGGAGTCCACAGCTTCCGATGTTCAGAAGTTCTGGGAGATCCTGTGTTTTGCACTCCTGTTGCAGGTCATTGAAAAATTTCCAATTGATGTTAGGTCCATCCATTGACACCTGAAGCAGACGCTTGGGATCTAGTTGTTGTGTCCCTTACTTGAAGTTGTTGAGTAGGTCGCTTGCTCGAGCATGCCCCAAGAACTGTGACCCAAAGTACCTTACACTATCCTGACCAGAATCATTGTCCCAGTAACGGACTATGATGTCCATTTGTTCATTCTGTGAAATAGGGTTCATGCACTCATCAAAGGATATGGTATAGCACTCCACACTTCTGACTTTCTCCACTAGCAGATCATGGAAATATGGAGACAGGCCAAAACAAACTAGATAAGCACACTTTGTAGCACCACATGAGAAAGTTTTTAGCAATTTGGCTGTCTGGAAACATTCTTGGGAACAACATGCCCACATCAGATGATGAATTGAATGAGTAAAACGCTTCTTGCAAAGTTTGCAGTATGCTATGGTGTCATCCTTGGGGTCTTCCTTGACCTATGCTGAAAACAGTGGATCCTCCACCCAGAGTGGATTGAAGTGACATTTCTTGGATGCCATACTACTGCAAAAAGAAAAATTAATGTTAAAACCCAGACATGCATCTTCAACGCTATAAAAGGCGAGACATAATTGCTTGTCAACTTCATTACTATATCTGCCTCCTATGTATACATAACTACAAATAATTTCTAATTCCCATAAAAAAGCTTATTGCAATTTCACTTCAACATACAGATTTCTAATTCTCACTTGAGAATGAAAACTTTGCCAATTATGTCCCTTTTGCTTCTTTCCTTTTTCATTTAAATCGCTCACCTCAGAAAAAGCCTGAAAAGTTCAGGCAAGCTAGAAATCAATGATGTCTCGCCTGATGTATTTGTACAACCACCACAGACAGTACAAAGACTAGAAACTGGAAGGATGCCATAGCCATGTGATAGGTGCAGACACTGCACACTGTAGAATATTGAGCACAACCAACATCCATGCAACACTGAATTCAAGGACTTTCAATGACTTTTTTAGCTGGTAGTCCTAATTCCAGGACCACTTGATTTTTGGCAGAATTTCAGGACTTTTCCATGACTTTCCAGGATCACTTTTTTTTTTCCAGGACTTTCCAGAATTTTCAAGGACCGTGGGAACCCTGCAGGATGTAACACTTCACCCCATACTATACAACACATAATGGAAGACTGCATTATACACAATCATGCATGCAAACAACACAACATACACTCAATAAAGGATTTGTGGGAAAACCCAGTTTCGGCTGTGGCATTCCTTGGGGAGACGGGACTGCTCGGACAGACAGTCTAGGGAACAACAACACCCTTTCCACCCCCATTCTCCTCACCTCCTCATTTCTCACTCTATCTAGCCTAGTAACCCCCATCATACTTCTCAGACACCTCATCTCAAACATATTCAAACTCCTTCTCTCTTCCTCTCTTATGTTCCATGTTTCTGCCCCCAAACAGTGCTGTTGGCACAATCACTCCTTCATACACTCTCCTCTTAGCATACATTCCCAGATGTCTATTCCTCATTACACTCTTCAATCCACCAAGGCATTTACTCGCTTCTCTCAATCTACATTCTACCTCCACCCTCACTCCACCTTTTCCTGCCTCATTTGCACCCAAGTATCTAAAACTATCCACTTCCTCTAGTTGCTCTCCCTTAACCCCTTCCATACGGTGCCGCATACGTAGGCAGCACGAGGAGCAAGTAGATATGCGACGCTGCCATATCGGCGTCTTGATTATATTCATTGTAGTCGCCCTTGGGTTTTGACATTCTCCTTAATCTGACCTTAATCACATTCTCTATGGTTTTCAAAATTCACGGGTGAAAGAGAGAACGATTGATATAAGCGGTGACTATATTTTATGATGCGAAATTTAAGGCCCGTACTGAAGAGGTTAATGCTCACTTTCAGTCTACTGCCACTTTCACCCCTTGTACATCTCATCACCTTACTTTTACCCACATTTATCTTTAGCTTTCTTCTATCACATACTCTCCCAAACTCTATCACCCACTTCCTCAATCCCTCCTCCGATCCTGCCACAAGCGCAGTGTCATCCGCAAACAACAGCTGGCTCACTTCCCACTTTTCTCCATTTGCTTTAACCATCTCCAATCCCTGACCCACCACCCTTGCATTTACCTCTCGCACTACCCCATCCATGTATAAGTTGAACAGCCAGGGCGACATAATGCATCCTTGACGAAGTCCCACCTTTACCTCCAACCACTCACTCTCTCCATTTCTAATCCTGACACAAGCTCTACTACTCTCATAAAAACTCTTGACAGCTTCTACAAGCTTTCCTCCTATCCCATATATCTGCATAACCTCCCACAGTGCCTTTCTGTCTACCCTATCGTAAGCCTTTTCCAGATCCATAAAAGCCCAAAAAACATCCTTCCCCTTTCCTATAGCTTTCTCACATACAGTATTTGTCTTATCACAAAGATCTGATCTACACAACCTCTACCCGTCCTAAATCTACACTGTTCCTCACCAATTACTCCCTCTCTTAATCCTCTCAATCAAGATCCTCCCATAAGCCTTCCCAACTACACTTAACAAGCTAATCCCTCTGAAACTACTACATTCACACTTGTCCCCTTTTCCCTTGTAAAGTGGAACTATAAAGGCACTCCTCCAATCCTCTGGCACTCTACCCTCTCTCCAGCAAACATTAAATAACCTCACCATCCAGTCCACCATCAATGTACCTCCTTTTTTTAAACATTCTGCATGGCATCCATCCAGCCCAGGTGCCTTACCTGCTTTCATCATCTTAACAACTGCCTTCACTTCATCCTTCCTTATTTCTCCTCCATTTTCCTCACTCATCACGGTCATTTTCTTCGCATTTCCCACTGCAACTATCTTTCCCTCCCTATCCTCCTTCACATTTAGCAACTCCCTAAAATAATTTGCCCATCTTCCCCTTACTGCCTTCTCTTCCATTATCATCTCTCCATCTGCACCTTTTACCTTTTCTTCTCTACTTGATTTGCCTCCTCTTCCTCTCTTAATTTCTTTCCAAAACATCTTTTTATTACTTGCAAAATTTTCTGTCATACTCTTACCCCACTTCATATCTGCTCTCCTCTTTGCCTCCTTTAACTTTTGCTTTACTTCTCTTTTCTTTTCTTTGTACCTCTCATATGACTCCCTCGTCCTATTTTGTAACCAAACTGTGAAAGCTCGCTTCTTCTCGTCTACAACCTTCTTTGTTTCCTCATCCAACCATTCACTACCCTTCCTTCTATTTCCTCCTGTCCTTCTTGTTCCACACACCATCCTTGCACACTTTGTGACTCCTCCTTGAACTATCCCCATTCCTCCTCCACACCTAACTCTACTCTATCCTTCACTCCCTCCCACTCCTTCAGCTTCTTCTTGTACTCCTTCTCCTTTAAAAAGTTCACTCTAAGCACCTCCTAACTTTTGTTCCTTTCCTCTTTCTCCATCTATCCTCCACTCTCAACTTACCTTCTACCAAAAAATTATCTGATATTCCCCCACCCTCTCCCCTTAGCACATGTACATCCTTAACTCTTCCTATCATAATCCTATTTACCACTACATAATCCATCAATGCTCTATCTACCACCCTTCCATCCACCACCCTCTCCCATGTGTACTTATGCTTGAATTTCTTCCGAAACACTGTATTTGCTATCATCAACTCTCTTTCTAGACACATTTCCACCATCAACTCTCCACTACGATTCTTTCCTGGAACTCCACATTTCCTAACGACTCCATCAATTGGACCATTTCCTACCCTAGCATTAAGGTCTCCCAGCACTATTACATTGACATTTCTCCCTAAATCCTCTATGAACTCATTTAAATCTATCCAAAAGGCCTCCCTTTCTTCTACACTCTTCTCACTGCCAGGCCCATATCCACTTACAAAGACCCACATCTCCTTTCCCAGAAGAAGGAATAAAAAAAGTAGAAAATGAGAAGGACCTGGGAGTCATTGTTATGAACAATATGTCACCTGAGAAACATATAAATAAGATTTTTGGAGAAACTTATAACTTAATAAGAACAATCAAAGTGGCATTTACATACCTGGATGAAGAAATGGTGAAGAAAATTCTAATCACTCTGATAAGACCAAGATTGGAATATGCAGTAACGATATGGTCACCAAGTACAAAAAGATGTATAAAAAAAACTTGAAAGAATACAAAGAGCAATTACAAAATTGGCACCAACACTCTCAAAACTATCATATGAAGAGAGACTAGCAAAACTTGAACTACAGACACTAGAGCAAAGAAGAGAGGAGATTTGAAAGCTATTTACAGAATCATGAAAGGCATAGAAATTATTGATAGAGAGAATCTGATAAAATGGGATGATAGAAATACAAGAGGACACGGAAAAAAAAAATCAAGAAAGACAGCTATAGAAGAGATCTGAAAAAGAACAGCTTTCCTCACAGAGTAATAGACAGTTGGAACAAGTTAGATGAGAAAGTGGTGTGTGCAAAAACAATACATGAATTTAAAAATAGTTTAGATAAAATGAGATATGAAGACGGGACACCACGAGCATAGCTCCCCTTCCCATAAAATACAACTAGGTAAATACATCTCCTTTCCCAGTTTCATCTTCATCCACATTATCCTTGAGGAACACTCCACTACACGTCTATGTATCTCTTCACTTACTAGAATAGCCACCCCTTCCCTCCCTCGCCCTCTCTTCACTCCTCATAACCTCCCACTTACACTCACCCTTCCCTTTCAACTTAGTTTCACTCAAAGCCAACACATCCATCTTTCTTCTCACCTGAGGGTGCTGGTCCGAAAACTCCCAGACCATCTTATGCCTTCACTTTTTCATTTAGGAATGTCCCCTGTGGGGCTACAAGGAGAAGGATGCCTCGTCCCAATCCCTATCCCTTTCTTCTCGCCTCTTACGATCCAAGTGGAAATACTTGGTGGCAGTATTCTTTTCCCCCCACCACAGAAAATGAATACTCAGAGAAATGTTACAGGACAGCAGCAAGGGGTTGGGGGACAGCATAACGGAAGGACAGTCATAGTATAAAAGTGTCATCATTTCTCTATGACCAGAGTTTTTCTCTATCATAGACAAAATGATGTGTGGCTCTGGTCTGTAGGGGCACCCCATATAGACCCTAAAGTATCAACTGCATGCTACTTTGCCACAATAACAAGCAGCCAATACCCCAAATGGATGCCTAAGGCAAACTTCATAATGAAAAGCAAGATGCACTAAACCCAAAACACCCAATGATTAGGTACTTTTAATGGATTTTGGATTTAGTAGACAGTGCATGAGAATTATTACTTTTTTCAGAAATTGGAACTTTCACTGTTGATTAGAACCTTTTCACCTTGTTTTTTATTGTTACTTTGTAGAGATGATGGGAGCTGCAAGCATGTTGTGGCACTAATGTTTAGCATAGAAGACTTTGTCACATAGAGGGGATCATGCTTCAGGACCAACCTACACTGATCTACCATGTATGTGGAACAAGCCTTGTTGCAACACCAAACAAGTGAAGGCAGTCAATCTAGATCCCAGGTATGTTTTAATGGCAACAGTTTGCTAAGGTTGGTTCATGAGCACAGATCCTGAAGGATTTGGGTTCAAGGAAGGTATAGGAAAGGTAGCATCATACTGGTCTTAGACAAAATCACTTGGTGAAAAATTCTATTGCAAGGCATTCCTTCATACAATGGGCCATAGAGATCATTGGACTCTATACTAACATATGATTTTCATTCACCTAATATGGATCTATATCAATGAAACTTTTCTAAGATATGGTTATATATCTTTTGTGTAACTTATAGATCTGGGTACAGTAAAAAACAGACAGGTTTAAAAAAATTTGTCTCAAAGCTGCCTATGGGACTGCTGCTACCTATCCTATACTTTCCTAGTCTGCAATGGTGTCAGTATACTTCGCAACCATGATTTAAATTAGGCAATGGTATCATTGAAATATACTTTGTCCTCAATATTCATATTATCTAGGTTGTAAAAGTTTAATCTGATTTACTTTTTGTTTTGAAGTCGTCAACCCAGCACCAAGCCTGTAATCCATCCCAGGTTTGGACATAACAATATATTTCAGAATTTAGATGGCTTGCCTTCAAACTAATGCATGAAAGGTGTAGAGGTCTGAAAGGAGGTGGATTGCATTTAATGTTTGGAAACCAGTTTAATGCATGTCTTTAGTATTCTAAGGTACTTGTTTCTGGTAATAAGTCTAATGAATCTTTACGGCATTCAGCACTAAAAGCATTTAAATACATCCACCTTCTTTTTTTTTTATTTGTGCATCTTGTTAACAGCATTGTGAGCTTTTATACTTAACAAATTCTACTGTGTATGGGCAACATTTTCTTCTCCATCCCTGGAGAAAACTTATTTGCCTTGGCATAAATATTTCATTGCATTTCGTGATTTGCAGGATGGACACCTCAACTGAATGCTCAATAACCCCTCATTCAGAACATTACAGGACCTGTACCTTTACACCTAACTTCAATCCAGGGGAAAGTTTTCATGCATTTATGGCTCAGTATCCATCACTACCATATTATGGAGAAGTGCTCTTCCCTGATAGATTGAACAGACAGCCACCCACCATCACTGAGCTTGCAGGGGCATTTAGCAAGTCAAAATCTTCAATATCATTTGTTGATTTTGTTAAAAAGCATTTAGATGTTGCAGATATTGAATCCATACAATCCAATACACATGCCCAGTACAAATCCTTTGTGTGGAAAAATCAGAGAGTTGGAGCCTTGACATCTACAACTTTTCATAAGGCAATGCACTACAAGGGCAGTGATAGTGAAAATTATATTGTAAAAGAAATAATGGGACTCTCAGGCTTTAAAGGAAATTTGAGTACCAAATATGGTAAGGAAATGGAGCCAATAGCAAAGAAACTATAAATCAAAGAGGAAAAAAAAAAAAAAGTCAAATTTCTTGAGTGTGAACTTTTTATAAATAAAGACAATCCACTACTCAGGGCAACTCCTGATGGCATTGTCAGTTGCAAATGCTGTGGCAAGGGTTTACTAGAGGTAAAATGCCCCAATAGTAATAAATACAGATTTCTTAGTGGCAGGGAAATAGTTAGCATTAATACCTACCATGGAACCATTGGGGAAAATAATAACATTGCACTTAGTGTGATTTTGTGATGTTCACCCAAAAGAAATCCACATTTAATAATGCAAAGGATATATTTTGACAAAGCTTTCTTAGATAGCAACACAAAAATTGCCATGGAATTCTATAATAGATTTGTCCTGCCAAATCTCCTCAGATCAAAAATAACTCCAGAGGCAAGTAATAATTAAGACTTTTTTTTCTTCATATTGACTGCATATTTGTTTTCTATATAGTTGTTTGTTGTGTTGTATTTACATTTGGTGTGTGTGTGTTTTTAATGCTACTTACATTTTACTATGTACATTTCACCCTATACTTTAAAATTGAAATATCTTCATGTTTCCTCTTGTAGTTAGTGCAAGCATTAGCAAGACTTGTATTGTGTAATTGTCCTGCAACAGCTTTTCTTGTGTTCTGGCCCTTTTGTTCAGTAAATTTGTGTTGTCTATCCTCATCCTTCTCTTGTAGTTAGTGCAAGCATTAGCAAGACTTGTATTGGGTAATTGTCCTGCAACAGCTTTTCTTGTGTTCTGGCCCTTTTGTTCAGTAAATTTGTGTTGTCTATCCTCATCCTATTAGTTAAATATACATTGTAAATTTCCTTTCAACAATAAAGTCTGTGTTCTTCATTTTCAATAATGATTTACCATACCACAATGATTCATACATTTCTATTAATAAATAGTTATACAGAAATTAATATCTTTACATATCCATTAAAATGACATAGGTGATAATAGTTACATGGTAGAGAGTGTGGGGGTAGACAGATGTTCACACATGGGTCCCTAACACCCAAGTTTTATTTACATAACGATAAAGATAAGCTTTATGGGGTCATAATGAGCTTTTTATAGCTGCCACTCTATAAACCCTCGCTTGTTTCTGAATAAGATCAAACAACTGCTTCAGTTGCAAATTAAAATGCTTAGGTTGTGTACTCAGTCAAATCTACACAGGTGGAGGCATCATATTGCATAATACTGCAACTATTACCACAATATGATCCATGAGGGGCCACATCGTTAGCAATTTCACTTTGTGTGAGCATCCTGCCTTTCCTTGTAAATGGTGGGATTTGTAGTTTTGCACCATGCTGGAGTATTAGTTCACCAATGTTGAAGCCCCTATCCACCATTATGGCATCACCTGGGTCAACTTTATGAATGAGCTCAGCTTCTGCAGTATAGCAGTCTGACGTGTTACCTCCATACACACTTTTAGTGTGTTGTGGTGTTTATACTGAGAATATGTGGCAGCCTGAGCTGACAGATCTGATGGTTTGACTGTGAACACCTCTGTGCAGTCTAGGATTGTTTGCGTGTCAGAATACTCTTCAGGGAAATCGTTGGCAAACTTGCAAGCACCTGTGCTGCAGTCGGCCATATAAGCCAGTCCTTAAGTACTAAATACGGTACATTAATCCAAGTTATGATGATACTACTTGCAACACTTCGTGCTACTTCAAAAAGATCCCCTAAAGTTCATAAATCATATCCTTTTCTTATAAGCGCTAGGGTCATTAAATATTCATCCAAGTGTGATAACTTCCTATTTGTATGTGCTTTGATAATGCCTGGCAGTGTATTCTCATTCTTGACACTAAATGTCCCTCTCCAATAATGTATGCGAGTCACATTTTCTTTTATCAAATCAAACAAATCATAAAAATCCTTTTGTTCCATGCCCATATATCTTTTAATACTCTCGGTATTCCTTAGAATTTTCTGAATATAGGTGTTGTGTAATGCTCCATCTTCTACAACATTGTTACATTGCCACAGAAATAAGAAAGAAGAAAGATAGTGTGGAGGACATATTATTGCATGTAAATTGAAAATATAGTTCCTGCCATATCTGTAGTAGGTACTTAAATCAATTTTCTATAGGGGGCTCGAAAACTATGCAAACATGTACTTGGAAGTACATTGTCACTGTTCCTTTCAATCTACACTCCATCCTCGTTTTTCTAGGCTACATTATTGTTAATGCTTTATCTCCCATCTCACTGCATTACACCTGAATTTCAAGTCATGGTAATATTGTTAGTTGCTAGACCTGAGGACAAGAAATTGCAGCCCCCAAAAAACATCAATGTAATTCATTTTCTGCAACAGTGAAAGGACTATTGGCACTCTTTACAACAGAAAAAATAACATGTAGCTTAGGTATACTTTACTCACCTCATGTACTTGTTCATGAGTTTGTGAAGCTCTTTTAAGTGTTCTACACTGATCAGTCTGCACCGCTACATATACTGATTCTGCAACAGTTTCACTTTGGGTAGAAGCTCTATATGTGTGGTCACCCAAAACATTGCAGCTCTCATCAGGAACTGTAGTACCTGTAAGAGATATGAATATAAGTATTAATCACATGTGTGATCAAGCCAAAAATTAAACAAAATATATAATCTTTAGTTTTACTTGATCATATAGTTAACTGTTGACAAGTACAGATGTAGCCAAATAAATGTAAGATATCTTTTAGTGGTGACACAGTCATGAGTCAAGTGTCAAGTGATTATCTGATTGATTACTTTAGTATTTTGTGTAATATGCAGATAACAGTAGCCACTGTAAACTGTTCTCTGTTTACACCTGTGCAATACATTATACATAATACTCCCAATAGGATCACATGTCAAGCAGTGAATTATCATTTTGGAGACAATGTTAAAGAATTATTTCCTCTCTGAAACTTTTTTTGATATTCACAAGCAATAATCACCTTAACCCATTCAACTCCGATGACAAGATGTCTTGTCATTTGGTCAAATAAAACAAAAAATCATAAAACACCAAAATGTTTGATCAAACACCAGAAAAATATGACGTCAGTCCTCGCTTCGCTGCGAGCGAAGCGAGGATTGACGTCATATTTTTCTGGTGTTTGATCAAACATTTTGGTGTTTTATGATTTTTTGTTTTATTTGACCAAATGACAAGACATCTTGTCATTGGAGTTGAATGGGTTAACTAACCTAACCTTAAGGGACCCGTCAAATGTCACATCAACATTTGCTTTTCCCTCTTCCAAGCCATGATGTTTCCTACTGTAATGATTATAAACAGCATCCCTACTCCTTTTCAAAATGTTTTCAGTGTGCTGAAGGGCTTTTGTAGTTATATGTTTGGCATAATTTCTGTATGTGGCATCAGTGAAGTGAGGCAAGCTTAGGAAAGATATCACTCTATTTGCACCATCATAACTAGGTAGGTCAAACACCACCAGAGGCGCCACCGTCGATGACGAGCACAATAGCGCGTCATTTTATGCGCACGCCGTTCAAACGGCCAAATTTACATACCGCGGGAAATTTAATTAATAAAAATGTTGCGTGAGTGTATTTACTACGATCGTAATAAATTTCAAACATTCACATCATCAGTTACATGTCGGTCAATAAAAACATTAGATAAACATGGCGGCCTGCATTCAGCAGTATATCAAAAATTGGTATATGTTTCAACGTAAAAAATGAGCTAACAAATTTATTGTGCGGGCAACTGACCATAATTAACCAAAACTACTAGTATCGTAGATTATTCTAATACCAAAATAAAGTCAGTATGTTACGGTAGAGCTGAGAAATTGGTTGTTTAAATTAGTTTTTTTTCTATCGGGTCGGATTATCGGATAACAACATCAACATCCATCCCGCCATCTTATCTATCACTGGTGATATGGACCAAACTTCACTCTATTAAGTTTCTTACTATTATGTTATTAGTGTAATAGACTTATAGTTGAATTATTTTAAATATTTCCTTTAAAATGTGTGATTTTCATGTAATTTGATCGAAGAGAAGTTACGTTTTCATCCTCCGTAATATTACGGACCACAGCTACGATTCGTCCTGCCCGCTATCTATGATCACTGGTGGTATGGATCAAACTACACTATTAAGTTTGTTACTATTGGGTTATTAGCGTAATACCTTGCATATAATTGAATTATTCAAATTATTTTCTTTAAAATGTGTGATTTTCATGTAATTTTACGGTATTCGTAGCTGTGGTGGGTAATTTTGCAGAGGATAAAAACGTAATTATATGATCAAATTACATGGAAATCACACATCTTATAGAAAATAGGTCAAATAATGCAACCATATGCTAATTTTTTATATAAAATTGTGCCTGTCAGTAAAAACCGTCATTGTTTACGTTTGATCGGCGATCAGTCAGACCGCACGTTTCGGCCCGATTTCCTCGGACAAAATAGGCCCGATTTAATTCCATTCAAAATGCAATATCTCGAGAACTAGGACAGCTAGATGGATAAATCAAATTGCATTATACTCATAGCGACTTTTTCCATCCCATGAGAACTACTTCAGCTCAAATATCAGGAATTCCATTTTCATATTGACCTAGCTATCATAACCTGCACCAAGTTGAAGTTCCATCATACAATAATCTAACATGGTTGTTAGAGGATAAAACTTTTCTCCTACAGGTATATCAGGTTTCTTTGTCTTGTTTGTATCTAAAAGAATGTGGCTATTCTCACATTTCACAATGATTATAATGATATAACTATCAATTTGGTGTGTCACTGTGTGGTGACATTTATTTCAACTTCACTACTGCAGCAGGTTCCACACACCATACTTCCCACTAACTCCTCTAAATCTTCTTTTTCTATTATCAAACGTTCTTTCTCCATACCTTCCTTTGTAACTTCTTCATCAATTACTAATGATTTTCTCTTCTTTGAGCTGGTACTGTAACTATCACTGGAATGGGCGATAGTTTGTAAAGAATGAGATAACTTTGGAGACGTTCTCCTTTTTTTCCGAGCATTTTCAGCCAGTTTCCGTTTTTGAATTACACTTCTTTTGGGTCGTGACATTGTTATGTTACAATAAAGCGTCACACTACGTTTTTTACTCTTAAACAACCACAAAATAGAACACAGTCCACTTCCTCATGGGTAGTACAAGTTTAAATCTGACCAATACCAAAACAAAGTAAAGTAGACTCGTTTTATAATTATAACCACTGCAGCTAGTGTACGAGCCTATTTTTACAGCCAGAGGTACGATAATACACGAGTTGCAACATAAAAATTGTAAGAAAAATAACAAAAAAGCTAGAGAAATGCTGCCACAGCATGATTTAAATGTCCGTGTGTAAACAAATTATCGAGCCAAAACAAACGACACGCTGCCCTTTAAATATTAAAGATAGATACTTAGACTTATGGTATCAACTCCAGCCTCTAGGATATGATAGCCAGATAGTTGTATTATTTTTTAGAACCAAAAACACAATTTCGTGGGAATATTCATTTTTCGCCCCATAAAACCATCTTCTATCCCTAGAGGGACCAAGGGAAGTGCTTATAGGGGAATGTGTCATAAAAGTTGTTCAATTTCTCTGGTGAACTCATGTATACTTACTTTATTGGAAAGAGTATTATTGCATACTAAATTGTTTAAGTAACATGTATATTACATGTAGTTAATTTTTTTTTCATGATGGTATCTGTGATCATTGAAGTATCCATAGACATGGGTAATCAACCTACTATGTAGGAAATGAAAGATTAGAGTCTTGGGAACAACTTAAGGGCTACATGGCTTTTCGCCATCGTTCACATTCGCCCCCTTGACAATTCACCACCAAGACTTATCGGTGCCCGGACAAAATGTCCTGAAATCTGCACCCCTGGGACAAAATGTCCCCAACGGCCTAGGTGGGTGGTCAAAATGTCCTCAATTTTTTTTTTTTTTTTTAAATTTTGTCAGATGTGTTTCACTTTATTCCTTAATATGTTTTTTTGGTGATTTTTTTGTTTTTAACCTGATTTAACTGTAATTGTACTCATAATTTGCGGAATGAAGATTTAAATAAATTACAGCAATGGTCTGAAAAGTGGCTAATGAAATTTAACAAGTAAATGCAAGGTAATGCACATAGGTAAAAATAACAGTAAGTACGATTACAAGTTATTTTGGAAATTCGTTAACAAAAGTGAGTAGTGAAAAAGATCTCGGCGTAATTATCAGTAACGATCTCAAATCATCCATGCAAATGATGAGTGTTATGATAAGGACATTTGGGAATGATATTGTAAACAATATGTATACTCTATAGAGTATAGAATCCTATAGAAAGTATCATTAGAGGACTTTTTCATTCAGGATTATGGTAGTATGGTAGATCAAGGGAATAGTCAATTCTATATATAAATTGTTAATCAAATGAATCAGACAAAACAATACAACGACTCCAGCTAATAATTTCTCTCTTTCTATTGCTGGCGTACTCATCAGCTGGGAGGCGGGGGTAGGAAGTGGGGCAGCCTCGCCAGCAGCACACGTGGATGTCGAAGGAGTTGCCAATGGTTCTTTACTTTTATTATCCCAGTATGCCTTCATCCTTTTGCTTGCAGCTTCACTCCAAGCAATGGTCTTCCTTTTGCGTCTTCCCATTGTGTATCACAGGAAAATACACGATAAGAGAGAAAAATCACAGTGTAGCAAGTCACGTGTCGATCAATACTCTCTCTATCTCTCTCTCTCTCTCTCTTTCTCACACACACACACACACGTGTACCGACTCGGAGAAAGGGGTAAACATACAGCCGGCAGCGTGAAAACTATCGTACCACAAAAAAAAAAAAAAAAAAAAAAAAAAAGAGGCATAACATTAGATATTGAAGATATATGGCATCAGAGTTTAAATACCCAGGTCAGAGTCTAGTAGGCATTTAAATTTTAAAACCCACCACGACGCTCTAACGTCTGGCAGCGTTACGCACATAACGGACTAGTATTTCAGCGAGCCACAAAAAAATTACAAAGGATTACAAAGGCGGAGCATGCCGACAGGAGACCTTTTGATCCATATTTAGGTCGGATGCAAAAAAAAAAAAAAATCATATTAACAATAAATAAAAACTATAATAATGTAAATAAAAAAAACATAAATAAATGCATAGGTATAGTTAAAATAATAAACAAACAGGTAAATAGTAAATGATAATAAATTGACATATAACTGAAAATCAGACAGACAAATTATAACAAAACAAAAACAAATAATATAACATAAATCATAATCATTACAGCATCTTACTTAGGTATTTATCTAAATGATTCTTAAAGCTTCGAACTGAACTACATTGCACTACCTGTGCAGGAAGTTTATTCCATTCATTAACTACACGGTTGGCAAAGTTGTTTCTACCTACTTCCAAATTGAATCTATTTCCGGACAGTTTGAGACCATTGTTTCTTGTCTGATTCTCATTCAATGTGAAAATTTGGTCACTTTTGATGTTGTCAATTCCCTTTAAAATCTTAAAGACCTGTATCAAGTCACCTCTGAGTCCACGCTTCATGTGCTTAAGTCGATTTTCGTATGATTTATTTTTGATATTTGGAATCAGCTTTGTGGCTCGCCGTTGTACTTTTTCCAGTCTGTCAATGTCTTTAATGAGATTCGGTGACCATACGGAAACAGCATATTCCATATGTGGACGAACTAACGATTTATATAGCTTGTTAATGAGTGATGGACTTTTGAAATCAAAAGATCGCGCAATCAACCCCAGAATCTTATTTGCTTTCTCAGAGGCTGAAATACACTGCTTGGATGATTTGTGGTCGTTACTGATAATTACGCCGAGATCTTTTTCACTATCCACTTTTGTTAACGAATTTCCAAATAACTTGTAATCGTACTTACTATTATTTTTACCTATGTGCATTACCTTGCATTTACTTGTGTTAAATTTCATTACCATTTTTCAGACCATTGCTGTAATTGATCTAAATCTTCTTGAATATCTAATTGGTTTGGGTGATCATTTGCCACTCCGCACAGTTTTGTATCATCAGCAAATTTGGAAACAGTAGATTTTAGTCCATGGTCTATATCATTTATATATACTATGAATAGAAATGGCCCAAGAACGGAACCCTGAGGAACTCCACTTGCAACACTTTTCCATCCAGAAGTTTTTCCATTTAAAACAACTCTCTGTTTTCGACCTTTCAACCAATTACTAGTCCAACCTAATATGCTACCACTTATTCCATGCAAAGCTAATTTAGTAAGTAGTCTTTCGTGTGGGACGGTATCAAAAGCTTTTGCAAAGTCTAGATATATTAAATCTATATTGTTTCTTTTGTCATAATTCGAGATAATTATTATTTTCGACCGAAAAAGTAGTTTTTGCCCTTAAGGACCGTCTGGTTGCTTTATAAGGGAGGATATCCTAAAACTTTTTGAATCTTTTTAATGAACTTAGCCTTATAATTACCATTTACATTTGTCTGTAATTCCCCAGGGTATTGTATTCCTCACATGTATATAAAAAGTGTAGTGAAGATATAGTGAAGCTGTAATTAATTTCATGCAGACCCTTCCACATAATTTAGCTTGGTATGAAATGAAAGCTTCGAGTCTGGGGAATATAAGTTATGTTGTACATTTGACCAAACTCATACCTTTTTTTTGTGAATTTTCTTTTCAGAACATTTCAAAGGTGCTGCAAAATTCAGGTTTCATGAAAAAATATTTTATTTTTTAACATAGGAAATAAAGAGCATAATGTTATCTTTCAAATGAAACAAAAATGACAAAAATCCATCTTGAACAACCGAAGATATTACAACAAAAAGAACAAAAACATTAAATGGACAGGAGAAGGCATTTCAATTTTGCGTGACCATTTTTAAAAGGCCCCAGCCTCATAGTCCCCGCTTTTGGTCACTTTACCAGTTTTACAATATTTCCTTTGCCTTTACTTTTGTTTTCTCAATTGCAACTGACTGAAAATTTACATAACTGAAATGCAGAGGCTTCATACTTATGTTCTCAGTCAATTTGTGAAACCTTGCATAGCCTAAACATCCATTCATTGTATTGTACACTAAGGCGTTCGTCACTGGAGTGTCTCTCAGTTCGGAATCACCACACTTTTGGCCACACTCTAAGTCAATCTTATAAACCATGTATTTATTTGTAAAGCTGACATTTAGTTTCCCAAAGCACTTACCGCACGCAACATGTGTAAATAATTCTTGAAGATAACTTTTTTCAAAATTAAGTTCTAGTCATCAACTGTGGTCTTCTCTGATGGTTGCAATGCATAGCAAACCTCCAATTTCTTCTTCTTTGCAGATGAGGTATGAGGTGAGGCTCCAACTTGTGGTGTGGGTGGAGGAGGTGTAAGGTGGGCGGAGCTAGTAGCTTGTGGAGTGCTGCGTGAGGGTTGGCTGGTTTCCTCTTCGTTTTTTTTTCACCTCTGTTTCTCTAGCCAGCACACAAAGGCCTTCTTTACATTCTTCCTCCTTGCTCGCTGGCTTTTCGTCAATCTTCCCATGACTATAGCAATAATACAGGGTGAGGAATCAAAACTGTGGCGCACGGTGAGAGCTCTAAGAGGAATGTTACCCTACTTTGACATTTGAATGGGTACTGATGCCATGATTCTGCGGTAAAATTCTGCCTTTGTGACTTATGCTAGTGGGAGGAGCTGCCAAATGTCTCCATAAACACAATTCCGTAGCAAAAAAAAAAAAAAAAAAAAAAAATAGCTCTTGAAATATTGACGCTATTTCAAGATACAAAATGTTTGTTTATGCATGGGGTTGCCAGAGGTTGCCAATATTTTATCTATTTCATTCTGTATAAAAAAAAAATATATAGGAACGAAATACAGCTCTATAACTTTGTAGGGGGTGTTCCCACCGTCATAGAGATTCTTTTTAAATGTTTTCCTAAAATTCGTTCATGTACCAGGTTTTTTTTTCGAATAATCGCCTATGATGGTCCCAGACGGTCCCTTAACTAAATTGATTTTTTTCCTACTCTCTTTTATTTTTTTTATGATTTTTTTTTTCCAATTTCGAATAGTAGAAACTTCAGTGAAAATCTGCTATGATAAATGAAAAAAAAAAAAATCAAGTTACAGTTGCCTTTATTTTTTCTTGCCATATTACAGAATTACTATTTCTCTTTACAAATTCGAAAGAATAAAATCGGACAAAAAGAAACAGAGATATGGCTATTAAAATATAAAAAACAAACTTTTCAGAAGAGGCACTTAAAGTTTGAAAGGAGCGCACCGGCATTTAAAACTGCTTTCTTTTTTCTGTCTGCGAGTATGTGCGTGTAATCTCTAATCTCCTCTTCGTAGCAGATAAGGTTGTGGGGGGTGCAGTGGAGGTGATAGGTGCAGTAGTTCGGGGTGAGGTCAAGGAAATGGGTGTTCGGAGTCAGGTCGAGGAGCTGGATGCAGGGGTAGGGGGAGTGGTAGAGGTATCTTCTCGTCGTCATCGTCTTCTACATTTCCTTGCCATCTCCATATATTTTCTCAACATTAATGTCCTCTTCTTCACCCCTCCCATGGTTACTGTTGGTAGATGAAATGAATATTGGTTACTGTTGGTAGAATAAATGAAGATAATGATATCGTGTGCGTGAGTGGGATGCTAAAAAGCAACTACAGAAGCAATGTTGGCTATATAAAGTTGGGAAATTTTGCCAGATACATCCATACACATAACACAGTAAACAAAACTGAACTGGCTATCGAAAATTTGACTTTATTTCAATATACAGAATGTTTTTTCATGCAATGGGTTGCCAGATGTCGCCAATAATTTATCTATTTTGTTTTATATATGATAAAAGAAACGGAATTGAGTTGTAATATTTGGTCGAAGTATTACCACCATCATAGAGAATCTTTTGAATGCTTACCTGTTGGTAGAATAAAAGATGATACGATCGCGTGCGTGACTGGTAGGCTGACAGATACACGACAGGACGACTTCTTTTTTCAGCTTTGAAAGGATACTGAGATGATTGTGGTGACCAAAGACTACTGGGGATTTAGTGTTGGGCAAGTTGCCAGATATTTCCATAAATATTAATTACAGTAAACAAAACAGAACTGGCTATCAAAATTTTGACTTTATTTCAATATATAGAATGTTTTTTCATGCAATGGGGTTGCCAGAGGTCGCCAAAAATTTATCCATTTTATATTATATATAAGAAAAGAAACGGAACTGAGCTGTAATATTTGGTCGAAGTGTTACCACCATCATAGAGAATATTTTGAAATGTTTACCTAAAATTCGTTAATTTTCCAGAATTGTTCGTGTTTTTGCGCCCCACACCGTCTTAACTTACCAATTTTAAACAACAATAAAATAACTCAATGTAACCTACCTGAATCTTCTGTGGTGGTGCATACTTCTACCTCCACCCAGTCTTGGACGTGCTGGGGTAACACCTCTTTTTGAGGGAAAAGTGTTTCAATGTTGCACTGTGTGGATGTTGAGGTGTTGTTATAGGTCCCTTCGGTTCAGAAATGACATTTTGACCTTGGCACTGGAGACTGTTTTTCTTCCTATTAATCACTGCAAGGTGGTTTCTTCCCCACCCGTCATAGGAAAACAAAACTGGGTCTGGATGTTCAGGTGATGGTCCATTGTTCCATTCCAAAAAATGTAAGGAGCATATAACGTGATTAGCTGTTGCCTTCCAACCACCTGCACGCCTACACCTCTTCTCCCATATCTTTCTTCTTTTGGATTCCTTTTTAACACTCGGAAATCTGGCATATCCTTTGACATTTTTAGTTACTTGGTTTGTCTTTCTCATACTTTTTCTTGAATCTGACGTGCAGTCTGCCACGGCACACGTAAAATTAGTCATATTTGTTTGAAAATAGCTCCCAGCAGATCTAAGAGGCTATTATTTACACAAACGTTGGTCACCTCGTACGTCCGCCACCACTGTTATCATCATTTATCTCACTGATTGTCTTCATATACAGAACGGTACAGTGATATCCATTATTTTTCAACACTCTCAGATAAAATGCACAAAATCGAAATCAACATCCTCTTATTTTTACTGCTCATACTTACTTCAGTAAAAATAATTACCTATTTCTAGTTTAATCTTATAATTAAATTAACAAAGCCTTATCACACACCAGTAAGTAAAAATTATAACATTAATAGTCATGTTTTTAATTTTGAATACACTTATGCAGCAATTTATGTCGTATTTGTTTAAATTGTCACAATTTTTGAAATTGTGACACCCGGCTCGCTGTCTCCCCTTCCCATTTTCTCACGTCCGATTTCTCACCGCTTCGGCCCTTCATTCCCTATACTCGGGGGAATTACCAGAGTCCTTAAGACTTCTAGTAGCTACATCCTGTCCTTTCTCCTTCTCTTTATCCTCTTCAACTGTTGTGCCATTTTGGCAATCAATTAAAGTGCCTTAACGAAGTGAGAGACTTCTAATTATTTAGAGAACCCCCCCCCTTTAGATTCAAGTGTTCTCACACGACTTAGGCCAACGGATTTTCATCGGCCAAAGTAACAAAGCGGCCTTGTCCAGAGCTCACGCTTCGTGCGAACACCTCCCCCACCCCTGCGCGCTGCCACATATTTGTTTTAACCTAGGCAATTAGAATAATTAGGATCGTAGCTAACCCGCTCGTGAATAGTGTCTACCTCAAGGAACAATTGGAACTGTGTCATCTCCCGCATGAACATTATTCGTAGTACCCTTCAACACTAGTGGCGGGAACGTAGAAGTATTGGCAACGTTGGAGGCTAACTGGCGGGCATTCCCGACCTCACATGCCGCGGGACAGAGGTCAGTCTATCCATTAGGGTCAAGCAGGGAGGTTCGGGCCGCTCACATCCTTGAGAGCCCAATCGCGCCCTATCCTCCCTCATGTGGCTATTAAGGATTTTCTTCCTTAAGTGAGCGCTTACGCACTGTAGACATTCGACGAGTGATTCCGGGACAAACCCCCTTCCGAAACTTATCAGGTGGAGCGCTGTGTGTGACATCCCGACCATCGTGGGGATTTGGATAGTGTCTTGAGGCCTCCAGCTTCCAGTGAACAAATCATTCGTGTATCAAGGGGTCACGTACGTACCTGTACCCCTTTCCTCGGGACACTGACCTGAAAGGAACTGGATAGCGAATACAAGAAACCCCCTACGTGATCAAACCCGCACCCCCGCCACGAGGCTAATCACAAAGGATGACCCGGGTTCCCGCCGTGATCAACAACACCGATATCCTTCAATAGCAAAAGCATCCTGCCAGAACGAGGGACCAGCACCCCTTGGAAGTCATCCCCTCACCCAGCAGAGACCCTCTAAGGATACTAGCAAGTAACAAAGAGTATTTACGAGATAGGACCCCTAGATAGGCGCGCAGGGAGATAGAATAGATAGGATGTATGTGTGAAAGCCAACTGTTAAAACCCTTATTTAATGTCAAGTAGCATATTTCTAGTGTTTAATTATTCAATTCATTAAAACTCACAATAGGAGTTCTGGGTTTCATTAGCCTAGGACGGTTCACTTAATGAGTTGTCCCATCGTACCCGTCCCCCGGCTTTGATCTACTCTCACGCTTGCCTTGGAGGGAAGGCGAGTGGTCCCGAGATGTGATACAAATCTCCTGGACTTCGGTTCCCCAACTGCAGCTATCTTCCCCCTCCCTTCATCAATCACTTAAGGTACGTGTTACCCACACCACCTCATCCACCACCTTCTTCCACTGTCCAGGAATTTGTGTCATAAATATCGGTTTCCAAATAAGTTAAGTCACCCCTTTGCCTCGTGAAATCGGAGACAATTGAAAATTCTAGCGCTAATAGGAATCAACGAGCCTGACTGCGAAAGGTCCTGTTGTCATTGTGAGGGCGAACAAGGAACTATGTTCTCCAGGCCCTTAAAAGTAATACCAGTTTGGGTGCTACTAGATCTGCTGGGGTTTGAATCAAACATCGGAAAGAATTAATGGATTTAAAAGAGTTAGCGAATACATTAATCCATCAAAAGTGTACAATAGAATGTTGTAGAAGGGGGAACATCTGATACGAGGTGCTCAGCACTTCGAACCTCCGTATCGTAACGACAGTAACAATGTCCGGGTGCGTATGGACGAACTGTTCCGGCCCAATCGGATGCGGTTTGTCTTGAGAACAGCAAAGACGAGAAGACTTGACGTCGAGTAGCCTGCGACTGGAGTAATTAGGACTTGGGGTTGGCGTGGCAGTGGTTAGTCTTCGCAGGACGTCTTCTGATCAAGTTCTAATTGACGATTTTTTTTTTTTATCTTTAAGGCTATCGATCTATAATGAGGTCATTAAGCCTGGTGTGAACCTGCGATCCTTTTTAATCTACCATTATAATTTCCACAATAGTCCTGTAGTGCGCAAATAAAATACTACTTTGTCAATAAGTAAACGTTCATCGGTCAAAAGATTTGTAGTGCTTAGCTGAATTTTTTTAAGTTTACAGTGTTGTAGAAGCGCTTGGCGCTGTGTGTTGTATCTTGAGCAGCGTACGAGTATGTGCCTTATGGATATTATAGTGTTGCATTGGGGAGGAAATACGCCGTTTATGTATGGGTTTAGGTGGGTGAGGCGGGTCGAGTTCATCCTCAGTCTTGCTATAGCATTTCCTCCCGTCTGTTGTTTCTGTATGATGTCGACCAGTCTGTTATGTGTTCCTTTTGTTTGTGCGAGATGTGAAGGTTGTCCCACTGGAGTTGCCAGTGGGCGTGTAATTGTTTTCTTAGTATAGAGTTGAAGGTTCCTATGTCCAGGGGTATGTCTGTAATAGAGTCTTTTTCTAAGGCAGATTTGGCTAAGGTGTCCGCTTTCTCATTCCCGAAGATCCCAATGTGGCTGGGAACCCAAGAGAGAGTAATGGACTTGTTAGTTATCGACAATGTGCTAATGATTTTGCCCAAGAGAAAGTTCTCCATATGGTTACCTGTCTTAATTGATTGGAGTGCGCTTAACGAGTCTGTGAATATGACGAAGTTACTATGTGTGTCAGATTGAGCATTTTCTATGGCTTGGTATATACCGAAGAGTTCGGCGATATATATGCTCGTATGGTCCGGCAATCTGAACATCATCCGGGTTTTGGTGCTGTATAACCCTGTCCCAGTTTTGGGGCCGCACTTGGAGCCATCAGTGTACAGTGCCCTGTGGTCATTGTACTTGTTGATGGTCTCCAGGGTCTTCTGTCTAAGTTGTTCTGTGGAAGACGATTTTTTCTTGAGGTCTTGGTTGATGTTGACCTTGAGGGCGATGTTTTTCCACGGTGGTAAGTAGGTGGTTTCCATCTGTTCTATTGACCACAGTGGCACTGAATACTGCTCGCACAAGGATCGGATCCTGATGGAAAGGGGATTTAGGCTGGAGTTGGTGAGGTGCTCGTGCTGGTTCATCGTTTCCTTGCAGGGATGTCGAGGGTTAAGGAGCACTTTGGCGACGTATCGGAGTGCAAGGAGTTCGCGCCTGTAGTGGAGGGGGGGGGGGTACATTTGCTTCAACTTCCAGCCTCTCGATTCTTGTGCAGCTTAATGCTCCAAGTGCTATTCTTAGGCCTTTGTTTTGGATGATGTTCAGGGGTTGTAACGTGGTTGGTGTTGCCGAACCATAAATCTGACACCCATAGTCTAATTTAGATCTAATTAGGGACTTATAAATCATTAGCAGGGATTTTCTATCTGCTCCCCAATTTGTGCCCGTTAGTTTACGTAGTAAATTAATTCTCTTGTTACACGCATCAACTAGATATTTTACATGGGCCTTCCAGTTTAGCCTGGAGTCCAGTTTCAGGCCAAGGAAAAAGGTTGAGTTTTGTACTGGAATGGGATTACCATGTAATTGCAGATTTATTTCTGCCTAGGCTCTGCGTGAAAATAGAATTACTGTTGACTTTAATTCCGAAAACTTAAATCCCCATTTGTCAGACCAGTCCTGGAGCGAGTCCAGGGCCAGTTGTACGCGAGAGCCGGAAAACTTGGCGTTCGGTGAGGAATGCCCGATTCCGACGTCGTCAGCGTATAATGAGTATTTAAGGTTCCGAGGTGGAGCGGGTAGAGTTTATGAGTAACATAAATAATGTGGGACTTAACACACTTCCCTGTGGTACGCCATTTTCTTGTGTGCGTACTGTTGAATAATAATTTTGATTTTTAACGGAAAAAGTTCGTTCTTTTAAGAAATTTTGAATGAAAATAGGGAGATTCCCTCTAAAGCCAAGTGCATAGAGTTTTTCGAGGATACCACGTCGCCATGCCATGTCGTAGGCTCTTTCTAAATCTAAAAAGCAAGCAACAAGGTAGTCTTTCATCTCGAAAGAGGAGAAGATATCTTGTTCTGAGTTGATTAAATGGTCAAGACTACTTCTATTTTTCCTGAAACCACATTGGGCAGGAACTATTAAATGTTGAGACTCTAGAATGAATTTTTATCTGTTATTTGCCATACGTTCTAATACTTTGCATAAGCAGTTGGTAAGCTCTATAGGGTGATAAGAGGAAGGACTCTTTGGGTCCTTCCCTTTTTGAGAATAGGTATGACGTGGGCATGTCTCCATGTTTTTGGGAATTCTTGATTAATCCAAATTGCGTTGTATATTTCTAATAATTTTCTTCAGTGAAATTGAATTCAAATGTTGCAGCATATCATACTTAATCCCATCTGGACCAGCAGAGGTTCCTGTACACAAGCTTAAGGCTTGTTCAAGCTCGTGTAGTTGGAAGGGGGTGTTATAGTCGTGGTATGTCTGTGTATGGAAGATCAGTGGTTCTGCTTCCAGTCTTTGTTTGTGTTGTAAGAAGGTTGGAGAATAGTTATTCGTGTTGCTTGTTTGCGTAAATGTGTATGCTATTGTGTTTGCGATGTCCATGGGAGCATCTACAAACGTGTTTCCAATGTTCAGGGTCTTGATGTTTGGGGTATATTTGCCTTCGATTTTTCGGACAGTTGACCAGATTTGTGTTAGAGGAGTGTTTATGTTTATTGTTGAGACGTAATCACGGCAAGACTTTCGTTTGGCCTGTTTGATGGTTTTACGGGCCTCTGCTTCCGTCTTTTTAAAGGTAAAAATATTTGGTGGAATCGGGTTATTTTTAAAAGTTCGGTAAGCCCTATTCCGCTTGCAAAGTGCTTTTCTGCAGTCTGATGTCCACCAAGGAACTCTATGCTTATGAAATACCGAGGTTTTTGGTATATTCTTATGAGCTGAATTCAAAATAGAGTTGGATAAATTTGATATTTTGTCATCCATATTATCCCCTGTGATGTTGACATTGATGGTTGTGCGATACATTTCCCAGTTGGCTTTTGTGATGTTAAATTTGGGACAGGGAGGGGGTGGGTAGTCTCCGTAGGCTGGAATAGCCGTAGTGTGGTCACCCCCTATTTTTAGGATTACTGGGAAATGATCGCTAAGCATGGTGTCGTCATGCGTGGTCCATTGGATAATGTCAGACAACGCAGGAGATGATATGGATCAATCAATGCATGAAAAGGATCCCCTAGTATTGTCTACACGAGTGGGACTGCCAGTGTTTAGGAGGACCAGGTTGTTGGTATTGAGCACCTCTTCCATCTGCTCCCCTCGAGGAGATGTGTTGTTGCTACCCCACGTGTGATGGTGGGAGTTGAAGTCTCCCACTATGAGTTTGTGGTGGGGTAGTTGTCTGATCAATTCGTTAACCTCCACTAGTGGGAATTGAGGGTCGGGAGGTAGGTAGATGGAGCAGATGGTGACGAGTTTGTTTTGCAGTTTGGTTTTCACTGCGACTGCCTCCAAGTTAGTGGATAGTGGTAATTCCACTTGGGGAAGGCAGTCGCTGACTACAATTGCGACCCCCCTCCCTCCAGGCGTTAACCTGTCCTTCCTATATATGGTAAAGTTTTTGAGTGTGAACTCTACACTGGGCTTGAGGAGTGTTTCCTGTAGACATATTACTGAGGGGTTGTTTAAGGAGTTGAAATTACAAGGTCATTTAATTTAATTCTAACACCTCGGCAATTCCACTGGAATATATATATATATATATATATATATATATATATATATATATATATATATATATATATATATATATATATATATATATACATATATATATATATATATATATACATATATATATATATATATATATATATATATATATATATTTTCTGCTTCGGTTTCTTCCTTTCTTGGCCTTAGTGGGAGAGGTGTGTTTAGCCCTGGATTTTCGTTCTGGGGTAGAAATGGGACTTAAAAGTCGCTTATTAGAAACGGAGGTCTCCATGTGGACATCCTCTTCCATACGTGTAAGTACACGCTTGGGAAGCTCTGGGATGGCCGGGGAGGGAAGGTGCGAGTGAGTTTGCTTAGTTGGGCGTTGATCTTTGTCCTTGTTGGAGTGTTTGTTCTCTGTGTTTCAATGGTTCTGTAAGTTTTCTTTACTGCCGAAGCATAGGAAGTTGCTCCGGAGGTACTAGTTGGGGTAACTAGTCTTTCCATCACACGCTTCCTTGCTTCGTAAAAGGATATGCCACAAGTTACTTTTTCCGTACAAATTTGTTTTTCTATTTTGAAAGTGGGACAGTCTCGGGAGGTGGATGCATGGTTGTTATTGGAGGGACAGTTAACGCATTGAAACACATTAGCAGAGCAAGCATCCGTAGGATGTTCGCCTGCACACTTACCGCATATGACTGATTGTTTGCTGCAGAATTTGGCAAGGTGACCATATTTGAAACATTTGTTGCAGCGTAAAGGGTTAGGGACATATGGTCGTGTTGGGACATGAATGTATCCAATTTTGACGTGGTCAGGGAGGGTTGTTGAATTGAATGTCAGAATTATGAGGGACGTGTTCACTCGCATGTTCCTTTCTCGGTCCAGTCGCGTTATAAATTTAATATCTAATATTTCATCTCATCGAGGATTTCACATTCCTCCATGGTCATCAAACCTCTGCAGTGGATTACTCCTCTGCAGGAGTTGAGTGACCTAGGGAGGGATGCAACAACATCGAAGGAATGAAAATTCCTGGCCTTGAGAAGGTCGCGTGTAGCTTTCCCAGAGTTGGTGGTAATTTGGAGGTCTCCGCTTCTAAGTTTTTTAACTTGGTTAATATCATCGGTAAATTGAGATAAACATGTTTTAAGCATAATTGGGTTGAGGTCAGCTAATCGGGTCTAGTCAGAAAGGAGAAACACGTGTCTAGCCTTGTCCGGGTCGATATTGGGGTCGTCAGGGGAGGTCTTCCTAGTTGGCAGGGATGGAGTTGAGGACTCCATCCTGCGCGTCGTGGTGGGGGAACGAGCCCCCTGTTACACAAAAATAAAATGTGCTCAGCAGAGCCAAAGAAAATAATATAAAGGGGTCACACAGTTTCCTTTGGCGACTGGTGACAGCCGCGTGGTAGGGCACACTGTGTGTCCAGTGGTTGCGGCATCTACACTACTCTGAACTAAGATAGAATTTTTCTAGATTTCGCCGGGCCGGACGACGAAGAAGTCTCACGAGCCAACAAGGTCTCGTGCGGATCCCGGAGAGCTACGAAAATATGAAAATGACGAATAGGAAAAAGTGCTGGGAAATGCCCAGAAGTGGGTGGCAGTGTAACTGCCAAGGCAAAGCTATCCAACGTAAAGTTGGATTACGAATACGAGTCAACTCTAGAGAGTAGCTCTAGCGAGATTGACTGTGCTCGTGCAAGTATCGTCTGTCTGCTGCCAAGGGCTGCCGACGTCTGATGAATCGACGTTGTTCTGTTCTGTTAGATTCGGGAGTGAAGCTCCCACGGGCTTTTAGTGTGAGCCCGTTTGGAGGGTGATTTGACTTATGAGTGTTTGTGGGCCCAACCACACACACTCATACATTCACAACATGTGCATACTCATGTAAAATGCGTATGCACATCCCGGCGAATGCACCCTTCATAATGTGTCAGTGTTGGTGTTTCAAGTGATGATGTTACAAGTGAATACTTTAGTGAATGGTGCTAAGTGAGACATACATACATATATATATATATATAAATTTACAGGGGGGGGGGCTGACACTCCACCAGCCGACGCAGTTCATAATCGCTTAAGTGGTGGCATAGGCGACGCACAAGACCCTCAGATGTTGTCGGAGGCCCTCTCCTCAGAAAAGCAGTTGCGGGCTAATGCTGGAGGTAATGCTTGAAGGTGGCTTCAGGGTGGCTATAGTGGTGGCATCTTCTTTCTGCAGGTGTTGAATCTCTCTTGATTTCCCAGAAACAACGGTCCTCCAGACGCAGACGGAGGAGCAGAGTTTCCACTTTTCCAGGTGTGGAGCGAGGAAGTACAAGGGGCTCGTAGTCTGTGACTGCCCTGTACCAACTCGCCCTCTCTGACACCTCTGCCTCCAGTCTGTGCTGAAGGAACCGTTGTACCTGATTAAGAGCCCTGGTGCGTAGGCGCAACTGATTTCTGCTGAGAGGGACGACAACATCGACTTCGGGTCTTTGGCACGCCGCTTCAGCTGCGGCGTCGGCTAGCTTGTTGCCTGTGACGCCCACGTGGCTTGGCACCCAGTTGAGCGTAACACTCCTGCCTTGCTGATGTAGCTTTAGCAGGAGTGTTAGGATGGAGGTCAGTAGGCGTACATTGTCGCTGGGCTGTGTCGATTCCAAGCTGCCTAGCAGAGATTGTGAATCCGTGTGGATCACCACAGGACCAGCTCGAGATATTAGAGCATGCTCTAATGCTCCTTGGACCGCTACGGCCTCAGCTTGGAGAGAGGACGCATGATCAGTTACTTTCCTGTCGAAGGTCAAACCATCCGTCACGAAGGCAGCCCCCGCGCTACGAGGCCTGTTGGGGTCTACGAAGCCATCCGTGTAATAGACCGCCATTCCAGGTTCCGACAGTGCGCGGATGCCTTGTAGGGCCTGCGCTCGTACTCTTTCCTGATCACATAACTTCTTCTTACTGGGAAGCTTTGCGACAACGAAGGTTGCAGGTATCGACAGCCATGGTGGTGGGGGCTTGAACTCTGGGTGTGGAGAGTCCCTACCCTTCTCAAGAAGAGTGCTGGTGAGCCTGAAGGAGTCCAGGAGCCCAGCCGCCTGTGATAGCCAAGTACCGGAGTGGATAAGAGTACCCACTCGTCCCAGAGCTGTCACAAGGCTCTGACTCAGCTCAGTTATCCTGGGGCTCTAGACTATCTTGGAAAGAAAGTCGACCTCCAGCCTTCTGACCCGTGATCTTAATGAAGGCAATGAAGCCTCCATCTGGAGGTTAACGATCTTAGTCCAAGGTTGAGCTCCCAGTATCCTTGCTGCGGCATTTTGGCAAGACTACAGGTCTTTAAGCTTGACAGTTGTCAAATTTATAAGAGCTGGGGCAGCGTAGTCCACCAAGCTGCGGACTGCTTGCACATAAAATGTGCGAAGGACCTGATGCGTGGTACCAAGTGCCTTCCCCGTCATTGCTCTCATAACTGTGGTTCTAGCCTTCAGTCTCTCCTTGAGATAGGCTAGTTCCTTCTGAAATGTGAGCCTTTCATCAATCCAGACCCCCAGGTACTGAAACTGGTGAACCCGGTCCAGCCTAAGGTCCTGGATTGTGAAGTGCTCCCCCTCTTTCCAGAGTCTCAATGCCATGGCCTTCGATTTTGTTGGGGAGATCTTTAACCCTAACCTGCAACATTCTGTCGCTACAGCGCTTAAACAGCGTTGAACCCTGTTGAAGCGTTGCAGTTTCCCAGTAATTATGAGAGCAATGTCATCTGCATAGCATCATGTCCTCAACACTATGACGCCTCACTCCTTGTAGGTCCTGCAGTGTGTCTTGAACACACTGCGGGAGTGAGGTGCTGCTGGAGCGAGAGACAAACTCCTGCACCGGCCGCTGCGCCTCAGCATCAGGGGCGTGATGAGTGCGTCGTGGTTGAGTCCTGCCAGTAGCTTTACGGAGCTTGGACCATAGCTCTGCTAGGGAGGTGTGAGCGTTAAAGCCCTCACACCATTCAAGAAATTTAGCTCTTCTGGCATTTGCAGCTATGACGTGAGCATCATGAGCTGCAGGGCGCAAGTTGGCCAAATTGGTCTGAGTTCGGCGCCGTCGGAAGACACGCCGGAGCTTGTTCACCCGATGGTTGGCCTCTCTCACCTCGGGGATATAATACCAGCTGTTCTTATGTTCTCTTGGGGACTGGCGAGTCTTTGTGATGGCTCTGTTGGCAGCCACCTCAATGGCTGCAGAAAAGTCAGCTTCTAACGTTTCCACGTCCTGTGGTGGAACGTAGGACGCTGTCCATTCTTCAACAGACCTCTCAAACACTGGCCAGTTTGACAAAGCTGTCTTCCACCTGGGAACAGGTAATACAGCTGGTACGGGTGGTGCATCCCGTATGTGCAGAGACACCGAAGTGATCGCTAGTGACAATAGGATGCACCTCCCAGGTTACTCTAGGGAGGAGAGTGGCCGTCGTCAAGGTCAGATCAAGTCGTCCACCTTGTACGTGCGTCGGATTTCCATCATTCAACAAGGCAATGTCAGGGCATTCATCTAATACGTAATTTAAGTGGCGCCCAGCGACATTGGGCCCATGGGGCGACATCAAAATTTCATGATGGGCGTTGAAGTCCCCTCCTATGATGAGGAGCCTGTGCCCAGCAAGAGCACACACTTCTCCAAGATCCAGTTCCACTCCCTGGCCCCTGTATATGTTGCAGATGGTGTACGTTTCATGGGCTCGATGGAGTCGAACCGCGAGAACTTCTACACCATCCCCACATGATACAGGGTCCGTGATCTCACTGCAGGGGATGGATGATTTGACTAAGATCATGCACCCCCTAGCAGTGAGTGAGCGAGGGAGGGAGAAGATGCGATATCCCGGAAATCGCACCTCGTCGCTCACCAATGTCTCCTGAAGAAGCATGATATCGTAATCATGCTTTTGTGCAAGCGCAAGGAGATACGAGCTTTTGCTGCGGAACCCGTTTATGTTCCACTGTAGCAACCTTAAGTGATTGTTGAACAGGGCGATCGTCTTCCCTGTCAGTTTCCATTTCGGTCTCATCTTGTCCTCCCCGGTCAGAAGACAAGATGGGTTGCGTCTTTGTTACAGTGGGGACATTTTCCTCTTCATTAGAAGAGGAGTCGTCAAACCTAAGTGCACATTGATGTTGGGGCATGGCAAAAAGCACTTTCTTCGTCTTTGTCGTTGTTGGTGTTGCTTTCCCAATAGTGAAAGTGGGCGTGGCGGGCTTGGGGAAGTGGAAGGGGAGGAGGAGGCAGAGGAAGAGTCAGGGGAGGAGGCGGAGGATGAGGAGGTAGAGGGGGAGGGAGTCCTCTCCTTTCGCCTAGGGTTCCTCTTCTCTTTAAGGAGCTTGAACACGTTCTTGACGGCCCTATCCACCATGACTAGCATCTTCTCCGGATCGCTCTCCCCGAGGGTAGTAGCGACTGCAGAGACGACACCAGTCACAATCAAGTCGATGTCATCCTCCCTGAGGGGGGATGACATCAGACGGATACTGAGGTGGAGGGGGCTGCCGTTCCAGTGCTCGTGGGATTGGTACCGAGGTCGCGGGTTTGGCTTTAGGTTTGGAGGCGGGCGTGGTTTTGGAAGTGGGTGCGGATTTGGAATTGGGTGCGGGTTTGGAAGTGGGTGCGGGTTTGGAAGTGGGTGCGGGTTTGGAGGTTGACGTGGGTTTGGGTGCGCTAACTTTCTTGGGAGCTGGTTGTGTCTGTGTGGGGGCTGGGTTAAGTGACGGAAATTGCACCTGGTTGTTCAAATCAGGAGCGCTATGTGTAGGTGGTTGTGGTACTGTGGTGGGAGAGTGCTTCCTGCTGCCCCATACAAATGTTCATGGAAGGGCAGGTATGAAGTCCTGTCGCTTCTCAGTCCTCTCCTTTGAGGCAATGGCTTGAACTTTACGCACTGTGTATGAGGTGTTCCAGACGTGGTGCTTCTTTCCACAATTGGGACACTTTGCAAGTCTCAGTGCCAGCCTTTAACTTGTTGAGACAAGTCTCGGTGGCATGAGGCATGCTGCAAATGCCGCACTTGGGGTGCTTAGAGTGCACCTCGCCTGGTGGTGACCATAGCGCTGACACCTGAAGCAACGAAGGGGATCTGGGATGTACGATCGTACATCATACCTGCCATACCAACCCAGGTCGATCTTACTGAAGGGTTCGCCTTTAATAGTTGTAAGTACCTGGCGTGTCGGCGTTTTGTCCCAGCGGCGCATCCTCGTGGCCGCGATTACCTGACTGTGGTCTTCGATGGCCTCAGTCATGTAGGTGGTCGGGTAATCGTGCACCACGAGTCGATGCTACCAGTCTTCCGGGTTGAGACGCTCCAAGTTCACCGGCTTACCACCGAACGACTTGATCCCGTCCAGCTCCTCGACGAGTTCGTAAATGCTTGGTAACAGTAGCACGTTACCATCGCTGAGGGGCCGGATGGATAGAAGCTTGCCGCGGAGAGGGCCCTTTTCGAGAGCTCTCACCACCTCAAAAGCGATGTCGTACCCCGCCGAGGGTACGACCTTGAAGGTGGGGAGCTTGCCACCCTTTGCACTAGCTGGGGCCAACATTACAGCAGCTTCATTATCCGATGGAGCCGCCGAATCTGGAGCGCAACGACGCTTCTTCGACACGCCAGTCGAAGTGTCAGTAGCCGCCATGGCGGCACTGATAACGAGAAAATTACGAGTTGAAACGCAGCGGTATTTCGTGAGAAAAGGCGGAAATCTAAGGGGCAGGGGAGCGCGGGCGTGTACTAACGCGTTGGTGCCAATTCGCTTAACGTATCCTGTCTACCTCGCAAGCAGTCGATAAAATACGAGGCCCGAGTGCAGCTAGAGCGTGCGAGACCGGGATTGTCTTGACGTTAGGGTTCCCACCTCTCCCGCCGTAAAGGCAATTTTTGACAGAACCACAAGGGCTATGCCGATCGTGCAGGGAGAGTCATGCTGGGCATAATCCTGTCAGAGCGAGATTCCACAAAGAAGGGGGAATTGTCTCGGGAAGCAGTACGTTTCCGAATTAGTGGTCCGTAGCACGTCAAACAGAGCTAGAATCTAGGGTGAGTGACGGCATACAGGGCGTAAACGTGGAGATGAGCGATCGAGCGGGGATGATCTCCATAAATTTATCTTCTTTTCAGATGCGATGCTGAGGATGGCGAATCGACGTTGGGGAAAGAGGGATATATATACCTCAAAAACTGCTGACGTGGCCGCTCCGCGCAGGCGCAGTCTTCTAGGGCTTCGAAGCTCGAGGCAGACTCGCTCGTTGAATTGGTGTGCAAACAAGCCCATTCGCCGAGGTGGGGAGCAGAACGACTATCAGTGCAGCCATGATGAATTGACTTGTAGCAGGGGGAAGGGGGATGGGCCCTTACAGACATTAAAAGTGACAAAATTTTCACACTGAATGAGAATCAGACAAGAAACAATGGTCTCAAACTGTCCGGAAATAGATTCAATTTGGAAGTAGGTAGAAACAAATTTGCCAACCGTGTAGTTAAGGAATAAACTTCCTGCACAGGTAGTGCAATGTGGTTCAGTTCGAAGCTTTAAGAATCATTTAGATAAACACCTAAGCAAGATGCTGTAATGATTATCATATATTTTATATAATTTTTGTTTTGTTATCATGTCTGTTTTTTATTTATTAGTTACATGTCAATTTATTATTATTTGACATAGTGTAAAATGTCAAATAATAATTATAGTTTTTATTTATCATTCTATTATCATTATGATTTTTTTTTGCATCCGACCTAGATATGGACCAAAAGGTCTCCTGTCAGCATGCTCCGCCTTTGTAATCCTTTGAATTACAGTCATTCTGACTTTAGCCAGCCTGAAATGGGCATCCAACACAGGCACCTCATTTCAAACACATTCAAAATTTTCCTCTCTTATATTCCATGTTTCTGGCCCATACAATGCTGTCGGCAAAATCACTCTCCTGCAATCTCCTCTTAGCATCCAATCCCAAATGTCTATTTCTCATTACACTTTTCAATCCCCCAAGGTATTTACTTGCTTCTCTCAGTCTACATTCTACCTCCACTCCTCCCTTTCCCACCACATTTGCTCCCAAGTATCTAAAACTATCTACTTCCAGTCTCTCTCCCTTAATACTCACTTCCACTCTGCTGTCACTTTCTCCCCTTGTACATCTCATCACCTTTTACCCACATTTATCTTCAACTTCCTTCTTTTGTACACCCTCCCAAACTCTGTCACTAACTTCCTCAATCTCTTCTCTGATCCTGCTACAAGTGCAGTGTCATCAGCAAACAAAAACTGGCTTATCTCCCACTTATCATATGTAAGGCCAAGTATTTTAGGGTTTCTGTTTAATGGGGGAGGCTCATCAATGCTATTGGGTACTTCTTAGATTCATAGTAGTCAATGGTATTCAATGTCAATGAGGACTTCTGAGAGAATACAAACAATCCTTTCCATAGCTCCATCTTATTGAGATGAGTTTATGTTTTTGGCTATTTTTTGTAATTGTGTTATTTGACTATTACTATTAGTTTACTTACATATGTGGGAGCTTTAAAGTTATAATGAGATTTTGGTGTAGGGAACTTATGAAATTCAGTGTGAAGACACCACACAACCTTTCAGTACTGTACTACCAAATCACTCAAAGTTTTTGGTTTACACAATTACACCAAGGTCTCTTAACCCTAAAACACAGTCGTGGGGTAAATTTCACCCCATTTTGGAAAATAAAATAAAAACAGTTGTAATCAAAATCTAATACATCTTAAATAATAGGCTTAAGATACAATGTCTATACTTTCAATTTCCTTGATATTTAACTTATTACTAAGGCAAAGTGAATCTTTAAGGGGCAATTAAAAAGAAGTACTAGAAATATGAAAATTTACTACATGGGAAATAAAAAAATATAAAAAATCTAATATTAGAACTGAAGTCTTGAGTGATGATCCCACCACACCCAGGTCACAGGAGCCTCAGGTCTGGGAAACACAGCCTCCTGGTAGCAACACACACTATACAGGAGAACATAAAAAAGGTTTTTTTGTTAGTGAAAAGATAAACTAATTGGAAGTAAAAAAAATCCATTACATTTTCTGATCAATGTCTATGAACAAAGAATGACCATGTTTCTTTGCAGTAGGACACTGAAGTTATATCCTTGGTGAATAAGAAGGCACTTGAACCTGGCCTCCGATTTGCTGTGTCCTTTATTTCCCAAGGTATCTCCTTGTTACTACGCACAGTACCAACGTGGGTCATGCCACAGTTGATCAGGAGATCTGTTGATAGAGCCACTGAGGTAACATTCCTGTTGGTTTTATGGTAAGGTTTAGTGAGTTCTTTGGTGAAATGATGGCCAAGGTTTATGCCATCGTGGGGTCTTGTGTCCTGTTTCCCCAGGTGGGGAATTGCACCCAACATATACTTGCTGTTGCTGTCATTGATGAGGAACAGCTTCATTCTGTATTTTACTGGTTTGCTGGGAATATAGATACGAAATGGTCAGTTCCTACAGAACCCCAACAGCTGTTCATCAACTGTGTCTCATGTGGGACATACATTTTCCCACAGTTCTCAATAAACACGTCCCAGATCTTTCAGATCGCTGCAAATTTGTCAGTCTGCCGCCTCTCCTCCCTTGTGTTTTTATCATCGAACCGCAGACAGCTGACCAGGAACGAGAAGCGATCTTCTGACATGGCTGCTCGGTTGATTGCTGGACCAGTTTTAGGGCTCTTATTGACAGGTGGTTGTCTCTTTGGCAACCACCGAAGATCAGCACCCCCAACAGTGCTCGCAGCTCTGCTGCTTCTATCAGGGACATCTTTGCCCTGTGAGAGTCTGACTTGGCTGCCTCTGTTGGAATGATGTGATTTGTCCACTGCATAACTTCATTTATAATTTCATCATCGAACAACAAGTTCATGGCTTTCTCTGGTGTGTCTGCACTTCTTGCCTCCAGTGCAGGTCCTGGGGTGTAGGGAGGCACAATGTTACGTGCTGCTGTCCTTACTGCTCTTGATGTCTGTGGATGACAGTTCCACCTAAAGCCGGATCAGGTTGTCAAAGTGCTGGTTCCAAATTTGACCCTTCTTGGAACATCATCGTCATCATCAGCAGCAGCAAGCATTCGTTTTCCCCTTGCAGTAGTAGGCACAGCAGAGTCATCAATGTCATCAGAGTTTGATGGAGAGACAGCACGGCCAGAACTAGTGGCAGGTAGGCATGGTAGGCCTACATGCATTTGAGGTGTTGATTGCTCATAATCTTTGTCACTATCAGTAATGCAAAGTCTTGCTTTCAAAATTATCAGTTTCCTTTCCCATTTCACTTGGCAACAAAGAACTTGCTTCTGACAAACCAGACCTATTCAGTATATCCTCCAGTTGCTCGTCAGTATAAAGCTTCTGAGATTTGTCACTAGCCATATCATTGCAAAGCCTGTAAAGAAGAAAATACATGAAAAGCACAGAAAAAAATGGCTTATCACTATGTGGGGCAGATGTAAGCAATGTATGCTTACACATTATCATGGTTATGGGGTAAACATTACCCAAGTACATTAGAATTGTAACATGGTTCTGGGATAAATATTACCCACACAAGTTTGTACGTTATCACGGCACTGGGGTAAAATTTACCCAACACACTCCACACGTGGCTCCACAAAGGTGTGAGTGCAGACACACTACCTTCCACCAGGAGAGCTCACAGCCATGAAACAAAGGGCTTGGGGTAAATTTTACCCACGACCGTGTTCTAGAGATAATCCAATGTTCACCAACTACCATTTCTTTGGATGTTTGGGGCCAAGACATAAACCCACTTTGGGAATTGATGTTTTATATCCTGGGCCAATTCCTGAGGTGAGTTTATGTCCTAGGCCAAATGTCTGCACAAGTGGCAGTTGGTGAGTGTTGGATTAAAAGATCTAGGTGTATACATGTACATTTTCCAGGGTCCTTACCATTAGTGTGCCTCGTGTACGAAGTGCATTCACCCAACATAAGATTGTGTTATGGGTTGGAACAGCCTCATTTTGGTGAATGTTGAAGTGGCGCCGGAACTCACACTGAACTGCTGCAACAGACTCATTATTCTTCACATAACTGTCATAGGCAAACACTCGATGCTCTATGGTCCACAGTGCCATGTCTTCATCTGGAGGAGAGATGATCGATTGATTTATGAAATTTTTGGCTTGAAGACCAAGTGCCGGAGACGGTAGGCCAGAGAGAGAAGAGAGACAACTTAACAGGTGTTCAACTATGGAACTCACTACCTGTGTCCATTAAGCAGTCAAATCGCAAGGTTACTTTCAACAAAAAAGTCAAGAACTACTATATGTCTCAGCTATGGACCGAGAACAGCCTTAATTTTATGTACTACTAGTACCAGACTCCATGAGTAATGCCATCCAAATCTGCGTTCACTCATAACTGTTCTGACCTCCCCTTTTGTCCCTCTGAGCTTTAGCTTAGTATAACAATGTTTGATGTTCAAATCTGGTTTCCACCTTTGTTTTGCTTGTCATAGTATGGTATATGTCTCAGGTATGGTCTGAGAACAGATATGATCTGATCATAATACAAGCCTGGTGAATCAGGGCACCAGGCAACAAGGTAATTGGACCTTTCCCTTGATATTCTTGTTGTTTTACTCGTACAAGTACTGGTCCCCTGTACCCTACTTCTGGTCCTTCAGGTTATAATGTGCAACTTCCTAGTGCTCATACTAATGTGTAATTGCCCACTCCATCCTGAGGTACAGGTAAATTTTGGAATTAATCAATAGGTGCAATATAGCATTTACTATAACAAGATGTTGATGGCCTGCTAACTTCTATCCCATGGTATTTAATATTTAAACACCATATGAGGATGGAGCCTTTATTTGTACAACGTTTCACTTATTACAGCTTTTTCAAGTACATAGTTGAGATACATATGCTTGAGATTACATAAGAGGAAGGGAGGGAATGGGGAAAGAAAGAAGTAGGGTGGGGAAGGAAAATGAGGAAGAGGAGGAGGAGGATAGGAAGAGGAGAAGAGGAGAAGGGGGATTGAATACTGGGAGAGGTTGAGAAGGCTGGCCCAAACGTGCACGGGCAAATTGCTCACAAAGAGTGGTTTAAAATTTTGTTGGCCATGGGTATTAGAGGAATTATGTGGGGTGAGATGTTGAACATGCCTCTATTTAAAAAATTAAAACAATTTCAAACCACCCTTTCTGAGCAATTTGCCCACGGATGTTTGGGCCAGCCTTCTAAACTTCTCCCAGTATTCAATCCCTCTTCTCCTCCTCTTCCTTCCCCTCCCCCTACTTCTTTCTTTCCCCGTTCCCTCCATTCCTCTTATTTAACCTCAAGCATGTGTATCTCAACTTGTACTTGAAAAAGCTGTAACAAGCGAAACATCATACAAATAAAGTGCTCTGTCCTCAAATGGTGTTTACCTCATATGTCTTTTCAACTAATGCTGCTTTCACGAAAATTTAATATTTACTCTTACCCTGCGATGGACTCCCCTTTTATTGTCCTACATTTGCTAATACAGCTGTAGAATAATGTAGTACTGTATATCATTAATGGTACTACACTGATATGGTACTCACTCGTACTGTTTTGGTACCTCTTAGCATTATTTTGTTGTTCCTGATGCATAATGCTGATACAGCTGTAGAATAATGTAGTATCATTAATGGTACTACACTGATATGGTACTCACTCATACTGTTTTGGTACCTTTTAGTATTATTTTGTTGTTCCTGATGCATAATGCTGATACAGCTGTAGAATAATGTAGTACTGTATATCATTAATGGTACTACACTGACATGGTACTCACTCGTACTGTTTTGGTACCTTTTAGCATTATTTTGTTGTTCCTGATGCATAATGCAATGTTCCTTATTGTGATGGTGCTCAAATTTTGAAGTTTTGGTCTCAATATCTTGCGTGTTACGAACATTTTTGTAGTATTAGCAAATCTATAATAATGTTTATGTGTCATATAATGCAATGTTCCTTATTGTGATGGGGCTCAAGTTTTGGTCTCAATATCCTAAGTGTTACGAACATTTTAGTAGTGTTATCAAATATATAATAATGTTTATGTGTCATATGTCTACTGATTGGTATTATCATGACTGTCTCATGTCTGTGTAACTTAGTGTAGAAAATCAGTCTATTGAGGACCACAATGGAAATAAGCTTACATGCTTTTTTGTGTTATCCTTGGCATTTGTAATTGTTATTTTGAACTGTTTTTTTTTCATTATCTGCACTTCATGTATATTGATTCAATGCCAAATAAAATTATCATTATTACTATTATTAAAGAAACAAGGGCTGATGTCCCTCTAAATTAAGCAATATGAATTACTAAACTAACACAAAATTAACATTATATGAAAATATCTAAACTGATTGTACAGAGTACTCTAAATACCAAAACATTTGCTACTTCAATGGGTCAATCTAATGCCTACAATTTTTTTTATAACCTACTCTGTGACACAAACCTTCTGTTGCTGTTTCCGTTTCATTGTTTGAATCTCTCTCTCTTTTGACCCCTACTGTTTCTGTTGGTACACAGAATGCACCAGGACCAATGAACATTTCACTTTCATCAAGTGGTTCCACCTTGATTTCAATTTCTTTCTTTAATGTTGGTGCAGCAATTTTCAATGGGTCATCCATGTCTACATAAGCTATTTGATCCTGGAAAAGAAAATAGAACTTTGAATAATCATACAGGAAACTCGCCAGTTATGTGAGGGATGCGTTACTATAAAATCTTATGTAAATGGAAATTGCATATAGATTAAATTTCTCCATATAGAACAATATTTCTGCCAAGTGGCAGTGTAGATGTTTGAATGCAAATACCATGATTTTTCCATATACCAAGGGCTTTTTCCCTCTTAACCCCTTCACTCCGGGCCAAAATCTCGCGGGCAGCATCAGCTGCCAGACGTGCAATGTTGCGTCATAATACTTGCATTATAAAAAATAAAGTCACCGCTGTATTGCTCGTGCTCTCTTTCACCCGTGAATTTTGATAACCATAGAAAATATGATGAAGCCAGTTTACAGAGTATGGGGGTCACGCAGGTACAACTACAATAAATATAATCAAGACGCCGTCATCGGCATCCTCGCGTACCTACTTGCTCCTCATGACGCCTACGTAGATGTCATTGTATCGAAGGGTATAAAAGCGAGGTAGCCAGTTAAGCAGCCCTGCATAAATAGAGGTGCCACTGTAGTCTGTCAAAACATGTATCCACCCCCACCCATTCCATTCTCATTTTAGCTCCTTGTGGATGAAGGGTCATCCCTGTCTCCCGCCGGCAGCCCAGGTCATAAGCTGCATTGCTTATGACCAGGGCTGCTGGCAGGAGACAGGGATGACCCTTCATCCACAAGGAGCTAAAATGAGAATGGAATGGGTGGGGATGGATACATGCTTTGACGGACTACAGTGGAACCTCTATTTATGCGATTAATCTGTTCTGTACACCTCCACGTAAATAGAAATTTGCGTAAATGGAAACTATTTCCCATTGAAATCGATGTCAATTCAATTAATCCACTCCTGACCACAAAAAAGTCTACCAAACAGACATAAATAGGTATGATTATGATGTTCCTGCAACATTAATGCCAAAAAATCAATGTTAAAGACCACTAACAAGGTAAAAAATATAATGAAAAAAGCAATCTTTTGTACCTAATGATGTTAAGGCTTGCAGCTGGTGTAGGGGGATGGGAGTGAGGAGGTGGTGCAGTGATGGAGGCTTACTGACCCCCTGCCCCCTGAAGGAGGATGCCCGTACATTGCCAAAACTTCTCAAACCACCCCTACTGGCTGTAAAGGGCACTGAAGGTGGTGTAAGCTAGCCATTGGTTCCAGCCTGTTACCACTGCAGGTCGGCATACACTTGGTGAGCCTTTGAACATATCATTTCCTCACTCAAGCTGTCACTCTTATGCTGCTTCTCTATCCACACAAGCAATAACCTTTCCACCTCGTCCAACAATGCTGGCCTCTTATGTGTGCTCACATACCTTATACCCTTAGACAAATTAGCTGACAGAATTTTTATTTTTATTCAAAAGAATGGTTCTTATTATTGACTCCGGCATACCAAACTCTCTCACCAGCTTACACACGCAAAAACCTTGAGCAGCTCTGGCAATCACTTCCCTCTTTTTCTCATTCATGATGCTGGTTTACTTACAAGCACCAGCTTCAGTAGGATTTCTCACTTGTTTTGGAGACATTTTAAAGGCACAAACAGTACAATACCAAGGGGTAAGCACTGAAAGAAGGACCAGTCATGCACACAACACAGTGTGTGAATGGTGACGTCAACAAGATGGCAGCGCGGGATTTGATTCTCCACACAGTAATGGACACAAATGTGCCTGCATAAATAGAAATTTTCCATGCAAATAGAGGTACCACTGTACCTCCATTTAACCATGATTCTTACCCAGTTAATGTGAGAAACTGTGTAGAATGAAGTTGCGGCAGTTGAATGATAAGCCATGTTTGTTTTGGTAGATACAGAGGTTGAAGAAATGAAAGGATGATAAATTTGTCAATTCTGACCTAACCTACCTAACGTAACTAACCTACATAACCTAACCCTATATTTAGTAATTAAGTACCTCAAATTCTAAAGATCATGCAGGTCGTCGTCGTCACGGATGCTGATGGCCTGATTATTACAGTCGAACCTCGAAAGCCCGGACTAATTGAGGGGAAGGGCTGTCTGGTCATGCCAAAAGTCTGGTCATCGAAAATGTCTCCCTAACACCCGTAGATTTTCGTAGCGGTATACGTATGGGTAATGTATGATATGGCATAGAAACACATAAGAATAATGCTCTAACACTGTAATAATAACAATACTGTAATAATAATACTATAATACTAATAATTCTGTAATGATTACTGTAATACAGGCATGTAAATATACTGTACATACAGTGTACTGTACTGTATTTTTTATTACATTAGGTACTAAACTACTGGGCTCAATCTCTTGCTTTTTTGAAATGATAGGATATGGTACAGTACATTTACATTTAGTGTATTAATAAAAAGTAAAAGTTTAAATTTAACTTATCCTACTATGTATTTACACTTACACTATGTACAGGGTACTTAAACGGCTCCACACTCTCACTGTTGGCACTTACACTCTCCCCGTGTGTTGTTACAAAAAGGCCATGTCTGTTTCTAAAGCGCCACAACCACCCATCACTTCCGTTAAAATCCTTTATGCCTAGATTTTCGGCAATTTGTTGTGCTGCGGCTATGATCTCCACTCCCTTAACATTTAACCCCACACTTTTTTGCGAAAGATACCACTTGATAACTCCCTCATCTAATAGGTTTATCTTTCCAGTTTTCATATATTTTCTTGTAGCTACCCTCCCACTTTTACTGGCTGAACCGTCAATGCTGAATTTAGTGGCATAAGATTGTAATTTTTCTTTTACCTTTTTGATGTCCGACACGGTCTGCTTCTTACACCCATATTCCTCACACACTTGCGCCACAGTAGTTCCCTTTTCAAGTTTTTTTAATATTTGTAACTTCTGCTGGAGGTTCAGCATCACCTTAATAGTTTTGCGAGGCTTTAGTAGCTTGGGAGGCATAATTATGGATGCACCATAGCACTATAACACTGTAAATATTGGAAGGTATGTACGTGGGACAGTGGTGGCGGCTTGACCGGTCCGGGCTTGAGTACACGTTTATGGCCGTCGCTGCCACCTACTGGACAAATAGGGAACTTAGCTTGAAAAGTCCGGCCTTTGTTCATTTCGACCGGTCATACTAGGGTTAGGGCATTTCGGGTCCGGGCTTTCGAGGTTCGACTATATATACTTTCATTTGAATGCACCAAGCAATAGGCAAATCCATGTAATGTATAGAAAATATAATTTTACATTGAAGACTTACTTTTTCCGGTACGATTACTAGCCCTTGGCTGCTGGCAACAAACTACAACAAAACCAGACTATATAAGAAAGACAGGAAGGGTTCGTAAGGTGTATAGCAAAAATATGTAGCCAGAATTAATGCCAAACACCGCTAGAATATTGGGGTTTCAACGCCATCTATTGAGCGGATGAAAAATAAAAAATCGAAGCGATAGCTATTGTCGACATTTTGTTGTATTTTATATATTTTTAAAATTATATATTGATTGATATTTTCGGCCTTGTATATGATTGTTTTAGCTCAATACTTTTTTTTTTTTTTTTACTTCAATTATAAACATTATTATCAAAATCAAGAAAAAATGGATACTTTAGGTAAAAGTTACCAAGAGGACGGCATTTGCCTCAATCAAAGTCCCCCAACTCCAACTTACAATCATTGGGAATCGAGTCCTCTCAATAATTTTTAAAATACTTTATTTACATGAGTACTATATATTATTTACAAGATTTTTTTTTATTAGTTTTTAATGTTTTGTCATTGAAATTACAGCAGATACATCACAAGCAAGACATGTTTTGGAGCAAGTTGGAGAAGTCTTGTCCTGTTCTGGTAAAGAATAAATTTGCTATTTCCCTTTCTTTAAAGTATGAAACTATGCATTTTATAATTGAGAATCATTACCATTACTATCATATTGCTGTTTTGCTAGCATCAACAAATACTGCCATAGTGCATTTAGGAAAAGGATAGGTAAAATTTTATTTTCGACCATGGGAGGAATATAGCAATAGAAAATTAAATATTAATTTTGTAAATCAAAATGTATCACCGTAATATGCAATTTTTTGTGCGGAAATGAAAATGAAAATACCTTATTACAAGCTAAATATGCTAATGAACGAAGTCGGTAGCATAGCATCGGGACGCCATGTTTGTTATGGTAGATGCAGACATCGAATGAATAGGATAAATTCGTCTAAGGTAAACTAAACTAAACTAACCTAACCTACCCGGTAAATATCTAGTTTCGATCATGGGAGGAATATAGCAATAGAAAATTGAATATTAATCTGTATACTCCGCAAGCTGAGAGAGTGGTTGAAAAGCCCGCACACGTCTCTCACGACGACGACAATGAGGACGAGCCGGATGACATCTAATTTGCAGGTAATGACAGGTTAGGTTAGGTTAGGTTAGTTTAGTTTACATTAGACGAATTTATCCTTTCATTTCTTCGACGTCGGCATCTACTATAACAAACATGGCGTACCATACATCGTACACGACTTCGTTACTTAAGAAATCTGTTTTAGCACCTTATTTGTATTTCATTTCCGCACACAAAATTGCATATTACGTTGATACATTTTAATTTACAAAATTATTATTTAATTTTCTATTGCTATATTCCTCCCATGGTCGAAAGTAAAATTTTACCAAAGGATATATATTTTTTTCATTTTTTGCAGGTGAGACGTCAGTCAAAACTGTATTTGCAGATACTGTGGAAGAGGAAGTAGAGGGAGTCATATCCAATACTGGTAGGTAAACTCATATTTAATATAATGCTAGTCATAAAAGAAAATTAAAGTATAATATTATTTCTTAAGTAAGAATGATTGTGTTTACCAATTGTACTTGCAAAATATTTAATCCAATTAAAAAGACACTATCAGTGCCTCATTATAATGTTATTTTATCATTGAATAGATGAAGATTGCTGCCAAACAAAAAATTGGGAAGGTGATCCTCAAAATTATTCTGCAACCCCTCTTACCTCAAATGCTAATAAGAGTAAGTAAAATCATAGAACGGCCATTTCTTGCTGAAGTGAGTTATAGACGCATTAGGTTGGGTAGTGGGAGGAAGAGGAGGAGGGCTTGCACGATCTCAATCGCGACCCCTCAAAATTATTTCAGGACCCCCACTTTGAAAACCTGAGGTGAATGACCATGAGACAGCTACTACCTCAAGATAAACAATTTCCATAAACGGCAATTCATTATTATTTCCAGACCCACTTGCCATAACCTCGTGGGATGCAGACTTAACATCTCTACCTCACCTTACATCAGCCAAATGTCTAGTTTATTGCCTTTCCAAGGGAGGTTGGTCCTCAGAACGGGCTATATCTTATGAAAAAGAAATGGGGTATCAACTGTTCATGGAGAAGCACATTGATAAAGTGGAACTGAGGCAAGAGGACCACAACATGACCTATGTACGGGCCTTGTGCAGGAGGCAGACTGCACAGTCTGAAAAGCCATACCAAGTGTGGCTTTTAATGAACAACACAGGAACGATTGAGGCTGCTGACTGTCAGTGCATAGGGTAAGTATAATCGACATTACATATGATGTGTTTGTGAACATAGTAGCTTTCCTTTAATGTATGTAGTGATAACATAGGCTGATATGATTCAGTAGGAAGTTCTTACTTGGAAAACTTAATCTCTCAGATTTCATATGAAACAACCAGTAAAGATTTGTTATAATAATGTGCCATAAAGTATCTCATTACATACCTTAAGAAACACTAGTTATTCACATATCTTTCCCACAAACCTTCCCTTCAACAACCATGGAGACCTAACCAAACCAAACCTAACCAAACCAAACCCAACCTAACCAAACCTCTGTACAAGGTTGAGATTAATTGTAACATCTTTCCTGCACCAAATGGATACATACATACATATACCAAGGCTTTTTCCCCCTTACAAGGGAGGTAGCCAAAAAGAAAAAGGCATAAATCATTCCCACCCATTCCATCCCTGAATACACTCCACATCCCTCCACCCTCCCTCTTATCTTAGCACCTTCTGGATGACGGGTCATCCCTGGACCTTGTCCACTGCCCTGGGTCAGAAGCAGTGTCGCAAGACACAGCACATCCACAGCAAGGCCGCTTCATTAAATCGGCGACCCCCCTCTCCGTCCCCTCATGCATAAAAAGAGAAGACGGGGAGAAATCCCTTCGGGTTGCGTCAGATTTTGCTCACACATACTACCTCACCCCCCCATCCCTCCGCCCATTCCACCTCATGCATCACAACATTATCCATATACAACCATTCTCCATTCACCCGTCTTCTGTTCTCTCCCGTCCTTCCTCAACAGACATTCCCCTCTTCCCCAAAGCCCCCTTCACCCCATCCATCCACCTCATCCTAGGACGTCCCCTCATGTTCACTCCCTCCACATCTGCCTTCCACACCTCTTTTACTAGTCTTTCCTCACTCATTCTTTCCATATGTCCAAACCATCCTAATACTCTTTCATCAACCCTATCTCCCAACTCCCTTTCCATCAATTCAGATAGGCCCCACCACAGAACACTTCTTATAACATTAGACATTAGTAAAGCTTTTGATGCTGTCCCCCGCCACAACCTAACAAATAAAATATATAACACAGACATGCACAATAACACCAAAAGATGGCTGGCCAATTATCTGGCAGGTAGGAATGCTTATGTGTCATATAATGGCCAATCATCGCACATCAGAAACATTGAGAATGGAGTACCACAGGGCTTTGTTCTATCCCCAATGCTCTTTAATTTATACATGCATGACTTACCCACACCAGACACCTCAGAAATACAAATCTCTTCCTATGCAGACGACATAACAATCACATGCACACATTGTAACACAGACAAAGCTGCAGAAATAATCCAGCCATACCTTGATACACTCAACACATGGTTCATCACAAACAGACTCAAAATAGCTCCAATCAAATCTACAGCAACACTTCTCACCAACTGGAGAAAAGAACACAAATACATACCTCATATCTACATCAACAACACTCTAATACCACACACAAACACACCAAAAATTCTTGGTGTAACATACGATACATACATGTCTTTCAAACAACACATCACAAACATAAAAAACAAATGCACACCTAGACTTAACGCACTTAAGTCAATCACTGGAACAACACTTGGACAAAACAAACTAATACAACAATATACAAACAATGAATATGCTCAGTGATGAATTATGCAAGTCCTGCATGGGCTCCTAATCTCAGTGAGACACACCACAACACCCTTCAAATCATACAAAACAAAGCCCTAAAAACAATTACAGGCTGCACAAATACAACACCTACAGACCATTTACACCATGAAACAAAAGTCCTCAAAGTCAAGGACCACCTCGACATGAGAGGCACACAAACACTTGCCTCAGCCACCACAAACACATCACACCTGCTACACTACATAGCAGAACACCCACACACACCAAGAAATGTTAAAACAACACCCAAAGACCTGTATCACACACAGATACTCTCTTCTCTTCCTCCAAAACCACCAAATACCAGCCTCTGGAAACATATTCATAATACTATCACTCACCGCTCCATTAACACACTGAAAGACAACACACTGCTGCATGCCAGACCCCCTGATATCCACCCTTCTGAATCATCTCTCCCACGAAAGGACAGAGTCCACCTGGCCAGACTGCGGTGCGGCCACCACCCAGCACTTGTAAGCTACCAGAAGAGGCTGGATGACCGCATTGTGAACAGCTGCCCAGGATCAGGGTTCCCACAGAAAATTGAAAACTAAATTCCAAGACTTTTCCAGGATATTCCAGGATAAAAATCATCAAATTTCCAGGACTTTGAGCGGAATATCTGAAACAATTTTCAAATACAAACTGATCTTTCTGGCCTCCTCCACCCCTTACAGCCAGCCGATTCCACCCACTTTATTACACGATGCAGTCTTCCTCTGTTAGATTACAAAATCAAAATATATATATATATAAATATATATATCAGAGTATCAGGTATAATTCATTCTTTGCTCTTTCTTGAAAATAGTCACTCCATTGATTTCAGTTTCTGCTTGAGGTCTTGTAGTTTCTTTTCCAGTTTGAGATTTTCATCCGCCTTCTCAGAAACTTTCAGTCTGAAAGCATTGGACTTAGCCAGCAAAGTGAAGTCATGCTCTGTTTCTGCCTTCTTTGCCAGCTGGTCTGCTTCCTTGGTCATTGATTCCATACTATCTTTCAAGAGTTTCCACTTTTTCTCTGCTGACTGGATATCCTCTTGTAGTGCCTTTCTCTTTGAGGATTTCTCATTATCTGTCTGTGACTTCTTCTGATCCGCGAGGTACTGTTGGTATCTCATCCTCGATGCCCTGACATGCCTTTTCAGTCTGGGAGTGAAGGGTAACTCAGTGGAGTGCTGGCCCGTGGCTTGGATACTGTCATAGACTGTACGAAGAGTTACAATAGTCTTCTCCTGCATGTTCTGAACCAGGAGGTCCTTGTTCACAGAATAACCCCTTTCTACTGATGCCTGACCATGGGAGACTGTGAGAAGCATCATGAAAACAGACCAGAGCTTGCTGTACTTGTGGTCTTTTAAAGTACTGGCCCAGAAATATGTCCAGCCTCTCACTATCTGGGGTGAAGTTCTTGAAATCTGCTGCATGTTCCTGCCTCATCTCACTGCCAAACACCTTGTACTGAGCAAGGAGCTCATCGCACTCTTCCCCGGACAGCCTGTTGGCATTCAGAAGCATCTGGAGGATTTTCTGGAACTTCGTCGCCGCATCTGTAGAAGGAGCAACTAGTTTATCTGGAGCCAGTGCAGAGAGATATCGAACCAGGGACAGTTTCAAGGGACTCTTGTCCAACATCTTGGATGTGAGCTCTGATAGCAGTGTCACACACTCATTCTTGAATGCCAGGACCTTCAAATCACTGACCAGTTTCTTCTCAGCAGCTTTCTTCACAGACTCTCGAGCAGCAAATCCCAGATCTACAAGTTTTGGCAGCATCTGCTTCTTCTGGTCCTTGGGGTCCAGGTTGGCCAGTTTCTGCATGGTGTCTGCTTTGTCCAGAACTTCTTTTTTGATGAAACGTCCCATGAGCGCAACAACCACTTCCTTTAGCTTCTGTCCCAAGAACGGTGCCATGGGTGCATCTGTTTGAAACCTCTGAAGGAATGGCTGGAGTTGTTTAGTTACAGAGATGAAGAATTGTAGCTTTGCAACGGAGAGTGGGTCCTCACAGGCAGCTTTCACTGATGCAAATGAGGCAGTGCTAGGGGCCTTCTTGGGGGTCTTAAAGGATGCCACAAATTTCTCCACGTTGGGCCACATCTGCAATGCACGCTCTGCAACCTTTGCATCCTCAACCCATCTGTGCTGGCAAAATTGCAATGGGTACAGCTTGCTCCCTGTGATAGTGGAGAAATCGTCTCTTCTTGCGGGGGTATCATGGAAGACCTGCCACAGAGACCTTAGCAGGTTTCCAATCTTCCATCCAGTCTCGTTGGCCCCTTTCTGCAAGCTTCCGTGGACAGTGTGGAGTCCACAGCTTCCGATGTTCAGAAGTTCTGGGAGATCCTGTGTTTTGCGCTCCTGTTGCAGGTCATTGAAAAATTTCCAATTGATGTTAGGTCCATCCATTGACACCTGAAGCAGACGCTTGGGATCTAGTTGTTGTGTCCCTTCCTTGAAGTTGTTGAGTAGGTCGCTTGCTCGAGCATGCCCCAAGAACTGTGACCCAAAGTACCTTATATTGACCTGACCAGAATCATTGTCCCAGTAACGGACTATGAAGTCCATTTGTTCATTCTGTGAAACAGGGTTCATGCACTCATCAAAGGATATGGTATAGCACTCCGCACTTCTGACTTTCTCCACTAGCAGATCATGGAAATATGGAGACAGGCCAAAACAAACTAGATAAGCACACTTTGTAGCACCACATGAGAAAGTTTTAGCAATTTGGCTGTCCAGAAACATTCTTGGGAACAACATGCCCACATCAGATGATGAATTGAATGAGTAGTTGCTCATAACAAGCTTCAGAGCCCAGAGAACCTCTGCGTGGAGGGCAGCATCTGACACAACAGCTGCAACCTCTGATCTTTGTGGAGCTGTACTTGTACTAGCAACTGGTGCACTGGAGGTGACATTGGCTGCAGCATCATCTGCCTTTTCGTCTTGCTTCTTTCCAAAGAAGTTGCGGATTGCTGATGGGTTTTGCCTTGACTGGCTGATCCTATTATGCAAGTTGCTTTTCATGTGACTTCTTAGAGTGGAAACTCCCATGTTTGCTATGCAAAAACGCTTCTTGCAAAGTTTGCAGTATGCTTTGGTGTCATCCTTGGGGTCTTCCTTGACCTATGCTGAAAACAGTGGATCCTCCACCCAGAGTGGATTGAAGTGACATTTCTGGGATGCCAAACTAATGCAAAAAGAAAAATTAATGTTAAAACCCAGACATGCATCTTCAATGCTATAAAAGGCGATACATAATTGCTTGTCAACTTCATTACTATATCTGCCTCCTATGTATACATAACTACAAATAATTTCTTATTCCCATAAAAAAGCTTATTGCAATTTCAGTTCAACATACAAATTTCTAATTCTCACTTGAGAATGAAAACTTTGCCAATTATGTCCCTTTTGCTTCTTTCCTTTTTCATTTAAATCGCTCACCTCAGAAAAAGCCTGAAAAGTTCAGGCAAGCTAGAAATCAATGATGTCTCGCCTGATGTATTTGTACAACCACCACAGACAGTACAAAGACTAGAAACTGGAAGGATGCCATAGCCATGTGATAGGTGCAGACACTGCACACTGTAGAATATTGAGCACAACCAACATCCATGCAACACTGAATTCAAGGACTTTCAATGACTTTTTTAGCTGGTAGTCCTAATTCCAGGGCCACTTGATTTTTGGCAGAATTTCAGGACTTTTCCATGACTTTCCAGGATCACTTTTTTTTCCAGGACTTTCCAGAATTTTCAAGGACCGTGGGAACCCTACAGGATGTAACACTTCACCCCATACCATACAACACATAATGGAAGGCTGCATTATACACAATCATGCATGCAAACAACACAACATACACTCAATAAAGGATTTGTGGGAAAACCCAGTTTCGGCTGTGGCATTCCTTGGGGAGACGGGACTGCTCGGACAGACAGTCTAGGGAACAACACCAACAACAACTCCCTTTCCACCCCTGTTCTCCTCACCTCCTCATTTCTCACTCTATCTAGCCTAGTAACCCCCATCATACTTCTCAGACACCTCATCTCAAACATATTCAAACTCCTTCTCTCTTATGTTCCTTGTTTCTGCCCCCAAACAGTGCTGTTGGCACAATCACTCCTTCACACACTCTCCTCTTAGCATACATTCCCAGATGTCTATTCCTCATTACACTCTTCAATCCACCAAGGCATTTACTCGCTTCTCTCAATCTACATTCTACCTCCACCCTCACTCCACCTTTTCCTGCCTCATTTGCACCCAAATATCTAAAACTATCCACTTCCTCTAGTCGCTCTCCCTTAACCCCTTCCATACGGTGCCAGATATGTAGGCAGCACGAGGAGCAAGTAGATATGCGACGCTGCCATATTGGCGTCTTGATTATATTCATTGTAGTCGCCCTTGGGTTTTGACATTCTCCTTAATCTGACCTTAATCACATTCTCTATGGTTTTCAAAATTCACGGGTGAAAGAGAGAACGATTGATATAAGCGGTGACTATATTTTATGATGCTAGTATTATTACGACACGTCGTACGGCTGGCATTGGCTGCTGCCCGCGAGATTTAAGGCCCGTACTGAAGAGGTTAATGCTCACTTTCAGTCTACTGCCACTTTCACCCCTTGTACATCTCATCACCTTACTTTTACCCACATTTATCTTTAGCTTTCTTCTATCACATACTCTCCCAAACTCTGTCACCAACTTCCTCAATCCCTCCTCCGATCCTGCCACAAGCGCAGTGTCATCCGCAAACAACAGCTGGCTCACTTCCCACTTTTCTCCATTTGCTTTAACCATCTCCAATCCCTGACCCACTACCCTTGCATTTACCTCTCGCACTACCCCATCCATGTATAAGTTGAACAGCCAGGGCGACATAATGCATCCTTGACGAAGTCCCACCTTTACCTCGAACCACTCACTCTCTCCATTTCTAATCCTGACACAAGCTCTACTACTCTCATAAAAACTCTTGACAGCTTCTAGAAGCTTTCCTCCTATCCCATATATCTGCATAACCTCCCACAGTGCCTTTCTGTCTACCCTATCGTAAGCTTTTCCAGATCCATAAAAGCCCAAAAAACATCCTTCCCCTTTCCTATAGCTTTCTCACATACTGTACAGTATTTGTCTTATCACAAAGATCTGATCTACACAACCTCTACCCGTCCTAAATCTACACTGTTCCTCACCAATTACTACCTCTCTTAATCCTCTCAATCAAGATCCTCCCATAAGCCTTCCCAACTACACTTAACAAGCTAATCCCTCTGAAACTACTACATTCACACTTGTCCCCTTTTCCCTTGTAAAGTGGAACTATAAAGGCACTCCTCCAATCCTCTGGCACTCTACCCTCTCTCCAGCAAACATTAAATAACCTCACCATCCAGTCCACCATCAATGTACCTCCTTTTTTTAAACATTCTGCATGGCATCCATCCAGCCCAGGTGCCTTACCTGCTTTCATCATCTTAACAACTGCCTTCACTTCATCCTTCCTTATTTCTCCTCCATTTTCCTCACTCATCATGGTCATTTTCTTCGCATTTCCCACTGCAACTATCTTTCCCTCCCTATCCTCCTTCACATTTAGTAACTCCCTCGTCCTATTTTGTAACCAAACTGTGAAAGCTCGCTTCTTCTCGTCTACAACCTTCTTTGTTTCCTCATCCAACCATTCACTACCCTTCCTTCTATTTCCTCCTGTCCTTCTTGTTCCACACACCCTCATTGCACACTTTGTGACTCCTCCTTGAACTATCCCCATTCCTCCTCCACACCTAACTCTACTCTATCCTTCACTCCCTCCCACTCCTTCAGCTTCTTCTTGTACTCCTTCTCCTTTAAAAAGTTCACTCTAAGCACCTCCCTAACTTTTGTTCCTTTCCTCTTTCTCCATCTATCCTCCACTCTCAACTTACCTTCTACCAAAAAATTATCTGATATTCCCCCACCCTCTCCCCTTAGCACATGTACATCCTTAACTCTTCCTATCATAATCCTATTTACCACTACATAATCCATCAATGCTCTATCTACCACCCTTCCATCCACCACCCTCTCCCATGTGTACTTATGCTTGAATTTCTTCCGAAACACTGTATTTGCTATCATCAACTCTCTTTCTAGACACATTTCCACCATCAACTCTCCACTACGATTCTTTCCTGGAACTCCACATTTCCTAACGACTCCATCAATTGGACCATTTCCTACCCTAGCATTAAGGTCTCCCAGCACTATTACATTGACATTTCTCCCTAAATCCTCTATGAACTCATTTAAATCTATCCAAAAGGCCTCCCTTTCTTCTACACTCTTCTCACTGCCAGGCCCATATGCACTTACAAAGACCCACATCTCCTTTCCCAGAAGAAGGAATAAAAAAAGTAGAAAATGAGAAGGACCTGGGAGTCATTGTTATGAACAATATGTCACCTGAGAAACATATAAATAAGATTTTTGGAGAAACTTATAACTTAATAAGAACAATCAAAGTGGCATTTACATACCTGGATGAAGAAATGGTGAAGAAAATTCTAATCACTCTGATAAGACCAAGATTGGAATATGCAGTAACGATATGGTCACCAAGTACAAAAAGATGTATAAAAAAAACTTGAAAGAATACAAAGAGCAATTACAAAATTGGCACCAACACTCTCAAAACTATCATATGAAGATAGACTATCAAAACTTGAGAGAGTATATTTGATAGCTATTTACAGTATCATTAAAGGCATAGAAATTATTGATAGAGAGAATCTGATAAAATGGGATGATAGAAATACAAGAGGACACGGAAAAAAATCAAGAAAGACAGCTATAGAAGAGATCTGAAAAAGAAGAGCTTTCCTCACAGAGTAATAGACAGTTGGAACAAGTTAGATGAGAAAGTGGTGTGTGCAAAAACAACACATGAATTTAAAAATAGTTTAGATAAAATGAGATATGAAGACGGGACACCACGAGCATAGCTCTCCTTCCCATAAAATACAACTAGGTAAATACATCTCCTTTCCCAGTTTCATCTTCATCCACATTATCCTTGAGGAACACTCCACTACACGTCTATGTATCTCTTCACTTACTAGAATAGCCACCCCTTCCCTACCTCGCCCTCTCTTCACTCCTCATAACCTCCCACTTACACTCACCCTTCCCTTTCAACTTAGTTTCACTCAAAGCCAACACATCCATCTTTCTTCTCACAAACATACTACCTATCTCTTCCCTTTTACATCCACACACATTAAAAGACCCAAACCTTAGGGTGCTGGTCCGAAAACTCCCAGACCATCTTATGCCTTCACTTTTTCATTTAGGAATGTCCCCTGTGGGACTACAAGGAGAAGGATGCCTCATCCCAATCCCTATCCCTTTCTTCTCGCCTCTTACGATCCAAGTGGAAATACTTGGTGGCAGTATTCTTTTCCCCCCACCACAGAAAATGAATACTCAGAGAAATGTTACAGGACAGCAGCAAGGGGTTGGGGGACAGCATAACGGAAGGACAGTCATAGTAAAGAAGTGTCATCATTTCTCTATGACTAGAGTTTTCCTCTATCATAGACAAAATGATATGTGGCTCTGGTCTGTAGGGGCACCCCATATAGACCCTAAAGTATCAACTGCATGCTACTTTGCCACAATAACAAGCAGCCAATACCCCAAATGGATGCCTAAGGCAAACTTCACCATGAAAAGCAAGACGCACTAAACCCAAAACACCCAATGATTAGGTACTTTTAATGGATTTTGGATTTAGTAGACAGTGCATGAGAATTATTACTTTTTTCAGAAATTGGAACTTTCACTGTTGATTAGAACTTTTTCACCTTGTTTTTTATTGTTACTTTGTAGAGATGATGGGAGCTGCAAGCATGTTGTGGCACTAATGTTTAGCATAGAAGACTTTGTCACATAGAGGGGATCATGCTTCAGGACCAACCTATACTGATCTACCATGTATGCGGAACAAGCCATGTTGCAACACCAAACAAGTGAAGGCAGTCAATCTAGATCCCAGGTATGTTTTAATGGCAACAGTTTGCTAAGGTTGGTTCATGAGCACAGATCCTGAAGGATTTGGGTTCAAGGAAGGTATAGGAAAGGTAGCATCATACTGGTCTTAGACAAAATCACTTGGTGAAAAATTCTATTGCAAGGCATTCCTTCATACAATGGGCCATAGAGATCATTGGACTCTATACTAACATATGATTTTCATTCACCTAATATGGATCTATATCAATGAAACTTTTCTAAGATATGGTTATATATCTTTTGTGTAACTTATAGATCTGGGTACAGTAAAAAACAGACAGGTTTAAAAAAATTAGTCTCAAAGCTGCCTATGGGACTGCTGCTACCTATCCTATACTTTCCTAGTCTGCGATGGTGTCAGTATACTTCGCAACCATGATTTAAATTAGGCAATGGTATCATTGAAATATACTTTGTCCTCAATATTCATATTATCTAGGTTGTAAGAGTTTAATCAGATTTACTTTTTGTTTTGAAGTCGTCAACCCAGCACCAAGCCTGTAATCCATCCCAGGTTTGGACATAACAATATATTTCAGAATTTAGATGGCTTGCCTTCAAACTAATGCATGAAAGGTGTAGAGGTCTGAAAGGAGGTGGATTGCATTTAATGTTTGGAAACCAGTTTAATGCATGTCTTTAGTATTCTAAGGTACTTGTTTCTGGTAATAAGTCTAATGAATCTTTACGGCATTCAGCACTAAAAGCATTTAAATACATCCACCTTCTTTTTTTTTTATTTGTGCATCTTGTTAACAGCATTGTGAGCTTTTATACTTAACAAATTCTACTGTGTATGGGCAACATTTTCTTCTCCATCCCTGGAGAAAACTTATTTGCCTTGGCATAAATATTTCATTGCATTTCGTGATTTGCAGGATGGACACCTCAACTGAATGCTCAATAACCCCTCATTCAGAACATTACAGGACCTGTACCTTTACACCTAACTTCAATCCAGGGGAAAGTTTTCATGCATTTATGGCTCAGCATCCATCACTAACATGTTATGGAGAAGTGCTCTTCCCTGATAGATTGAACAGACAGCCACCCACCATCATTGAGCTTGCAGGGGCATTTAGCAAGTCAAAATCTTCAATATCATTTGTTGATTTTGTTAAACAGCATTTAGATGTTGCAGATATTGAATCCATACAATCCAATACACATGCCCAGTACAAATCCTTTGTGTGGAAAAATCAGAGAGTTGGAGCCTTGACATCTACAACTTTCCATAAGGCAATGCACTACAAGGGCAGTGATAGTGAAAATTATATTGTAAAAGAAATAATGGAACTCTCAGGCTTTAAAGGAAATTTGAGTACCAAATATGTTAAGGAAATGGAGCCAATAGCAAAGAAACTATAAATCAAAGAGAAAAAAAAAAAAAAAAAAAAAAAAGGTCAAATTTCTTGAGTGTGAACTTTTTATAAATAAAGACAATCCACTACTCAGGGCAACTCCTGATGGCATTGTCAGTTGCAAATGCTGTGGCAAGGGTTTACTAGAGGTAAAATGCCCCAATAGTAATAAATACAGATTTCTTAGTGGCAGGGAAATAGTTAGCACTAATACCTACCATGAAACCATTGGGGAAAATAATAACATTGCACTTGGTGTGATTTTGTGATGTTCACAAAAAAAAATCCACATTTAACAATGCAAAGGATATATTTTGACAAAGCTTTCTTAGATAGCAACACAAAAATTGCCATGGAATTCTATAATAGATTTGTCCTGCCAAATCTCCTCAGATAAAAAATAACTCCAGAGGCAAGTAATAATTAAGACTTTTTTTTCTTCATATTGACTGCATATTTGTTTTCTATATAGTTGTTTGTTGTGTTGTATTTACATTTGGTGTGTGTGTGTTTTTAATGCTACTTACATTTTACTATGTACATTTCACCCTATACTTTAAAATTGAAATATCTTCATGTTTCCTCTTGTAGTTAGTGCAAGCATTAGCAAGACTTGTATTGTGTAATTGTCCTGCAACAGCTTTTCTTGTGTTCTGGCCCTTTTGTTCAGCAAATTTGTGTTGTCTATCCTCATCCTTCTCTTGTAGTTAGTGCAAGCATTAGCAAGACTTGTATTGGGTAATTGTCCTGCAACAGCTTTTCTTGTGTTCTGGCCCTTTTGTTCAGTAAATTTGTGTTGTCTATCCTCATCCTATTAGTTAAATATACATTGTAAATTTCCTTTCAACAATAAAGTCTGTGTTCTTCATTTTCAATAATGATTTACCATACCACAATGATTCATACATTTCTATTAATAAATAGTTATACAGAAATTAATATCTTTACATATCCATTAAAATGACATAGGTGATAATAGTTACATGGTAGAGAGTGTGGGGGTAGACAGATGTTCACACATGGGTCCCTAACACCCAAGTTTTATTTACATAACGATAAAGATAAGCTTTATGGGGTCATAATGAGCTTTTTATAGCTGCCACTCTATAAACCCTCGCTTGTTTCTGAATAAGATCAAAGAACTGCTTCAGTTGCAAATTAAAATGCTTAGGTTGTGTACTCAGTCAAATCTACACAGGTGGAGGCATCATATTGCATAATACTGCAACTATTACCATGAGGGGCCACATCGTTAGCAATTTCACTTTGTGTGAGCATCCTGCCTTTACTGGCTTTCCTTGTAATTGGTGGGATGTGTAGTTTTGCACCATGCTGGAGTATTAGATCACCAATGTTGAAGCCCCTATCCACCATTATGGCATCACCTGGGTCAACTTTATGAATGAGCTCAGCTTCTGCAGTATAGTGGTCTGACGTGTTACCTCCATACACACTTTTAGTGTGTTGTGGTGTTTATACTGAGAATATGTGGCAGCCTGAGCTGAAGGATTTGATGGTTTGACTGTGAACATCTCTGTGCAGTCTAGGATTGTTTGCGTGTCAGAATACTCTTCAGGGAAATCGTTGGCAAACTTGCAAGCACCTGTGCTGCAGTCGGCCATATAAGCCAGTCCTTAAGTACTAAATACGGTACATTAATCCAAGTTATGATGATACTACTTGCAACACTTCGTGCTACTTCAAAAAGATCTCCTAAAGTTCCTAAATCATATCCTTTTCTTATAAGCGCTAGGGTCATTAAATATTCATCCAAGTGTGATAACTTCCTATTTGTATGTGCTTTGATAATGCCTGGTGGTGTATTCTCATTCTTGACACTAAATGTCCCTCTCCAATAATGTATGCAAGTCACATTTTCTTTTATCAAATCAAACAAATCATAAAAATCCTTTTGTTCCATGCCCATATATCTTTTAATACTCTCGGTATTCCTTAGAATTTTCTGAATATAGGTGTTGTGTAATGCTCCGTCTTCTACAACATTGTTACATTGCCACAGAAATAAGAAAGAAGATAGTGTGGAGGACATATTATTGCATGTAAATTGAAAATATAGTTCCTGCCATATCTGTAGTAGGTACTTAAATCAATTTTCTATAGGGGGCTCGAAAACTATGCAAATATGTACTTGGTAGTACATTGTCACTGTTCCTTTCAATCTACACTCCATCCTCGTTTTTCTAGGCTACATTATTGTTAATGCTTTATCTCCCTTCTCACTGCATTACACCTGAATTTCAAGTCACGGTAATATTGTTAGTTGCTAGACCTGAGGACAAGAAATTGCAGCCCCCAAAAAACATCAATTCATTTTCTGCAACAGTGAAAGGACTATTGGCACTCTTTACAACAGAAAAAATAACATGTAGCTTAGGTATACTTTACTCACCTCATCTACTTGTTCATGAGTTTGTGAAGCTCTTTTAAGTGTTCTACACTGATCAGTCTGCACCTCTACATCTACTGATTCTGCAACAGTTTCACTTTGGGTAGAAACTCCATATGTGTGGTCACCCAAAACATTGCAGCTCTCATCAGGAACTGTAGTACCTGTAAGAGATATGAATATAGGTATTAATCACATGTGTGATCAAGCCGAAAGTTAAAAAAATATATATAATCTTTAGTTTTGCTTGATCATATAGTTAACTGTTGACAAGTACAGATGTAGCCAAATAAATGTAAGATATCTTTTAGTGGTGACACAGTCATGAGTCAAGTGTCAAGCGATTATCTGATTGATTACTTTAGTATTTTGTGTAATATGCAGATAACAGTAGCCACTGTAAACTGTTCTCTGTTTACACCTGTGCAATACATTACACATAATACTCCCAATAGGATCACATGTCAAGCAGTGAATTATCATTTTGGAGACAATGTTAAAGAATTATTTCCTCTCTGAAACTTTTTTTGATATTCACAAGCAATAATTACCTTAACTAACCTAACCTTAAGGGACCCGTCAAATGTCACATCAACGTTTGCTTTTCCCTCTTCCAAGCCATGATGTTTCCTACTGTAATGATTACACAGGTCTGCGTTTGAAAAAAAATTCTGTTCCTGTGGTTTTCTTTAGTGATTCCTAACGAAATTGTTCTCCTAAATTGAAATATGACATTCATTTTGCTCAATCAGGTCTGTTTTTTGAGATACAGCGCACTACTGTTTTTAGAAAAGGGCCATTTTTTAAAAAATCCCTTATTTATATAAGTTATTTAATAAATTACAATTACTTCTGATAAAAAAAATACCGACTCAATTTGACTTTCTTTTAATTAATTTTAAACTTACAGACTACTTATGAGCTTACCCAGGAGTGCAAAGAAACTATTTTCCAAGAAAGAAGTCCTTGATGACTTCCGCTTGTGAAGCGATGTTGGTTCGTCGCGTTTAAGACACCAGCAATAGTCAGCTAACATGTTGATGTCCCAGCGTCCTTGATATCTTGTCTCCATCGTCTTTATGTCTTGGTGAAATCTTTCTCCTTGTTCCTCGCTATAATCTCCACAGTTTGCCGGAAAATAGTCAAGATGTGACTGGAGAAAATGCATTTCTATCGACATGCGAGCTCCCATTTTTTCGAAGCTTTTCATAAGCTCATTTACATGTGAGATATATTCTGAGCTTCTTTTATTTCCCAGAAAACCGTCGATTACTTTACTAAACGCTCGCCATGCTTCTTGTTCACTGGCTTCCATATTGGTGTAAAAATGCTTGTCCTTTAACAGAGTTCTAATTTGGGGACCATCAAATATGCCTGCATGGAGCTTGGCATCACTGATCTGTGGGAATTTTTGCAGTAGATACTTAAAAGCTTGGCCTTCTTTATTCAGTGCTTTGACAAAGTTCTTCATCAGGCCAAGCTTTATATGAAGAGGAGGCAGTAAAACATTTTTGGGAGGGACTAGAGGTTGAGCTACCACATTGTGGCAGCCAATTTGGAATGCCTCTCGAGATGGCCAGTCTTTTTGCTTATAGTGAAGACTATCCGCCCGGCTATCCCATAAGCACATGAAGCATGGATATTTTGTGTAGCCTCCTTGCATCCCAAGAAGAAGGCACACAACCTGAAAGAAAACATATTGATGCATATTGATGTACATGGTTTCTAAGAACTTCTATTTTTTGCATAGGCAATTTTCACTAAGTTTATTAGGGGTAGGGAGAAACTAATATGTGTATAATATCCTTCTGTCATTGGTATTTAGAAACAAACATTCCTTGAAATATTTAACAAGTTCAATAAAGTAAAATATATCTTACCTTGAGATCACCACATATTAACCAGTTGTGGTTAGAGTACTTGATTGTATTAATCAATACTTTCATATTTTTGTAGCTTTCTGTTAACTGAACTGAATGGCCAATAGGTACAGATGCCATTTTATTGCCAATATTTAAGAGTACTGCCTTCAAGCTTCTGCTAGAAGAATCAATAAAGAGCCTCCATTCACTTGGTTGGTAAGGAACGCCAAGTGCCTCAATTAAACCTTTTACATCATTGCAATACACCAAAGAGCTGCAAGAATCAACTGCAAAGAACTTTCGAAACTCTTCGTCTCTATTTCTGAACCAAAAGTATGTAGTTTCTTGAGAGAGGAGGTTGCTCTCACTAAGACGGGATGCAAGAAGTTGTGCGTTCTCTTTAGAAAGACCAAGATCTCTAGTCAAGTCATTTAATTGACCTTGAGTGAGTGGTCTTGGCAAAGTCATTGTAGACGTAGTTTGATATGTCACTGAAGTGTCAGTGTCATCCACTTCTATATCTTCTATATTGTCTTGTAGCTCAGTATTTTTAGGTGGAGAAGGAACTGGAACTCCTGGACCATGTGGTTGTGGTTTAATGGCAGAAGGAACATCAGGATAGACTACAGTGTGTTTGTTCTTCTTATTGACACCTGAAAAAAAGTTTCGCATACTTAATTTACTCGACCCTCGTTTCCACATTTTTATACACATTTTTCATACCAGGTAAATTTACAATTTTTAAATACAATCAATTTTTATATACAATTTAACCACAATTTTTCTACCAGAATAATACACTATTTTTATACACAATTACAATTTTAATAGGCTACCAAAAGATTTGTATAAACATTTCTAGATTTGTCAAGGACTATATTGTTAAAGTAATTATCTCACCTTTAAGATTTGTCATGCAAAAATAGCAGTCTGTAATGTGGTCCTTGCCTTCTCTCCACACCATAGGTACACCAAATGACAAACAGTTCGTTTTGCCCTCACTCCAGCGTCTTAAGGCTATGACACAGGCTTTGCAGCACATATGTGGAGCAAAGTTTTTGTCTTGATCACCTAGCTTTATTCCAAAATATGCATTGTAAAGGAACTTTACTAACGGCGTTATAGTGCATTGCTGGTCACTAAAAGTTACCTTTCCACAAACAAAACAAAATCTATCAGGACTGTTTTTACACTTTCTATTCATTTTTTATGAAATATAAGGAGTTTTGCTAATGTATTTGCCTGCAAAAAAATTCACAAAGATAAATAAAGTTTTAGAAATACACTTTAAACACTGTTCATAGATGAGAAAAGTCATGGATTGTTGGAGAGTGAGCAAGCAACACACAACCACTCGCGCTCGCGGTCAGCTAGAGACTGAGCTCTCTATCGCCATCTAAGGAGCTTGGTCTGTATCTTAAAAACTAGACCTGATTGAGCAATATGAATGCTTGATTTGGATTTAGGAGACAAATTTTATTAAGAATCATCTATGAAACCCTCAGGAACATTTTTGACGCAGACCAGTGTTATAAACAGCATCCCTACTCCTTTTCAAAATGTTTTCAGTGTGCTGAAGGGCTTTTGTAGTTATATGTTTGGCATAATTTCTGTATGTGGCATCAGTGAAGTGAGGCAAGCTTAGGAAAGATATCACTCTATTTGCACCATCATAACCTGCACCAAGTTGAAGTTCCATCATACAATAATCTAACATGGTTCCGAACAAACCGAACAAAACCGATAAAAGCCGAACATACCAACAAAACCCAAACAAGGAAGGTTTGTACTCAAATGCACACTTCTATATATATATATATATGGTTGCATTATTTGGTGAGAAAGCTATAGGAAAGGGGAAGGATGTTTTTTGGGCTTTTATGGATCTGGAAAAGGCTTATGATAGGGTAGACAGAAAGGCACTGTGGGAGGTTATGCAGATTTATGGGATAGGAGGAAAGCTTCTGGGAGCTGTCAAGAGTTTTTATGAGAGTAGTAGAGCTTGTGTCAGGATTAGAAATGGAGAGAGTGAGTGGTTTGAGGTAAAGGTGGGACTTCGTCAAGGATGCGTTATGTCGCCCTGGCTGTTCAACTTATACATGGACGGGGTGGTGCGAGAGGTGAATGCTAGGGTAGTGGGTCAGGGATTGGAGATGGTTAAAGAAAATGGAGAAAAGTGGGAGGTGAGCCAGCTGTTGTTTGCGGACGACACTGCGCTTGTGGCAGGGTCAGAGGAGGGATTGAGGAAGCTGGTGGCAGAGTTTGGGAGAGTATGTGATAGAAGAAAGCTAAAGATAAATGTAGGTAAAAGTAAGGTGATGAGATGTACAAGGGGTGAAAGTGGCAGTAGACTGGAAGTGAACATTAAGGGAGAGCGACTGGAGGAAGTGGATAGTTTTAGATACTTGGGTGCAAGTGTATCAGGAAAAGGTGGAGTGAAGGTGGAGGTAGAATGTAGATTGAGAGAAGCGAGTAAATGCCTTGGTGGATTAAAGAGTGTAATGAGGAATAGACATTTGGGAATGGATGCTAAGAGGAGACTGTATGAAGGAGTGATTGTGCCAACAGCACTGTATGGGGCAGAAACGTGGAACATAAGAGAAGAAGAGAGAAGGAGTTTGAATGTGTTTGAGATGAGGTGTCTGAGAAGTATGGTGGGGGTTACTAGGCTGGATAGAGTGAGAAATGAGGAGGTGAGGAGGGGAACAGGGGTGAAAAAGGAGCTGGGAGATAGGGTTGATGAAAGAATATTAGGATGGTTTGGACACATGGAAAGAATGAGTGAAGAAGGACTAGTAAAAGAGGTATGGAAGGCAGATGTGGAGGGAGTGAACATGAGGGACGTCCTAGGATGAGGTGGATGGATGGGGTGAAGGGGGCTTTGGGGAAGAGGGGAATGTCTGTTGAGGAAGGAAGGGAGAGGACGGAAGACAGAGGTGAGTGGAGAATGGTTGTATATGGATGATGTTGTGATTGCATGAGGAGGAATGGGCAGGGGGGTGGGGTAGTATGTGTGAGTAAATTTTGACGCAGCCTGAAGGGATTTCTCCCCGTCCTCTCCTTATATGCAAGGGGGGACGGAGAGGGGGGGGTCGCCGATTAAATGAAGCGGCCTTGCTGTGGATGTGGTGTGTCTTGCGACACTGCTTCTGACCCAGGGCGGTGGGCAGGGTGCAGGGATGACCCGCCATCCAGGAGGTGCTCAGATGAGAGGGAGGGTGGGAGGGGTGTGGAGTGTATGTAGGGATGAAATGGGTGGGAGTGTTTTTATGCCTTTCCCTTTTTGGCTACCTCCCTTGTAAGGGGGAAAAAGCCTTGGTATATGTATGTATTATTTGAACTATTTTCTTTAAAATGTGTGATTTCTATGTAATATGATCAAAGAGAAGTTACGTTTTTATCCTCTGCAAAATTACCGAACACAGCTACGATTCGACCCAGCCCGCCGTCTATGATCACTGGTGGTATGGATCAAACTACACTCTTTTAAGTTTCTTACTATTGTGATATTAGTGTAATAGACTGCATATAGTTGAATTATTTCAACTATCTTTTTTAAATGTGTTACGTCATACTGCAGAGGCTAAAACATAACTTCTCTTTGGTGAAATTACATGAAAATCACACATTTTAAAGAAAATATCAGTTTATCGGTTTTGTTCGGCAATTAGTGAGACCGCACTGGGAATGGGCGATAGTTTGTAATGAATGAGATGACTGTGGAGACGTTCTCCTTTTTTCCGAGCATGTTCAGCCAGTTTCCGTTTTTGAATTACACTTTTTTTTGGGTCGTGACATTGTTATGTTACAATAAAGCGTCACACTACCACAAAATAGAACACAGTTCACTTCCACATGAGTAGTACAAGTTTAAATCTGACCAATACCAAAACAAAGTAAAGTAGACTCGTTTTATACTTATAACCACTACAGCTAGTGTACGAGCCTATTTTTACAGCCAGAGGAACGATAATACACGAGTTGCAACATAAAAATTGTAAGAAAAATAACGAAAAAGCTAGAGAAATGCTGCAAAAATCATATTGACTGCCACAGCATGATTTAAATGCCCGTGTGTAAACAAATTATCGAGCCGAAACAAACGACACGCTGCCCTTTAAATATTAAAGATAAATACTTAGACTTATGGTATCAACTCCAGCTTCTAGGATATGATAGCCAGATAGTTGTATTATTTTTTAGAACCAAAAACACAATTTCGTGGAAATATTCATTTTTCGCCCCAAAAAACCATCTTCTATTCCTTGAGGGACCAAGGGAAGTTGTTCAATTTCTCTGGTGAACTCATGTATACTTACTTTATTGGAAAGAGTATTATTGCATACTAAATTGTTTAAGTAACATGTATATTACATGTAGTTAATTTTTTTTTCATGATGGTATCTGTGATCATTGAAGTATCCATAGGCATAGGTAATCAACCTACTATGTAGGAAATGAAAGATTAGAGTCTTGGGAACAACTTAACAAAAGTGAGTGGTGAATTTTTGGGTTTTAACTTGATTTTTTTTTATAGGCATACAATATAAGTTCAATAAAGCATAATTGTGTGCTGTAATTGTACTCATAATTTGCGGAATGAAGATTTAAATAAATTACAGCAATGGTCTGAAAAGTGGCTAATGAAATTTAACAAGTAAATGCAAGGTAATGCACATAGGTAAAAATAACAGTAAGTACGATTACAAGTTATTTTGGAAATTCGTTAACAAAAGTGAGTAGTGAAAAAGATCTCGGCGTAATTATCAGTAACGATCTCAAATCATCCATGCAAATGATGAGTGTTATGATAAGGACATTTGGGAATGATATTGTAAACAATATGTAGAGTATAGAATCCTATAGAAAGTATCATTAGAGGACTTTTTCATTCAGGATTATGGTAGTATGGTAGATCAAAGGAATAATCAATTCTATATATAAATTGTTAATCAAATGAATCAGACAAAACAATACAACGACTCCAGCTAATAATTTCTCTCTATTGCTGGCGTACTCATCAGCTGGGAGGCGGTGGGGCAGCCTCGCCAGCAGCACACGTGGATGTCGAAGGAGTTGCCAATGGTTCTTTACTTTTATTATCCCAGTATGCCTTCATCCTTTTGCTTGCAGCTTCACTCCAAGCAATGGTCTTCCTTTTGCGTCTTTCCATTGTGTATCACACACGTGTACTGACTCGGAGAAAGGGGTAAACATACAGCCGGCAGCGTGAAAACTATCGTACCGCACTAAAAAAAAAAAAAAAAAAACATTAGATATTGAAGATATATGGCATCAGAGTTTAAATACCCAGAGCAGAGTCTAGTAGGCATTTAAATTTTAAAACCCACCACGACGCTCTAACGTCTGGCAGCGTTACGCACATAACGGACTAGTATTTCAGCGAGCCACACAAAAATTACAAAGGATTACAAAGGCGGAGCATGCCGACAGGAGACCTTTTGATCCATATTTAGGTCGGATGCAAAAAAAATCATATTAACAATAAATAAAAATTATAATAATGTAAATAACAAATAAAAAACATAAATACATGCATAGGTATAGTTAAAATAATAAACAAACAGGTAAATAGTAAATGATAATAAATTGACATATAACTGAAAATCAGACAGACAAATTATAACAAAACAAAAACAAATAATATAACATAAATCATAATCATTACAGCATCTTACTTAGGTATTTATCTAAATGATTCTTAAAGCTTCGAACTGAACTACATTGCACTACCTGTGCAGGAAGTTTATTCCATTCATTAACTATACGGTTGGCAAAGTTGTTTCTACCTACTTCCAAATTGAATCTATTTCCGGACAGTTTGAGACCATTGTTTCTTGTCTGATTCTCATTCAATGTGAAAATTTGGTCACTTTTGATGTTGTCAATTCCCTTTAAAATCTTAAAGACCTGTATCAAGTCACCTCTGAGTCCACGCTTTTTTTTAGGGAAAACAGATTCATGTGCTTAAGTCGATTTTCGTATGATTTATTTTTGATATTTGGAATCAGCTTTGTGGCTCGCCGTTGTACTTTTTCCAGTCTGTCAATGTCTTTAATGAGATTCGGTGACCATACGGAAACAGCATATTCCAAATGTGGACGAACTAACGATTTATATAGCTTGTTAATGAGTGATGGACTTTTGAAATCAAAAGATCGCGCAATCAATCCCAGAATCTTATTTGCTTTCTCAGAGGCTGAAATACACTGCTTGGATGATTTGTGGTCGTTACTGATAATTACGCCGAGATCTTTTTCACTATCCACTTTTGTTAACGAATTTCCAAATAACTTGAAATCGTACTTGCTGTTATTTTTCCTATGTGCATTACCTTGCATTTACTTGTGTTAAATTTCATTAGCCATTTTTCAGACCATTGCTGTAATTGATCTAAATCTTCTTGAATATCTAATTGGTTTGGGTGATCATTTGCCACTCCGCACAGTTTTGTATCATCAGCAAATTTGGAAACAGTAGATTTTAGTCCATGGTCTATATAATTTATATATGCTATGAATAGAAGTGGCCCAAGAACGGAACCCTGAGGAACTCCACTTGCAACACTTTTCCATCCAGAAGTTTTTCCATTTAAAACAACTCTCTGTTTTCGACCTTTCAACCAATTACTAGTCCAACCTAATAGGCTGCCACTTATTCCATGCAAAGCTAATTTAGTAAGTAGTCTTTCGTGTGGGACGGTATCAAAAGCTTTTGCAAAGTCTAGATATATTAAATTTATATTGTTTCTTTTGTCATAATTCGAGATGATTATTATTTTCGACCGAAAAAGTAGTTTTTGCCCTTAAGGACCGTCTGGTTGCTTTATAAGGGAGGATATCCTAAAACTTTTTGAATCTTTTTAATGAACTTAGCCTTATAATTACCATTTACATTTGTCTGTAATTCCCCAGGGTATTGTATTCCTCACATGTATATAAAAAGTGTAGCGAAGATATAGTGAAGCTGTGATTAATTTCATGCAGATCCTTCCACATAATTTAGCTTGGTATGAAATGAAAGCTTAGAGTCTGGGGAATATAAGTTATGTTGTACATTTGACAAAACTCATACCTTTTTTTTTGTGAAATTTCTTTTCAGAACATTTCAAAGGTGCTGCAAAATTCAGGTTTCATGAAAAATATTTTATTTTTTAACATAGGAAATAAAGAGCATAATGTTATCTTTCAAATGAAACAAAAATGACAAAAATCCATCTTGAACAACCGAAGATATTACAACAAAAAGAACAAAAACATTAAATCTACAGGAGAAGGCATTTCAATTTTGCGTGACCATTTTTAAAAGGCCCCAGCCTCATAGTCCCCGCTTTTGGTCACTTTACCAGTTTTACAATATTTCCTTTGCCTTTACTTTTGTTTTCTCAATTGCAACTGACTGAAAATTTACATAACTGTAATGCAGAGGCTTCATACTTATGTTCTCAGTCAATTTGTGAAACCTTGCATAGCCTAAACCTCCATTCATTGTATTGTACACTAAGGCGTTCGTCACTGGAGTGTCTCTCACTTCGGAATCACCACACTTTTGGCCACACTCTAAGTCAATCTTATAATCCATGTATTTATTTATAAAGCTGACATTTAGTTTCCCAAAGCACTTACCGCACGCAACATGTGTAAATAATTCTTGAAGATAACTTTTTTCAAAATTAAGTTCTAGTCATCAACTGTGGTCTTCTCTGATGGTTGCAATGCATAGCAAACCTCCAATTTCTTCTTCTTTGCAGATGAGGTATGAGGTGAGGCTCCAACTTGTGGTGTGGGTGGAGGAGGTGTAAGGTGGGCGGGGCTAGTAGCTTGTGGAGTGCTGCGTGAGGGTTGGCTGGTTTCCTCTTCGTTTTTTTTTTCACCTCTGTTTCTCTAGCCAGCACACAAAGGCCTTCTTTACATTCTTCCTCCTTGCTCGCTGGCTTTTCGTCAATCTTCCCATGACTATAGCAATAATACAGGGTGAGGAATCAAAACTGTGGCGCACGGTGAGAGCTCTAAGAGGAATGTTACCCTACTTTGACATTTGAATGGGTACTGATGCCATGATTCTGCGGTAAAATTCTGCCTTTGTGACTTATGCTAGTGGGAGGAGCTGCCAAATGTCTCCATAGAAAAAAAAAAAAAAACGAAATAGCTATTGAAATATTGACGCTATTTCAAGATACAAAATGTTTGTTTATGCATGGGGTTGCCAGAGGTTGCCAATATTTTATCTATTTCATTCTGTAAAAAAAAAAAAAAAAAAAAATAGAAACGAAATACAGCTCTATAACTTTGTAGGGGGTGTTCCCACCGTCATAGAGATTCTTTTTAAATGTTTTCCTAAAATTCGTTCATGTACCAGGTTTTTTTTTTCGAATAATCGCCTATGATGGTCCCAGACGGTCCCTTAACTAAATTAATTTTTTTCCTACTCTCTTTTATTTTTATGATTTTTTTTTCTAAATGTCGAATAGTAGAAACTTCAGTGAAAATCTGCTATGATAAATGAAAAAAAAATCAAGTTACAGTTGCCTTTATTTTTTCTTGCCAAATTACAGAATTACTGTTTCTCTTTACATATTCGAAAGAATAAAATCGGACAAAAAAAACAACAACAGAGATATGGCTATTAAAATATAAAAAACAAACTTTTCAGAAGAGGCACTTAAAGTTTGAAAGGAGCGCACCGGCATTTAAAACTGCTTTCTTTTTTCTGTCTGCGAGTATGTGCGTGTAATCTCTAATCTCCTCTTCGTAGCAGATAAGGTTGTGGGGGGTGCAGTGGAGGTGATAGGTGCAGTAGTTCGGGGTGAGGTCAAGGAAATGGGTGTTCGGAGTCAGGTCGAGGAGCTGGATGCAGGGGTAGGGGGAGTGGTAGAGGTATCTTCTCGTCGTCATCGTCTTCTACATTTCCTTGCCATCTCCGCATATTTTCTCAACATTAATGTCCTCTTCTTCACCCCTCCCATGGTTACTGTTGATAGATGAAATGAATATTGGTTACTGTTGGTAGAATAAATGAAGATAATGATATCGTGTGCGTGAGTGGGATGCTAAAAAGCAACTACAGAAGCAATGTTGGCTATAAAAAGGAGTTGCCAGAGGTTGCCAATATTTTATCTATTTTATTCTGTATAAAAAAATAGAAACGAAATACAGCTCTATAACTTTGTAGGGGTGTTCCCACCGTCATAGAGATTCTTTTTAAATGTTTTCCTAAAATTCGTTCATGTACCAGGTTTGTTCAAGCTCGTGTAGTTGGAAGGGGGTGTTTCAAGTGATGATGTTACAAGTGAATACGGTACTTTAGTGAATGGTGCTAAGTGAGACATACATACATACATACATACATACATACATACATACATACATGCATATATATATATATATATATATATATATATATATATAAATTTACAGGGGGGGGGGGCTGACACTCCACCAGCCGACGCAGTTCATAATCGCTTAAGTGGTGGCATAGGCGACGCACAAGACCCTCAGATGTTGTCGGAGGCCCTCTCCTCAGAAAAGCAGTTGCGGGGCAATGCTGGAGGTAGTGCTTGAGGGTGGCTTCAGGGTGGCTACAGTGGTGGCATCTTCTTTCTGCAGGTGTTGAATCTCTCTTGATTTCCCAGAGACAACGGTCCTCCAGACGCAGACGGAGGAGCAGTTTCCACTTTACTAGGTGTGGAGCGAGGAAGTACAAGGGGCTCGTAGTCTTTGACTGCCCTGTACCACCTCGCCCTCTCTGACACCTCTGCCTCCAGTCTGTGCTGAAGGAACCGTTGTACCTGATTAAGAGCCCTGGTGCGTAGGCGCAACTGATTTCTGCTGAGAGGGACGACAACATCGACTTCGGGTCTTTGGCGCGCCGCTTCAGCTGCGGCGTCGGCTAGCTCGTTGCCTGGGACGCCCACGTGGCTTGGCACCCAGTTGAGCGTAACACTCCTGCCTTGCTGATGTAGCTTCAGCAGGAGTGTTAGAATGGAGGTCAGTAGGCGTACATTGTCGCTGGGCTGTGTCGATTCCAAGCTGCCTAGCAGAGACTGTGAATCCGTGTGGATCACCACAGGACCAGCTCGAGATATTAGAGCATGCTCTAACGCTCCTTGGACCGCTACGGCCTCAGCTTGGAGAGTGGACGCATGATCAGATACTCTCCTGCCGAAGGTCAAACCATCCGTCACGAAGGCAGCCCCCGCACTACGAGGCCTGTTGGGGTCTACGGAGCCATCTGTGTAATAGACCGCCATTCCAGGTTCCGACAGTGCGCGGATGCCTTGTAGGGCTTGCGCTCGTACTCTTTCCTGATCACATAACTTCTTCTTACTGGGAAGCTTTGTGACAACGAAGGTTGCAGGTATCGACAGCCATGGTGGTGGGGGCTTGAACTCTGGGTGTGGAGAGTCCCTACCCTTCTCAAGAAGAGTGCTGGTGAGCCTGAAGGAGTCCAGGAGCCCAGCCGCCTGTGATAGCCAGGTACCGGAGTAGATAAGAGTACCCACTCGTCCCAGAGCTGTCACAAGGCTCTGACTCAGTTCAGTTATCCTGGGGCTCTGGACTATCTTGGCAAGAAAGTCGACCTCCAGCCTTCTGACCCGTGATGTTAATGAAGGCAATGAAGCCTCCATCTGGAGGTTAACAATCTTAGTCCAAGGTTGAGCTCCCAGGATAATCTTTGCTGCGGCATTTTGGCAAGACTCCAGGTCTTCAAGCTTGGCAGTTGCCACATTTATATGAGCTGGGGCAGCGTAGTCCGCCAAGCTGCGGACTGCTTGCACATAAAATGTGCGAAGGACCTGATGCGTGGTACCAAGTGCCTTCCCCGTCATTGCTCTCATAACTGTGGTTCTTGCCTTCAGTCTCTCCTTGAGATAGGCTAGTTCCTTCTGAAAGGTGAGCCTCTCATCAATCCAGACCCCCAGGTACTGAAACTGGTGAACCCAGTCCAGCCTAAGGTCCTGGATTGTGAAGTGCTCCCCCTCTTTCCAGAGTCTCAATGCCATGGCCTTCGATTTTGTAGGGGAGATCTTTAACCCTAACCTGCAACATTCTGTCGCTACAGCGCTTAAACAGCGTTGAGCCCTGTTGAAGCACTGCCGTTTCCCAGTAATTATGAGCGCAATGTCATCTGCATAGCAGATGACCTTGCACCCATTGGGTAGAGGTAGTTTCAGAATGTTGGAGACGAGCACATTGAACAGAGTGGGGCTGAGGACCCCCCCCCCCTGTGGAGTGCCATTCTTCAGCATTCTGGCCTCTGATATATGACCCTGAAAGCGTACTTTCGCAGACCGGTGACTGAGATAGTCAGCAATCCAAGAAAGCAGCTTGCCTTTTACGCCCTTGCGAGCAAGGGTGTCTAATATCACAAGTGGACTGGCCAGCTCAAACGCCTTTTCCAAATCCAAAAAGACCACGATGGACGGTGTGCCACTGACAGCATTGAGGAGTGTTGCTATACTGTTTACTGTGCCAGTGCCCTTGCAGTAAGCATGGATATGCTCATGCATTGGGCCCAGTTTCCAAAGCAGCCTGTTCTGCACCATCATCTCCGCTGTCTTTCCCATGCAGCTTGTCAGGTTAATGGGGCGATAAGCACTAGGTTCCTTTGGCTTTGGAATTGGCGTTATGATTCCCGTCTTCTAGGCTGTTGGTAGCTTGCCAGTCCTCCAAGACGCGTTTATCACCCTTAGAAGTGCCTCGTCACCCGCTGGCCCAAGGTGGGTCAGCATGGAATAGGTGATGAGGTCCTCTCCAGGTGCCGTGTCTGAGCTGGTCTTGTGCGTGACCCGTAGCTCCTGAAGCGTAAAGCTAGCGTCAGTATCATCCGATCGACTCATCATGTCCTCAACACTATGACGCCTCACTCCTTGGAGGTCCTGCAGTGTGTCTTGAACACACTGCGGGAGTGAGGTGCTGCTGGAGCGAGAGACAAACTCCTGCACCAGCCGCTGCGCCTCAGCATCAGGGGCATGATGAGTGCGTCGTGGTTGAGTCCTGCCAGTAGCTTTACGGAGCTTAGACCATAGCTCTGCTAGGGAGGTGTGAGCGTTAAAGCCCTCACACCATTCAAGAAATTTAGCTCTTCTGGCATTTGCAGCTATGACGTGAGCGTCATGAACTGCAGCGCGCAAGTTGGCCAAATTGGTCTGAGTTCGGTGCCGTCGGAAGACACGCCGGAGCATGTTCACCCGATGGTTGGCCTTTCTCACCTCGGGGATATAATACCAGCTGTTCTTATGTTCTCTTGGGGACTGGCGAGTCTTTGTGATGGCTCTGTTGGCAGCCACCTGAAGGGCTGCAGAAAAGTCAGCTTCTAACGTTTCCACGTCCTGTGGTGGAACGTAGGACGCTGCCCATTCTTCAACAGACCTCTCAAACACTGGCCAGTTTGACAAAGCTGTCTTCCACCTGGGAACAGGTAATACAGCTGGTATGGGTGGTGCATCCCGTATGTGCACAGAGACACCGAAGTGATCGCTAGTGACAATAGGATGCACCTCCCAGGTTACCCTAGGGAGGAGAGTGGCCGTCGCCAAGGTCAGATCAAGTCGTCCACCTTGTACGTGCGTCGGATTTCCATCATTCAACAAGGCAATGTCAGGGCATTCATCTAATACGTAATTTAAGTGGCGCCCAGCGACATTGGGCCCATGGGGCGACATCAAAATTTCATGATGGGCGTTGAAGTCCCCTCCTATGATGAGGAGCCTGTGCGCAGCAAGAGCACACACTTCTCCAAGATCCAGTTCCGCTCTCTGGCCCCCGTATATGTTGCAGATGGTGTACGTTTCATGGGCTCGATGGAGTTGATCCGCAAGAACTTCCACACCATCCCCACATGATACAGGGTCCACGATCTCACTGCAGGGGATGGATAATTTGACTAAGATCATGCACCCTCTAGCAGTGAGTGAGCGAGGGAGGGAGAAGATGCGATATCCCGGAAATCGCACCTCGTCGCTCACCAATGTCTCCTGAAGAAGCATGATATCGTAATCATGCTCTTGTGCAAGCGCAAGGAGATACGAGCTTTTGCTGCGGAACCCGTTTATGTTCCACTGTAGCAACCTTAAGTGATTATTGAACGGGGCGATCGTCTTCCCTGTCAGTTTCCATTTCGGTCTCATCTTGTCCTCCCCGGTCAGAAGACAAGATGGGTTGCGTCTTTGTTACAGTGGGGACATTTTCCTCCTCATCAGAAGAGGAGTCTTCAAGCCTAAGTGCACATTGACGTTGGGGCCTGGCAGAAAGCACTTTCCTCGTCTTTGTCGTTGTTGGTGTTGCTTTCCCAATAGTGAAAGTGGGCATGGCGGGCTTGGGGGAAGTGGGAGGGGAGGAGGAGGAGGCAGAGGAAGAGGCAGGGGAGGAGGCGGAGGATGAGGAGGTAGAGGGGGAGGGAGTCCTCTCCTTTCGCCTAGGGTTCCTCTTCTCTTTAAGGAGCTTGAGCACGTTCTTGACGGCCCTATCCACCATGACTAGCATCTTCTCCGGATCGCTTTCCCCGAGGGTAGCCACTTCAGTACGGCACTTAAATCTCGCGGGCAGCAGCCAATGCCAGCCGTATGACGTGTCGTAATAATATTCGCATCATAAAATATAGTCACCGCTTATATCGATCGTTCTCTCTTTCACCCGCGAATTTTGAAAACCACAGAGAATGGGATTCAGGGTGCATTTGGGAGAATGTAAAAACACAGGGGCGACTACAATAAATATAATCAAGACGCCGATATGGCAGCGTCGCGAATCCACTTGCTCCTCATGACGCCTACGTATGGAAGGGGGTAGTAGCAACTGCAGAGACGACACCAGTCACAATCAAGTCGATGTCATCCTCCCTGAGGGGGATGACATCAGACGGATACTGAGGTGGAGGGGGCTGCCGTTCCTGTGCTCGTGGGGTTGGTACCGAGGGCGTGGGTTTGGCTTTAGGTTTGGAGGTGGGTTTGGAGGCGGGCGTGGTTTTGGAAGTGGGTGCGGATTTGGAAGTGGGTGCGGGTTTGGAAGTGGGTGCGGGTTTGGAAGTGGGTGCGGGTTTGGAGGTTGACGTGGGTTTGGGTGCGCTAACTTTCTTGGGAGCTGGTTGTGTCTGTGTGGGGGCTGGGTTAAGTGACGGAAATTGCACTTGGTTGTTCAAATCAGGAGCGCTATGTGTAGGTGGTTGTGGTACTGTGGTGGGAGAGTGCTTCCTGCTGCCCCATACAAATGTTCCTGGGGGGGGGGGAAGCAGGTATGAAGTCCTATCGCTTCTCAGTCCTCTCCTTTGAGGCAATGGCCTGAACTTTACGCACTGCGCATGAGGTGTTCCAGGCGTGGTGCTTCTTTCCACAATCGGGACACTTTGCAACAGTCTCAGTGCCGGCCTTGAACTTGTTGAGACAAGTCTCGGTGGCATGAGGCATGCTGCAAATGTCGCACTTGGGCTGCTTAGAGTGCACCTCCCCTGGTGGTGACCATAGCGCTGACACCTGAAGCAACGAAGAGGATCTGGCATGTACATTCCTACATCATTCCTGCCATACCAACCCAGGTCGATCTTACTGAAGGGTTCGCCTTTAATAGTTATAAGTACCTGGCGTGTAGGCGTTTTGTCCCAGCGTCGCATCCTCGTGGCCGCGATTACCTGACTGTGGTCTTCGATGGCCTCAGTCATGTAGGTGGTCGGGTAATCGTGTACCACGAGTCGATGCTGCCTGTCTTCCGGGTTGAGACGCTCCAAGTTCACCGGCTTACCACCGAACGACTTGATCCCGTCCAGCTCCTCGACGAGTTCGTAAGTGCTTGGTAACAGTAGCACGTTACTATCGCCGAGGGGCCGGAGGGATAGAAGCTTGCCGCGGAGAAGGCCCTTTTCGAGAGCTCTCACCACCTCAAAAGCGGTGTCGTACCCCGCCGAGGGTACGACCTTGAAGAAGGGGAGCTTGGCACCCTTTGCACTAGTTGGGGCCATCACTACAGCAGCTTCATCATCCGATGGAGCCGCCGAACCTGGAGCGCAACGACGCTTCTTCGACACGCCAGTCGAAGTGTCAGTAGCCGCCATGGCGGCACTGACAACGAGAAAATTACGAGTTGAAACGCAGCGGTATTTCGTGAAAAAGGGCGGAAATCTAAGGGGCAGGGGGAGGGGGGCGGGCGTGTACTAACGCGTTGGTGCTAATTTGCTTAACGTATCCTGTCTACCTCGCAAGCAGTCGATAAAATACGAGGCCCGAGTGCACCTAGAGCGTGCGAGACCGGTCTTGTCTCGACGTAAGGATTCCCACCTCTCCCGCCGTAAGGCAATTTTTGACAGAACCACAAGGGCTATGCCGATCGTGCAGGGAGAGTTATGCTGGGCATAATCCTGTCAGAGCGAGATTCCACAAAGAAGGGGGAATTGTCTCGGGTAGCAGTACGTTTCCGAATTAGTAGTGGTCGTAGCACGTCAAATAGAGCTAGAATCTAGGGTGAGTGACGACATACAGGGCGTAATCGTGGAGATGAGCGATCGAGCGGGGATGATCTCCATGAATTTATCTTATCTCTTCAGATGCGATGCTGTGGATGGCGAATCGATGTTGGGGGAAGAGGGATATATATACCCCCAAAAACTGCTGACGTGGCCGCTCCGCGCAGTCTTCTAGGGCTTCGAAGCTTGAGGCAGACTCGCTCGTTGAATGGGATCTTTCGCAGTGAGCAAATTGATACCAGACACCGCCAGATTTTGTAATTCTTGCCGGAAAATACTTTTTTGGGCAAGTTTTATAAGCTTACAGAGGTGTACCGTTGTACATTATTGTGTCTGAAATTTAAGTCAATTAATTTCATGATTGCAAACGGCATATAGCATTGTTTGAGCCTCTATTTATAATTACAGATGATATTCGTAAAACAGCCTATAATTGTATCAAGCCAAGCAATTTGTCATTTTCTACCGACTTCAATGGACATATACTGATATATACTTTCATTTGAATACACCAAGCAATAGGGAAATCCATGTACGGTAATGTATCGAAAATATAATTTTGCATCGAAGACTTAATTTTTTCGGTACGATAAACTGTCTTTCTCTTATTTTTTCTTGAATCTGACGTGCAGTTTACCACGGCACACGTAAAATTAGTCATATTTGTTTGAAAATAGCTCCCAGCAGATCTAAGAGGCTATTCTTTACAAAAAAATGCTGTTAACTTCGTACGTCCGCCACCACTGTTATTTTTTTTTTTTATCTCGCTGATTATCTTTATATACAGGACGTGACAGTGATATCCATTATTTTACAACACTCTCAGATAAAATGCGCAAACCGAAATCAACCTCTCATTTTTACTGCTCATAATTACTTCAGTAAAAATAATTACCTACTTTTAGTTTTACCTTAAAATTGAATTAACAAAGCCTTATCACACACCAGTGAATAAGAATTATGACATTAAGAGTCGTGAAATCCGAGACAATTGAAAATTCTAGCGCTAATAGGAATCTACGAGCCTGACTGCGAAAGGTCCCATTGGTGTGCAAACAAGCCCATTCGTCGAAGTGGGGAGCAGAACGACCATCAGTGCAGCCATGATGAATTGACTTGTAGCAGGGGGAAGGGGGATGGGCTCTTACAGACATCAAAAGTGACAAAATTTTCACATTGAATGAGAATCAGACAAGAAACAATGGTCTCAAACTGTCCGGAAATAGATTTAATTTGGAAGTAGGTAGAAACAACTTTGCCAATTGTGTAGTTAATGAATGGAATAAACTTCCTGCACAGGTAGTGCAATGTGGTTCAGTTCGAAGCTTTAAGAATCATTTAGATAAACACCTAAGCAGGATGTTGTAATGATTATCATATATTTTATATTCTTTGTTTTTGTTTTGTTATCATGTCTGTTTTTCATTTATTATTAGTTACATGTCAATTTATTATTATTTGACAGTGTAAAATGTCAAATAATATAGTTATTTATTATTCTATCTTATGATTTTTTTTTTGCATCCGACCTAGATATGGACCAAAAGGTCTCCTGTCGGTATGCTCCGCCTTTGTAATCCTTTGAATTACAGTCATTCTGACTTTAGCCATCCTGAAATGGGCATCCAACACAGGCACCTCATTTCAAACACATTCAAACTTTTCCTCTCTTATTTTCCATGTTTCTGGCCCATACAATGCTGTCGGCAAAATCACTCCTCTGCAATCTCCTCTTAGCATCCATTCCCAAATGTCTATTTCTCATTACACTTTTCAATCCCCCAAGGCATTTACTTGCTTCTCTCAGTCTACATTCTACCTCCACTCCTCCCTTTCCCACCACATTTGCTCCCAAGTACCTAAAACTATCTACTTCTTCCAGTCTCTCTCCCTTAATACTCACTTCCACTTTCTCCCCTTGTACATCTCATCACCCACATTTATCTTCAACTTCCTTCTTTTGCACACCCTCCCAAACTCTGTCACTAACTTCCTCAATCCCTTCTCTGATCCTGCTACAAGTGCAGTGTCGTCAGCAAACAAAAACTGGCTTATTTCCCACTTATCATATGTAAGCCCAAATATTTTAGGGTTTCTGTTTAATAGGGGAGGCTCATTAATGTAGCTATTGGGTACTTCTTAGATTCATAGTAGTCAATGAGGACTTCTGAGAGAATACAAACAATCCTTACCATAGCTCCATCATATTGAGACGAGTTTATGTTTTTGGCTATTTTTTGTAATTGTGTTATTTGACTATTACTATTAGTTTACTTACATATGTGGGAGCTTTAAAGTTATAATGAGATTTTGGTGTAGGGAACTTATGAAATTCAGTGTGAAGACACCATACCTTTCAGTACTGTACTACCAAATCACTCAAAGTTTTTTGTTTACACAATTACACCAAGGTCTCTTAACCCTAGAACACGGTCGTGGGCAATACTTATGTTAACAGGGTTGTGGGGTAAATTTCACCCCATTTTGGAAAATAAAAAAAAACCAGTTGTAATCAAAATTTAATATATCTTAAATAATTGGCACAAAATACATTGTCTATACTTTCAATTTCCCTGATATTTAACTTATTACTAAGGCAAAGTGAATCTTTTAGGGGCAATTAAAAAGAAGTACTAGAATTATGAAAATTTACTACATGGGGAAATAAAATATATATAAAAATTCTAATATTAGAACTGAAGTCTTGAGTGATGATCCCACCACACCCAGGTCACAGGAGCCTCAGGTCTGGGAAACACAGCCTCCTGGTAGCAACACACACTATACAGGAGAACATAAAAAAGGGTTTTTCGTTAGTGAAAAAATAAACTAATTGGAAGTAAAAAAAATCCTTTACATTTTCTGATCAATGTCTATGAAGAAAGAATGACCATGTTTCTTTGCAGTAGGACACTGAAGTTCTGTCCTTGGTGAATAAGAAGGCAATTGAACCTGGCCTCTGATTTGCTGTGTCCTTTATTTCCCAAGGTATCTCCTTGTTACTACGCACAGTACCAATGTGGGTCATGCCACAGTTGGTCAGGAGATCTGTTGATAGGGCCACTGAGGTAACATTCCTGTTGGTTTTATGGTAAGGTTTAGTGAGTTCTTTGGTGAAATGATGACCAAGGTTTATGCCATCGTGGGGTCTTGCGCCCTGTTTCCCCAGGTAGGGAATTGCACCCAACATGTACTTGCTGTTGCTGTCATTGATGAGGAACAGCTTCATTCTGTATTTTGCTGGTTTGTTGGGAATATACATACGAAATGGTCAGTTCCTATGGAACCCCAACAGCTGCTCATCAACTGTAAGTGTCTCATGTGGGACATAAATTTTCCCACAGTTCTCGATAAACACGTCCCAGATCTTCCGGATCGCTGCAAATTTGTCAGTCTGCCGCCTCTCCTCCCTTGTGTTTTTATCATCGAACCGCAGACAGCTGACCAGGAAAAAGAAGCAATCTTCTGACATGGCTGCTCGGTTGATTGCTGGACCAGTTTTAGGGCTAAACATCTCTCTTATTGACAGGTGGTTGTCTCTCTGGCAACCACTGAAGATCAGCACCCCCAACAGAGCTCGCAGCTCTGCTGCTTCTATCAGGGACATCTTTGCCCTGTGATGGTCTGACTTGGCTGCCTCTGTTGGAATGATGTGATTTGTCCACTGCATAACTTCATTTAAAATTTCATCATCGAACAACAAGTTCATGGCTTTCTCTGATGTGTCTGCACTTCTTGCCTCCAGTGCAGGTCCTGGGGTGTAGGGAGGCACAATGTTACATGCTGCTGTCCTTACTGCTCTTGATGTCTGTGGACGACAGTTCCACCTAAAGCCGGATCAGGTTGTCAAAGTGCTGGTTCCAAATTCCACCCTTCGTGGAACATCATCGTCATCATCAGCAGCAGCAAGCATTCGTTTTCCCCTCGCAGTAGTAGGCACAGCAGGGTCATCAATGTCATCAGAGTTTGATGGAGAGACAGCACGGCCAGAACTAGTGGCAGGTTTTCTAGCAGGTAGGCATGGTAGGCCTACACGCTTTTGAGGTGTTGATTGCTCATAATCTTTGTCACTATCAGTCGTGCAAAGTCTTGCTTTCAATATCATCATTTTCATTTTCACTTTCACTTGGCAACAAAGAACTTACTTCTGACAATCCAGACCTATTCAGTATATCCTCCAGTTGCTTGTCAGTATAAAGCTTCTGAGATTTGTCACTAGCCATATCATTGCAAAGCCTGTAAAGAAGAAAATACATGAAAAGCATAGAAAAAAATGGCTTATCACTATGTGGGGCAGATGTAAGCAATGTATGCTTACATGTTATCATGGTTATGGGGTAAACATTACCCAAGTATATTAAAATTGTAACATGGTTCTGGGATAAATATTACCCACACAAGTTTGTACGTTATCACGGCACTGGGGTAAAATTTACCCAACGCACCCCACAAAGGTGTTAGTGCAGACACACTACCTTCCACCAGGAGAGCTCACAGCCAAATGAAGCTACACTAAGACCCACGTGATTGCCTCAACCCACGCGGGCTGTGCCCCCATGAAACAAAGGGCTTGGGGTAAATTTTACCCACGACCGTGTTCTTGGGTTAATCCAATATTCACCAATTACCATTTACCATTTGTTTGGATGTTTGGGGCCAGGACATAAACCCACTTTGGGAATTGATGTTTTATATCTTGGGCCAATTCCTGAAGTGAGTTTATGTCCTAGGCCAAATGTCTGCACAAGTGGCAGTTGGTGAGTGTTGGATTAAAAGATCTAGGTGTATACATGTACATTTTCCAGGGTCCTTACCATTTGTGTGCCTTGTGTACGAAGTGCATTCACCCAACATAAGATTGTGTTATGGGTTGGAACAGCCTCATTTTGGTGAATGTTGAAGTGGCGCCGGAACTCACACTGAACTGCTGCAACAGACTCATTATTCTTCACATAACTGTCATAGGCAAACACTCGATGCTCTATGGTCCACAGTGCCATGTCTTCATCTGGAGGAGAGATGATTGATTGATTTATGAAATTTTTGGCTTGAAGACCAAGTGCCGGAGCCGGTAGGCCAGAGAGAGAAGAGAGAGACAAAAAAAAAAAAAAAAAAAAAACTGACTCAATGGATCAAATGGTACCTTTCTGATATATGTCCCTCCCCTTGGGGCTGATTAATAGCCATTTTAAAAGCCTCTGTCCTCTTTGCCCCATCCTGTAATATGCAATTATGATACAAACTTCTGTCATAACTCTATGTCTTCCTATTTCATATGTTATCATCAGCAGCTTTAAGACCAAATATCTGCTGAAAACCAAACCCGGAACAATAAAGGGTCTTTTACTGTAACCCATGCAGGTTCCTTCACCAAAAACAGCTTACACTTAACAGGTGTTCAACTATGGAACTCACTACCTGTGTCCATTAAGCAGTCAAATCGCAAGGTTACTTTCAACAAAAAAGTCAAGAACTACTATGTCTCAGCTATGGACCGAGAACAGCCTTGATTTTATGTACTACTAGTACCAGCCTCCATGAGTAATGCCATCCAATTCTGCATTCACTCATAACTGTTCTGACCTCCCCTTTTGTCCCTCTGAGCTTTAGCTTAGTATAACAATGTTTGATGTTCAAAACTGGTTTCCACCTTTGTTTTGCTTGTCATAGTATGGTATATGTCTCAGGTATGGTCTGAGAACAGATATGATCTGATCATAATACAAGCCTGGTGAATCAGGGCACCAGGCAACAAGGTAATTGGACCTTTCCCTTGATCTCCTTGTTGTTTTACTCATACAAGTACTGGTCCCCTGTACACTACTTCTGATGTTTCAGGTTATAATGTACAACTTCCTAGTGCTCATACTAATGTGTAATTGCCCACTCCATCCTGAGGTACAGGTAAATTTTGGAATTAATTAATAGCTGCAATATAGCATTCACTATAACAACATGTTGATGGCCTGCTACCTTCTATCCCATGGTATTTAATATTTAAACACCATATGAGGACGGAGCCTTTATTTGTATGACATTTCACTTATTACAGCTTTTTCAAGTACAAGTTGAGATACATATACTTGAGATTAAATAAGAGGAATGGAGGGAACGGGGAAAGGAAGAAGTAGGGGGGAAAGGAAGAGGAAGAGGAAGAGGAAGAGGAGGAGGAGGATTGGAAGAGATGATAGGAGAGGAGGAGAAGGGGGATTGAATACTGGGAGAGGTTGAGAAGGCTGGCCCAAACATCCACGGGCAAATTGCTCACAAAGGGTGGTTTAAAATTTTGTTGGCCATGGGTATTAGAGGAATTATGTGGGGCGAGATGTTGAACATGCCCCTATTTAAAAAATTAAAACAATTTCAAACCACCCTTTGTGAGCAATTTGCCCACGGATGTTTGTGCCAGCCTTCTAAACCTCTCCCAATATTCAATCCCCCTTCTCCTCCTCCTCTTCCTTCCCCTCCCCCTACTTCTTTCTTTCCCCGTTCCCTCCATTCCTCTTATTTAACCTCAAGCATGTGTATCTCTACTTGTACTTGAAAAAGCTGGAACAAGTGAAACGTCATACAAATAAAGGCTCTGTCCTCATATGATGTTTAACTCATCAGTCTTGTCAACAACTGCTGCTTTCATGAAAATTTAATATTTACTCTTACCCTGGGTTGGACTCCCCCTTCATTGTCCTACACTTGCTGATACAGCTGTAGAATAATGTAGTACTGTATATCATTAATGGTACTACACTGATATGGTACTCACTCGTACTGTTTTGATACCATTTAGCATTATTTTGTTGTTCCTGATGCATAATGCTGATACAGCTGTAGAATAATGTAGTACTGTATATCATTAATGGTACTACACTGATATGGTACTCACTCATACTGTTTTGGTACCTTTTAGTATTATTTTGTTCCTGATGCATAATGCTGATACAGCTGTAGAATAATGTAGTACTGTATATCATTAATGGTACTACACTGATATAGTACTCACTCATACTGTTGTGGTACCTTTTAGCATTATTTTGTTGTTCCTGATGCATAATGCTGATAGAGCTGTAGAATAATGTAGTACTGTATATCATTAATGGTACAACACTGATATGGTACTCACTCATACTGTTTTGGTACCTTTTAGCATTATTTTGTTGTTCCTGATGCATAATGCAATGTTTCTTATTGTGATGGTGCTCAAATTTTGAAGTTTTGGTCTCAATATCTTATGTGTTACGAACATTTTTGTAGTATTAGCAAATCTATAATAATGTTTATGTGTCATATAATGCAATGTTCCTTATTGTGATGGCGCTCAAGTTTTGGTTTCGATATCCTGTGTTACGAACATTTTAGTAGTATTAGCAAATCTATAATAATGTTTGTGTCATATATGTACTAATTGGTATTACTCATGACTGTCTCTGGTCCCCTTAACCCCTATGCATGATGTCTGTGTAACTTAGTGTAGAAAATCAGTCTATTGAGGACCACAATGGAAATAAGCTTACATGCTTTTTTGTGTTATCCTTGGCATTTGTAATTGTTATTTTGAACTGTTTTTTTTTTCATTAGCTGCACTTAATGTACAGTGAAAGCCCTTGTATCCGGAACCATTGGGACCATAGGCATACCGGATACTTGAAAATTCCGGATATTTGAAGGTTTAAGAAAATACACCTATATTCACTCACTTTATTCACTGACCTTATCAATTTACACCAACATCACAGCATCAACAGTCACCACTGAGCTCGTCATCTGATAAAACAACATTGTTTACACGAGTCAGTTGTACACTGGCATTCTGAATGGCCGCGTTCAGTGACTGGCTGTGAGTCTGAATTTCGTGTACATCTGCTAATTTCTTAGCCTTACATCCTACTTTCATAAACTCCCTTATGTCCATCTGCCTACAACTCTTGCCTTTTTGTAACAAAAACTCATTCTGAATACAGTGAAGAGACATAACATCACTGGTGTTCATGTAAGTGCACTGTTCAGCAAACTTTACAAACACTGCTAGACCTTTTGCTGCATCTTTCCATGAAACTTTGGGCTCAGGGTCATCCTCTTCTTCACTGTCTGCCTCTGTCATTTTCTCCTGCCTTTCCTGAACTACTGCATTGATAAGCTCCTCATCAGACAGTGTGAATGTTACTGCTTCACTTTTGTCAACATCCACCCACTCTTGTAGCGCCGCATCAGTTACGTTAAGTTTAGCACACTCACCCATCTCTTTTAACTCTGTCACCACAGCCTTTTTCCTGGCACATTGAAAACCTTCAAAGTCCTCATCCCCTTCCTCTTCGAACATTATCAGTGGATACAGTTTTCGCCAACATCGCATTAAAGTTTGTTGTTTGACATCCTGCCAAGCAAGGGAAGCCATAAAGATAGCGTCTTTTATGTTGAATTGTTTCTGGAAATCAGGGATAGAGCCATCATCATAATTTATAAGTTTACGCATGAAACTTTTTCTATAATTCATTTTAAAGTTCTGGATTATGCCCTGATCCATGGGTTGGATCAGGCTTGTAACATTTGGTGGTAGGTACACAACAAAAATGTTACCCACCACCAGTTCCTCAGCTGGTGGATGTGCCTTGCAGTTATCAAGCAACAACACTACTTTTCTATCCTCTGGGAGTCCTTTCTTTTTCAAATTCTCTTTCACTGAGGGAATGAACACATGTTTAAACCAGTCTAAGAAAATATCTGAGTTCATCCAAGCGCTATGTTGTGCACGATAATCAACAGGCAAGTACGTGACGTTCTTAAAACACCTTGGCTTTCGGTACTTTCCTACCACACACAATTTAATTTTATGCGTTCCTGCCATATTTGCACAAACTAGCACAGTCAGCCGATCCTTGCTATTCTTGAATCCTGTGGCAGGCCCCTCTGCCTCGCTTGCAAGTGTTGTTGTGGGAAGACAACGGTAGAAGAGGCCAGTCTCGTCCGCGTTGTAGATCGTGTCCGGCGTCAGACCATGCTCGTTTACCAACTTAGCAAACCTATAGAAAAAAAAAGACAAGAATAGAGAATAAGAGTAACAAAAAGAGAAAGAAAAGATAAGAGTTGACAAGAATAAGAAAAGAGAAAAAAGATAAGAGTAGAGAAACACTCTAACATCTAACATCATCTTTTTTTCTAATAAAGGTAGACTATGAGAGAGAGAGAGAGAGAGAGAGAGAGAGAGAGAGAGAGAGAGAGAGAGAGAGAGAGAGAGAGAGAGAGAGAGAGAGAGAGAGAGAGAGAGAACGTATTTAGCCATCCTTACCTGTCGATAAACTCCTCAGCTGAAGGTAGATCATCAGATTTTGCTTCACCAGAGATATCAAGCCGACGAATTCCATGGCGAGTCTTGAATCGGTGTAGCCAACCATCAGAGAACTGGCAGGATTCTGCTTTCGACATCTTGCTAGCGAGTTCACGTCCCTTTTCTTGCAGCATGGGGCCTGTTAGAGAAGCTCCTTCAGACCGTTTTAGGCAGAACCACTCATACAGCACTTTATTCAATGCCAAATAAAATTATTATTATTACTATTATTAAAGAAACAAGGGCTGATGTCCCTCTAAAATAAGCATAATGAATTACTTAACTAAAACAAAATTAACATTATATGAAAATATCTAAACTGATTGTACAGAGTACTCTAAATACCAAAACATTTGCTACTTCAATGGGTCAATCTAATGCCTACAATTTATTTTATAACCTACCCTGTGACACAAACCTTCTGCTGCTGTTTCTGTTTCATTATTTGAATCTCTCTCTCTTTTGACCCCTACTGTTTCTGTTGGTACCCAGAATGCATCAGGACCAATGAACATTTCACTTTCATCAAGTGGTTCCACCTTGATTTCAATTTCTTCCTTTAATGTTGGTGCAGCAATTTTCAATGGGTCATCCATGTCTACATAAGCTATTTGATCCTGGAAAAGAAAATAGCACTTTGAATAATCATACAGGAAACTCGCCAGTTATGTGAGGGATGCGTTACTAAAAAATCTTATGCAAATGGAAATTGCATATAGATTAAATTTCTCCATATAGAACAATATTCCTGCCAAGTGGCAGTGTAGATGTTTGAATGCAAATACCATGATTTTTCCATATACCAAGGGCTTTTTCCCTCTTAACCCCTTCACTCCGAGCCAAAATCTCGCGGGCAGCATCAGCTGCCAGACGTGCGATGTTGCGTCATAATACTCGCATTATAAAAAATAAAGTCACCACTGTATTGCTCGTTCTTTCTTTCACCCGTCAATTTTGATAACAATAGAAAATATGATGAAGCCCGTTTACAGAGTATAAGGGTCATGCAGGTACAACTACAATAAATACAATCAAGACGCCGACATCTGCATCCTTGCGTACCTACTTGCTCCTCATGACGCCTACGTGGGTGTCATTGTATCGAAGAGGTTAAAAGCGAGGTAGCCAGTTAAGCAGCCCTGCATAAATAGAGGTGCCACTGTAGTCTGTCAAAACATGTATCCACCCCCACCCATTCCATTCTCATTTTAGCTCCTTGTGGATGAAGGGTCATCCCTGTCTCCCGCTGGCAGCCCAGGTCATAAGCTGCATTGCTTATGACCAGGGCTGCTGGCAGGAGACAGGGATGACCCTTCATCCACAAGGAGCTAAAATGAGAATGGAATGGGTGGGCATGGATACATGCTTTGACGGACTACAGTGGCACCTCTATTTATGCGATTAATCTGTTCTGTACATCTCCGTGTAAATAGAAATTTGCGTAAATGTAATCTCTATTTCCCATTGAAATCGATATTAATTCAATCAATCCACTCCTAACCTCAAAAAAGTCTACCTTTTTCCCTTTGATATGATGAAGCCTGTCACCAAACAGAGATAAATAGGTATGATTATGATGTTCCTGCAACATTAATGTAAAAAAATCAATGTTAAAGACCACCAACATGGTAAAAAATATAATGAAAAAAGCAATCTTTTGTACCTAATGATGGTAAGGCTTGCATTTGGTGAAGGGGGATGGGAGTGAGGACGTGGTGCAGTGATGGAGGCTTACTGACCCCCTGCCCCCTGAAGGAGGATGCCCGTACATTGCCAAAACTTCTCAAACCACCCCCTACTGGCTGTAAAGGGCACTGAAGGTGGTGTAAGCTAGTCATTGGTACCAGCCTGTTACCACTGCACTGAAAGAAGGACCAGTCATGCACACAACACAGTGTGTGAATGGTGACATCAACAAGATGGCAGTGCAGGATTTGATTCTCCACACAGTAATGGACACCAATGTGCCTGCATAAATAGAAAATTTCCATGTAAATAGAGGTACCACTGTACCTCCCTTTAACCATGATTCTTACCCAGTGTTAATGTGAGAAACTGTGTAGAATGAAGTTGCGGTAGTTGAATGATAAGCCATGTTTGTTCTGATAGATAAAGAGGTTGAAGAAAGGAAAGGATGATAAATTCGTCGACTCTGACCTAACCTACCTAACGTAACTAATCTACATCACCTAACCCTATATTTAGTAATTAAGTACCTCAAATTCTAAAGATCATCCAGGTCGTCGTCGTCATGGATGCTGATGGCCTGATTATTACAGTCGAACCTCGAAAGCCCAGACTAATTGAGGGGAAGGGCGGTCTGGTCATGCCAAAAGGTAATCGAAAATGTCGCCCTAACACCCGTAGATTTGCGTAGTGGTATACGTATAGGTAATGTATGATATGGCATAGAAACACATAAGAATAATACTCTAACACTATAATAATAACAATACTGTAATAATACTATAATACTAATAATTCTGTAATAATGACTAATACAGTCATGTAAATATACTGTACATACAGTGTATTATACTGTATCTTTATTACGTTAGGTACTAACTACTGGGCTCAATCTTTTGTTTTTTGAAATGATAGGATATGGTACAGTACATTTACATTTAGTGTATTACTAAAAATCGGCGACCCCCCCCCTCTCGGAGAGGGGGGGTCGCCGACTAAATGAAGCGGCCTTGCTGTGGATGTGCTGTGTCTTGCGACACTGCTTCTGACCCAGGGCGGTGGGCAAGGTGCAGGGATGACCCGTCATCCAGGAGGTGCTCAGATGAGAGGGAGGGTGGGAGGGGTGTGGAGTGTATTTGGGGATGAAATGGGTGGGGGTGTTTTTATGCCTTTCCCTTTTTGGCTACCTCCCTTGAAAGGGGGAAAAAGCCTTGGTATATGTATGTATGTATTACTAAAAAGTAAAAGTTTACATTTAACTTATCCTACGATGTATTTACACTTACACTATGTACAGGGTATTTAAATGGCTCCACACTCTCACTGTTGGCACTTCCACTCTCCCCATGTGTTGTTACAAAAAGGCCATGTCGGTTTCTAAAGCGCCACAACCACCCATCACTTCCGTTGAAATCCGTTATGCTTAGATTTTCGGCAATTTGTTGTGCTGCGGCTATGATCTCCACTCCCCTAATATTTAACCCCATATTTTTGCGAAAGATACCACTTAATAACTCCCACATCTAATAGGTTTATCTTTCCAGTTTTCATATATTTTCTTGCAGCTACCTTCCCACTTTTGCTGGCTCAACTGTCAATGCTGAATTTAGTGGCATAAGATTGTAATTTTTCTTTGGCCTTTTTGATGTCCGACACGGTCTGCTTCTTACACCCATATTCCTCACACACTTGCGCCACAGTAGTTCCCTTTTCAATTTTTTTTTAAATATTTGTAGCTTCTGCTGGAGGTTCAGCATCACCTTAGTAGTTTTGTGAGGCTTTAGTAGCTTGGGAGGCATGGTTATGGATGCACAATAGCACTATAACACTGTAAATATCGGAAGGTATGCACGCGGGACAGTACTGGCGGCTTGACTGGGCCGGGCTTGAGTACACGTGTACGGCCGTCACTGCCACCTACTGGACAAATAGGGAACTTTGCTTGAAAAGTCCGCCCTTTGTTCATTTCGACCGGTCATACGAGGGTCCGGGCATTCCGGGTCCGGGCTTTCGAGGTTCGACTGTATATACTTTCATTTGAATGCACCACGCAATAGGCAAATCCATGCAATGTATAGAAAATATAATTTTATATCGAAGACTTAATTTTTCCGGTATGATTACTAACCCTCAACTGCTGCCAACAAACTACAACAAAACAACCAAAGATTATATAGGGAAGATGGGAAAGCTCACGGAGAGCCCCATTGTCCACATACATTTTAGTGTGCGGCTCTCTCACTAGATGGCGTTTACGTCAATCACCAGTTTTACTGCATCATCTGTTTGTTTACAATTAAGCGGGACATTCAATCATGAGTGGGCGGAACTATCATCCATGTGTGGTGTGCAAAAAGAAGAAAAATGACTTTCCCCATCTGATTTTTCACGTTTTTCCTAAAGATATAGAAAGGTAAGAGATTCAACATACACAGTGCATGGAAACTTTAACAGAAAATGGAGGAATAAAATAGAATATAGTTAAAATCTTCTTTATCTTTATGTCAGTGCAGTGTCACTTAGCTTGGAAATAAAAATTATAGATGAATACCTTACAAATATCTAGAAATATGAATTGATCATGTCAAATTCATACCATATCTTTATGGCAGTCCCAGGCAGGCACAGCAACTTTGATATAGGGGATCCGGGCCGGATAGCGACTGTCAAAACAGCGACAGTCATAATAGCGGCTTCATAAGGGCGACGTAATCAGGTGAGCGACTTTCAAAACAGCGACTGTCATAATGGCGACCGCATTATAACAGCGACTGTAACAATAGCGACTTTACTATCAACCGGTCAGAATGGTCGCAGACTTATGTTTCAATTGCTTGTGTTTTCGTGTTTGTATTTACGTGTTCAGTTGTGTTTACTTTGTGAGATAGGTTCAGAATGAAATATGCTAAAAAAAGTCGCAGACTTATGTTTCTATCGCTCATGTTTACATGTTTATGTTCACTTTGTGAGATAAGTTCACTGAAGTGAATTTACTGGTCGGTAGCTCGGTTGTCGGTCATAGTTATGTTTGGGTTGTTAAGACTTGAATACAAATGTGTGTGTTGGTCGAGGGCTAATAATACACACTGTAGGTTCTTAAGTACATTCAGCCTTAAACACTAACACAGTTACAAGAAGATACAATATAATAAGAGAGTCAAAGATAGCGCCCATGCGTAACTCCGCGTCCCCTCTACGGTCTCTCACTCAAGCACTGTTGCTAAGCATCTATGCATGCCTACCCCGGGCATGCGAGTTGCCACATGTTGCCAGACGGGGATATCAATAACCCACACCTCCCTTCCCCCTTTCGCGCCCGCAGACTTTAGTCACGGGCGGACAATCTGCGCTGAAGTCTCTTGGAGCGACGCAAATCAGCAGGTGGGTCCTCGCTATGGGCCTCGTGTGGATGGGAAGGGGTGCAGGTGACAGGTCGCAAGAAGTGGCGGTTACGCTGCAACACGCGGCCACTTGTGGTGCGTATTTCATAGGTCCTGGCTTTGCCAACGCGCATGACAATGCCGACCTTGTCCCAGCGGTGGGTCTTCGGGTTCTGGATCCGAACGTGCTGGCCGACGTGCAGCCTGGAGAGTTCACGTGCATGGCTGTCATACCGAGCTGCAGCATCCTTGGCCTGGGTTGCTGCGCGGCGGTCGCATTCCTCCGCTTTGGTCTGCCACTCTGTGGAGAAAGCATCTGGGTGGGCCGGAACGCAGGAGCGAAGGGGGTGGCCATACAACACCTGAGCTGGGGAGCGACCACTGAAGTTGGGAGTATTCCGAAGTTCCAGGAGGCCTCGGTCGAATTCCTCGCAATCTATGTTGCCTGAAGGGGCCACCTTGAGGATGAGGTGCTTGATGGCCTTCACGGCGGCCTCGGCATGGCCATTGGATTGCGGGTAGTGAGGTGATGTGACAATGTGTCGCACACCCCATCGTGCTGCAAAGCTCCTGAACTCCTGGCTGGTGAACTGGGGGCCTCCGTCTGTTCGCAAGCGGAGGGGGACACCAACCTCCCGGAAGTAGTTGCAGAACATGCGGATGGTGTTGGACGACGTCGTATCGCCTTTGCAAGGGACGACCACAGGCCAGCCGGAGAGTCTGTCAGCGATGACAAGAGGAATGACTTGCCTGCAACGGAGAAGAAGTCCGCTGAGACCGACTCAAAGGGCCTTGTTGGGTGGTCGTCGCTGAGTATGGGTTCCTTCTGCTGGCTAGGTGGGAGATACTGGCAGGGTTCACACGACTGGACCGTGTTTGCAATGTACGAATTGATGCCTGGCCAGAAGACAGTTTGACCTGCCCGGCGTTTTGTCGCCTCCACGCCCCTGTGGCTATCATGAAGACGGGCCAGGATGCGGCGGCGAAGGGCGTTAGGAACCACAATTCTCATGCCGTAGAGGACGAGGTCACCATCGGCATGGAGGTTATCCCGAATTTTCCAGTATGGGAGCAAGGGCCTAGGAAGGGCATAGCGGTCCGAGGGGAATCCGGACGTCACACAGCGATGCAATTGGACGGAGTCTGGGTCGGTCCTAGCTGAGTCACGTAACTCCTCCAGAGTCCTATCTTCATCTACGTGGGACTCTGTCACAGCTCTCACCGTGGCTATCGTATGGAGGGATGCAATGGAGTCGGTGCAGAGTGTGTAGTCTTCCGGCGCTGGGTAGCTCACTGGGGCGCGGGACAGGGCGTCCGGGATGCGAAGATCCTTTCCGGCACGCCATACCGCTGTGAAGATGTATGGGGACACCTTCTCCTTCAGGCGCTGGAGACGTGGGTTCTCCACTGCGTCCAAAGTGTAGCTGTTCAGGATGGGAACCAGGGGGCGATGGTCGGTCATCAACGTAAAATTCTGAAGTCCCATCAAGTAATATTTGCATTTGAACATCGCCCAGACGGCGGCGAGTAATTCTAACTCGATGGTGGCATATCTAGTCTCCGCCTCCGTCAAGAAACGGGAACCGCATTGGATTAGGCGTAGGCGTCCGCTGCCGTGGTCCTGTAGTAATGCAAAACCAATGCCGTTAAGCCGAGATGCATCCGTCTGGAGGATAGTTGGCAGGGTTGGATCAAATGAGGCGAGAACTGGGGGGTCGATGAGGGCGGCTTTCACCCTTCGGAATGCCTCGTCATGATCCGGTGTCCAGAGAAATTGTCTCTTAGGGCTCATCAGGGGCCGGAGAGGTTGGGCAGCTGCGGATATCTCCGGGGTGAATTCAGCCAACTGGTTAACGAGACCCATAAAGGACCTAAGGTCTGTTAAATTTGCAGGAGTTGGAAAGTCCCTGATAGCAATCACTTTGTCTTGGTCAGCAGCGATACCTGCCACTGACAATGTGAATCCGCAGAAATCCACTTTAGGGGCGGCGACCTCAAATTTTTCCTTATTAATGGTGATGCCAAATTCACGACATCTGGTGAGGACTTGGTGGATGCGGGTAAGGTGAGTGGTGTAGTCGGCATCGTAAAGGAGGATGTCGTCCACCACTTTGACACAATTCTTGACACCTTGCAGTGCAATGTCACCTCGTAGGCAATAGGCATCGCCAGTTGCTGCAAATCCCATTGGTCCTCTGCAATATTGGAATCTACCATGTGGAGTTATAAAGGTGGTAAGGTGTCTATCCTCTTCGGCGAGTTCGATCTGCCAGTAGCCGCAGAGAGCGTCCATGGTCGTGAAGTAACGAGCTGAGGTCGGTACGCTACGTACTGCATCAAAGGGTGTGGGCGACGGATGGGGTGGGCGAGCCACCTGGGCGTTAAGTTTGGACAGATCCGTCGTGATCCTCACACCTCCATTTGGTTTAGCTACGGCGACAAGTGGGTGGCACCATTCTGAAGGTTCGTCGCCAGCCGGTCGAATAATCCCTTGAGAGACCATGGACTCGAGCTCGTCCTTGACGTGGTCTCTGAAAGCCAGGGGAATTTGCCGGGGTGTATGGATTGCAAAAGGCACAGCATTATCCTTCAGGTGGATTCGCATTGGTGATCCCACCATGGGCTTAAGTGGTGTGGACTGAAGAGCTGCTTTAGCCACCAGAACGTCCTTAAACTCCTTTAAGAAGTACTCCTTCACGTCTGAGGGTGGTGTGGAGGCAGAGAATGGGAGTTCCACACACTTCTTAACGTGCTTCACCTCCAATATTGGCTTAGGGAATTCCTAGGGAATGATGGCCAATGCCTTGCAGTGGCTGAAGGAGAGGAGTGGGGTCTGGATGTCCTTGTGTACTCGGATCTGAGCAGAGCACGACCGCTTACCTAAAGTAAGGGTAGCCGTGAGCGTGCCAAGGGCAGGAGTCATTTCAGATCCGTCGGCTGTGAGTGTGGTGGTTTGCGGGGAAACGTGTAGTGTCCTTGTTGAAATGGAAAGGTTTCTCAAGTGCTGTGGTCCTATCACAGTGATATCCGCACCGGTGTCTGGGATCATCTGCAAGTATGACGATTTACCACCGTGTGTGATAAGGACGCTGACGTGTTGAGGCACCGCAGGGCTGGGGCTAGGAGACATCACTCGACGGCACGACGGCTGTGGGGTTGGCGGGTGTTCCGAAACATGTCCACCGCCAGAGACTGAAACACCTCGCTTGTGTTTCTGACGAGTCTCCTGCTTGCAATAAGTGTCGAAGTGACCGATACGGGAACAGAGGCGGCACTGGGTCTTGCTAGCGGGACATTTGATCGTGGAAGGAAAGTGTCCCTGCCGACCACAGTTGCGGCAGGTAGCCTGAGCCGCAGGGCATGCTCCTGGCTCATGGTGCCTAGCACAGCACTAGCATGGGTCCGTTGCCTTCGATGTCGGTTGCTTAGGGGTTTGCCTGAGGAAACTTTTCTGCTTCTTCCTTCTTTGGTGGTGGGTCAATGCTCTTACTTGTGCAGGATGGGCACGAATATCAGACGTAGCACACCTGGCTGCTTCATAGGAGAGGCATGTATTGACCATGTCCTGCAGTGAGCACTTGTCGTCCAAGGATATGAGTCGCTGAATCAACTCATCATCCCGAACGCCCATAATAATCACCGACTTCAACTGAGTCTCTTCGCAAATTGGCGATTTACCAGGGCATATGTCGATCTCCTCGGCACTGCGACGCAACCTTACGTAGAAATCTGCAAATGTTTCGCCTTCCATCTGCCTGCAGCTAAGCAATCCCCTCCTGCGTATTGCCTCGTTCCGCAAGCCCTTGATGTGTACTTCCAGAGCAGCGACCACCTCATCGACGGTCTTGTCTGTAGAGGGAGGTATTTGCAGGGTATGCTCTAGGACACGTTGTGTTTCAAGGGTGAGACACATACGTAATTGTATGAGCTGCTTCTCATGGGGTAAGCTATACAGGTCGACCATGGTAGCGTAATCTTGCCAACGTCGCTTCCATTCGCGGAACAATTGGTAGGTGGCATCTGGTTTAAGTGGAGGTGGCGTCTGAGCAGTGGCCTTTTGAGTGGGTGGAGGAAGCGGGGCCTGACGATGACGGCTGTCATCGGAGGCCGCATGGTGCTCTGGGGGAGAGTGAGCGGGTTGCCGTTGCGGGTTTATCAATTTGAGCAGGGCGTCAAATCTAGCCTGGTCTTCTCGTCGTCTGCGTTCGTCTTCTGCTAATCTCGTCTCTTCAATCCATTTCACGAGGGAAAGCATGTCGGTCGGTGTGGTTGGTGGGAAGGATGTGGCCTGTTGCTCATTGGAAACATCTGGCTGCAATTCTTCCTCCTCTTGCTCGACTGCTCCTGAACGAGTATTAGGCATTTCGCTAGAATAAAGCTAGTAGTACCCGTAATGAGCGGGTGAGTATGTAAGCTGGCGGGTACCTGGGGCCCAGTAGGCCTGCGGGCGTGTAAGCGAGGGAAAGTATCGCGCACACGTCCTGCCAATGTTCAAATACAAGCGTCTCTCCGACAAAGAGGCAGCAAGATTTTCACAAACACCACTCACAATGCACTGCGACACTATACGGGGAGGCACTATAAACCACACGTGTAAGCACTAGACACCATACGAAGAGGCTCCAAGCATATACGCAGAATGCGTGAAGTAGATGAGCGCAATATGGCGGCGGAGCACTGCCAGTCACTAACGAACACGTGCATATGATGCCGTCGTTTGAAACACTTATGTTGTACGTACGAGCGTGTAACTCTGTCACTGGGACTGCACACATTCGTGAGCCCTTGTCGCACACAATTACGATATGTGGGTCACGGTACATCAAAATAATGCAGGTATAGGCTGAGTTCATTGCGTTGCACTGCCCTGTATGCACTGACTGTTATATATCACTGCGCCATGTGTGTGTTGGTCGAGGGCTAATAATACACACTGTAGGTTCTTAAGTACATTCAGCCTTAAACACTAACACAGTTACAAGAAGATACAATATAATAACAGAGTCAAAGATAGCGCCCATGCGTAACTCCGCGTCCCCTCTACGGTCTCTCACTCAAGCACTGTTGCTAAGCACCTATGCATGCCTACCCCGGGCATGCGAGTTGCCACATGTCGCCAGACGGGGATATCAATAACCAACAACAAATAGCAAAAGCCGACAAGAATGTGAAGAACAACACCATGTGAGGTCGAAGCCTATATTGGTAGTACGTTTCGCTCGTTAGAGCTTTATCAAGAACACTGACATTGGTGCTCACAGAATGTCCCACTACTTGAATATTACTTAATTAAAATAATGGAAGGTCGGCAACAACAAAAGGAACCAACAAGAAGACTAATCCTACCAACCAGCAACGTCACCTCCCTCCTCACCCGGACACTTGAGCCGAGTAATATTCAAGTAGTGGGGCATTCTAGCAGGACCATCAAGGATCTGACAAAACAGCAGGACAAAAAGGACGCAAGTTGGGGCAAATCCAATCCTTCCTCCCTCCGTGGGTTGGTGTTCTTCCCCCGCCCCTTACCCACCCCACCCCTCCTTTGCTCGAGATCTTCCTCTGCGGTCCCTCCGGCTGACTATATGACTTTCTGTTGTTTGGCTAGACTAGCCTTTTTCTTTTTAAATCATGTGACTTCTATAGCTAGTCCAAATAAAATGTTTTTGATTCCCTTTAGGTTTCAACTTTTTATTACTGAGCAGTTTCATGCAGTTGGTGCGATGATGTCGCTGTTATGACAATCGTTCTTATAATACAATCGCTATCATGTGGTCGCTGTTGTGACAGTCGCTGTTTTAAAAGAGTCGCGGTTGTAAAGTCGCTCTATTGACAGTCGCTGTTATTACAGTCGCTATTCGGAACCCGAGCCTTGATATAGTTATGTCATGTTCTTAGCTTAAGTGGTAAAGTTATAAACTTACTTAATTTTGAATAAATAGCCAAATACACAGCAAAAAAAAGTTGAATAGCATGTATATTTCTGCAATGTACGCTCATAATTGCGCAAGATTTAGGATTCAAGCTATCTATATATTTATTCATTTCTCTCTCTCTCTCTCTCTATAATATATATATATGTATATGTATATATATGGGTCTTTTAATGTGCGTGCATGTGGTACAGATGAGAGTAAAAGGGAAGAGATAGGTAGTATGTTTGTGAGAAGAAAGATGGATGTGTTGGCTTTGAGTAAAACTAAGTTGAAAGGGAAGGGTGAATGTAAGTTTGGGAGTGTAAGTGGGAGGTTATCAGGAGTGAAGAGAGGGCGAGGGAGGGAAGGGGTGGCTATTCTAGTAAGTGAAGAGATAGGTAAACGGGTAGTGGAGTGGAAGGAGGTTTCCTCAAGGATAATATGGATGAAGGTGAAACTGGGGAAGGAGATGTGGGTCTTTGTAAGTGCATATGGGCCTGGCAGTGAGAAGAGTGTAAAAGAAAGGGAGGCCTTTTGGATAGATCTAAACGAGTGCATAGAGGATTTGGGAAGAAATGTCAATGTGATAGTACTGGGAGACCTTAATGCTAGGGTGGGAAATGGTCCAATCGATGGAGTGGTTGGGAAATGTGGAGTTCCAGGAAAGAATCGTAGTGGAGAGTTGATGGTGGAAATGTGACTAGAGAGTTGATGATAGCAAATACAGTGTTTCGGAAGAAAGTCAAGCATAAGTACACATGGGAGAGGGTGGTGGAGGGAAGGGTGGTAGATAGAGCGCTAATGGATTATGTAGTGGTAAATAGGATTATGATAGGAAGAGTTAAGGGTGTACATGTGCTAAGGGGAGAGGGTGGGGGAATATCAGATCATTTTTTGGTGGAAGGTAAGTTGAAAGTGGAGGATAGATGGAGGAAGAGGAAAGGGACAAAAGGTAGGGAGGTTCTTAGAGTGAACTCTTTGAATGAGAAGGAAAAGGAGGAGTATGGAAAGAAGCTGAAGGAGTGGGAGGGAGTAAAGGGTAGAGTAGAGCTGGGTGTGGAGGAGGAATGGGGATGGTTCAAGGAGGGAGTCATAAAGTGTGCAAGGATGGTGTGTGGAACAAGAAGGACAGGGGGAAATAGAAGAAAGGGTAGTGAATGGTGGGATGAGGAAAGAAAGAAGGTTGTAGAAGAGAAGAAGCGAGTTTTCACAGATTGGTAACAAAATATGACGAGGGAGTCATATGAGAGGTACAAAGAAAAGAAAAGAGAAGTAAAGCAAAAGGTAAAGGTTGCAAAGAGGAGAGCAGATGTGAATTGGGGTAAGAGTTTGACAGAAAATTTTGCAAGTAATAAAAAGATGTTTTGGAAAGAAATTAAGAGAGGAAGAGGAGGCGAATCAAGTAGAGAAGAAAAGGTAAAAGGTGCAGATGGAGAGATGATAATGGAAGAGAAAGCAGTAAGGGGAAGATGGGCAGAATATTTTAGGGAGTTGCTAAATGTGAAGGAGGATAGGGAAGGAAAGATTGCTGCAGTGGGAAGTGCGAAGAAAATGAGAGTGATGAATGAGGAGAATGGAGGAGAAATAAGGAAGGATGAGGTGAAGGCAGTTGTTAAGATGATGAGAGCAGGTAAGGCACCTGGTCTGGATGGATGCCATGCGGAATGTCTGAAAAAGGGAGGTACAGTGATGGTGGACTGGTTGGTGAGGTTATTTAATGTTTGTTGGAGAGAGGGTAGAGTGCCGGAGGACTGGAGGAGTGCCTGTATAGTTCCTCTTTACAAGGGAAAAGGGGACAAGTGTGAATGTAGTAGTTTCAGAGGGATTAGCTTGTTGAGTGTAGTTGAGAAGGCTTATGGGAGGATCTTGATTGAGAGGATTAGGAGAGGAACAGGAGTAATTGGTGAGGAACAGTGTGGATTTAGGACAGGTAGAGGTTGTGTAGATCAGATCTTTGTGGTAAGACAGATATGTGAGAAAGCTATAGGAAAGGGGAAGGATGTTTTTTTTTTGGGCTTTTATGGATCTGGAAAAGGCTTATGATAGGGTAGACAGGAAGGCACTGTGGGAGGTTATGCAGATATACGGGATAGTAGGAAAGCTTCTGGGAGCTGTCAAGAGTTTTTATGAGAATAGTAGAGCTTGTGTCAGGATTGGAAATGGAGAGAGTGAGTGGTTCGAGGTAAAGGTGGGACTTCGTCAAGGATGCGTTATGTCGCCCTGGCTGTTCAACTTAGTGGGCAAAGGATTGGAGATGGTTAAAGAAAATGGAGAAAAGTGGGAGGTGAGCCAGCTGTTGTTTGCGGACGACTCTGCGCTTGTGGCAGGATCGGAGGAGGGATTGAGGAAGTTGGTGGCAGAGTTTGGGAGAGTATGTGATAGAAGAAAGCTAAAGATAAATGTGGGTAAAAGTAAGGTGATGAGATGTACAAGGGGTGAAAGTGGCAGTAGACTGGAAGTGAGCATTAAGGGAGAGCGACTGGAGGAATTGGATAGTTTTAGATACTTGGGTGCAAATGTGGCAGGGAAAGGTGGAGTGAAAGTGGAGATAGAATGTAGATTGAGAGAAGCGAGTAAATGCCTTGGTGGATTAAAGAGTGTAATGAGGAATAGACATTTGGGAATGGATGCTAAGAGGAGACTGTATGAAGGAGTGATTGTGCCAACAGCACTGTATGGGGCAGAAACATGGAACATAAGAGAAGAAGAGAGAAGGAGTTTGAATGTGTTTGAGATGAGGTGTCTGAGAAGTATGATGGGGGTTACTAGGCTAGATAGAGTGAGAAATGAGGAGGTGAGGAGGAGAACAGGGGTGGAAAAGGAGCTGGGAGATAGGGTTGATGAAAGATTAGGATGGTTTGGACACATGGAAAGAATGAGAGAGGAAAGACTAGTAAAAGAGGTGTGGAGGGCAGATGTGGAGGGAGTGAACATGAAGGGACGTCCTAGGATGAGATGGATGGATGGGGCGAAGGGGGCTTTGGTGAAGAGGGGAATGTCTGTTGAGGAAGGACAGGAGAGGACAGAAGACAGGGGTGAATGGAGAATGATTGTATATGGATGATGTTGTGATGCATGAGGTGAAATGGGTGGGGGGATGGGAGGTGAGGTAGTATGTGTGAGCAAAATTTGATGCAGCCCAAAGGGATTTCTCCCCGTCTTCTCCTTTTATGCATGGGGGGACGGAGAGGGGGGTCGCCGATTTAATGAAGCGGCCTTGCTGTGGATGTGCTGTGCCTTGCCTGTACTGCCTCTGACCCAGGGCAGTGGACAGGGTGCAGGGATGGCCCGTCATCCAGGAGGTGCTAAGATGAGAGGGAGGGTGGAGGGGTGTCGAGTGTGGGGATGGAGGGGGTGGTAGTGGTTTTGTGCCTTCTTCTTTTTGGCTACCCCCCTTGTAAGGGGGAGGAGGCCTTGGTATATGTATGTTTCTTCTTTTTTTGGCAGGCTGTGACTACTTCTTTGGTAGTTTTAAAATTTAACTGTTTTTGTTGAATGATATTTCTGTGTTATACTTTTTATTTTATGTATGATTGCAAATCTTGTTTGTTTGATTTTGTGACTTATTTCTTGCATGTTCATCCTTTTATTTTCGTCTATGTTTTTTACAATACAGTACCTGTCTTGCTACATATGTATATATTTTTGTTAGTTTGCTTTTGGGATTTTCCTTTGTTCTGTTAAAATTTTTTGCTTTATTTTTGCTTAATCAATATGCATGTTATGTCTGCTTCTTTGTTTATTTTTGTTTCATATTATCGTTTTTGATTACTGATTTTCCTATGTTTTGTTTGGTATTTAATATCTGATTGCATGTTTACTTGCCTGATGTATGTTTCATTTTTGAAGTTGAATAATGTTATTTCTTTTAGTTTGTTTTGTATATGTTCTTTACAGGACAGTATTGCTTTGTTGCAAATAAAAGAATCTCATGTAAACCTAACTTTTACTATCCTTGTTTGTATAATTTGTGTACTGACACTTGAATAAGTATACAAAGGTCAAACATAAGCACAAGCACAAACAAGAAAAACATGATATTACAGAAATAATAAAATAAATATAACTAAAATAACCTTTAAAATTTTAACTGTTTACTCAATTTCAAATATTTAGTAATGAATGATGCATTGTGCAGAAGTATTTTACCAACTTTTGATTTTATAAATATGATCAAATGTGTAAAGCATATGTTAGTCTTGTTTGCATGCAAGTCATAAAAATTACTACCCATTGTTTTATAAAGAGAAAGTAAAACTTTTTCAAAATGTTGATTATTTTAGTGAAATGATCAGTTTTAAAATGTCCAAAAACACTATATACAGGTACTCCTCGTTTAACGACGACAATTGGGACCAGCGCGCCGTCGTTAACCGAATTGGTCGTTAAGCGAAAGTGTATACATATACGTACATGTACTGTATGTACAATGTCCAGCAATACATGTATCTTTATTTTCGTGTATTTTCCCTCTTGTATACAGTACATTAAAGCTTTATTTACTGTTTATTTACGGTGGTTAGGTTCCTAAAATTACCGTATATGACCAAATCCGCGTATGCTGACATTCCATATTGAATACCGGGGTATTTTTTTAGTTTCGACCATGGGCGCAATATAGCAATAGAAAATTAATTATTAATTTTGTAAATTAAAATGTATCAACGTAATATGCAATTTTTGTGGGCGGAAATGAAAGTAAAAATTCCTTGCTACATGAAAATATGCTAAAGAACGAAGTTGGTAGCATAGGCTCGGGACGCCATCTTGTCGTCTGCCAACGTCTCTCACGACGACGACAACGAGGACGAGCAGGATGACATTTAATTTGCAAGTAATGATAAATTAAACACAGGTTAGGTTAGTTTAGGTTAGACGAATGAATTTATCCTTTCATTTCTTCGGCATCGGCATCTATCATAACAAACATGGTGTACCATTCGTCCGACATGACTTCGTTACTTACGAAATCTGTTTTAGCATTTTTTTTTCATTTCCGCTCACAAAATTGCATATTACGTTGATACATTATAATTTACAAAATTAATAATTAATTTTCTATTGTTATATTGCGCCCATGGTCGAATTTTTTTTTACCACTAACGGTATACAGTACACTGTACCCCAGGTAGTTTTTGCAGCTTGCAGGATGGTAATGTAGACCTAAGCTTCAGAACACTTTATCTCACAGCTAATATCCACTGTACGAGTTCATTTATAACATCATACAAATTTGCCTCAGCCAACTTAATTATCGTACACGACGTCGTAACTTCGGGAGATTTACGTTAAACGACGTCATAAAGCCCGTCGTTACTCCGAGTTGTCGTTAACCGAGTAGATCGTTAAATGAGGAGTACCTGTGTAATACAAGTTTAGTATGATTTGAAAGCCGCGCTATGCCACTTCCGATTTATAGTTTGCGGCTCTGTTGATAGATGGCGCGCATTCACGCTGGATGGAGGACATTTCTTCTTAGTAGAAATGGAAGCTTTCCCATCTTTCCTATATAGTCTTTGAAAATAACTTCAGACCAAAAATTAGTGCTGGGCAAATACTGCTAATTTCAATACCGGTGAACAACAATACCATTACCGAAATTACCGGCAATTTACCGGTAAAAAGACTCGTGAGGTAGTAGTGACATCCCAAGTTTGAGTCGAGTTCGAAAAATCAATGTTTTTGTCCTTTAATAAGCTATATCTCTGGTTCTATTTTATATATTATTTTTATTGTTATGTCATTGTAATGGGAAAAAGTCATACTTTAATTGGTGCTACTATAGTATACTATCTACTGCGCGAGTGAGTGAATGGAGGGTGTCTGATGGTGGGTGTAGTGTATAAACTTTCGTCCGCGTCTGTCTGCATGCATGGGTTCATGTTTGAAGGGTGCATGTGGGAGTGGGAGTTTTGTTAATACACACACACACTCACACACATACACATATAATGAGCTTTGACTAATTTGTAATAAATGTTTTCCTAAAAACTAACCTAACCTGACTAATTTGTAATTAATGTTTTCCTAAAAACTGTTTTTTATGCTCCCTTGTTTTAATACTTATTTCATACAAATTAGCCCAGCACGTGATCCAAAGACCAAGGTGAATACTCAAGGATATGCTAGATTTCATTGTCAGCATGTTTTTTATTTATATCCTCAATTATTTTTTCATACAATTTAGTTCATATTCTTACTTAGAAACAGAAGCATATTGGCATTTTCATCACAGCATATATATATATATATATACATATACTGTATATATATATATAATATATACATATATATATATATATATATATATACATATGATCACTGTTAACCCACTATCGGAGAAATAATAACGGAAAGTATTTCAGCATATATATACATATATATACATATATATATATATATATATATATATATATATATATATATACACATATACATATATATATACATATGATCAATGTTAACCCACTATCGGAGAAATAATAACGGAAAGTAGTATTTCTCCGATAGTGGGTTAACAGTGATCTTTTACAAATGTGTTAGAACATACTAGTTTCCATATACAGGTAAACGTCGACTTACGATGGCATTAGGTTTCGATAGAGCCATCGTAAGACGATCTCATCGTAAGTCGATCCCCACTCTGTTCCGTGGTCACTGTACCTAGCCTACCTGTATATTAACCACCAGAGATACTGAATATAGCCTATTAAACATGTACAGTAGTTTATTTAATCATTTTTATCCTTTTTACCATATTCAAACACTATAATATGTATTTTCAGTACGGGACTTAAATCTCGCGGGCAGCAGCCAATGCCAGCCGTACGACGTGACGTAATAATACTCGCATCATAAAATATAGTCACCGCTTATATTGATCGTTCTCTCTTTCACCCGCGAATTTTGAAAACCACAGAGAATGAATCATTTGAGAGAATGTAAAAACACAGGGGCGACTACAATAAATATAATCAAGACGCCGATATGGCAGCGTCGCGAATCCACTTGCTCCTCATGACGCATACGTGTGCGGCACCGTATGGAAGGGGTTAAATTATCATATCGTCGTCGTCATCGTAAAGTCGAACAATCGTAAGTCGCGGCCATCGTAAGTCGACGTTTACCTGTATATATATATATATATATATATATATATATATATATATATATATATATACACACATTTATACATATATGGGTCTTTGTTTGGCGACATGCGGAATTTTTCGATGAAACTTTCACAATTAATATAGTTTCGCAAGCTGATCACAGATATAACATTAATTCTATTGAGAAATTAACAAAAGTGCCGAAAAAATGGTTTTAATGGTAAAACATTACTGAGACCTTAGCGGTACATACTTGCCTGATGGTAAAAGTTTAACTGATAAAATTAGCGGGACACTGGGCCCTTCAGTACCGTCATTCAGTACCACCAAGCCGAGACGTGCTTACCGCTCTCTGAGTGTTTTTGTATAGCTTATCGAGTTATCGGTTAACGGAGCCTTAACGGTAGCACAATTTTTGCCGGTAAGCTACCGTCAAGGTTGTTAATGATAAAACCAGTAACTTTACCAGTAGCTGCCCACCACTACCGTCACTCAGTACGACTAAGCCGAGATGTGCTTACCGCTCTCTGAGTGTTATGGTATAGCTTATCGAGTTATCGGTTAACAGAGCCTTAACGGTAGCAGAATTTTTGCCTGTAAGCTACTGTTAAGATTGTTACCGATAAAACCAGTAACTTTACCGGTAGCTGCCCACCACTGCTCAAAAAACTCATTTTTGGCAAAAATGAGTTTTTTGCCGCCACTATCTTGGACTGCAGCAGAATTGAGAACATTCCTGAAAACAAGAGCTACCCTATTCTGGGTACAGTAAAGTAGAACTGGCTTATATGGTCGAGAAAGCCATTGCTAACCCAGGCATAACAGAAATTACACAGGTGAATCAGGGGTTCTCAAACTTTTTTGGCTGCGACCCCCTACAATTTACTTCAATAGAGTCGCGACCCACTTCCCCAACAACAACGAATTTCTGACAATCACTATAACGCATTTCCCTGTCTCCGTATATCTGCTTGCCTTCTATGTATGTATGCATGTAGCTTATGTGCGTGCGCACGTATGTATGCATATATGCATGTACGTATGTAAGTTTATTAATGGGAAGTATGGGCTTGCTTCTTGGAGGGAGCACAGCATCTCCAGCCTTGGGGCGATGCTGGAAACCACAACATGGAGATCACCCTCAACACGGAGTTGTGATCGGTACTTATTTTTTTATGTACTTTAGTGTGGAAAATGTAACTTCACAAAGGTAGGTCGATCTGAAAGGTGTCAGTACATTCACTGCGGTCTTGGATAATCCTGGATATTCTTCTGCCACTGATATCCAAAACTTGTCCAGCGTTGTCGACTGAAACTTCATCCGTAAGGTTCCATCACACGAAAGTTCAAGCAGGGCATCCTCCAGATCTGATAGTAAGTGACTCCCGGTAGCAGTGAACAGCTGTCGAATCCAGTCATGTTGTTGTAGAGTTGTCTCTTTCTTGAAGTACTTTTTGAAGTGGTCAAAGAGGCTTCGAAGGTGAGTGGCGATGGCTCCTCTCATGTTATCCAAACATGCATGTAATTCATTCTCTTCAACGAATTCTTCCAGCAAGGGAAACATTTCAACATTTCCCTCTTCAAATCTCACAGCCCTTCATTCTAGCTTCCTTCTGAATGCATTTACTTTGTCGGACATTGTCAAAATGTTTGTGTTTGGGCCTTGTATTGACAAGTTCAGCTCATTCAGTTTTTCATATATGCTTGCAAGATATGCAAGTTTTGCTAGCCATATGGAGTCACACAAATGAACACTGAGTGTGGACCCACATTCAAGAAGAAAGAGGCGAACTTCATCCCTCACCTGATACAGGCGTGTGAGAACTTTGCCTCGTGAGAGTGTGGAGCAATAAAGCCTCATAGTCTGAACCCATGTCCTTACAAAGTATGGCAAACAATCTGGCCTTCTGTGGCCGTGACTTTATGAAATTGACTATTTTAATTGCAGTTTCAAGAACACTGTTTAGCTCTGGAACAAGAGCCTTACTGGCAAGAGCTTCCCGATGAATAATAATGAGTGAAATTTACATTAGGAGCCACTTGCATAATTTTTCCTCTTAATCCTTTCCTTTTACCTAGCATTGCCCCAGCCCTGTCTGTGCATACACTGACACACTGGTCCCACGGCAATCCCATCTCATGTAGCTTGCTGTCTAACTCTGTGAAAATAGCATCCCCTGTGCATGCTCCTTCCAGAGTAGAGCAAAATAGCATGTCTTCATGAAGTCTTCCATCAAAACTGTATCTTATAAAACCGAGTAACTGAGCAGAATTTGAGATGTCAGTCGACTCATCAATCTGCAAAGCATACTTCACATTCTTCACTCTTTCAATCAGTTGACACCGAATATCATCTGCAATGTCATGAATACACCGCCTTACGGTGTCGTTTGACAAAGGGATGGTATCAAGGTCACCGGCCACTTTTTCTCCGTGCATAGCTTGACACATTGCCACTGCAGCAGGCTTTATGAGGTCTTCACCAATTGTGTGTGCCTCTTTCCTCTATGCAATTAGGTATGCAACCGCATATGATGCCGTTTGAGCTTTGGCAGGAGTTGTAGTTCTCTGTGTTATCACCTGCTTTTGTCCTTGTAGATCTTTTTCCTTTCGTTGGAAAAAGTCTTTTGTCTTTTGAGCATGATCTGGATGTTTGGTTTGCAAGTGTCTTTTCTTTTTTGCTGGTTTCAGGCTTTCGAGTGCAAGAACCTCAAAGCACAGAACACACTAAGGACAATGAATATCATTAACTGTACAGCAAGTAAATCCATAGTGTATGAATTCTTCCTGATATTTTTGGCACTTGGATGGTCGATCACACTGGTATGTTTTTGCGTTATGACCATCATGGCCTCTATTCCCACTTGACGTTCTTGGTTGCTTGGAATTATCATGATCAGATGCTTCAGTGATATCTGTTGATGTGTCCTTGCTTGTAGATCTACGAATTAGCCACCGTTCCATGGCGCAGGCTAAAGAGTAGCGATGTCACGAGAGTAGAGTTACACGAACCTTTCGAAACGATACTAACGGCCTTCTCACAAAATACACGCCTTTACTGAGTGCATATTCCACCTGTAACTACACAAATAATTCTAAAATAAAACTTTTTGAAGTGAGGCCGCACATTACAAAGCGGTAACTATTATCAATATTACAAGATTATTTAGGAAGAGAGCATTAAGGGAGAGCGACTGGAGGAAGTGGATAGTTTTAGATACTTGGGTGCAAATGTGGCAGGGAAAGGTGGAGTGAAAGTGGAGGTAGAATGTAGGTTGAGAGAAGTGAGTAAATGCCTTGGTGGATTAAAGAGTGTAATGAGGAATAGACATTTGGGAATGGATGCTAAGAGGAGACTGTATGATGGAGTGATTGTGCCAACAGCACTGTATGGGGGCAGAAACATGAAACATAAGAGAAGAAGAGAGAAGCAGTTTTAATGTGTTTGAGATGAGGTGTCTGAGAAGTATGATGGGGGTTACTAGGCTAGATAGAGTGAGAAATGGGGAGGTGAGGAGGAGAACAGGGGTGGAAAAGGAGCTGGGAGATAGGGTTGATGAAAGAATATTAGGATGGTTTGGACACATGGAAAGAATGAGTGAAGAAAGACTAGTAAAAGAGGTGTGGAAGGCAGATGTGGAGGGAGTGAACATGAGGGGACGTCCTAGGATGAGGTGGATGGATGGGGTGAAGGGGGCTTTGGGGAAGAGGGGAATGTCTGTTGAGGAAGAACGGGAGAGGACAGAAGACAGGGGTGAATGGAGAATGATTGTATATGGATGATGATGTGATTGCATGAGGTGGAATGGGCAGGGGCATGGGGGGTGAGGTAGTATGTGTGAGCAAAATTTGACACAGCCCGAAGGGATTTCTCCCCGTCCTCTCATTTTATGCAATGGGGGGACGGAGAGTGGGGGTCGCCGATTTGATGAAGCGGCCTTGCTGTGGATGTGCTGTGTCTTGCGACACTGCTTCTGACCCAGGGCAGTGGACAAGGTGCAGGGATGACCCGTCATTCAGGAGGTGCTAAGATAAGAGGGAGGGTGGAGGGGTGTGGAGTGTATTCAGGGATGGAATGGGTGGGATGACTTTATGACTTTTTTTTTTGGCTACCCCCCTTGTAAGGGGGAAAAAGCCTTGGTATATGTATGTATGTATGTACAAGATTATTAGTAAGGCGTACTTAATACAGCAAAGAAAGCATCCATGCATACATAACGTGGTTTTATGATGTATTATCGAACATCGGGCACATCGACCACTACTGACAAGTACTATGCTTAAAGCATCGAAAGATGGCCTTTAGGGCGTGGTTTATGAAATCCCCAGTGTTGCCATTATCACCGTACCTCTGTCTTTCTTTCTCTCTTTGTGTTTCTATACAAAATTGGTGTATTTCCGAAGTTTTCGTTTCTCCCAGTTGTAAACTTGGCATATGAGCGAGGGAGCGTGAGGTTGCCGTTTCCTGCACCACACCGTCAGTGGAGGAATTCTTGGGGTCGCATACAAGTGAAAGAACAGTAAGAGGGAGATGTGGCAACATTGGGTGGTGGCTCTGCCTTAACGGCCATTTCTTGCTGCAGCGAGTTATAGACGCGTTAGGATGGGTAGTGGGAGGAAGAGGAGGAGGAGGGGTTGCACGATCTCGATCGCGACCCCTCAAAATTATTTCACGACCCCCCCCCCACTTTGAGAACCTCTGAGGTGAGTGACCATGAGACAGCTACTACCTCAAGAAGAACAATTTCCATAAACGGCAATTCATTATTATTTCCAGACCCACTTGCCATAACCTCGTGGGATGCAGACTTAACATCTCTACCTCACCTTACATCAGCCAAATGTCTGGTTTATCTCCTTTCCAAGGGAGGTTGGTCCTCAGAACGGGCTATATCTTATGAAAAAGAAAGGGGGTATCAACTGTTCATGGAGAAGCACAATGATAAAGTGGAACTGAGGCAACAGGACCACAACATGACCTATGTACAGGCCTTGTGCAGGAGGCAGACTGCACAGTCTGAAAAGCCATACCGAGTGTGGCTTTCAATGAACAACACAGGAACGATTGAGGCTGCTGGCTGCCAGTGCATAGGGAAAGTACAATGGACATTACATATGATGTGTTTGTGAACATAGTAGCTTTCCATTAATGTATGTAGTAATAATGTAGGCTGATATGATTCAGTAGGAAGTTCTTACTTGGAAAACTTAATCTCTCAGATTTCATATGAAACAGCCAGTAAAGATTTGTTATAACAATGTGCCATAAAGTATCTCATTACATACCTTAAGAAACACCACTAGTTATTCACATATCTTTCCCACAAACCTTCCCTTCAACAACCATGGAGACCTAACCAAACCCAACCTAACAAAACCAAATAGAACCTAACCAAACCTCTGTACAAGGCTGAGATTAATTGTAACATCTTTCCTGCACCAAATGGATGCCTAAGGCAAACTTCATAATGAAAAGCAAGACGCACTAAACCCAAAACACCCAATGATTAGGTACTTTTAATGAATTTTGGATTTAGTAGACAGTGCATGAGAATTATTACTTTTTTCAGAAATTGGAACTTCACTGTTGATTAGAGCTATTTCACTTTGTTTTTTATTGTTACTTTGTAGAGATGATGGGAGGAGCTGCAAGCATGTTGTGGCACTAATGTTTAGCATAGAAGACTTTGTGTCACATAGAGGGGATCATGCTTCAGGACCAACCTACACTGATCTACCATGTATGTGGAACAAGCCTCATTGCAACACCAAACAAGTGAAGGCAGTCAATCTAGATCCCAGGTATGTTTTAATGGCAACAGTTTGCTAAGGTTGGTTCATGAGCACAGATCCTGAAGGATTTGGGTTCAAGGAAGGTATAGGAGAGGTAGCATCATACTGGTTAGACAAAATCACTTGGTGAAAAATTCTATTGCAAGGCACTCCTTCATACAATGGGCCATAGAGATCATTGGACTCTATACTAACATATGATTTTCATTCACCTAATATGGATTTATATCAATGAAACTTTTCTAAGATATGGTTATATATCTTCTGTGTAACTTATAGATCTGGGTACAGTAAAAAACACAGGTTTAAAAAAATTAGTCTCAAAGCTGCCCATGGGACTGCTGCTACCTATCCTATACTTTCCTAGTCTGCGTTGGTGTCAGTATACTTTGCAACCATGGAGTCCATATATTTGTCCTTCTTTATAAGATATTTCTCTATGGAAGTAGTGAATTCTGCCCCAAGTAAGCTGACAATGTTACTCTTGAGGTAACCCACATTGTAGACTGATATTGCAACTGCAGATGCAAATTTAACCATCCTAGCCGAGGCAGGTCTATGTTTGGGGCAGATTCGCCATATACGTGAATGAAGATGTTCATTTCTATTTTGGGTCAAACCTGGCAGACACTTTTTCATCGTTTCATCTGTAGTAAGTCTCTCATATACTGCCTTTACAAGGGCCAACTCCTTTTCTTCCAGGCGAAAATAGACTAGCATTTCATTGTGGGATTTTGGTTTTTCATTATTGGCTAGTGACTTGTTATAAAAACACCAACTACTAGAGCCTTGTTGAGACATATGATGCTGAGGGTTGTCATCTGTTGATGAGCAATGATAAAAAGTAGACAAGATTTCCTTTCTCATCTCCTCAGGTGTTGTGTTTAGTTTTCTCTTCAGGGACAATTGAAAGTAAAATTGCAGGTTGCCAATCACTACATCTGTTAGTCTGTTTTTCCCTCCCATTTTTCCTTTACTTGTCTGTTTTGCATTCCTCAAACCAGTTCCCAACCTTTTCGATACATGATTTACACATTCTAGCTTCTCAACTTTGCACTCTTCTCCATATGGGCCTTTCTCATTATTTAGACTACAAACAGCCTTATAAGCTGTGCTGTCACCATCTGACACAAATGTTCTATACCTTAGATTTTCAGATCTTTGCCACATTTCTATTGCAATTTTCTTCTCCATGCCACCTGAGGCACCTTCATAATTCACATCACAAACATTCTTGTGCTCAACTTTCCAAGTCTCATAGTCTGCCTCCTTGTCCTTTCTCTCTTCTTCTTTCACATTTTTAATTTGGGTGCGCTTACTTTTACACATATCACACAGTTTCGAACAAACTTGATAATTAATTACATACCCAAGATCCACATCAATAGCAGCCCCTACTCCAAAATTAGATTTATGGCCTCTCTTGTGCCAGGACCCATCAAAAGTCACATCCACATTCACTTTTTCACCAACCAAACCACCCTCTTTCTTCAATTTATGTTCATAGACTTTATTTCTACACACTTTTAGAATCTTATCTGTATTATCTAGAGCAATCTTCGTAATAAATTTTGCATAACGAATGTAAGTTGCTTGGGTAAATGTACTAAGATTCAGAAAAGAAATAAGTTTATCTGCTCTATCATAACCTATTCCCAATAACATCATACAGTAAACGAGCATACAGGTTAGAGGATAATATTTTTCACCTTTTTTCATTTCAGGTTTTTTGCAAGTATTGTCAAATATGATATGTCCACATTCACATTTTACTGTATAATAAGTATCTATGGGTCTCACTAAACGCCGACCAAAGTCGACCAACGCCGACCAAAACCACACAATGATGGTTTTTGATCAAATGCATAATTTATATATAAAAAATAGCATATGGTTGCATTATTTGACCTATTTTCTTTAAAATGTGTGATTTCCATGTAAAATGATCAAAGAGAAGTTACGTTTTTATCCTCTGCAAAATTACCAACCGGCAACCAATGCCGACCAAACCCAAACAATGAAGGCTTTTGCTCAAATGACAAAAACGTAACTTCTCTTTGATGATTTTACATGGAAGTCACACATTTTAAAAAAAAATAGGTCAAATAATGCAGCCATATGCTATTTTTTATATATAAATTATGCATTTGGGCAAAAACCGTCATTGTGTGGTTTTGGTTGACGTTGGTAATTTTGCAGAGGATAAAAACATAACTTCTCTTTGATGGTTTTACATGGAAATCACACATTTAAAGAAAATAGGTCAAATAATGCAACCATATGCTAATTTTTATTTAAAATTATACATTTGAGCAAAAGCCATCATTGTTTGGGTTTGGTCGGCATTGGTTGCCGGTTAGTAATTTTGCAGAGGATAAAAACGTAACTTCTCTTTGATCATTTTACATGGAAATCACACATTTTAAAGAAAATAGGTCAAATTATGCAACCATATGCTATTTTTTATATATAAATTGTGCATTTGAGCAAAAACCGTCATTGTGTGATTTTGGTCGGCTTTGGTTGGCGTTTAGTGAGACCGGTATCTATCTGGTGGTGGGTAAATTTTATGTTCACCTCACTGCCTTCACTGCCACCACAACCCTTACACACAACATTCTTGACTAATTCTGTTATGTCATCCTTAGAAGTAATAATATTTTCTCTTTTTACACTATTTAGATTCACTGTATCAGTCTCTAAAACCAAACTTTTTCTTTTTTGTGCACTAGTTGACTTAGCAGATTTGGCCACATCCACAGCAACACACTCACTTTCAACACTTACTTTCTTTAGCTTTCTCGCCTTCTCTCTCGCTATTTCAAGATTTTTATGTCTCTGGCGTATATGTTTCTTCACTTTAGGCATTGTTCTAAATTATTTCAATCACTGGAAGCTAAGTATTCACATAGATAAGGCAAAATAAAGGGTGAGAGCACGCGATAAATAACTTTGAATGCACTCTGGACAAATGACACGTGACTAAAGGGTCTGTTTGAGGCTAATCAGATCAGACAGGTAAAGACAAACATGCCAGATAGCGCCAGACTGTTGAACTAAGTAATATCATTAAAAAATAACGAAAAATCGTAAAAAGACAGCGTAAAAAACAGAATAACAGTTATGCTACAATTAAAGGTCAGTATGTAAACAAACCACGCCCAGGCCCTTTAAATTAGGCATTGGTATCATTGAAATATAATTTGTCCTCAATATTCATATTATCTAGGTTGTAAGAGTTTAATCTGATTTACTTTTTGTTTTGAAGTCGTCAACCCAGCACCAAGTCTGTAATCCATCCCAGGTTTGGACATAACAATATATTTCAGAATTCAGATGGCTTTCCCTCAAACTAATGTTTATTATAATGCATGAAAGGCATAGAGGTCTGAAAGGAGGTGGTTTGCATTTAATGTTTAGAAAACCAGTTTGCTGCATGTCTTTAGTATTCTAAGGTACTTGTTTCTGGTAATAAGTCTAATGAATCTTTATGGCATTCAGCACTAAAAGCATTTTAATACATCCACTTTCTTACTTTTTTTATTCATGCATCTTGTTAACAGCAATGTGAGCTTTCATACATAAATTCTACTGTGTGTTGGCAACATTTTCTTCTCCATCCCTGGAGAAAACTTATTTGCCTTGGCATAAATATTTCATTGAATTTCATGATTTGCAGGATGGACACCTCAACTGAACGCTCAATAACCCCTTGTTCAGAACATTACAGGACCTGTACCTTTGCACCTAACTTCAATCCAGGGGAAAGTTTTCATGCATTTATGGCTCAGCATCCATCACTAACATGTTATGGAGAAGTGCTCTTCCCTGATAGATTGAACAGACAGCCACCCACCTTCACTGAGCTTGCAGGGGCATTTAGCAAGTCAAAATCTTCAATATCATTTGTTGATTTTGTTAAACAGCATTAAGATGTTGCAGATATTGAATTCATACATCCAATACACATGCCCAGTACAAATCCTTTAAGTGGAAAAATCAGAGTTGGAGCCTTGACATCTACAACTTTTCATAAGGCAATATGCTACAAGGGCAGTGATAGTGAAAATTATATTGTAAAAGAAATAATGGGACTCTCAGGCTTTAAAGGAAATTTGAGTACCAAATATGGTAAGGAAATAGAGCCAATAGCAAATAAACTATACACCAAAGAAATGGAAAAAAAAAAAAAAAAAAAAAAAAAAAAACAATCAATTCAAATTTCTAGAGTGTGGACTTTTTATAAATAAAGACAATCCACTACTCAGGGCAACTCCTGATGGCATTGTCAGTTGCAAATTCTGTGGCAAGGGTTTACTAGAGGTAAAATGCCCCTATAGTAATAAATATAGATTTCTTAGTGGCAGGGAAATAGCTAGTACTAATACCTACCATGTAACCATTGGGGAAAATAATAACATTGCACTTGAAAATTCCTCTCCTTGGTACACACAAATTCAAGCCCATTTAGGTGTTTTTGAGTTAGATTGGTGTGATTTTGTGATGTTCACACAAAAAAATCCACATTTAAGAATGCAAAGGATATATTTTGACAAAGCTTTCTTTGATAGCAACACAAAAATTGCCATGGAATTCTATAATAGATTTGTCCTGCCAAATCTCCTCAGATCAAAAATAACTCCAGAGGCAAGTAATAATTCAGACTTTTTTTTCTTCATATTGACTGCATATTCGTTTTCTATATAGTTGATTGTTGTGTTGTATTTACATATGGTGTGTGTGTGTTTTTAATGCTACTTACATTTTGCTTTCTATGTACATTTCACCCTACACTTTAAAATTGAAATATCTTCATGTTTCCTCTTGTAGTTGGTGCAAGCATTAGCAAGACTTGTATTGTGTAATTGTCCTGCAACAGCTTTTCTTGTGTTCTGGCCCTTTTGTTCAGTAAATTTGTGTTGTCTATCCTCATCCTTCTCTTGTAGTTAGTGCAAGCATTAGCAAGACTTGTATTGTGTAATTGTCCTGCAACAGCTTTTCTTGTGTTCTGGCCCTTTTGTTCAGTAAATTTGTGTTGTCTATCCTCATCCTACTAGTTAAATATACATTGTAAATTTTCTTTCAACAATAAAGTCTGTGTTCTTCATTTTCAATAATGATTTACCATACCACAATGATTAATACATTTCTATTAATAAATAGTTATACAGAAATTATTATTTTTACATATCCTTTAAAATGACATAGGTGATAATAGTTACATGGTAGAGAGTGTGGGGATAGACAGATGTTCACACATGGGTCTTTAACACCCAATTTTTATTTACATAACAATAAAGATAAGCTTTATGGGGTCATAATGAGCTTTTTATAGCTGCCACTCTATAAACCCTCGCTTGTTTCTGAATAAGATCAAAGAACTGCTTCAGTTGCAAATAAAAATGCTTAGGTTGTGTACTCAGTCAAATCTACACAGGTGGAGGCATCATATTGCATAATACTGCAACTATTACCACAATATGATCCATGAGGGGCCACATCGTTTGGTGAACTATCTGTCCTAATAGTTTAAATGTTTTCATTCTTCCAATGGCTTGCTCCACATGTATACGTACTGTTGCTATATTTCTTGTTTTAGCAATTTCACTTTGTGTGAGCATCCTGCCTTTACTGGCTTTCCTTGTAAATGGTGGGATTTGTAGTTTTGCACCATGCTGGAGTATTAGATCACCAATGTTGAAGCCCCTATCCACCATTATGGCATCACCTGGGTCAACTTTATGAATGAGCTCAGCTTCTGCAGTATAGTGGTCTGACGTGTTACCTCCATACACACTTTTAGTGTGTTTTGGTGTTTATACTGAGAATATGTGGCAGCCTGAGCTGAAGGATTTGATGGTTTGACTGTGAACATCTCTGTACAGTCTAGGATTGTTCGCGTGTCAGAATACTCTTCAGGGAAATCTTTGGCAAACTTGCAAGCACCTGTGCTGCAGTCAGCCATATAAGCCAGTCCTTAAGTACTACATACGGTACATTAATCCAAGTTATGATGATACTACTTGCAACACTTCGTGCTACTTCAAAAAGATCTCCTAAAGTTCCTAAATCATATCCTTTTCTTATAAGCACTAGGGTCATTAAATATTCATCCAAGTGTGACAACTTCCTATTTGTATGTGCTTTGATAATGCCTGGTGGTGTATGCTCATTCTTGACACTAAATGTCCCACTCCAATAATGTATGCGAGTCACATTTTCTTTTATCAAATCAAACAAATCATAAAAATCCTTTTGTTCCATGCCCATATATCTTTTAATACTTTGGTATTCCTTAGAATTTTCTGAATATAGGCGTTGTGTAATGCTCCGTCTTCTACAACATTGTTACATTGCCACAGAAATAAGAGATAAGAAAGACTGATAGTGTGGAGGACACATTATTGCATGTAAAATGAAAATATAGTTCCTGCCATATCTGTAGTAGGTACTTAAATCAATTTTCTATAGGGGGCTCGAAAACTATGCAAACATGTACTTGGTAGTACATTGTCACTGTTCCTTTCAATCTACACTCCATCCTCGTTTTTCTAGGCTACATTATTGTTAATGCTTTATCTCCCATCTCACTGCATTACACCTGAATTTCAAGTACTGGTAATATTGTTAGTTGCTAGACTTGAGGACAAGAAATTGCAGCCCCCAAAAAACATCAATGTAATTTATTTTCTGCAACAGTGAAAGGACTATTGGCGCTCTTTACAACAGAAAAAAGAACATGTAGCTTAGGTATACTTTACTCACCTCATGTACTTGTTCATGAGTTTGTGAAGCTCTTTTAAGTGTTCTACACTGATCAGTCTGCACCGCTACATATACTGATTCTGCAACAGTTTCACTTTGGGTAGAAACTCCATATGTGTGGTCATCCCAAACATTGCAGCTCTCATAAGGAACTGTAGTACCTGTAAGAGATATGAATATAAGTATTAATCACATGTGTGATCAAGCCGAAAGTTAAAAAAATATTTAATCTTTAGTTTTGCTTGATCATATAGTTAACTGTTGACAAGTACAGATGTAGCCAAATAAATGTAAGATATATTTTAGTAGTGACACAGTGATGAGTCAGGTGTCAAGTGATTATCTGATTGATTACTTTAGTATTTCGTGTAATATGCAGATAACAGTAGCCACTGTTCTCTGTTTACACCTGTGCAATAGGATCACAGTCAAACAGTGAATTATCATTTTGGAGACAATGTTAAAGAATTATTTCCTCTCTGAAACTTGTTTTTTATATTCACAATCAAAAAATACCTTAACTAACCTAACCTTAAGGGACCGAGGGAAGTGCTTAAAGGTGAATGTGTCATAAAAGTTGTTCAATTTCTCTGGTGAACTTATGTATACTTACTTTATTGGAAAGAGTATTATTGCATACTAAATTGTTTAAGTAACATGTATATTACATGTAGTTAATTTTTTTTATGATGGTATCTGTGATCATTGAAGTATCCATAGGCATAGGTAATCAGCCTATGTAGGAAATGAAAGATTAGAGTCTTGGGAACAACTTAAGGGACCGTCTGGTTGCATATCCTAAAACTTTTTTAATCTTTTTAAGGGACTGTAGGCCCAAATTTGGGTGGAAATTTAAATAATGGTCAGATTGTTATGAAATTTTAATGAGATGAAAGGATTTGTACCTACTCACGTGTGTAGAAAGTTTCAGCAAGATACATAAAAATACAAACGAGATAAAAATTAATGTGTAAATTATTACTGTAAAATGGACTTACTTTAGGGACTGTCAGGTTGCTTTATAAGGGAGCATGTCCTAAAACTTTTTGAATCTCTTTAATGAACTTAGGTATAATTACCATTTACATTTGTCTATAATTCCCCAGGGTATTGTATTCCTCACATGTATATATAAAGTGTAGTGAAGATATAGTGAAGCTGTAATTAATCATATGGAAATCCTTCCACATAATTAAGCTTGGTATGAAATGAAAGCTTATATTCTGGGGAATATAAGTTATACTGTACATTTGACCAAACTCATACCTCTGATTTTTTGTGAATTTTCTTTTCTGAACATTTCAAATAAGCTGCAAAATTCACGTTTCATAAATATAAAAAAAAAATTCTTTTATTTTTAGAATAGGAAATAAAGAGCATAATTTTATCTTTCAAATGAAACAAAAATGACAAAAATCCATCAAGAACAACCGAAGATATAACAACAAAAACATTAAATGTACATGAGAAGGCATTTAAAAGGTGGGCGGGGCCGCTAGCTCGTGAAGAGGGTTGGATGGTGTCCTCTTCGTTTGTTTTTTTTCCTTCTCGTTTCTTCATCTGGCACGCAAGGGCCTTCGCTACATTCTTCCTCCTTGCTCGCTGGCTTTTCGTCAATCTTGCCATGATTATAGCAACAATACAGGGTGAGGAATAAAAAATATGGCGCACGGTGAGAGCTCTAAGGGCAACGCAACATTACTTTGACGTTTGGATGGGTACTGATGGCCTGCAGAGTTGCCAGAATCCCACACCTGTCTTTTCCACACGTTTTCTTTGATCGAAAACTTAACAGTGACTAAGCTATTCCATGTTTGTGATTGACGGAATTTCTATCGGCATAACGGACATACACAACAATGTGGAGTAGGAGTGTTGCCACCAACAGAGTTCTCTAAACATTAGACGAGAAAGAAAACACATAAATAAATAATACATAGAGAGATCGGTGACACACACACACACAGAAGTTTTCTGCAATATCACCACAAAGTAGCTCCAACACTATGCCTCCAATGATTTAAAGAAATTTGCAGAGAAAGCTATAAATATAGACTTTATATTATAAGCAGGTGACGTTATAATACATGAAACAATACACGTAATTTCTGATGGTGGAATCACAAGTGGACATACACAAGTCACAAATCAACAAACATTATACACACAACATATTTATACTCAAAGTATTAGAACATACTTTGAGGGATGAATCATAAAGCTTTCAATCAACAAAAAATAAAATGTACGCATATATCTATACTATAAAGTACAAGAACATATACTTTCTCATAGAGAGAGAGAGAGAGAGAGATTATTTTATTTTATTTTATTAATTCATTACGCCAAGGCGTCAGTCAGTACATGGGTATACAAGTACAAAATGTTAATATAATGCATCAGATGGATACAAAATCAATAGTAGTACAGTGTATATGAGTCAGAGCCTCAATAATATCATATCGGTAATAGCAACATAACATTGAGTACAATAAGTGAGGACAATAAGTCCCACAACCAAGCGCAGTACAATCACAAACATTTGACAAACATAGGACATAATGGTAGTGTGCATACACAGACCTAAGTGGCATACATAGTGCGCAATATCATTAAGGCCATCGATGTGAGGGCGCAAAAGATAAGAGAGAAAGGAAGAAAAAAAAAAAATTCTCTCCCCCCTCCCCTTTTTCCTTCCTTCTCCCTTCCCTTTTCTTTCTTTTGGTATAGTCTGAGTACGTAAACATATAATTGGAATACATATAATAATGGTTGTGGGAAGCAACAAATCTAGACAGAATGTGCCGAGTAACATCACGGGAGGACGCACTCGACATCACGTGACGCCCCTTCCCCCCCAGGTTGAATAACTTGAGGAAGTAGAGGAATGCTGTCGATTCAAGACCTCATTCTCTTATGGTGCTGCTCGACTCAGCAAATAATACAGCAGGCATGATCATTCGATAAACAAAAGTCATAATGGCAGTGTACATAGACATACGTAAGGAACATATATAGTTGACAGTATCACTGAAGGTCACCGATGTGAGGAGCGCAAAGGGGTGGGAGAGAAAAAGATACATTAAACAATTTATAGATTGAGTATGGATGCATAAACATTCTAATGGAATACAAATGGTAATGGATATGAGCAGCAATAATATTTGTCAGAATGGGCTGTGTAATACCACAGGAGGACGTAACCAATATCACACAACGACGCCCTCCCTCTCCAGGCTGAACAAGCTGTGGAAGCAGAAGAAAAGTGTAATCGACCCAGGACCTCACTCTTCTGCAGTGCCCCTCGACTTAACCAATAATACAGTCAATAACCACCGAAGTGAGGAAAACGGGTAAGTATTATGTCAAGGTTGTCAGCCTCGAGCAAGAACGTGCAGATTTGAATCAAGGTCTGACCTCTTGGTAGAAGATCTCTTACTGCGGGGCACTGAAGACAATAGTGCTCTAGGTTGTTAGCATTTGGGGTGTCGCATAGTTTACAGGTGGTGTACTGTGGCATGTCAAGAGTGTGGGCGACCTGCCACAAAGACCGATACCCCATCCTGAGTCGAGCACTAATTACATTGTGTTTTCGCACAATTAACCCGCGTTTGCGATACTTGTAGTGACTGTGGAGAAAGTGATCATGATGTTGTATGGACACACTGTTGGCCCTCTCTGCATTTCTGCATCGTCATGTCAAACCCAGCTGAGTGGATGATGTTTCGTAGACATCGGAGGGAGGGCTCGGCATCACGTACTTGTCCATCTGCTATACAGGCCACCTTAGCGATACGATCCACCGTGTCGTTGCCATGTAGTCCAATATGGGAGGGTATCCATACAAACGGTATGGTAAGAGATGCATCGTTTGCAGCAGCAAGTCGACATAGGATTTCATTCACAACACGGCTGCAGATAGGTCTTGGCGAGGATAGGGCGTGCAGGGCTGATTGGGAGTCACAAATAATTATCCCGTTCACACGATGTCGAATAAGGAGAGTCACAGCATCCAAGATTGCATTCAGTTCACAGTAGGTGGAGCTCGATGAGGTGGGCAGTCTGCGGCCAATCCATGAATTATCTGGTACAGGAGGCTCCAAGGTTGGGGAGAAGATGGCACACGCTGCTCTTCCATCCGCTTGCACAGAACCATCTACGTAGACGTGGTGTGCCATGGGCACAGACGTAGATATATCAGCAATAGTCTTCAGAGCTAATTGTTTCTGTAGGGGGGGATAGGCATCTTTCGAGGTTGGTGTAAATGTGACAGTGGGGAGGGGGATACGCCATGGTGGTAAATCAGGGGGTTCCGCCCTCGCAGGCACATCGATGTCCAGGCCACGAAGAATATCACTCACTACCCTGATGAGGGTATGTCCGCCTGCTCGAAGTGGGAGTCTTGGTGCGTCCGGACCCAGTGACGCACTTATGACATCAGTGAAGTGTGGAGCAAGATTGGGGTAGTGGAGACACTTAACAGTGAAATAGGACACAATGGCATAAATCCTCTCCACTAGAGGAGGTAGGTTGAGTTCTAATTGCATGTTCACAACACTGGTAGAGAGAGAGCACCCAAGGATAAACCTCATGACTCGATTCTGGAATTTTTCAAGTGGCTCGAGCGCTGGTTTAGGAAGTTGACACAAGGCAGGGGATAAATAGTCGACTATTGACCGAAGCAGTAGGATATAGAGAGTCCTTGCCACTGGGATGGAGATACCTACAGCATTGTTGGCAAGCCACTTGATAGGTGCAAAGCGGGACTCCAGACGGCCAAGAAGGCTTTTCACGAGGGGGTGAATTCGATGACGCGCAGGTGTAGCTGGGGTGATTCGGACTGGTGCTCCCAGATATGTATACTGTGTGCAGTGAGGGATGTCTTGACCACCCATAGTGAATGCAGGCAGAGCTCTGGTATTGCGTGAGGTAAAAATCCTGCTTTTCTCTGGGGAGAAAAGGAGGCCACAGGAGGTAGCGGCCGTGTTGAAGTCACGGAGCATGCGCTGAAGGTCATGTGGTGAGGTGGAGTGGATGCAAATGTCATCCGCATAGCAGGTGATAGTAGTACCGGGGATGATAGGAAGGAGGGAGAGTAGACGATGCATCAGGATATTGAATAAGAAGGGACTTAGCACACCTCCCTGCGGGGTGCCCAGTTCGAACGGTTCGTAGGAACTGTACGACCCCTTGAAGTAGACACGTGACGTTCTATTACAAAGGTAACCTCGAATCCATTTTAGTAGGTTCCCCCGAACTCCAAAGTCCACCAGTTGGTCAAGAATAATTTCCCTGTTGGCTATATCGAAGGCAGATTTGAGGTCCAAGAAAGCAACCACACTGGTGGGGGAGAGACGTGTGTAGAGTTAAACAAGGCAGTGGTGTGTGCTCCGTTGCGGAAAGGAAACCATAAAGACTGGGGGAGAGCTTATCCAATAGTCGGTGCATCAGTCGGGCAAGAAGGATGCGTTCAAACACTTTGCTAAAACAGGAGGTGAGAGAGATAGGCCTGAGAGAGAGAGAGAGAGAGAGAGAGAGAGAGAGAGAGAGAGAGAGAGAGAGAGAGAGAGAGAGAGAGAGCGCATGCGATTACATGATGAATGTATGGAGTTTATCATTAACTGAGAGGGCTTAAAGCTAACACAAGTACCTTTCTCCCTGACAGCCTCTGACACTAAAATTAGTGCATTTGTTGATGGTAGCTGCAGCCTGTTCCTAGTCTTTGTTTTCATTAATGACAACTTTGAGAACAGTCTCTCAGCATCAGCATTTGAAGTTGGTAGAGACAAGACCTGCGTTATAAAGGAACACAGATACTGAAAATGATGTGTGCCATCGTCGTCTGTTACTTTCCATAGTTTTTCATAGAACTCTAAAATATTACAGTCGGGTACCAAGTCTTGCGGCAAAGTTACGAAATCTAGGTTCCTCCATTCATTGTCTAGAATTTGGACATCAAAATCGTAAATGCGAGGTACTGCTTGAACTAAACTTGTGAGAGAAGGTAGGGCTGTTCTTGTGTTTATATCTAAAACATTTTTTGGTGATAGAAATGAACATAGGCGGAAAAGTTCATCTTGCATGTTGAATCTTTTTTTAAGTTGCATGCACAATGTAACCATGAATGTGCGGCACCTTGTTCTCACGTACTCTAGCATGGCATGTTTGTCTATATTCTTCAGTTTGCAACAGTGCATGAATTTTTTATCCCAGATATATCTGACTTGTTGGGAGAAAAATTCTTTCGTCAGACGGATTCACTTCAGATAATTCTGTTGCGTGTATGCATTCTGGGCGGCAGAAATATCCTACTAGATTCCTGTACAGCCTTCTTACAGTGAAGTGAAGTAAGTGAATCGTTGGGGTTTGCCTTTGGAACAGTAGATTGATATTGTTAACTGCTAGCAAGATGAAATCAAAGAACTGAAATTATAGATATACAGACGGGTCGCGTGGGTCCTTTACAATTAATTCAACCGATCTCCGTCTTTCCTCCGAATCTTTCGCTTCAAAATACATTGTGAGAGCCTGCCACTGTTCAATCACTCTCCTTACAGCTTCATGCAGTGAAAGCCAGCCAGTTTGACATGGATGAAGTATTTTGTGTGGTTTTACTTCACAAAAATCCTGAAATTGTTTAAACTCGACCTTCCTTTTTGCGCTGTGAGAAAAGTATGTGTACACATTACGTATCAGGTCCTCGCAGTGTATAGGAAGTGTTTTTGCAGCCTCAGATGCAGAGGTGAAGTGAATGGCACACACTTCATTATAGTAATTCCAGGCTAATTGCTTCTTAAACGGCTGGATAATGAATTTAGTTCACCCATGATATTAGAAGCCCCGTCAGCTGCAAACTCAATGAAATTTTCCAAAGGGATCTGGTGTGTGCGTAGTGTATCCATTAGCTGTGTGCAGAGGTTTTCTCCCGTGGAACCTTGCATGTCTTGACCTGGGTTATACATGTCGACAAGTTGCAACATACCTGTCTTTACAGTGTTTACTGACCTGTCGAAAAACCTGACAATCACTGCCATGGATTTTGATGTACCGATGTCAGTCGATTAATCTATCATGATGGAAAATTTGTTAATACGCAGCTTTTCTACGAGGTCATTCATTACACACCTTCCAAGCATTTTTTATTACATCAGTACATTTTGTTCTTCCCATGCTCATTCCTTGAGCTATAGCAGAGTCAGGAAACATAATCTTCATTAATTCAACTAAGTGGTCAGCTGTACTGAATGGAAGGTTATGCTCGGCGATGAAGCATGCGAGTAGAATGGTCACTAATACCACTCCTCTACGAGGACGGGGGGGGGGGGATCCCCCTGGACATCGTGTTGTGGCATTGCTCCTTCACCCCGATGACAGGCTTCGTTGCGGACATGCATGCGAGACCCCTTGAATGAAATACATGTTTATGATAACTTAATCAATTATTAAGTCACAACATTGCGCAGCAATAAGCAAGTCTCACAAACCTTGTGTCTCTTAATAGTTGATAGCTCGGCATTAAACTCCTTCCTGCAGGTGGTGCAATATGCTCGGGTTGGGTCAGTTTCCACACGAGTCAACCAGGGTTGGAACTCATCACTCGCCAGCCACTCGTTCTTCATCTTGCGTTTTGCAGCCATATTTCAACCTCTGAACACAGATATTCATGGCATGTCACATTTATTGTATGCGTGATGGAGGACTTTGGGGAGTAACATCTACAGTGCTATGTTGTATGCTCATGCGACTTGATGCCAGTAATAACAGTAATGAATGTGATGATAATAATTAAAATATAAATAAAGTAATTATCGGCTGAAAGAAACCTGCACAGCGAAGCTATAGCGATAATCCCATACCACACTCCTGGTCATATGGCCATTTCCCGAAGGTTGAGTGTGGTTTGAATTTTCCGCCAAAATCATCGGAAATTTAAAATTCCCGGCTCTGTGCAGGCATGCGCATTGTCGACTCCACCTCCCCCTCCCTATCCCCTCCCTTCTTAGCCGGCTAGCTCGAGCCGGGCGTCGAGTCACTTACATCGCGGAAACGGGACAGAGTGGTCAACTTGCTACCCACATGGGAGCAGGCGGTCCCGTTTCCTGCTGGTTAATCGTCTGTTAGTTTTATCGCTTTCCGCTTGGCTGCTGGTTTGTCCCATTCTTCGACTACCCTTTTAGTGATCCAAATGTTACCTTCTTTTTTCTTGTGCTCCGGCTTGTGCCCGTTGCTGCGAGTCTGGTAGTGCGGAGGGGGGCTTCTGGTGTCGGCGGCCCCTTACCTAAATTCTACGGTCCCACAGCTTGGATTGTCAGGACCTAGGCGTAGACTTTGATATTATACGAGCACAATCCGTTCCCGTCTTCGAGCCGTCCGTGGTAAGAACCCGGGCCTCTCGGAAGACATGGGAACATGTCTTATGGTACGGAGGGTGGCGCCCCCCAAGGTCCTCAGGCCTCTCGGCAGCCCCATACCTCCGACCATCATCGGTCCTCTATTGCCTCACGGTTTGTATCAAGGCCTAGGCGTAGACTTTGACCATGTACAATCGCAATCCGTCCCCGTCTTCAGGCCGTCCGTGGTAAGAACCCGGGCCTCTCGGAAGACGTGGGAACGTGTCTTATGGTACGGAGGGTGGCGCCCCCCAAGGTCCTCAGGCCTCTCGGCAGCCCCATACCTCCGACCATTATCGGTCCTCTATTGCCTCACGGTTTGTATCAAGCCCTAGGCGTAGACTTTGACCATATACGATCGCAATCCGTCCCCGTCTTCAGGCCGTCCGTGGTAAGAACCCGGGCCTCTCGGAAGACGTGGGAACGTGTCTTATGGTACGGAGGGTGGCGCCCCCCAAGGTCCTCAGGCCTCTCGGCAGCCCCATACCTCCGACTATCATCGGTCCTCTATTGCCTCACGGTTTGTTTCAAGCCCTAGGCGTAGACTTTGACCATATACGATCGCAATCCGTCCCCGTCTTCAGGCCGTCCGTGGTAAGAACCCGGGCCTCTCGGAAGACGTGGGAACGTGTCTTATGGTACGGAGGGTGGCGCCCCCCAAGGTCCTCAGGCCTCTCGGTAGCCCCATACCTCTGACCATCATCGGTCCTCTATTGCCTCACGGTTTGTATCAAGCCCTAGGCGTAGACTTTGACCATGTACGATCGCAATCCGTCCCCGTCTTCAGGCCGTCCGTGGTAAGAACCCGGGCCTCTCGGAAGACGTGGGAACGTGGCTTATGGTACGGAGGGTGGCGCCCCCCAAGGTCCTCAGGCCTCTCGGCAGCCCCATACCTCCGACTATCATCGGTCCTCTATTGCCTCACGGTTTGTATCAGGACCTAGGCGTAGACTTTGACCATGTACGATCGCAATCCGTCCCCGTCTTCAGGCCGTCCGTGGTAGAACCCGGGCCTCTCGGAAGACGTGGGAACGTGTCCTATGGTACGGAGGGGGGTGCTCCTGAGGATCATCAGGCCTCTTGGCAGCCCCATACCTCCGACCAGTAATGACCCTCTAACGCCTTATGGCTTGCTCTGTCAGGCCCTAGGCGTAGTCTGACATTTCCACTCGTAATCCGTTCCCCATACGTCATCGAGTCATCCGTGGTAAGAACCCGGGCTTCCCGGAAGACGAGGGGACGTGTCTTATGATACGGAGGGTGGCGCCCCGAGGATCATCAGGCCTCGGCAGCACCATACCTCCGACCTTCAATGGTCTAACGCCTCACGGCACCACCCTCCTTCCATGTTTCTTAAATAAATAAATACCATGTTACCACACAGCTCTTCTCTTGAGCCACAGCCAACCTCTGATCAACTTCACCTGGCTTGAGTTTAAAGATGACTTACCTGATGTTCCACCCCGAAGTAAAACACAAAAGAACTTTAGGCTTAGGGAGTCTAGTGTTAGAATTAGTATAAATCGGTTCAAAGATAAACTACAAACATTTAGCGTAATGAGAAGAGGAAAATTATTTAAATAGTACAGTTTAGGTTGACGCAAAGTGCTAGGTATTGTATAGATAAAATGCCTTGACCATAAAAAAAAACTCAGGTCGAAATGGACATGACTTTTCCTATTTAACTTAAGCTAATCTACAGTCATGATGGTCGAGAATTTTACCATGTTAAAGTTAATTTCGACGCTCACTGTGACTCAGGTCGAAATGGACATGACTTTTCCTATTCAACTTAAGCTAATCTAGAATCATGATGGTCAAGAATTTTACCATGTTAAAATAAATTTCAACGCTCACTGGGACTCAGGTCGAAAGGACCATGACTTTTCCTATTCAACTTGAGCTGATCTACAGTCATGATGGTCGAGACTTTTAAAATTGTTAGAATTAATTTCGACGCTCACTGTGACTCAGGTCGAAATGGACATGACTTTTCCTATTCAACCTAAGCTAATCTACAGTCATGATGGTCGAGAATTTTACCATGTTAAAATCAATTTCGACGCTCACTGTGACTCAGGTCGAAATGGGTATGGCTTTTCCTATTCAACTTAAACTAATCTACAGTCATGATGGTCGAGAATTTTACCATGTTAAAATTAATTTCGACGCTCACTGTGACTCAGGTCGAAAGGGACATGACTTTTCCTATTCAACATGAGCTAACCTATAGTCATGATGGTTAAGAACTTTACCATATCAAAACTAATTTCAACACCCACTGTGACTCAGATCGACATAAACATGACTTTTCCTATTCAACTTAAGCTATTCTACAGTCATGATGGTCGAGAACTTTACCATGTTTAATTAATTTCAAAACTCACTGTGACTCTGGATGAAGTGAACATGACTTTCCTATTCAACTTGAGCTAATCTACAGTCATGATCGTCGAGAATTTTACCATGTTAAAATTAATTTCGACGTTCACTGTGACTTAGGTCGAAATGAACATGACTTTCCTATTCAAATTAAATCAATCTACAGTCATGATGGTCCAGAATTTTACCATGTCAAAATTTATTTCAACGCTCACTGTGACTCAGTGATGTCACGGTATGATAAGATGACGTCATTATGTGATAAATTGACGTCATGTAGTCCTATGACGTCAATTTGTGTGTGACGTCACGAGACGATCCTATGGCGCCATGATTAAATCCGGTGACGTCACAGTATAATCACATGATGTCACTAGGTATTAAACATATAGAAGTCCGCTTGTGGGTGAAGAGACGTCATAAACTGCCATAACACACTATTGGATGAGAACGCTCGCCACGGGCTTCGAGGACTTCCCGCGGGAAGACTTGGGGTGAGTTGGATACATACCGAGGGTTCAGGCCCGTCTTAGTGGGAGACGCTCAGGGAACGTCTTCACCCAGGACGAAGCCTCTTGACTAACGCCCACGGACGAGGTCGCTCGGAAACGAATTCGGCCTCGCATACTCCCTTTCGGTCTCTCGCTTACCCCGAGGATCTTCACGAAACTAGTGAGAGTGGTAGGCGTACGCTGGACGGAAGCAAGCGTCTCCACACTCAGGTTCCTAGACGGCTAGTTGATGCATTTGCCCAACGGGGAGGGTGCATCGGCCGACATCTCAGTGGCTCTGAGAGTGTTGGCGGACGTGGAGTTTGGGGTGGACTGGAACGGGTCTGCCCTTGCTCCCATACAGGGACTTCATTGGCTCAGGATTGAGTAGGACACAGTCAGCGCTCTTCGGGTGCTCCCCTGCGCCAAGAAAGCGTGTTTCTCTCACACGTTCTCCCTCCTTCAGTGGCGGGGGGGGGGGGTACCTCAACTTCGCGACTTCGGCCCTTCCACTGAGCCGCTTGGGGCGCCGACGGCTGGTACGGGAGGTCGACAGGAACCTACTACTTCTCCCGCGTGACCTGCCCGGGCCGATACCCTTAGCACTCCACAGCTTGTTGCGTCCCGGGCTTCGGTCGGGGCCCCTACGCCGGTCGCTCTATCCAGGTTTCAAGAGAACTTCGTAGTGTAGCAACTACGCCCACAAGTGTTCGAGTCGCTCTCCCTCCACTACGGCACCCCAGAGGTGGACCTGTTTGCCTCCCCAAACACGACCCAGCTCCCCCTCTACCTCACCTGCATCCAAAGGACACGCACAGGAGGCCCAGACTCCGTCACGGAGGACTGGAATAGCTGGAGGTACGTATTCATTTTCCTCCTCCAGCGACACTAGTCCTCCTGAAGGTGATGCAGACCCTCAGGTCCTTCAAGGGTCAGGTCCTCCTGATAGCTCCCTACTGGCCAACCCAGCCGTGGTTCGGGGAGCTAATGCGATGGGGCCCTTCTCCCCTTCTACTGGGGTCAGCCTGCCTAGCCAACAGCCTTACCGCGCCTCTCCAAGCGTCACTCCAACTTGATGCTTGGAGTTTCTACGGGGAGCTCTCAGCCAACTCTTCTCTACAGAGGCAGCAGACAAGATGCTCAGAGCTCACCTTCCGTCCTCAGTGCGGCAGTGTGGGTCCTGCTGACGGAGATTCCGGAACTGCCTTCGGAGACGCGCGATGGTGACCATCTCCGCCAGCATGGTTCCGGACTTCCTGACTTGGCTGGTTACCTCCACCAACAGGGCACCGGCGACTATCTTGCCTCACTATACAGCCCTCACTGATCCGCTACGCTTTGGCATGAACATCCGAGTGCCACAGAGAGCGCGAACCCTCCTAATGAAGGGGATCAGCGCCTCGAAAGAGCCGAGACATCAACCAGTCCTGGCCTGGTCCTTGCATTGTGTTCTGCAGTACCTGGCGTTCGAAATGGCCATTATGGAGGAAGAACACTTCCCTCAACGTGTCGTCTTTCTGCTCGCCTTGACTACTGACTACAGGGCTTCACAGCTGGAGGCAACCACCCGCCACCCGTCCGTCTCCAAACTGGAGGAGGACAGCTCGGCCCTAACCCTCTCTCCATCACCAACATTCCTGGCCAGGAACGGCCGAGCGGACGACATGATTGGCCCTCTCAGAATACAGTCCTTCCGGGAGGGAGGACGCCCACATCCACTGCGCCCGGTCCGTGCGTTCCAAGACTACGTGAACCACACGGAAGAGATTTCTGAGGATCATCTCTTCTACAACTCGAAATTTAGGATTCCTCTAACCCCGAGGTCCCGGCCGCACCTGCCTTTCCGCTTTTTGGGAGAGAGCCGACCCGGGCCATGCCCCACACGCCCACAGCATCAGGGACTTTGTGGCATCGCTGGCGTTTCTCCGCACCCACTCTGTGGAGCGGGTGCGGGACCTAGGGGCTGGACATCGACGACTCCCTTGGGGACACGGTGTCTCTACCACTCGGTCGCCCCTGTCCCATGTGTCGTCATGGAAACGGCTCCACCCCTCTCATCTAAAAAAAAAAAAAAAAAAAAAAAAAAAAAAAAAAAAAAAAAAAAAAAAAAAAAAAAAAAAAAAACCCCCCCCGGGGGGGGGGGAGTGGAGGGGGCAAAGGGCGACCGAGGAGTGGGGAGGGGCCAGGAACCGCTGAACAGGATACAAATTTCGTATAATTTACGCATTGTGTGAACAGTGCAATGTTGTGCATGTCACATTTTTCAGCGTGGGTACTTGACGTTTCTTTCTCTCCTCTACTGAGTGATAAAATTAATAAGTCTCACATAGGAAAGACACACGTAATAACGGTTTGAATCAGGCTTCACCTCTCCTCCCACCTGTCCTCGTCTCATGCATAGCTTCGCTGTGCAGGTTTCTTTCAGCCGATAATATTTCTTTGTCGCGGCTCGTGCCGCTTAAATTCTTCTTATCGGCTTAAGAAACCTGCACAGATTTAGGGTCCCTCCCTCCTCCCACAGGCGAAGCCTTCATTTCTCATTGAAGTGACTCGACGCCCGGCTCGAGCTAGCCGGCTAAGAAGGGTGGGGATAGGGAGGGGGAGGTGGAGTCGACAATGCGCATGCCTGCACAGAGCCGGGAATTTTAAATTTCCGATGATTTTGGCGGAAAATTCAAACCACACTCAACCTTCGGGAAATGGCCATATGACCAGGAGTGTGGTATGGGATTATCGCTATAGCTTCGCTGTGCAGGTTTCTTAAGCCGATAAGAACAATTTAAGCGGCACGAGCCGCGTCAAAGAAATAATTTAGCGCTGAGATGGGGGCTGCGTGAGATCGAGATCAGGACAGACTCAGCCACGGTAGCGGGGTGGATGAACTCGGTGCTGACGGCTGAGAAGAGAGTACGCACGAAGGGGGCTGCAGAGATCCTTGTGAAGCGCCGCCTCGGGATCCTGAGAGAGTTAATCGACGAGTTCGGCATGAAGATAAGGGTGAGGGAAAATTCAGGTTTTATGAAAAAAATCTTTTATTTTTTAACATAGGAAATAAAGAGCATAGTGTTATCTTTCAAATGAAACAAAAATGACAAAAATCCATCTAGAACAACCGAAGATATTACAACAAAAAGAACAAAAACATTAAATGGACAGGAGAAGGCATTTAAATTTTGCGTGACCATTTTTAAAAGGTCCCAGCCTCATAGTCCCCGCTTTTGGTCACTTGACCAGTTTTTCAATATTTCCTTTGCCTTTGCTTTTGTTTTCTCAATTGCAACTGACTGAAAATTTACATAATTGTTATACAGAGGCTTCATACTCATGTTCTCAGTCAATTTGTGAAACCCTGCATAGCCTAAACCTACATTCATTTTATTGTACACTAAGGCGTTCGTCACTGGAGTGTCTTTCACTTCTAAATTACCACACTTTTGGCCACACTCTACACACTCTAAGTCAATCTTATAATCCATGTATTTATTTATAAAGCTGACATTTAGTTTCCCAAAGCACTTACCACACGCAACATGTGTAAATAATTCTTGAAGATAACTTTTTTTCAAAATTAAGTTCTCGTCATCAACTGTTGTCTTCTCTGAAGGTTGCAATGCATAGCAAACTTCCAATTTCCTTTTTTTGCAGATGAGGTGTGAGGTGAGGGTCCAACTTGCGGTGTGGGTGGAGGAGGTGTAAGGTGGGCGGAGCTGGTAGCTTGTGGAGTGCTGCGTGAGGGTTGGCTGGTTTCCTCTTCGTTTTTTTTTCCACCTCTTTGTTTCTCTAGCCAGTACACAAGGGCCTTCTCTACATTCCTCCTCCTTGCTCGCTGGCTTTTCGTCAATCTTCCCATGACTATAGCAATAATACAGGGTGAGGAATCAAAACTGTGGCGCACGGTGAGAGCTCTAAAGGGCCCCATTGACGACAACGATTTTCAACCCCAACCCAGATTTGCAACCCCAACCCAGACTAAATTTTCTCGTGGATAGGCTCCAACAACCTACATCGCAACCCCGATTTGCAGGTCGCGGTTGGGGTTGGAGTCGTTCAGATTTTCCTGATATTTTGTGGGCGGAGCTTTATGTCTGTGTTGGGGTTGGAGTGGTGGATGGGTGCGGACAATCAAATCTATCACTTGTGCCCAAAATTTCGTACCGTGCGTTTGTAGCTATAGTTGTGCTGCCTAACTAAAAAAATGGAAGCGTACAGTAAAGATTTCGTAAGAGAGATTATTGAGATATGTGGTAAGTGCCAAACACGCAGTATTTTGGTAAAAGTTTATTGCGGAGATCTACACACAAGTAAGACAGGAAGTGATCTGTCACAAGCGAATGCTTGGGGGGCCTAGCTGGGCATAAGACGCGCCCGTGGCCTACTTTCTGTTACATTGTTGCTAGGCGGGAAAAAGATTGGGCAAAACAATACATACTAACATATCTAGGTATATACATAGAAATATACAGCAACAAGAGAACAATTATATATAATGATGAATATGCATGCAAAATGGTTAAGGGTAACATATATTTAGTAACTTAATTCTACGACGTGTACAATTGGCATAGACGCATACGCGTTTAGCGTACGCCTAATGACGTATGTATATTCGGTTATATAATTATGTATAGGGCACTTATATTGTAATGACTACATAGGCTTACTTATACAAAACATTTACAATAGATATATGTTGATATTAAGTACTCATGTATAATAATGAAGTATGACATATACAATAAAGGAGATACATATACAATAAATATATACAATAATTAAGTAAGGAAGGGCTTGGCTACATTACTCCCCCCTTGAGAGTGTAGCGTCAGTAAAGAAAGTCTTTAGTAGTAGTAAAAATCAGATTTATTGTGAAATCTGACTGCCCTGCCTGAGCGACTTTTGTATGGGAGAGCGGAAGTATGAGGGTGGGAGGGATGGGAAGAGGTGATAGGGTGGCCAAGGTCATTGGCACTTGTGGGTGGTATGGGATTCGGTGGGATGACAGTTGAAGTGTCAGAAGTGGATGAAGTAGGAACAGGAGGAGTGGAAGGTGTTGAGGGTATGTCTGGGGTTACATGGAGACGGGTCTTAGGGCGAGGAGAAACAGGGAGGAAAGCTGGTTTCAAACGATCAATGGAAACTGAGGTTTCGCCTTGAGGTAGGTTAAGGATGAAGTACTTAGGTTCACGTCGAATGATGTCATATGGGCCAGAGTACGGAGCCTCCAAACTCTTACGAATTCTGTCGACTCGTAACCAAACTTTAGAGCAAGAGTGAAGGTCGTGAGGGAGATAGGGTGGAGGTGGTGTATGGCAGTCACCGGATGCAAGATCTTGGAAATTGACAGACTGCATTTCCTTGATAAGACGAAGGATGGTTGTGTCATCCGAGGAGTGGGTGTGTTCCTGAGTAATGGCGACAGAAGGGCATAACATATGAGCGCCAGTAACGGCGGTAAATGGGGAAAATTTGGTGACGTGAGGTGTCATGCGATAGCCAAGAAGGACGATAGGTAAGGAGTAAAACCAGTTATCTTGCCTAGCGCGGAGAGCTGATTTCAGAGAACGGTGGAAACGTTCAATCATGCCGTTAGCTTGAGGGTGATAACTAGTAGTACGCATATGGTGGAAACCAATGATAGATGAAAGCTTAGAGAAAAGTTCACTCTCGAATTGGGAACCTCTATCCGTGATGACATGAAGTGGAACACCGAAACGGCATATCCAGCCATTTACAAAAGAGATTGCTACAGAAGTGGCAGTAGTGTCAATGAGGGGAATTGCTTCAGTCCAACGAGTAGCTCGGTCAATGCAAGTCAACAAGTATTTGTATGGGAGAGGGTAAGGATAGTTAGGAAGAGTAGCAGGGGGCAACGGTCCTACAATGTCGATGTGTACCGATTGGAAGCGGTCAGTAGGAATAGATATAGGAGAAACAGGAGAGGAAGTGTGGCGGGTAGTCTTAGACTGTTGACACCTAAGGCATTGTCTTACAAATGTCTTTACATCTCTGTCAATGTGTGGCCAGAAGTAACGTTGTTTGACCAACTTAGAGGTGGACTGAACACCAGGATGAGAAAGGTTATGCAAAGAAGAGACTACGTCATTACGTAAGGGTAATGGAACAAAAGGTCGAGGAGTGTTAGTAGAGGTATCACACCAGAGTGTTAAATCAGAGGGTAAAGTGAATTTAGAGAGTCTAGGCTTGAAAGTTTCCAGTTCGTCATCTGTTGTCTGACTTTGAGCTATGCCACTTAAGTCAAAAGCGTCGAGTGTAACAGCGCATGACGTGCGAGATAAGCAATCAGCGATGACGTTAGTGTCGCCACGAATGTACTCGACTGAAGAAACGTATTCAGAAAGAACAGAGAGTTGTCGTTGTTGTCTGTCAGTTTTAGCAAGAGATTTAGAGTAAAAGGCAGCTACGAGGGGTTTGTGGTCAAGAAATAGGGTAACTGTATGTCCGTCAATGAGAGTCCTGAAATGCAAAACTGCGAGGTAAGCAGCTAATAACTCGCGGTCGTAGGTGGAATAGATGCGTTGTGCGTCAGAGAGTTTCTTCGAGTAGAATCCTAGGGGCGTTGGCTCGCCGTCTATAACTTGATAGAGAGCGGCGCCAACGGCTAGGCTTGAACTGTCAGTCACGAGTTGGTAGTTTGTCGGTAATAGGGAAGGGTAAGCTAAGGTTGGACAGTCCAGTAAGGCTTGCTTCAAATTATTGAAGGAGTCCTTTGCTGCGTCAGTCCAAGTGAGACACTTTGAAGAAGGATATTGTTTAAGAAGCTCAGTAAGGGAATAGGCTACGGTTGCAAAATTAGGAATCATGGGCCGAAAAAAAATTATCATACCCATGAAACGGCGCAAAGCCTGTGAAGTCTGAGGCAAAGGGAAATCGGAAATGGCCGTGGTACGGTCTTTAGGTGGCTTAATCCCTTGTGAGCTAATCTCGTAACCGAGAAAGGTAAGATTTGACTTGAAGAATTGACATTTGTCAAGAGAAAGTCGCATGTTATGCTGAGCCAAAATAGAAAGAACAGTTTGAACATCTGAAATATGTTCTTCAAGGGTCTCACTAGCAATCAGTACATCATCAAGGTACGTAAACGTGTTGTTTACGTTAGCTAAGAGGGTATCTATAAAGCGCTGAAATGTGGCTCCAGCATTTTTCAATCCAAAGGGCATGTACAAAAATTCAAATAAACCAAATGGCGTGCATATCGCAGTCTTAGGAATATCTTGTTCAGCTACAGGAATCTGCAGATATGCACGTTGTAAGTCTAACTTAGTGAATATAACCTTATTCTTAAGTGACATGGTGAGAGAGCGCAAGTGTGGTATGGGATATTTGTCATTTACAGTTATATTGTTGAGACCTCGGTAATCTCCGCAAGGTCTCCAGGAATGTGGTTCTTTCTTGGGAACCAAATGAAGTGGGGACGCCCAAGGTGAGTTGGAGCGTCGTATGATCCCTGCATTAAGCAAAAATTGAAACTCATCCTTGGCAGCTTTGAGCTTCTCACCTGTCAATGGCCTTACTTTAAAGGATATAGGGGAAGAATCACCTGTATCAATATGATGATAGGTTGTAGTTTCTAATGGTGGAGGATCAGACAGTTGTCGGGGCGCGGTAAGTACGGGGAATTTTGAAAGAAGAGCAATGGCTCTTGAATCAATATCCCCATAATGTACCGCATGTGAAGAGATAGGGAGAGGAGAAGCCTTAAGGGAATGGTGCATGCAGTGGAAGGATCAGAGAGGAGGCGATTTCTACAATCAACTACTAGTGAATTATGGGTTAAAAAATCGGTACCAAGAATTGGGCGGACAACATCAGCAACGACGAAGGACCATGGGAGAGAACGTCTGATACGTCGAATCCCAAGTTCCACGTCGACTTCGCCGTACGTACGAATACGGGTACCGGAAGCAGTAGTAAGTTGTACTACCGTGGAACGGAGCAGTGGAGTTAAACTTGGGTCATAGGGAATGAGCGAGACTTGAGAACCGGTATCTATAAGGAATTCATAGTTCTTGCAACCTATAGTGGCACTAATGACGAGAGGCAGTCCTGCGGTTGCAAGGGATACTTCTACAGACTGCCCATCAAGTTTCCCGACGTGTTAAGCTGAGGTCCTGGAGATGAAGAACGTGAGTTAGGTCGTGAACTGGGCAACACGTTAGCACTAGTGTGGGACAATATGCACCATTGTTTGCAAGTTCTAGCACTGTTGCCGTAGAAGAGGTGGTAACGGCACACTCGTGGTCTTTGACCGTCATAGAAGGGAGTTAATCCGAGTGGAAAGGTAGTGGGTGTTGAAACACGTGTAGTGGGGTTACCACTACGAAACACTGGCACACTATCACTACGTGGAGCCCTTGGCACAGGCTTGTTCACCGATGACGCACTTATCCCTTTGTTTCCGTGGCCATGGGCCATGAGAGTGTCAGCAACACGGGCCAACTCATCAAGGGAACCTGCATGTGTAACAAGTAGTGGTCGTATGTCACTTGGCACTGCACGTAAAAATTTTAAGCGGATGAAGTCGTCGTCGACACCGAGTTGCTTACCTATGGTGCGAAGTTCTCGTAGGAAGGTCGTTGGCTTATCATACATGATATTGTTCTGGTGGACCAAGGCATCGAAGAGTTCCGGCGGAGACCTGGTAAGGACGTTGATTAGCGCCTTCTTCAAGCGGTCGTAGTCACCGGAAGTAACGACATCGTCGTCGAGCTGGTTGAGCACAGGGATGGTTAAGTTCGCAAGTGCATGGTTGAACTTAGTTTGGGGGACGGTTATGTTAGCTAATGCAAATTGCGCCTCTAGCAACGAAAACCATCTTGCCGGCGATGCTTCGTCGAATGGTGGGGGTCGAACAGCGACGGCGGCGGAAGTCGTGGAATGCGTAGAGGAAGAAGTGCTTCCTGCTGCTGCTGTCGTCGTTGAAGTGGCTGCAGTGGTTGTAGGCGGAGTAGGGGAATTCATGTTGTTGTTGTCGGATGTTTCCCAGTATACGTGTTGCGTATCGTATACGTATTGCGTGTAGATCAGGACTGTTAACAATGTCGCACACTCCGATTATTTCTTGCGCACTTTGAAGTTCGTAAATGCGTAGTTCCATGCGCGTGACGAGTCACAGTTTATGAATACGCATAGGCACTTAACCACGTAATGTGTATGACCCTAAATCACTTAGGTATGGAGCACTGGGTATTAGGGTCACTTGGGCACTGTCACTCCGGGAGGTCACCACTGTGGTAAGTGCCAAACACGCAGTATTTTGGTAGGAGTTTATTGCGGAGATCTACACACAAGTAAGACAGGAAGTGATCTGTCACAAGCGAATGCTTGGGGGGCCTAGCTGGGCATAAGACGCGCCCGTGGCCTACTTTCTGTTACATTGTTGCTAGGCGGGAAAAAGATTGGGCAAAACAATACATACTAACATATCTAGGTATATACATAGAAATATACAGCAACAAGAGAACAATTATATATAATGATGAATATGCATGCAAAATGGTTAAGGGTAACATATATTTAGTAACTTAATTCTACGACGTGTACAATTGGCATAGACGCATACGCGTTTAGCGTACGCCTAATGACGTATGTATATTCGGTTATATAATTATGTATAGGGCACTTATATTGTAATGACTACATAGGCTTACTTATACAAAACATTTACAATAGATATATGTTGATATTAAGTACTCATGTATAATAATGAAGTATGACATATACAATAAAGGAGATACATATACAATAAATATATACAATAATTAAGTAAGGAAGGGCTTGGCTACAGATATACCGTCAACATCCATGCCTATGGAAAGTTAAAAGTAAAGAATACTCGAATAAAATAATGAAAAACAATGCTTATGAAATACTCGTTTCAAAATTTAAGGAAGTAAACCCCGCAGCTACGCGTGATGATGTAGTTAAAAAAATTGGCTCGTTAAGAACTGTATGGAGGAAAATTTGAGGTCTTCATATGACCTCCCTGTTGCTAGGAATCGTAATGTACATACGAGACGTTCATGAGGTGTAATAGCCTTCCTCATTATCGTATCCTGTTTTTTTTTATGATTGGTGTTACCAAGGACAGAAGTTCTAAAAATGTGGATTCATCCATTCTTAAATAGTTCATATAGTCTTTAGGCTCTAGTCTCAGTTCCTCTAATAATTGATTATGGGATAGCTTGTTTCTTTTTTGAAGCCAAGACTTACACCACTTTGACTTTTTTTTGCGCTTTCTATCTGCCTCTAAAAAAACAGCAATATTAAAAAGATCGTCAGAGTCGAGATCAGACATCTTATCACAATAGAACTGCGGATCAACTGCGAAAAATTGGACAATTGGTTGTTGCAGTGAGTGGCGAAGCCGCCAACCACAACTCCAACCCCGACCATGTTCGAAATCTGGGTTGGGGTTGAAAATCGTTGTCGTGAATGGGGCCCTTATGAGCAACGTTACCTTACTTTGACGTTTGAATGTGTACTAATGCCCTGTTTCTGCCTTTGTGACTTATGCTAGTGGGAGGAGTTGCCAAATATCTCCATAAACACAATTCCGTAGCAAAAAAAAAAAAAAAACCGAAATAGCTTTAGAAATATTGACGCTATTTCAATATACAGGATGTTTGTTTATGCAATGGGGTTGCCAGAGGTAGCCAATATTCTATCTATTTTATTCTGTATAAAAAAAAAAAAAATAGAAACGAAATACAGCTCTATAACTTTGTAGGAGTGTTGCCCCCATCATAGAGATTCTTTTTAAATGTTTTCCTAAAATTCGTTCATGTACCAGATTTTTTCGAATAATCGCCTATGATGGTCCCAGACGGTCCCTTAACTAAATTAATTTTTTTCCTACTCTCTTTTATTTTTTAATTATTTTTTTTTCAATTTCGAATAGTAGAAACTTCAGTGAAAATCTGCTATGATAAATGAAAAAAAAAAAAAATCAAGTTACAGTTTCCTTTATTTTTTCTTGCCAAATTAAAGAATTACTATTTCTCTTTACAAAATTCGAAAGAATAAAATCGGACAAAAAGAAACAGAGATATGGCTATTTAAAAAAAAAAATATATAAAAAACTTTTCAGAAGAGGCACTTAAAGTTTAAAAGGAGCAGATGAGGTTGTGGGGGGTGCAGTGGAGGTGCCAGGTGCAGTAGTTCGGCGCGAGTTCAAGGAGGTGGGTGTTCGGAGTGAGGTCGAGGAGCTGGATGCAGGGGTAGGGGGAGTGGCAGAGGTAGCATCTTCTCGTCGTCGTCTTCTACATTTCCTTGCCAACTCCGTATGTTTTCTCAACATTGATGTCCTCTTCTTCACCCCTCCCATGGTTACTGTTGGTAGATGAAATGAATATTGGTTACTGTTGGTAGAATAAATGAATATAATGATATCGTGGCAGTGTACGAGTATGTGTCTTATGGATAGTATAGTGTTGCAGGTGTTGCATTGGGGAGGAAATACGCCGTTTATGTATGGGTTTAGGTGGGTGAGGCGGGTCGAGTTCATCCTCAGTCTTGCTATGGCGATTTCCTCCCGTCTATTGTTTCTGTATGATGTCGACCAGTCTGTTATGTGTTCCTTTTGTTTGTACGAGATGTGAAGGTTGTCCCACTGGAGTTGCCAGTGGGCGTGTAGTTGTTTTCTTAGTATAGAATTGAAGGTTCCTATATCCAGGGGTATGTCTGTAATAGAGTCTTTTTCTAAGGCAGATTTGGCTAAGGTGTACGCTTTCTCATTCCCGAAGATCCCAATGTGGCTGGGAACCCAAGAGAGAGTAATAGGCCTTTGTTTTGGATGATGTTCAGGGGTTGTAACGTGGTTGGTGTTGCCGAACCATAAATCTGACACCCATAGTCTAATTTAGATCTAATTAGGGACTTATAAATCATTAGCAGGGATTTCCTATCTGCTCCCCAATTTGTGCCCGTTAGTTTACGTAGCAAATTAATTCTCTTGTTGCACGCATCAACTAGATATTTTACATGGGCCTTCCAGTTTAGCCTGGAGGCCAGTTTCAGGCCAAGGAAAAAGGTTGAGTTTTGTACTGGAATGGGATTACCATGTAATTGCAGATTTATTTCTGCCTGGGCTCTGCGTAAAAATACAATTACTGTTGACTTTAATTCCGAAAACTTAAATCCCCATTTGTCAGACCAGTCCTGGAACGAGTCCAGGGCCAGTTGTACGCGAGAGCCGGAAAACTTGGCGTTCGGTGAGGAATGCCAGATTCCGACGTCGTCAGCGTATAATGAGTATTTAAGGTTCCGAGGTGGAGCGGGTAGAATATCGTTTATGAGTAACATAAATAATGTGGGACTTAACTGTGCCGTTACGAGAGGTAACGGGGCTTTTTTATATGTCCGTGTATCCCCATGTTTACATATCTTTTTGTCGTAAGGCTCGTTTCCCCTCGGAAGAGGTTTCAAGTTTTTTTTTTTTTTTCTAATGCTTTAATTTAAGTATGCTGCGAGCAGAAGCTTCGTCTGCTTAAGAATACTATCGTTGTAAGTTGTCTGCAAGCTGTGCTGCAAGATAGCATCTCATTATTTGTACAATGTTCACTTTAAGAATTAGACTTAAGAAGGTGTGTAAGAACCGGTTGCGGTGGTGTGATGTCACGTCACAACCTCCAGCCAGTGTGGTTTGAAACGCCTTCAGTTGTATACCCGCTCCCTTCGCGGCCTACTCGGTGAGTTTTGAGCCGAATTTAGTTTTAGATCTGGTATATTGTTTCTTGTATGTCATAATGAATTTAGCCTTAAGCTGCTCGTATTTCATGTTCAGATTATTTGTAATTCTGTATAAAAGCTGTTAGTAACGAGCGTCGCTCTGGATTGTTTTACAGTTTTTTCATCTACTACTTCTACTCTTCCTCCCAATTACTGTCTGCTGCCATAGTTTCAATGGCAGCACCTGTTGTGTGAAGATGAGAAAGTCGTGTTTTCTATTGCCAATAAACGTTAGCGACGAGCACTCCGTGGATTCTTAACCCCGCGTTGTTTACGTTACGTAACGCCAGAAAAGAGGGCACTCGTTACGCTAACCCCCTATGCGTAGCAGAGTAATCTGTTAAGCCACAATGAAAAAACGATGGCCATTGGCGCTCTCTGCCAAGAAAATCGCTTTCGTGAAGAGGTGAATGAAAAGAGCCGCTGCGAAGGAGTTAAAAGTTAGCCATGCAGTATGCCAAGTCCATCTTGAGGATATGGCCAGACCACGCCCTGCACGCCGTTGCCACGTCTAGATTCCCCTCGTCGTCACCACATGAACTTGATGTGCCGCCTTCCTGGCATAAGTTGCGTGTGTATGCTTAAGCGTAGTGGCGCAGGTTAAGTGTAGTGGCGCAAGTTAAGTGTAGAAAGTGTAGTGATCTTGTGTCGTCTTAGTAATCGTATCGGCGCGCGAGTGTGATGTGGCAACAATGTATGGTTGCGGTTTCTAATGTTTACATAACAAACCCATCGTATTTATGTAAGCATGTGTTTTTCCTTTTGAAGGCAAGCTACCTTGCCTAAGATCCTGTCATATGTTAATATAAGCATGCGACTAATGTGCATTTTTAGATTGAACCAAATGTAGGGTTTAATCTGTTGTTGTCTACCTCAATAGTCGTATAGTTAGGAGTGTGGTAACGTACTCCGTGGTTTTCGATTAAGTTCGAGTTTTCCTTGTCTTCTTTATCATATTACTGTCTTGTCTCTCACTGTTTCTCTCGCTTGGCAATATGTCTTCCAACCACAGTATAGATGAAGGACCCGTCTCCGGTAGGGTCAGAGTCCTCACGGCTGAAGGGCAAGAGGCTTTTCAGAGAGCGTCTGATCAGCATGAAGAGAGGGTAAAGGCGAGTAGAGAAGGAGTACAAGCCTTATTGGAAGAACCGAATCATAGTCCTTGGTTGTATAAGGCCCATGCTGTGTACCAGGATACTGTAAAAAGGTATCTGGAATTCTTAATGCGTGAACGTACTTCAGAAAGTCTGGCTCGTGCTGAATCAGTGAAGCACGAAGACAGGGATTTTCAGGCATCTTTTCGTCAGGTAATCAGTAACTATGCTTCCTCTTCCTCAGTTGAAGTCACGGAAGAGGAACACCACACTGAACCGTTTTTACAAGATGACCCGAAGTCCAGTCAAGTTCCTTTATCCCTCGTCGACCACTCTGAGTTTTGTATGCCCCCTTCCATGAAGGGCAGTTCAAGAAGGTCGGTTAGGTCAGGTCGTTCCAGTAGCACCAGTGTTAGTGTTGCAAGGAAGCAACGAGCCAAGGTGGAGACCGCTCGTATCAGAGTCAAGTTTGCCGAACAGGAGGGTCAGCTTATGCAAGAGAAGGCTGAATTGCAGACCAAGTTCAAAGTTATGACACAGCAAAAGGAGTTAGAAGAAGCCGAAGCCGAACTTAGGCACTTAGGAGCCGACGATGATTGGGAAACATGCAGTGACTGGGACCAATTAAAAGGTACAGTCGCTACCCGCACCCAACTATATGTGGAGCAACAGGGTGGTATAGTCGAAGTTTCCGCTAGTCAGAAGGATCCGGTAGGCTTGAATCCTGAAAGCCCTGTTTTCAAGCCCTGTTCTGATTTCAGAGTTAACTCACAGCCTGCTAACAATGTTCCATTCAGTTTTGAACCTCGTATCGAAAAAGTAAAGGTGAGGTCTGTGCAACCTGCGCAGCAACCTGTTGCTAACCATGTTTCTTATGCGTCACCACCTGTAGTAAAACCTCCTCGGAGTGCATCTCCTAGATTGGGAACAACCTCCAATTCTGCTGATTTGAGCAAGTTCTTCTTGCGGAAGGATTTACTTCTTAGCAGGCTGTCTACGTTTGATGATACTGCGGAAGACTATGCTGTTTGGAAGGAGAGTTTCAAGGAAGTCGTGCAAGAGTTAGGCACCTCACGTAAGGAGGAAATAGACCTGTTAGTTAAGTACCTAGGTCCTGAGTCTAGAGAATGGGCCCGTACAACCAGAAACTCAAATGCCAAGAATCCAAACCTGGCGTGCAGTAGAATTTGGGAGCGCTTGGATGACAGGTTTGCTGCCCCTTCGATCATTGAGACTTCAATTAAAAAGAAGCTCGCCAACTTCTCTAGGATTTCACCTAGAGACACCTTAAGGTTATACGACCTGTGTGACATTCTGTACCAGATAGAAGCCTTGAAGGCTAACCCTGTATACAGTACACTGTTTGCATATTATGACGCCTCGTCAGGCATCAATCCCATTGTCGCAAAACTTCCACCCTGTATACAGAAAGCGTGGACTGGCAGAGCCATGAACTACAAGACTGCTCACGGTGTGCCGTACCCACCTTTCTCCTTCTTCATTGAGTTTGTGAAGGAGATGGCAAGGGTCGAGAATGATCCATGTTTCTCTTATCAAAGCCTTGGAGCCGATGGTTTTGTGAAACCAGAGAAGCCACCTCCCTCTAAGTTTCCTCAAGTGCGTGTGAAGAAGACTGACACCATGTTGTCCAGTGGCAGTAAGACGACCACGGGCGCTGACAGGTCTGTTGGCGCCGCTAGTCCTACCGAGCAAAGAAAGGCAGAAAAGGGAGATTTTTGCGTCTACCATGATGCCTACGTACACCATTTGGATTTCTGCAGGGCTTTTCGCACCATGTCAGTGAGCGAGAGGAAGGTTTTCTTAAACGATAAAGGAGTGTGCAACAGATGTTGCAAAGGTAACCATCCTCCTTCCAGCTGCAAAGAGAGAACTTTCTGCAAACTCTGTAAGGCCCATACTCATGTGACTGCCTTACATCACGATGAACCCAGGTCGAAGAGGAGTTCGACTCAAGCGGTTACACAGCATGGAAGGGAGGTTGCTCAAGATAAAACACCTCGCTCCCCTGTAGTCAATCAAGTGCCGCTTCCAAATGTTCTTACCCCCGTAGTAAAGACTCAGGGAGGGGAGGATGCTGCGGTCAATTCCAAATGTACCTTGATATGCAGTAACCCCACTTCCACGAGTAAGTCCTGCGCCAAGACCTTCTTGGTAAAGGTCTATCCTGAAAGTAAGCCAGAGCTCGGAGTGTGGTGTTATGCCATCCTAGACGATCAGTGCAATTGCTCTTTAGCAAGGTCTGAGTTTTTCGATTTGTTTGACAAGCTGAGCAAACGGGTTTCATATCGTCTAGCTACCTGTGCAGGTGTAACGGGCGCTTCTGGGCGCACCACCAAAAATTAAACCATCGTGTCTTGGCATAACTCACAAGAGGTACATATCCCTCAGTTAGTGGAATGCGACAGCATTCCCAATGTAAGAGAAGAGATACCCACCCCCGCCATAGCTCGTGGTTATCCCCATCTGTCCGACCTGGCCGAATGTATTCCACCTCTGGTTCCTGAAGCTGAGATTCTACTCATCATTGGTCGAGATGTGCCTTCAGCTCATTACATTTTTGACCAGAGAATTGGACCTGTCAATGCCCCTCTAGCTCAACAGACCAGTCTGGGTTGGGCAATCATTGGGGAAGTGTGTCTCCATGGCACTTGTAGGCCTCCTGTCATTAGCAGTTTCAAAACATCCTTCGTACATGATAGACGTCCCTCTATAGTCGCACCATGTGGTAACCAGATTCATGTTTCTGAAGTAAAGGATGATTTGTTCAAGGTAACCAAAGATGATGACAAGGCTGCCCTGTCGATTGAAGACAGGAAGTTCTTGGATGTTATGAACTCAGAGTTCCGCAAGGATCAAAGTGGTCATTGGGTCGCGCCACTGCCTTTCCGTCCCAATGTTGTAGCCACCAGTAATAATAGAGACTTTGTGTGGCACCGCACACTGTCTCTCCATCGTAGCCTCAGCACAAAGCCTGAAAAACGTCAGCATATTTTGGCCTTCATGCAAAAGATGTTAGATCGTGGGCATGCTGAGGTTGCACCACCATTGAAGTCTGATCAGAAGTGCTGGTATCTTCCATTGTTTGGGGTGTACCACCCTAAGAAACCTGACAAGATCAGGGTTGTGTTCGACTCTTCTGCCAAATCCAGAGAGTTCTCCCTAAATGATATGCTGATGTCAGGTCCTGATATGACAAACAGTATTCTCGGGATTCTTCTACGTTTCCGTCAGGAAGCTGTAGCAGTGGCAGCTGATGTAGAACAGATGTTCTACAATTTCAAAGTGAAGACTGAGCAAAGAGATTACCTCAGATTCTTCTGGTACAAGAATAATGACCCTGATGAAAGGTTGATTGAGTATAAGATGACTGTTCACGTTTTTGGGAACACGCCATCTCCCGCCATTGCCACCTATGGCTTGCGTAAGTCTGTAGAAAATGCCTCTCCTGAAGTTCGCTATTTCATAGAGAACAATTTCTACGTGGATGATGGGTTAGCATCTCTGCCAGATGCGGAGACTGCTTACAAGTTAATCCAAGACTCTAAGTCAGCACTCCAAGAAGGAGGACGCCTGCGCTTGCACAAGATCACTTCCAACAGTAAGGAAGTGCTGGAAAAGTTTGCCACCAGTGAGCCGGCTGATAACCTTCAGGAGCTGAACCTAACTTCTGACTCTATGCCTATGCAGTCTAGCCTGGGCCTCTTATGGGACATCCAAAGAGACGTTTTCGTCTATAAGTTCATGGATTCAGACAAGCCTTCGACAAAAAGAGGGATACTGTCTGTTGTAAATAGTCTGTTTGACCCCATGGGATTCTTAGCTCCAGTAATAATAGTGGGAAAACTACTCCTAAGAGAGATAACCAATCTAAAGTGTGGTTGGGATGAACCCATACCAGCTAAGATCCATACCAAATGGTCCAGATGGCTAACGTCCTTAAGGGACCTCAAGGACATAAGCATCAATCGTCAGTTTGCTAGTATTTCTTTGTCTCAAGCTCACAGGATAGAGCTTCATACCTTTTCAGATGCTTCCAGAGTAGCAGTAGGAGCTGTATCATATCTTAAGGTTTTCAGTGATACCAAAAGCTACCAGGTGTGTTTTGTGAGGGGACAAGCTAAAGTAGCTCCCAACCATGGTCATACTATTCCCAGGTTAGAGTTGTGTGCTGCAGTGATGGCAGTTAATCTCAGCAATTCCATCTCGGATTGCTTGGACAAACCCTTAGACGCAAGGCATTTCTATTCTGACAGCATGATTGTCTTGGGCTATATTCATAATGAAAGGCGTAGATTTCATGTCTACGTGAGTAACAGAGTAGACCACATTAGGTCGTCCACCGAACCTAACCAATGGCATTATGTACCTACAGATTGTAATCCAGCAGACCTGGCTACCCGTGGTCTTGAAATAACCGACCTAAATCAGAGTGATTGGTTGTCAGGTCCCTCAAGCTTATTTGAGGATGTTGTATCCACCAGTGGAAGTTTTCCTCTTGTAAGCCCTGAGACAGATAAAGAAGTAAAGGTATCAGACTACACAATTGAGTCTGAACCCCTTGTTAGTGCAAACAAAAGCAATGTAGAGCCTGCAATTGCGTCATTAGCTCAGAGGTTCTCTAATTTCTCCTGTTGGAGGAGACTTGTAAGAGCGGTAGCTCTCCTTAAGCATATAGCCCGTTCTTTCAAACAAGGTAACAAGTGTTGTTCAGGTTGGCATATGTGCAACAAACATAAGTCACCCGATCAACTAGAAGATGCAGCTGATTTCATTGTTCAGACATACCAAAAGGATTATTTCTCGTCTGCCATGACTAAATTGCAAGGTGAAGTTTGTTTACCTCCTTCCAGTCCCATTGCATCTCTGTCTCCTTATTTAGACCAGAAGGGCCTACTTCGTGTAGGAGGCAGGTTGAGTCAAGGCAGTGATGTACTGGGTATGCTTGCAAGGCCTATTATTATTCCAAAGGAATCCCATTTAGGCTTGTTGTTGATCCGTCACTACCATGAGACAGTGCACCACCAAGGGAGAGTGATTACAGAAGGAGCCGTCCGTACAGGTGGTTTCTGGATTTTGGGAGGGAAACGTACCATTTCTAAGGTCATTTCCAAATGCGTCACCTGTAGAAGGGTAAGAGGTAAGGTGTGTGTTCAGAAGATGGGAGACTTACCCGTCGATAGACTTACTCCCAATCCGCCATTTTCCTATGTAGGAGTTGACCTTTTTGGCCCCTGGCATATAAAAACTCGGCGCACTAGAAGTTCCTTCCTCGAAAGTAAAAGATGGGGCGTTCTGTTCACCTGTCTTGTTTCCAGAGCTATCCACATAGAGACTGTAGAAGAATTGAGTACTTCCTCCTTCATTAATGCCTTAAAGAGATTCATCTGTATTCGTGGCCCAGTTAAAATGATGCGTTCTGACAGAGGCACGAACTTTGTAGGTGCTGTCAAAGCACTGAACTTGCTTGCCATTACCGATGAAGGTGGTGATGTCAATAGTTTCTTGACAAGTCAAGGTTGCACTTGGTTGTTTAACCCTCCTCATGCTTCTCACATGGGTGGAGCATGGGAGCGTATGGTGGGGATAGTCCGCAACATCATGAATGTGATACTGACTAACCATCATCCCAAGGCATTATCACATGAGGTGTTAGTAACCTTCTCTGCAGAAGTATGTAAGATCGTGAATTCCAGACCTTTAGTTCCTGTTTCCTCGGACCCTAGTAGTCCTTTCATTTTGTCTCCGTCCATCCTTCTCACTCAGAAAACTGATATTCCTGTAACTCTTCCTGAAGAGATAGATATTAAGGCAGTATACAAATCTCAATGGAAGCATGTCCATCACCTTGCTGAGGAATTCTGGAAGAGATGGAAGAAAGAGTATCTTTCCTCTTTGCAACCCAGAAGAAAGTGGGTCAATTCCTCTCCAAATGTAAAGGTGGATGATGTAGTGTTGGTAAAAAATCAAGAGTGTCCCCAAGGACAGTGGCCCTTGGGTATTGTAAACAAAGTATTCCCTAGCAAGGATGATTTAGTCAGGAAGGTCCAAGTAAGAGTTGTGGTAAACAACAAAGCCCATGAATATGTAAGACCCATTTCTGAGCTTGTGTTGCTAGGTCAATAGATTTGGTAATTTTTCCCCCTAGAAAATTAGGAAGGGAGTGTGCCGTTACGAGAGGTAACGGGGCTTTTTTATACGTCCGTGTATCCCCATGTTTACATATCTTTTTGTCGTAAGGCTCGTTTCCCCTCGGAAGAGGTTTCAAGTTTTTTTTTTTTTTCTAATGCTTTAATTTAAGTATGTTGCGAGCAGAAGCTTCGTCTGCTTAAGAATACTATCGTTGTAAGTTGTCTGCAAGCTGTGCTGCAAGATAGCATCTCATTATTTGTACAATGTTCACTTTAAGAATTAGACTTAAGAAGGTGTGTAAGAACCGGTTGCGGTGGTGTGATGTCACGTCACGCCTCCAGCCAGTGTGGTTTGAAACGCCTTCAGTTGTATACCCGCTCCCTTCGCGGCCTACTCGGTGAGTTTTGAGCCGAATTTAGTTTTAGATCTGGTATATTGTTTCTTGTATGTCATAATGAATTTAGCCTTAAGCTGCTCGTATTTCATGTTCAGATTATTTGTAATTCTGTATAAAAGCTGTTAGTAACGAGCGTCGCTCTGGATTGTTTTACAGTTTTTTCATCTACTACTTCTACTCTTCCTCCCAATTACTGTCTGCTGCCATAGTTTCAATGGCAGCACCTGTTGTGTGAAGATGAGAAAGTCGTGTTTTCTATTGCCAATAAACGTTAGCGACGAGCACTCCGTGGATTCTTAACCCCGCGTTGTTTACGTTACGTAACGCCAGAAAAGAGGGCACTCGTTACGCTAACCCCCTATGCGTAGCAGAGTAATCTGTTAAGCCACATTAACACACTTCTCTGTGGTACGCCATTTTCTTGTGTGCGTACTGTTGAATAGTAATTTTTATTTTTAACGGAAAAAGTTCGTTCTTTTAAGAAATTTTGAATGAAAATAGGGAGATTCCCTCTAAGGCCAAGTGCATAGAGTTCTTCGAGGATACCACGTCGCCATGCCATGTCGTAGGCTCTTTCTAAATCTGAAAAGTAAGCAACAAGGTAGTCTTTCCTCTCGAAAGAAAGATATCTTGTTCTAAGTTGACCAAATGGTCAAGACTACTTCTATTTTTCCTGAAACCACATTGGGCAGGAACTATTAAATTTTGAGACTCTAGGATGAATTTTAATCTGTTATTGGCCGTACGTTCTAATACTTTGCATAAGCAGTTGGCAAGCGCTATAGGGCGATAAGAGGAAGAACTCTTTGGGTTCTTCCCCTTTTTGAGAATAGGTATGACGTGGGCATGTCTCCATGTTTTGGGGAATTCTTGATTAATCCAAATTGCGTTGTATATTTCCAGTAATTTTCTTCAGTGAAATTGAATTCAAATGTTGCAGCATCTCATACCTAATCCCATCTGGGCCAGCAGAGGTTCCTGTGCACGAGCTTAAGGCTTGTTCAAGCTCGTGTAGTTGGAAGGGGGTGTTATAGTCGTGGTATGTCTGTGTATGGAAGATCAGTGGTTCTGCTTCCTGTCTTTGTTTGTGTTGTAAGAAGGTTGGAGAATAGTTATTCATGTTGCTTGTTTGCGTAAACGTGTGTCGGCGTTTTGTCCCAGCGGCGCATCCTCGTGGCCGCGATTACCTGACTGTGGTCTTCGATGGCCTCAGTCATGTAGGTGGTCGGGTAATCGTGTACCACGAGTCGATGCTGCCTGTCTTCCGGGTTGAGACGCTCCAAGTTCACCGGCTTACCACCGAACGACTTGATCCCGTCCAGCTCCTCGAGTTCGTAAGTGCTTGGTAACAGTAGCACGTTACCATCGCCGAGGGGCTGGAGGGATAGAAGCTTGCCGCGGAGAGGGCCCTTTTTGAGAGCTCTCACCACCTCAAAAGCGGTGTCGTACCCCGCCGAGGGTACGACCTTGAAGGTGGGGAGCTTGGCACCCTTTGCACTAGCTGGGGCCATCACTACAGCAGCTTTATCATCCGATGGAGCCGCCGAACCTGGAGCGCAACGACGCTTCTTCGACACGCCAGTCGAAGTGTCAGTAGCTGCCATGGCGGCACTGATAACGAGAAAATTACGAGTTGAAACGCAGCGGTATTTCGTGAAAAAAGGCACAAATCTAAGGGGCATGGGGGCGCGGCCGTGTACTAACGCGTTTGTGCTAATTCGCTTAACGTATCCTGTCTACTTCGCAAGCAGTCGATAAAATACGAGGCCCGAGTGCACCTAGAGCGTGCGAGACCGGGCTTGTCTTGACGTAAGGGTTCCCACCTCTCCCGCCGTAAAGGCAATTTTTGACAGAACCACAAGGGCTATGCCGATCGTGCAGGGAGAGTTATGCTGGGCATAATCCTGTCAGAGGGAGATTCCACAAAGAAGGGGGAATTGTCTCGGGTAGCAGTACGTTTCCGAATTAGTAGTGGTCGTAGCACGTCAAACAGAGCTAGAATCTAGCAAGATCGAGAGAATATAAGGTCTACTCAACAGCTAACCAGTATTTAGGTCGTTTGCGCAGTGACGTCACTAGAAGTACCTGGCCGAGGGTTCGTGGAAATTCCGGCCTCAGTCCAGGTGTGGCTAGAGTCGGGAACGTGTCTCCGTTTTCTTTTATAATATTTATGCGTAACAAAAATAATTATGCCGTCGCATTTTCCAGAAAATCACATGTGAAAGGGTCTGAAATAACTTACCATAGATTTCCAGAGGAAGAATATGTGAGAAATAAGTGGATTACGTTTTGCAAACGAACAGAAAGATTTAATCCAGCCAATTGTTACATATGCAGTCGGCACTTTGAAGCAAATGCATTCCAGCTTAGCTTTCGTAGCCAGCGTCATTGCCCTATGATGTATGTGGATAGAAATTGAATCTGATAGTTAAATATCGACATTTGAATTAAAACTTTGTGATTGTTTATATTAACCCATCAAAATATAATACAATAATTACACAATAAAAGTTGTTGCACTCAAAATTCAGTCCTCAATCATGTAATATACATGGGTCGTTGTTACAAAAACTGAAATGTCAGTGTTTCATGTAAACAAATCGGAAATGTAATATTTACTTACCCTGTTTTATACTAAATTTTTACCTAATTTTGTTATTTCTTGGGATATTGACATTGGATGGAAATAATAATTAGTATTTAACAATGAAATAACGTAGACAGTGTTAAAAAGCAATGATAAAAGGAAACGCCCATATTGGGTATTGGGTAACCGTACCATCGAAACAGGGATGTTTATTGTTTTTAAAGAAGTGGCATGCTGTCATCTACATATCATCGATAATTCATACCATATCCTTTAAGTTTGGCAAATCGTTTCCTTCATAGACAAAGATAATTGTTTGAGGTAAATGGATTCATAGACTTGGATACTTGTTTGCCCTCTACACAAAGATTAACCTTTAAATTTCTTTATTAAATATGTCAAAAATAAACCGCAAGAATATTTTCCCAAAATGGAACCCCCATTTTAACGGTTGCAGAACATGAAATAGGTAAGTCTCCCAGAAACTCTGTGGTGCCTGTACGTTTTCTCTTTTACCTAACATTTTCACTTACGTTTTCACCATTTTCTCTGTGGGCTCCACTTCTGATGACGTCACAACATGCGCGTGAACAGACCTTGTGTTCTCTCGATCTTGGAATCTAGGGTGAATAACGGCATACAGGGCGTAAACGTGGAGATGAGCGATCGAGCGGGGATGATCTCCATGAATTTATCTTATCTCTTCAGATGCGATGCTGAGGATGGCGAATCGACGTTTTTTTTTTTTTTTTTTGGATCTTTAAGGCTATCGACCTATAATGAGGTCATTAAGCCTGGTGTGAACCTGCGATCCTTTTTAATCTACCATTATAATTTCCACAATAGTCCTGTAGTGCGCAAATAAAATACTACTTTGTCAATAAGTAAACGGTCGTCGGTCAGAAGATTTGTGGTGCTTAGCTGAATTTTCTTAAGTTTGCAGTGTTGTATAAGCGCTTTGCGCTGTGTGTTGTATCTTGAGCAGTGTATGAGTATGTGTCTTATGGATAGTATAGTGTTGCAGGTGTTGCATTGGGGAGGAAATACGCCATTAATGTATGGGTTTAGGTGGGTGAGGCGGGTCGAGTTCATCCTCAGTCTTGCTATGGCGATTTCCTCCTGTCTGTTATTTCTGTATGATGTCGACCAATCTGTTATGTGTTCCTTTTGTTTGTGCGAGATGTCGAGATTGTTCCACTGGAGTTGCCAGTGGGTGTGTAATTGTTTTCTTAAAACAGAATTGAAGGTTCCTATGTCCAGGGGTATGTCGGTAATAGAGTCTATTTCTAAGGCAGTTTTGGCTAAGGTGTCCGCTTTCTCATTCCCGAAGATCCCAATGTGACTGGGAACCCAAGAGAGAGTAATGGACTTGTTAGTTATCGACAATGTGGTAATGATTTTGCCCAAGAGGAAGTTCTCCATATAGTTACCTGACTTAATTGACTGAAGTGCACTTAGTGAATCTGTGAATATGACGAAATTACTATGTGTGTCAGATTGAGCATATTCTAAGGCTTGATATATACCGTAGAGTTCGGCGATATATATGCTCGTATGGTCCGGCAATCTGAACATCATCCGGGTTTGGTTGCAGTATAACCCTGTCCCAGTTTTGGGGCCGCACTTGGAGCCATCAGTGTACAGTGCCCTGTGGTCATTGTACTTATGGATGGTCTCCAGGGTCTTCTGTTTAAGTTCTTCTGTGGAAGACGTCTTCTTGAGGTCTTGATTGATTTTGACCTTCGGGGCGATGTTTTTCCACGGTGGTAGGTGGGTGGCTTCCATCTGTTCTATTGACCACAGTGGCACTGAGTACTGCTCACACAAGGATCGGATCCTGATGGAAAGGGGATTTAGGCTGGAGTTGGTGAAGTGCTCGTGTTGTTTGATGGTCTCCTTGCAGGGATGTCGAGGGATACGGAGCACTTTGGCGACGTATCGTAGTGCAAAGAGTTCGCGCCTGTAGTGGAGGGGGGGTACGTTTGCTTCAACCTCCAGCCTCTCGATTCTTGTGCAGCGTAATGCTCCAAGTGCTATTCTGAGGCCTTTGTTTTGGATGATGTTCAGGGGTTGTAACGTGGTTGGTGTTGCCGAACCATAAATCTGACACCCATAGTCTAGTTTAGATCTAATCAAGGACTTATAAATCATTAGCAGGGATTTCCTATCTGCTCCCCAATTTGTGCCCGTTAGTTTACGTAGCAAATTAATTCTCTTGTTGCACGCATCAACTAGATATTTTACATGGGCCTTCCAGTTTAGCCTGGAGTCCAGTTTCAGGCCAAGGAAAAAGGTTGAATTTTGTACTGGAATGGGAGTACCATGTAATTGCAGATTTATTTCTGCCGGGGCTCTGCGTGAAAATACAATTACTGTTGACTTTAATTCCGAAAACTTAAATCCCCATTTGTCAGACCAGTCCTGGAGCGAGTCCAGGGCCAGTTGTACACGAGAGCCGGAAAACTTGGCGTTCGGTGAGGAATGCCAGATTCCGACGTCGTCAGCGTATAATGAGTATTTAAGGTTCCGAGGTGGAGCGGGTAGAATATCGTTTATCAGCAACATAAATAATGTGGGACTTAACACACTTCCCTGTGGTACGCCATTTTCTTGTATGCGTACTGTTGAATAATAATTTTGATTTTTAAAGGAAAAAGTTCGTTCTTTTAAGAAATTTTGAATAAAAATAGGGAGATTCCCTCTAAGGCCAAGTGCATAGAGTTTTTCGAGGATACCACGTCGCCATGACATGTCGTAGGCTCTTTCCAAATCTAAAAAGCAAGCAACAAGATATTCTTTCCTCTCGAAAGAGGAGAGGATATCTTGTTGTAAGTTGACCAAATGGTCAAGACTACTTCTATTTTTCCTGAAACCACATTGGGCAGGAACTATTAAATTTTGAGACTCTAGGATGAATTTTAATCTGTTATTGGCCATACGTTCTAATACTTTGCATAAGCAGTTGGTAAGCGCTATAGGGCGATAAGAGGAAGGACTCTTTGGGTCCTTCCCCTTTTTGAGAATAGGTATGACGTGGGCATGTCTCCATGTTTTTGGGAATTCTTGACTAATCCAAATTGCGTTGTATATTTCTAATAATTTTTTCAGTGAAATTGAATTCAAATGTTGCAGCATCTCATACCTAATCTCATCTGGGCCAGCAGAGGTTCCTCTACACGAGCTTAAGGCTTGTTGAAGCTCGTGTAGTTGGAAGGGGGTGTTATAATCGTGGTGTGTCTGTGTATGGAAGATCAGAGGTTCTGCTTCCCGTCTTTGTTTGTGTTGTAAAAAGGTTGGTGAATAGTTATTCGTGTTGCTTGTTTGCGTAAATGTGTCTGCGATTGTGTTTGCGATGTCCAGGGGAGCATCTACAAACGTGTTTCCAATAGTTAGGGTCTTAATGTTTGGTGTGTATTTGCCGTCGATTTTACGGACGGCTGACCAGATTTGTGATAGAGGAGTGTTTGCGTTTATTGTGGAGATGTAATCATGCCAAGACTTTCGTTTGGCTTGTTTTATTGTTCTACGGGCTTCTGCTTGCGTCTTTTTAAAATTAATAAAATTTGGTGCAATAGGGTTATTTTTAAAAGTTCGGTAAGCCCTATTCCGCTTGCAAAGTGCTTTTCTGCAGTCTGATGTCCACCAGGGAACTCTATGCTTGTGAAATACCTAGGTTTTTGGTATATGCTTAATAGCTGAATTCAAAATCGAGTTGGATAAATTGAATATTTTGTCATCCATATTATCCCCTGTGATGTTGACGTTGGTGGTTGTGCGATACATTTCCCAGTTGGCTTTTTTGATGTTAAATTTGGGACAGGGAGGGGGTGGGTTGTCTCCGTAGGCTGGAGGAGCCGTAGCGTGGTCACCCCCTATTTTTAATATTACTGGGAAATGATCGCTGAGCATGGTGTCATCATGCGTCTTCCATTGCGTGTTGTCAGCCAACGCAGGAGATGATATGGATAAATCTATACATGAAAATGAACCCCTAGTATTGTCTACTCGAGTGGGACTGCCAGTGTTTAGGAGGACCAGGTTGTTGGTGTTGAGCACTTCTTCCATCTGCTCCCCTCGAGGAGAGGTTTTGTTGCTACCCCACATGCGATGGTGGGAGTTGAAATCTCCCACTATCAGTTTGTGGTGGGGTAGTTGTTCAATCAACCCGTTTAGTTCCTCTAATGGAAAACGAGGGTCGGGAGGTAGGTAAAGGGAGCAGATGGTTACGAGTTTGTTGTGCAGTTTCGTTATTATAGCGACTGCTTCCAAGGTGGTGGCCAGTGGTAGTTCCACTTGGGGAAGGCAGTCGCTGACTGCAACTGCGACCCCCCCTCCAGGCGCCAACCTGTCCTTCCTATAGGTGGTGTAGTTCTTTAATTTGAACTCAACACTGGGGTTAAGGTGAGTCTCTTGTAGACAAATAACTGAGGGGTTGTTGAGAGAGTTAAAAATTATTAAGTCATTTAATTTACTTCTAATACCTCGGCAATTCCACTGGATTATTTTCATTTTTTTTTTCTTATTTATTTACTTAATTTATTTATTTATTTATTTATTTATTTATTTACTTATTTATTTTTATTATTATTATTTTTTTTTTATCTGCTTCGGTTTCTTCCTTTCTTGGCCTTAGTGGGAGAGGTGTGTTTAGCCCCGGATGAACGGTCTGGGCTGGTAATAGGACTTAAAAGTCGTTTTTGGGAAACGGAGATCTCCATATTGACATCCTCTTCAGTACGTGTGGGCACACGTTTGGAAGGCTCTGGGATGGCCGGGGAAGGAAGGTGCGAGTGAGTTTGCCTGTTACTTTGGCGGTGTTCTTTGTCCTTGGAGTGCTTGCTCTCAGTTTGCGTTTCAATGGTTCTGTAGGTTTTTTTTTACTGCTGAAGCATAGGAAGTTGCTCCGGAGGTACTAGTTGGGGTAACTAGTCTTTCCATCACACGCTTCCTTGCTTCGTAAAAGGATATGCCACAAGTTGCTTTCTCGGTACAAATTTGTTTCTCTATATTGAAAGTGGGACAGTCTCGGGAGGTGGATGCATGGTTGTTATTGGAGGGACAGTTAACACATTGAAACACCTTTGCAGAGCAAGCATCCATAGGATGTTCGCCTGCACATTTACCGCATACGACTGTTTGTTTGCTGCAGAATTTGGCTAGGTGACCATATTTAAAGCATTTGTTGCAGCGCAAAGGGTTGGGGACATATGGTCGTGTTGGGACATGGATATATCCAATTTTGACATGATCAGGGAGGGTTGTGGAATTGAAAGTGAGGATTATGAGAGGCGTGTTCACTCGCATGTTCTTTTCCCGGTCCAGTCGCGTGATAAACTTAACATCTAGAATGCCTTCAGATTTCATCTCTTCAAGGATGTCACACTCGTCCATGGTCATCAAATCTCTGCAGTGGATTACTCCTCTGCAGGAGTTGAGTGACCTAGGGAGGGATGTAACAACATCGAAGGTATGAAACTTCCTGGCCTTGAGGAGATCGCGTGTAGCTTTCCCAGAGTTGGTGGTAACTTGGAGGTCTCCGCTTCCAAGTTTTTTAACTTGGCTAATATCATTGGTAAATTGAGACAGACATTTTTTAAGCATAAATGGATTGAGGTCAGCTAATCGGGTTTGGTCGCAATGTAGAAACACATGTCTAGCCTTGTCCGGGTCGATATTAGGGTCGTCAGGGGAAGTCTTCCTAGTTTGCAGGGATGGAGTTGAGGACTCCATCCTGCGCGTCGGGTTGGGGGGACAAGCCCCCTGGTACACAAAAATATGTGCTCAGCAGAGCAAAATATAATATAACGGGGTCACACAGCTTCCTTTGGCGACTGGTGACAGCCGCGTAGTAGGACCACTGTGTGCCCAGTGGGTACGGGGTCTACACTACTTCTAAACTACGACAGAATTTACTAGATTTCGCCGGGCCGGACGACGAAGAAGTCTCACGAGCCAACAAGGGCTCGTGCGGATCCCGGAGAGCTACGAAATGACGAGAAAATGGTATAAGGTCAAAGTGCTGGGAAATGCCCAGAAGTGGGTGGTAGTGTAAACTACCGACAAGGCTATCCAACGTAAAGTTGGATTGCGTGAACAAGTTAACTCTAGAGAGTAGCCCTAGCGAGTATAACTATGCTCGTGCAAATACGGACTGTCTGCTGCTAAGAGCTGCCGACGTCTGTGTGAATCGACGTTGGGGGAAGAGGGATATATAAACCCCAAAAACTGCTGACGTGGCCGCTCCGCGCAGGCGCAGTCTTCTAGGGCTTCGAAGCTCGAGGCAGACTCGCTCGTTGAATTGGTGTGCAAACAAGCCCATTCGCCGAAGTGGGGAGCAGAACGACCATCAGTGCAGCCATGATGAATTGACTTGTAGCCCTGATGGGCCCTGACAGACATCAAAAGTGACAAAATTTTCACATTGAATGAGAATCAGACAAGAAACAATGGTCTCAAACTGTCCGGAAATAGATTTAATTTGGAAGTAGGTAGAAACAACTTTGCCAACTGTGTAGTTAATGAATGGAATAAACTTCCTGCACAGGTAGTGCAATGTGGTTCAGTTCGAAGCTTTAAGAATCATTTAGATAAACACCTAAGCAAGATGTTGTAATAATTATCATATATTTTATATTATTTGTTTTTGTTTTGTTATCATGTCTGTTTTTCATTTATTATTAGTTACATGTCAATTTATTATTATTTGACAGTGTAAAATGTCAAATAATATAGTTTTTATTTATTATTCTATCATTATGATTTTTTTTTTTTGCATCCGACCTAGATATGGACCAAAAGGTCTACTGTCGGCATGCTCAGCCTTTGTAATCCTTTGAATTACAGTCATTCTGACTTTAGCCATCCTGAAATGGGCATCCAACACAGGCACCTCATTTCAAACACATTCAAACTTTTCCTCTCTTATGTTCCATGTTTCTGGCCCATACAATGCTGTCGGCAAAATCACTCTTCTGCAATCTCCTCTTAGCATCCATTCCCAAATGTCTATTTCTCATTACACTTTTCAATCCCCCAAGGCATTTACTTGCTTCTCTCAGTCTACATTCTACCTCCACTCCCTTTCCCACCACATTTGCTCCCAAGTATCTAAAACTATATACTTCTTCCAGTCTCTCTCCCTTAATACTCACTTCCACTCTGCTGCCACGTTCTCCCCTTATACATCTCATCACCCACATTTATCTTCAACTTCCTTTTGCACACCCTCCCAAACTCTGTCACTGACTTCCTCAATCCCTTCTCTGATCCTGCTACAAGTGCAGTGTCGTCAGCAAACAAAAACTGGCTTATCTCCCACTTATCATATGTAAGGCCAAGTATTTTAGGGTTTCTATTTAATGGGGGAGGCTCATCAATCTAGCTATTGGTTACTTCTTAGATTCATAGTAGTCAATGGTATTCAATGTCAATGAGGACTTCTGAGAGAATAGAAACAATCCTTTCCATAGCTCCATCTTATTGAGACGAGTTTATGTTTTTGGCTATTTTTTGTAATTGTGTTATTTGACTATTACTATTAGTTTACATGTGGGAGCTTTGAAGTTATAATGAGATTTTGATGTAGGGAACTTATGAAATTCAGTGTGTACTACCAAATCACTCAAAGTTTTTTGTTTACACAATTACACCAAGGTCTCTTAACCCTAGAACACGGTCGTGGGCAATACTTATGTTACAGGGTTGTGGGGTAAATTTCACCCCATTTTAGAAAATAAAATAAAAACAGTTGTAATCAAAATTTAATATATCTTAAATAATTGGCACAAAATACATTGTCTATACTTTCAATTTCCCTGATATTTAACTTATTACTAAGGCAAAGTGAATCTTTTAGGGGCAATTAAAAGGAAGTACTAGAATTATGAAAATTTACTACATGGGGAAATAAAATATATATAAAAAAATCTAATATTAGAACTGAAGTCTTGAGTGATGATCCCACTACACCCAGGTCACAGGAGCCTCAGGTCTGGGAAACACAGCCTCCTGGTAGCAACACACACTATACAGGAGAACATAAAAAAAGGTTTTTCGTTAGTGAAAAAATAAACTAACTGGAAGTAAAAAAAATCCTTTACATTTTCTGATCAATGTCTATGAAGAAAGAATGACCATGTTTCTTTGCAGTAGGACACTGAAGTTGTGTCCATGGTGAATAAGAAGGCACTTGAACCTGGCCTCTGATTTGCTGTGTCCTTTATTTCCCAAGGTATCTCCTTGTTACTACGCACAGTACCAACGTGGGTCATGCCACAGTTGATCAGGAGATCTGTTGATAGGGCCACTGAGGTAACATTCCTGTTGGTTTTATGGTAAGGTTTAGTGAGTTCTTTGGTGAAATGATGGCCAAGGTTTATGCCATCGTGGGGTCTTGCGCCCTATTTCCCCAGGTAGGGAATTGCACCCAACATGTACTTGCTGTTGCTGTCATTGATAAGGAACAGCTTCATTCTGTATTTTGCTAGTTTGCTGGGAATATACATACGAAATGGTCAGTTCTTATGGAACCCCAACAGCTGCTCATCAACTGCAAGTGTCTCATGTGGGACATACATTTTCCCACAGTTCTCAATAAACATGTCCCAGATCTTCTGGATCGCTGCAACTTTGTCAGTCTGCCGCCTCTACTCCCTTGTGTTTTTATCATCGAACCGCAGACAGCTGACCAGGAACGAGAAGTGATCTTCTGAAATGGCTGCTCGGTTGATTGCTGGACCAGTTTTAGGGCTAAACATCTCTCTTATTGACAGGTGGTTGTCTCTCTGGCAACCACTTAAGATCAGCACCCCCAACAGTGCTTGCAGCTCTGCTGCTTCTATCAGGGACATCTTTGCCTTGTGATAATCTGACTTGGCTGCCTCTGTTGGAATGATGTGATTTGTCCACTGCATAACTTCATTTAAAATTTCATCATCGAACAACAAGTTCATGGCTTTCTCTGGTGTGTCTGCACTTCTTGCCTCCAGTGCAGGTTCTGGGGTGTAGGGAGGCACAATGTTACGTGCTGCTGTCCTTACTGCTCTTGATGTCTGTGGACGACAGTTCCACCTACAGCCGGATCAGGTTGTCAAAGTGCTGGTTCCAAATTTGACCCTTCTTGGAACATCATCGTCATCATCAGCAGCAGCAAGCATTCGTTTTCCCCTTGCAGTAGTAGGCACAGCAGGGTCATCAATGTCATCAGAATTTGATGGAGAGACAGCACGGCCAGAACTAGTGGCAGGTTTTCTAGCAGGTAGGCATGGTAGGCCTACACGCATTTGGGGTGTTGATTGCTCATAATCTTTGTCACTATCAGTCATGCAAAGTCTTGCTTTCAATATTATCAGTTTCATTTTCACTTTCACTTGGCAACAAAGAACTTACTTCTGACAATCCAGACCTATTCAGTATATCCTCCAGTTGCTCGTCAGTATAGCTTCTGAGATTTGTCACTAGCCATATCCTTGCAAAGCCTGTAAAGAAGAAAATACATGAAAAGCACAGAAAAAAATGGCTTATCACTATGTGGGGCAGATGTAAGCAATGTATGCTTACACGTTATCATGGACATGGGGTAAACATTACCCAAGTATATTAAAATTGTAACATGGTTCTGGGATAAATATTACCCACACAAGTTTGTACGATCACGGCACTGGGGTAAAATTTACCCAATGCACCCCACAAAGGTGTGAGTGCAGACACACTACCTTCCACCAGGAGAGCTCACAGCCAAATGAAGCTACACTAAGACCCACGTGATTGCCTCAACCCACGCGGGCTGTGCCCCCATGAAACAAAGGGCTTGGGGTAAATTTTACCCACGACCGTGTTCTAGGGTTAATCCAATATTCACCAACAACCATTTGTTCGGATGTTTGGGGCCAGGACATAAACCCACTTTGGGAATTGATGTTTTATATCCTGGGCCAATTCCTGAAGTGAGTTTATGTCCTAGGCCAAATGTCCGCACAAGTGGCAGTTGGTGAGTGTTGGATTAAAAGATCTAGGTGTATACATGTACATTTTCCAGGGTCCTTACCATCAGTGTGCCTCGTGTACGAAGTGCATTCACCCAACATAAGATTGTGTTATGGGTTGGAACAGCCTCATTTTGGTGAATGTTGAAGTGGCGCCGGAACTCACACTGAACTGCTGCAACAGACTCATTATTCTTCACATAACTGTCGTAGGCAAACACTCGATGCTCTATGGTCCACAGTGCCATGTCTTCATCTGGAAGAGGGACGATTGATTGATTTATGAAATTTTTGGCTTGAAGACCAAGTGCTGGAGCCGGTAGGCCAGAGAGAGAAGCGAGAAAGAGAGAAGGGAGAGAGACTTAAAAAAAAAAAAAAAAAACTATGACTCAATGGATCAAATGGTACCTTTCTGATATATGTCCCTCCCCTTGGGGCTGATTAATAGCCATTTTAAAAGCCTCTGTCCTCTTTGCCCCATCCTGTAATATGCAATTATGATACAAACTTCTGTCATAACTCTATGTCTTCCTATATCATATGTTATCATCAGCAGCTTTAAGACCAAATATCTGCTGAAAACCAAACCCGGAACAATAAAGGGTCTTTTACTGTAACTCATGCAGGTTCCTTCACCAAAAACAGCTTACACTTAACAGGTGTTCAACTATGGAACTCATTACCTGTGTCCATTAAGCAGTCAAATAGCAAGGTTACTTTCAAGAAAAAAGTCATGAACTACTATTTGTCTCAGCTATGGACCGAGAACAGCCTTGATTTTATGTACTACTAGTACCAGACTCCATGAGTAATGCCATCCAAATCTGTGTTCACTCGTAACTGTTCTGACCTCCCCTTTTGTCCCTCTGAGGTTTAGCTTAGTATAACAATGTTTGATGTTCAAAACTGGTTTCCACCTTTGTTTTGCTTGTCATAGTATGGTATATGTCTCAGGTATGGTCTGAGAACAGATATGATCTGATCATAATACAAGCCTGGTGAATCAGGGCACCAGGCAACAAGGTAATTGGACCTTTCCCTTGATCTCCTTGTTGTTTTACTCATACAAGTACTGGTCCCCTGTACCCTACTTCTGGTGCTTCAGGTTATAATGTACAACTTCCTAGTGCTCATACTAATGTGTAATTGCCCACTCCATCCTGAGGTAGAGGTAAATTTTGGAATTAATCAATAGCTGCAATATAGCATTCACTATAACAATATGTTGATGGCCTGCTAACTTCTATCCCATGGTATTTAATATTCAAACACCATATGAGGATAGAGCCTTTATTTGTATGACGTTTCACTTATTACAGCTTTTTCAAGTACAAGTTGAGATACATATACTTGAGATTAAATAAGAGGAATGGAGGGAACGGGGAAAGAAAGAAGTAGGGGGGGAAGGAAGAGGAAGAGGAGGAGGATAGGAAGAGGAGAGGAGAGGAGGAGAAGGGGGATTGAATACTGGGAGAGGTTGAGAAGGCTGGCCGAAACGTCCACGGGCAAATTGCTCACAAAGGGTGGTTTAAAATCTTGTTGGCCATGGGTATTAGAGGAATTATGTGGGGCGAGATGTTGAACATGCCCCTATTTAAAAAATTAAAACAATTTCAAACCACCCTTTGTGAGCAATTTGCCCACGGATGTTTGGGCCAGCCTTCTAAACCTCTCCCAGTATTCAATCCCCCTTCTCCTCCTCCTCTTCCTTCCCTGTTCCCTCCATTCCTCTTATTTAACGTTAACTCAAGCGTGTGTATCTGAACTTGTACTTGAAAAAGCTGTTTTGGTACCTTTTAGCATTATTTTGTTGTTCCTGATGCATAATGCAATGTTCCTTATTGTGATGGTGCTCAAATTTTGAAGTTTTGGTCTCAATATCTTACGTGTTACGAACATTTTTGTAGTATTAGCAAATCTATAATAATGTTTATGTGTCATATAATGCAATGTTCCTTATTGTGATGGCATTCAAGTTTGGTCTCAATATCCTGTGCTATGAACATCTTAGTAGTATTAGCAAATCTATAATAATGTTTATGTGTCATATATGTACTGATTGGTATTACTTAATCCCTATGCATGATGTCTGTGTAACCTAGTGTAGAAAATCAGTCTATTGAGGATCACAATGGAAATATGCTTACATGCTTTTTTGTGTTATCCTTGGCATTCGTAATTGTTATTTCGAACTTTTTTTTTTTCGTTATCTGCATTACATGTATATTGATTCAATGCCAAATAAAATTATTATTATTACTATTATTAAAGAAACAAGGGCTGATGTCCCTCTAAATTAAGCATAATGAATTACTAAACTAAAACAAAATTAACATTATATGAAAATATCTAAACTGATTGTACAGAGTACTCTAAATACCAAAACATTTGCTACTTCAATGGGTCAATCTAATGCCTACAATTTTTTTTATAACCTACTCTGTGACACAAACCTTCTGCTGCTGTTTCTGTTTCATTATTTGAATCTCTCTCTCTTTTGACCCCTACTGTTTCTGTTGGTACCCAGAATGCATCAGGACCAATGAACATTTCACTTTCAAGTGGTTCCTCCTTGATTTCAATTTCTTCCTTTGATGTTGGTGCAGCAATTTTCAATGGGTCATCCATGTCTACATCAGCTATTTGATCCTGGAAAAGAAAATAGCACTTTGAATAATCATACAGGAAACTCGCCAGTTATGTGAGGGAGGAGTTACTAAAAAATCTTATGTACCGTAAATGGAAATTGCATATAGATTAAATTTCTCCATATAGAACAATATTCCTGCAAAGTGGCAGTGTAGATGTTTGAATGCAAATACCATGATTTTTCCATATACCAAGGGCTTTTTCCCTCTTAATCCCTTCACTCCGGGCCAAAATCTCGTGGGCAGCATCAGCTGCCAAACGTGCAATGTTGCGTCATAATACTTGCATTATCAAAAATAAAGTCACCGCTGTATTGCTCGTTCTCTCTTTCACCTGTGCATTTTGATAACCATAGAAAATATGATGAAGCCAGTTTACAGAGTATGGGGGTCATGCAGGTACAACTACAATAAATACGATCAAGACACCAACATCGGCATCCTCGCGTACCTACTTGCTCCTCATGACGCCTACGTAGGTGTCATTGTATTGAAGGGGTTAAGAGCGAGGTAGCCAGTTAAGCAGCCCTGCATAAATAGAGGTGGCACTGTAGTCTGTCAAAGCATGTATCCACCCCCACCCATTCCATTCTCATTTTAGCTCCTTGTGGATGAAGGGTCATCCCTGTCTCCCACCAGTAGCCCAGGTCATAAGCTGCATTGCTTATGACTAGGGCTGCTGGCAGGAGACAGGGATGACCATTCATCCACAAGGAGCTAAAATGAGAATGGAATGGGTGGGGATGGATACATGATTTGACGGACTACAGTGGCACCTCTATTTATGCGATTAATCTGTTCTGTACACCTCTACGTAAATAGAAATTTGCGTAAATGTGAACTATTTCCCATTGAAATCGATATTAATTCAATTAATCCACTCCTGACCTCAAAAAAGTCTACCTTTTTCCCTTTGATATGATGAAGCCTGTCACCAAACAGAGATAAATAGGTATGATTATGATGTTCCTGCAACATTAATGTCAAAAAATCAATGTTAAAGACCACTAACAAGGTAAAAAATATAATCTTTTGTACCTAATGATGGTAAGGCTTGCAGCTGGTGAAGGGGGATGGGAGTGAGGACGTGGTGCAGTGATGGAGGCTTACTGAAGGAGGAGCCCGTACATTGCCAAAACTTCTCAAACCACCCCCTTCTGGCTGTAAAGGGCACTGAAGGTGGTGTAAGCTAGCCATTGGTACCAGCCTGTTACCACTGCAGGTCGGCATACACTTGATGAGCCTTTGAACATATCATTTCCTCACTCAAGCTATCACTCTCTATCCACACAAGCAATAACTTTTCCACCTCGTACAACAATGCTGGCCTCTTATGTGTGCTTACATACCTTATACCCTTAGACACATTAGATGACATAATTTTATTTTTATCTAAAAGAATGGTTCTTATTGTTGACTCCGGCATACCAAGCTCTCTCACCAGCTTACACATGCAAAAACCTTGAGCAGCTTTGGCAATCACTTCCCTCTTTTTCTCATTCATGATGCTGGTTTTCTTACAAGCACCAGCTTCAGTAGGATTTCTCACTTGTTTTGGAGACATTTTAAAGGCACAAACAGTACAATACCAAGAGGTAGGCACTGAAAGAAGGACCAGTCATGCATACAACACAGTGTGTGAATGGTGACATCAACAAGATGGCAGTGCGGGATTTGATTCTCCACACAGTAATGAACACAAATGTGCCTGCATAAATATAAATTTTCCATGTAAATAGAGGTACCACCGTAGTTCCCTTTAACCATGATTCTTACCCAGTGTTAATGTGAGAAACTGTGTGGAATGAAGTTGCGGCAGTTGAATGATAAGCTATGTTTGTTCTGATAGATACAGAGGTTGAAGAAATGAAATGATGATAAATTCGTCAATTCTGACCTAACCTACCTAACATAACTAATCTACATAACCTAACCCTATATTTAGTAATAAAGTACCTCAAATTCTATAGATCATCCAGGGCGTCGTCGTCACAGATGATGGCCTGATTATTACAATCGAACCTCGAAAGCCCGGACTAATTGAAGGGAAGGGTGGTCCGGTCATGCCAAAAGTCTGGTCATCGAAAAGATCGCCCTAACACCCGTAGATTTTCGTAGTGGTATACGTATAGGTAATGTATGATATGGCATAGAAACACATAAGAATAATACTCTATCACTGTAATAATAACAATACTGTTATAATAATAATACTATAATACTAATAATTCTGTAATAATAACTGTAATAAAGGCATGTAAATATACTGTACAGTGTACTGTACTGTTAATGTATTTTTTATTATGTTAGGTACTAACTACTGGGCTCAATCTTTTGCTTTTTTGAAATGATAGGATATGGTATAGTACATTTACATTTAGTGTATTAATAAAAAGCAAAAGTTTACATTTAACTTATCCTACGATGTATTTACACTTACACTATGTACAGGGTACTTAAACAGCTCCACACTCTCACTGTTGGCACTTCCTCTCTCCCAATGTGTTGTTACAAAAAGGCCATGTTGGTTTCTAAAGCGCGACAAACACCCATCACTTCCTTTGAAATCCGTTATGCCTAGATTTTCGGCAACTTGTTGTGCTGCAGCTATGATCTCCACTCCCCTAACATTTCACCCCACACTTTTTTGCGAAAGATACCACTTAATAATTCCCTCATCTAATAGGTCTATCTTTCCAGTTTTCATATATTTTCTTGCAGCTACCTTCCCACTTTTGCTGGCTGAACTGTCAATGCTGAATATAGTTGCATAAGATTGTAATTTTTCTTTGGCCTTTTTGATATCCGACACGGTCTGCTTCATACACCCATATTCCTCACACACTTGCACCACAGTAGTTCCCTTTTCAAGATTTTTTAATATTTGTAGCTTCTGCTGGAGGTTCAGCATCACCTTAGTAGTTTTGCGAGGCTTTAGCGGCTTGGGAGGCATGGTTATGGATGCACAATAGCACTATAACACTGTAAATATCAGAAGGTATGCACGCGAGACAGTGGTGGCGGCTTGACTGGGCCGGGCTTGAGTACACATGTATGACCGATGCTGCCACCTACTGGACAAATAGGGAACTTTGCTTGAAAAGTCCGCCCTTTGTTCATTTCGACCGGTCTTACGAGGGTCCGGGCTTTCGAGATTCGACTGTATATACTTTCATTTGAATGCACCAAGCAATAGGCAAATCCATGTAATGTATAAAAAATATAATTTTATATCGAAGACTTAATTTTTGCGGTATGATTACTAACCCTCGGCTGCTGGCAACAAACTACAACAAAACAACTTCAGACCAAAAACTAGTGCTGGGCAAATACCGCTAATTTCAATACCGGAATTACCGGTGAACAACAATACCGTTACCGAAGTACCGGCAATTTACTGGTAAAAAGACTCATGAGGTAGTAGTGACGCCCCAAGTTCGAGTCGAGTTCGAAAAATCAATGTTTTTGTCTTTTAATAAGCTATATCTCTGGTTCCATTTTACACATTATTTTTACTGTTATGTCATTGTAATGGGAAAAAGTCATACTTTAACCGTTACTATTATAGTATGCTATCTACTGTGCGAATGAGTGAATGGAGGGTGTCTGAGGGTGGGTGTGGTGTATAAACTTTCGTCCGCATCTGTCTGTATGGGTTCATGTTTGAAGGGTGCATGTGGGAGTGGGAGTTTTGTTAATACACACACACACACATACACATATAATGAGCTTTGACTAATTTGTAATAAATGTTTTCCTAAAAACTAACCTAACCTAACCTGACTAATTTGTAATTAATGTTTTCCTAAAAACTGTTTTTTATGCTCCCTTGTTTTAATACTTATTTCATACAAATTAGCCCAGCACGTGATCCAAAGACCAAGGTGAATACTCATTAATGGGTTAATCTCTCAGGTTTCATATGAAACAACCAGTAAAGATTTGTTATAATAATGTGCCATAAAGTATCTCATTACATACCTTAAGAAACACCACTAGTTATTCACATATCTTTCCCACAAATCTTCCCTTCAACAAACATGGAGACCTAACCAAACCAAAACCAACCTAACCAAACCAAATAAAGCCTAACCAAACCTCCGTACGAGGTTAAGATTAACTGTAACATCTTTCCTGCACCAAATGGATGCCTAAGGCAAACTTCATCATGAAAAGCGAGACGCACTAAACCCAAAACACCCAATGATTAGGTACTTTTAATGGATTTTGGATTTAGTAGACAGTGCATGAGAATTATTACTTTTTTTTTCTCAGAAATTGGAACTTTCACTGTTGATTAGAACTATTTCACTTTGTTTTTTATTGTTACATTGTAGAGATGATGGGAGGAGCTGCAAGCATGTTGTGGCACTAATGTTTAGCATGGAAGACTTTGTGTCACGTAGGGGGGATCATGCTTCAGCACCAACATGCACTGATCTACCATGTACGTGGAACATGCCTCGTCGCAACACCAAACAAGTGAAGGCAGTCAGTCTAAATCCCAGGTATGTTTTAATGACAACAGTTTGCTAAGGTTGGTTCATGAGCACAGATCCTCAAGGATTTGGGTTCAAGGGAGGTATAGGAGAGGTAGCATCATACTGGTTTGACAAAATCACTTGGTGAAAAATTCTATTGCAAGGCACTCCTTCATACAATGGGCCATAGAGATCATTGGACTCAATACTAACATATGATTTTAATTCACCTAATATGGATCTATATCAATGAAACAAGATATGGTTATATATCTTTTGTGTAACTTATAGATCAGGGTACAGTAAAAAACAGGCAAGTTTAAAAAGATTAGTCTCAAAGCTGCCTATGGGACTGCTGCTACCTATCCTATACTTTCCTAGTCTGTGTTGGTGTCAGTATACTTTGCAACCATAATTTAAATTAGGCAATATTATCATTGAAATATACTTTGTCCTCAATATTCATATTATCTAGGTTGTAAGAGTTTAATCTGATTTACTTTTTGTTTTGAAGTCTACAACCCAACACCAAGTCTGTAATCCATCCCAGGTTTGGACATAACAATATATTTCAGAATTCAGATGGCTTGTCCTCAAACTAATGTTTATTATACTGCATGGAAGGCATAGAGCTCTGAAAGGAGGTGGTTTGCAATTAAATTTCAAATGGCTCTCCTGAAAAGTTGACTTTTTTGTTATTTAGATAGATATATCTGTTTGTATTTGTCCGATTTTATTAATTCTTTCAAATCAATGAAGAGATATAGTCATTCTTTAATTTCCATAGAAAAAAGAAAGGAAACTGTAACTTACTTTTTTGTTTGTTTCATTTATCCTAGCAGATTTTCACTGAAGTTTTGAGTACTTAAAAAAAAAAAAAAAAAAAAAAAAAGTGAGTGGAAATTTGCCTTATGGAAGTTGTTCCCAAGACTCTAATCTTTCAAATCCTACATAGTAGGCTGATTACCGATGCCTATGGATACTTCCATATTCACAGATACTATCATAAAAAAAGAAAGAAAAAATATTAACTACATGTAACATATCCATATTACTAAAACAATTTAGTATGCAATAATTCTCTATTGTAAAGGGTAAATACACATAAGTTCACCAGAGAAATTGAACAACTTTTATGACATGCTCACCTATAAGCACCTCCAGCACTCCCTTAACCCTGGACAGGTAGCGTTGTGTCAGATCCGCACCAGGACTCTGCGCAAAATGCGTTTTTTTGTTTCTGCGCATAGATGCCTGGCATGATCTCGCTTGTATTTCAGGGACCGTTAGTCATTCACCGGCCTCAGTGAAAGCAACATGTGTGTCACCTCTGCTCCGCAACGTTCACCCGCTACCGCCCTCCAAAGTTGTAAATGGTGCATATCTGACACCACGCTACTGTTACTCGGGTAAGTCATGCAATTGCAAAAGTTTTGCATTTTACATTACTGCATTATTACTTAGTGAAATAATTTTATTGTGTTTATCGGAAAATATCAGTGAATGGTGTAGCTACCCGTACCAATCGCCATATTGGATCGGAGGGCAGCGAAAATTTTATTTTGAGGCTAATTTCTAATTTTCTATTATCAGATTTCAGCATGGCAAAGAGAAGCCTGACGGAGGAAGAGTATTTGCAGGCCCTTTTCGTGAGTAGCGATGAAGAAGAGCCTTCTATAGTGACTTTTGAGGCATATGCCCTCTCTGCCCTTCCTCTTCTAATGCCAGGACCAAGCTTTTGTGTGCAAAGTGCCATAAACCTGCATGTAACTCGCATGTCAACTACATCTGTGACCAGTGCAATCGCGCATGGTAAGTTTCACGAATGATTTTTTTTTACCAGTTTATACTTAATATGATTTTTAATATTTTTTATCTTCATCTAGGGCCATTGTAAATTACTTTTGCAAAATTTCATGCATATCCATCAATTATTAGTACTCTAAATATGCCTTTCTTTTACGTAAATTGCGCACAGTAAGGGTTACATTAAAACTAAGCCTTTTTTTTTAGTTTATAGTCACTAAATATCATTTTCTAAGGTTTTGTCGTCATCTAAGATTATTGTAGATGACTTCTGGAAAATTTCATCCAGATCTGATAAGTATTACTACTATAGATATAGCCTTCCTTTCACACCAAAATTTTTAGTGCTTTTGTACATAAAAAAATTAACCGCTTTTTCTTTTCTTTACAGATTTTGCAGTTTTGCTCCAATCAACAATGTCTTTACATCAATCAACTCAGGAACTCTTCTACTTTCAAGAAAATACTCGTTATTAGTGGAATTTGGTATTTTAAAGTGTACAGTGCCTGTTATTTGACCAAATGTCTATTTTTACCATTCTTTTCGTAATCATGTAAGTAAAGTGTTATTTTTATATTCAGCGTTTTTTTCTCCTTCACCAGTACAAAGTAGAGTCTTTATATTATTAAAATATAATAAAATAAATAAAGAAGGGCATAATGGCAACTGGGTATAAGCGCCCAAAGTGAAAGTAACAGATATGACACCACGCTACCTGTGCCGGGAGAGTTTGTCCACGCTACCTGTCCAGGGTTAAAGGGAATGCACTAACATTAAATTACAGTTTCCTTTATTTTTTTCTTGCCAAATTAAAGAATACCTATTTCTCTTCACAAATTCGAAAGAATGAATAAAATGGGATAAAAAGAAACAGAGATAGGCTATCTAAATAACAAAAACATAGAACTTGTTAGGAGAGGCATTTAAAGGGCACTGGCATTTAAAATCCTCCGGCCTCGTACTCACGTGGCAGCTTAGAATCGACACAGCCCAGCGACAATGTACGCCTACTGACCTCCATCCTGGCACTCCTGCTGAAGCTACATCAGCAAGGTAGGAGTGTTACGCTCAACTGGGTGCCGAGCCATATGGGCGTCCCAGGTAACGAGCTAGCCGACGCCGCAGCTGAAGCGGCGCGCCAAAGACCCGAAGTCGATGTTGTCGTCCCTCTTAGCAGAAATCAGTTGTGCATATGCACCAGGGCTCTCAATCAGGTACAACGATTCCTTCAGCACAGGCTGGAGGCAGAGGTATCAGAAAGGGCGAGGCGGTACAGGGCAGTCACAGACTATGAGCCCCTTGTACTTCCTCGCTCCACACCAAGAAAGGTGGAAACTCTGCTCTTCCGTCTGTGGCTGGAGGACCATTGTTTCTGGCAGATTAAGATCAACCCGACAGCAGGAGAGAAGAAATGTCAACATTGCCGCCACCCAGAAGCCACCCTCGAACATTACCTCAAGTATTGCCCCGCAACTGCTTTTCTGAGAAGAGGGCCTCCAACAACATCTGAGGGTCTTGTGCACCGCCTATGCAGCCACTTGAGTGATTATGAACTGCGTCGGCTGGTGGAGTGTCAGCCCCCCCTTTAAATTTATATACCTTAGCATTTGTTCATGTCAGGAAGGGTGACTCGCCAGGATGTGCATACATATTTCACATAGGTATGCACATCCAACAAATGTATGAGTGGGCGTGGCCAAAGCCACACACACTCATACATTGAATCACCCCCCCCCCTGTTGTTTCTTTAAAATCTATTACACAATTGATAACAACACACTGTCCACTGAATACACAGTTCATCATAGGTAGGGTGCATTCACCGAGATGTGCATACGTATATCATATACGTATGCACATCTTGTGAATGTATGAGTGTGTGTGGTTAAACCCACACATACTCATAAGTCAAATCACCCCCCAAACAGGCTCACACTTAAGCCCGTGGGAGCTTAACCCCCAAATTTAACAGAACAGAAGTACTAACATGCGAGAGTGCCCCTTTGTTTACATCTTATTCTTTCTCGCAACTTATCTCGCTTTCTGAGATATTCCTCTTGCAATTGTGTGTATCGCTGCCCAAGAAGAGGAACCACAAATCCTTCTTCATACCCAACATTATAATCTAATACAGCTTGGGCAGCTGCAAAGTCAAGAATGTTTTTATTAGTACTCTTGTACTTCGAACAGTATCGCCAAATACGCGAATGCAAGTGCTCGTTTACTTTCTGGGTTTTTCCCAGAAGGCACGCAGATAACAATTTGTCTGAGGTCAGCCTTTTATACTCACTCACCACTCTCTGACATAGTTCACTTGGTAATATGAAGCTCACTTTCATAGTTTTGTGGGATGGAATGGGCTGGTCATTTGCAATTGCTCTTTGATAGAAACAATAACTGTCTTTTGATTGAGGGCATAACTGGTGTTGTGCGTTACTGTCTGAGGAAGAACAGTGCAGAAATGACACTAGTATGTCCCTTCTCATACCCTCTACACTCCCTCCAACGTGTCGCCTAATTGCTGCACTGTAATATTTTGGCAATTTCATTATTAGCACATCAGTGAGCTTCCCTTTACCTCCTTTCTCTTTCAATCATCTTATTTTTCCCTTTTTTGTTTTCTTTTCTGTCACAACTTGATCATGTATTTTTCTCAGTGCTGTGCCTAATCTTTTTCCTACGTGATTGATACATTCTCCTTTCTCCACTTTTACACTGTCATATGGTCCTTTTCCATCATTCATTGCACAGACAGCATTATAGGCTGAACTATCACCATCTGATATGAAAACAGTGTATCTAATATTTCTATCTAAACTTCTACTGAACAGTGTCACAGCTGCTGCAGCTTCCATCCCACCAGAACTACCTTCATAGTTTTTTCAGGCACGCACTCTTATGATCAGACAGCCACTTATCATACTGTTCTTTGCTTATTTTTCCAAGTTTCATACTATTTTCTTTCGTTGTACACTGTTCGCAGAATTTACTAATTGTCTCATAATCAAGAACACACCCCGTTTCGGCTTCTATCACAGCCCCGACTGCCAACTTGCTTGTATGTCCACGCTTTTGCCACGACCCGTCAAAAATCACGTTCATAATAAATCCCATTTTGGTCAGCAGTATAATGCTGTTTAGCAGTTTCTATACTGCTGTTCAACACTTCTTTCACCTTTTCTTTTGTACAATCAATTACTACTGACTGATATTTTGTATACTGATCAGGAGCGCTTTTCATGCTCACGTTTCCAGTGAAATTGTTATATCCATCACTCCCTAATCCTATGTCCATTGTGCTATATACCACCAATGTTGTGATAGGAGTTTCCTTCACCTGTGAGTCTATCAGTCTTTTTTTACAGCCTTGACACTGTAAATCAATTTTATAATCCATATATTTATTATGGAAGCTTACATTCAGCTTCCCAAAGCATTCACTGCACACGACTTTCGAAAACACTTCCTGGAGGTAGCTTTTCCTAAATATAATGTTTTCGTCTTCAACTACTTTCTTTTTCTCTGTGCGTGATGAAAGTGAAATCGCCAATTTCCTCTTCGTAGCAGATGAGGTTGGGGTATCAGCAGATATTGTTGAGCTGGACCTAGGGCGAGTGATAGAGATGTCATCTCGCAAAGCTTTTTTGCATTTCCTTGCAAACTCCGCTTTTTTCCTCAGCTGTAAAGTGCTCTTCTTCACCCCAACCATGGTTACTGTTGGTAGAATAAGTGAATATTGATTACTGATGGTATAATAAAATGAAGATTATGATATCACATGGGACGCTAAAGGCAACTCCAGCTTGCCAGATGTCGCCAATAATTTATTTATTTAATTTTATATATACGAAAAAAAAAACTGAATTGAGCTGTAATATTTTGTCAATGTGTTACCACCATCATAGAGAATCTTTTGAAATGCTTACCTGTTGGTAGAATGAAATAAGATGATACGATCGCGTGTGTGAATTGAAGTTTGGTAATATCTTCTCTTGCTCTTGCTACTGTCGTAAAGAGCTGATTAGGAGTGTACAATTGGTGAAATTGCCAGATACCTCCATACAAGTTGCCAGATATCTCCATAGATATTAATTGCAGTAAACAAAACAAAACTGGCTATTGAAATTTTGACTTTATTTCAATATACAGAATGTTTTTTCATGCAATGGGGTTGCCAGAGGTCGCCAAAAATTTATCCATTTTATTTTATATATAAGAAAAGAAACGGAATTCAGCTGTACTATTTGGTCGAAGTGTTACCACCATCATAGAGGAACTTTTGAAATGTTTACCTAAAATTCGTCAGTTTTACAGAAATTTTCAATTTTTTGTGCCCAGCGCTCCCTTAATGTTTGGAAACCAGTTTGCTGCATGTCTTTAGTATTTTAAAGTACTTGTTTCTGGCAATAAGTCTAATGAATCTTTACGGCATTCAGCATTAAAAGCATTTAAATACATCCACTTTCTTACTTTTTTTTATTTGTGCATCTTGTTAATAGCAATGTGAGCTTTCATACATAAATTCTACTGTGTGTTGGCAACATTTTCTTCTCCATCCCTGGAGAAAACTTATTTGCTTTGGCATAACTTTCATTGCATTTCATGATTTGCAGGATGGACACCTCAACTGAACGCTCAATAACCCCTCGTTCAGAACATTACAGGGTCTGTACCTTTGCACCTAACTTCAATCCAGGGGAAAGTTTTCATGCATTTATGGCTCAGCATCCATCACTAACATGTTATGGATAAGTGCTCTTCCCTGATAGATTGAACAGACAGCCACCCACCATCATTGAGCTTGCAGGGATATTTAGCAAGTCAAAATCTTCAATATCATTTGTTGATTTTGTTAAACAGCATTTAGATGTTGCAGATATTGAATCCATACAATCCAATACACATGCCCAGTACAAATCCTTTATGTGGAAAAATCAGAGTTGGAGCCTTGACATCTACAACTTTTCATAAGGCAATGCACTACAAGGGCAGTGATAGTGAAAATTATATTGTAAAAGAAATAATGGGACTCTCAGGCTTTAAAGGAAAATTGAGTACCAAATATGGTAAGGAAATGGAGCCAATAGCAAAGAAACTATACACCAAAAAAAAAAAAAAAAAAAAATAAAAAAAAAAAAAAAAAAATATAGAGTGTGGACTTTTAATAAATAAAGACAATCCGCTCCTCAGGGCAACTCCTGATAGCATTGTCAGTTGCAATTGCTGTGGCAAGGGTTTACTAGAGATAAAATGCCCCTATAGTAATAAATACAGATTTTTTAGTGGCAGGGAAATAGCTAGTACTAATACCTACCATGTAACCATTGGGTAAAATAATAACATTGCACTTAAAAATTCCTCTCCTTGGTACACACAAATTCAAGCCCATTTAGGTTTCTGAGTTAGATTGGTGTGATTTTGTGATGTTCACACAAAAAAATCCACATTTAATAATGCAAAGGATATATTTTGACAAAGCAAGCTTTCTTTGATAGCAACACAAAAATTGCCATGGAATTCTATAATAGAGTCCTGCCAAATCTCCTCAGATAAAAAATAACTCCAGAGGCAAGTAATAATTTAGACTTTTTTTTCTTCATATTGACAGCATATTTGTTTTCTATATAGTTGTTTGTTGTGTTGTATTTACATATGGTGTGTGTGTCTTTTTAATGCTACTTACATTTTGCTTTCTATGTACATTTCACCCTACACTTTAAAATTGAAATATCTTCATGTTTCTTCTTAGAGTTAGTGCAAGCATTATCAAGACTTGTATTATGTAATTGTCCTGCAACAGCTTTTCTTGTGTTCAGGCCCATTTGTTCAATAAATTTGTGTTTTCTATCCGCATCCTTCTCTTGTAGTTAGTGCAAGCATCAGCAAGACTTGTATAGTGTAATTGTCCTGCAACAGCTTTTCTTGTGTTCTGGCCCTTTTGTTCAGTAAATTTGTGTTCTCTATTCTCATCCTACTAGTTAAATATACATTGTAAATTTCCTTTCAACAATAATGTCCGTGTTCTTCATTTTCAATAATGATTTACCATACAACAATGATTCATACATTTCTATTTATAAATAGTTATACAGAAATGAATATCTTTACATATCCTTTAAAATGACATAGGTGATAATAGTTATATGGTAGCGAGTGTGGGGGTAGACAGATGTTCACACATGGGTCCCTAACACCCAAGTTTTATTTACATACATACAGATACCAAGGCTTTTTCCCCCTTACAAGGGAGGTAGCCAAAAGGGAAAGGCATAAAATCACTCCCACCCATTCCATCCCTGAAAACACTCCACACCCCTCCACTCTCCCTCCCATCTTAGCACCTCCTAGATGACAGGTCATCCCTGCACCTTGTCCACTGCCCTGGGTCAGAAGCAGTGTCGCAAGACACAGCACATTCACAGCAAGGCCGCTTCATTAAATTGGCGACCCCTCCCCTCTCCGTCCCCCCCCATATAAAGGAGAAGACTGGGAGAAATCCCTTCGGGCTGCGTCAAAATTTTGCTCACACACACTACCTCACCCCCCATTCCCCCGTCCATACCACCTCATGCATCACAACATCTTCCATATACAACCATTCTCCATTCACCCCTGTCTTCTGTCCTCTCCCATCCTTCCTCAACAGACATTCCCCTCTTCACCCCATCCATCCATCTCATCCTAGGATGTCCCCTCATGTTCAGTCCCTCCACATCCGCCTTCCATACCTCTTTTACTAGTCTTTCTTCACTCATTCTTTCCATGTGTCCAAACCATCCTAATACTCTTTCATCAACCCTATCTCCCAACTCCCTTTCTAACCCTGTTCTCCTCCTCACCTCCTCATTTCTCACTCTATCTAGCCTAGTAACCCCCATCATACTTCTCAGACACTTCATCTCAAACACATTCAAACTCCTTCTCTCTTCCTCTCTTATGTTCCATGTTTCTGCTCCATACAGTGCTGTTGGCACAATCACTCCTTCATACAGTCTCCTCATAGAAACCATTCCCAAATTTCTATTCCTCATTACACTTTTTAATCCACCGAGGCATTTACCCGCTTCTCTCAATCTACATTCTACCTCCACATTTTCCTGCCACATTTGCACCCAAGTATTTAAAACTATCCACTTCCTCCAGTTGCTCTCCCATAATGCTTACTTCCAGATTACTGCCACTTTCACCCCTTGTACATCTCATCACCTTAATTTAACCACATTTATCTTCAGCTTTCTTCTATCACACACTCTCCCAAACTCTGTCACCAACTTCCTCAATCCCTCCTCTGATCCTGCCATAAGCGCAGTGTCGTCTGCAAACAACAGCTGGCTCACCTCCCACTTTTCTCCATTTTCTTTAACCATCTCCAATCCCTGACCCATTACCCTTGCATTTACCTCTCACACTACCCCATCCATGTATAAGTTGAACAGCCAGGGCGACATAACGCATCCTTGACGAAGTCCCACCTTTACCTCAAACCACTCACTCTCTCCATTTCTAATCCTGACACAAGCTCTACTACTCTCATAAAAACTCGACTGCTCCGAGAAGCTTTCCTCCTATCCCGTATATCTGCATAACCTCCCACAGTGCCTTTCTGTCTACCCTATCATAAGCCTTTTCCAGATCCATAAAAGCCAAAAAACCATCCTTCCCCTTTTCTATAGCTTTCTCACATATCTGTCTTACCACAAAAATCTGATCTACACAACCTCTACCCGTCCTAAATCCACACTGTTCCTCACCAATTACTCCCTCTGTTCCTCTCCTAATCCTCTCAATCAAGATCCTTCCATAAGCCTTCCCAACTACACTTAACAAGCTAATCCCTCTGAAACTACTACATTCACACTTGTCCCTCTTTCCCTTGTAAAGTGGAACTATACAAGCACTCCTCCAGTCCTCCGGCACTCTACCTTCTCTCCAGCAAACATTAAATAACCTCACCAATCAGTCCACCATCACTGTACCTCCTTTTTTAAGACATTCTGCAAGACATCCATCCAGACCAGGTGTCTTACCTGCTTTCATCATCTTAACTGCTGCCTTCACTTCATCCTTCCTTATTTCTCCTCCATTTTCCTCACTCATCACTCTCATTTTCTTAGCATTTCCCACTGTAGCTATCTTTCCCTCCCTATCCTCCTTCACATTTAGCAACTCCCTAAAATATTCTGCCCATCTTCCCCTTACTGCCTTCTCCTCCATCTGCACCTTTTACCTTTTCTTCTCTACTTGATTCACCTCCTCTTCCTCTCTTAATTTCTTTCCAAAACATCTTTTTATTAATTTCAAAATTTTCTGTCATACTCTTACCCCATTTTACATCTGCTCTCCTCTTTGCCTCCTTTACCTTTTTATTTACATAATGATAAAGATAAGCTTTATGGGGTCATAATGAGCTTTTTATAGCTGCCACTCTATAAACCCTCGCTTGTTTCTGAATAAGATCAAAGAACTGTGCTTCAGTTGCAAATAAAAATGCTTAGGTTGTGTACTCACAGTCAAATCTACACAAGTGGAGGCATCATATTGCATAATACTGTAACTATTACCACAATATGATCCATGAGGGGCCACATCGTTTGGTGAACTATCCCTCCTAATAGTTTAAATGTTTTCATTCTTCCAATGGCTCCCTCAACATGTATACGTACTGTTGCTATACTTCTTGTTTTAGCAATTTCACTTTGTGTGAGCATCCTGCCTTTACTGGCAGGATGCTCACACAATGGTGGGATGTGTAGTTTTGCACCATGCTGGAGTATTAGATCACCAATGTTGAAGCCCCTATCCACCATTATGGCATCACCTGGGTCAACTTTATGAATGAGCTCAGCTTCTGCAGTATAGTGGTCTGACGTGTTACCTCCATACACACTTTTAGTGTGTTGTGGTGTTTATACTGAGAATATGTGGCAGCCTGAGCTGAAGGATTTGATGGTTTGACTATGAACATCTCTGTGCAGTCTAGGATTGTTTGCGTGTCAGAATACTCTTCAGGGAAATCTTTTGGCAAACTTGCAAGCACCTGTGCTGCAGTCGGCCATATAAGCCAGTCCTTAAGTACTAAATACAGTACTTTAATCCAAGTTATGATGATACTACTTGCAACACTTCGTGCTACTTCAAAAAGATCTCCTAAAGTTCCTAAATCACATCCTTTTCTTATATGCACTAAGGTCATCAAATATTCATCCAAGTGTGACAACTTCCTATTTGTATGTGCTTTGATAATGCCTGGTGGTGTATTCTCATTCTTGACACTAAAAGTCCCTCTCCAATAATGTATGTGAGTCACATTTTTTTTTTTATCAAATCAAACAAATCATAAAAATCCTTTTGTTCCATGCCCATATATCTTTTAATACTCTCAGTTTTCCATAGAATTTTCTGAATAAAGGCGTTGTGTAATGCTCCGTCTTCTACAACATTGTTACATTGCCACAGAAATAAGAAATAAGAAAGACTGATAGTGTGGAGGACATATTATTGCATGTACAGTAAAATGAAAATATAGTTCCTGCCATATCTGTAATAGGTACTTAAATCAATTTTCTATAGGGGGCTGGAAAACTATGCACACATGTACTTGGCAGTACATTGTCACTGTTCCTTTCAATCTACACTCCATCCTCGTTTTTCTAGGCTACATTATTGTTAATGCTTTATCTCCCATCTCACTGCATTACACCTAAATTTCAAGTCCTGGTAATATTGTTAGTTGCTAGACTTGAGGACAAGAAATTGCAGCCCCCAAAATACATCAATGTAATTTATTTTCTGCAACAGTGAAAGGACTATTGGCACTCTTTACAACAGAAAAAAGAACATGTGGCTTAGGTATACTTTACTCACCTCATGTACTTGTTCATGAGTTTGTGAAGCTCTTTTAAGTGTTCTACACTGATCAGTCTGCACCGCTACATCTACTGATTCTGCAAAAGTTTCACTTTGGGTAGAAGCTCCATATGTGTGGTCATCCCAAACATTGCAGCTCTCATCAGGAATTGTAGTACCTGTAAGAGATATGAATATAAGTATTAATCACATGTGTGATCAAGCCAAAAGTTAAAAGAAAATATAATCTTTAGTTTTGCTTGATTATATAGTTAACTGTTGACAAGTACAGATGTAGCCAAATAAATGTAAGATATCTTTCAGTGGTGACGCAGTCATGAGTCAGGTGTCAAATGATTATCTGATTGATTACTTTAGTATTTTGTGTAATATGCAGATAACAGTAGCCACTGTTCTCTGTTTACGCCTGTGCAATTGGATCACACATCAAGCAGTGAATTATCATTTTGGAGACAAAGAATTATTTCCTCTCTGAAACTTTTTTATATTCAAAAGCAAAAATTACCTTAACTAACCTAACCTTAAAGGACTGAGGGAAGTGCTTATAGGTGAATGTGTCATAAAAGTTGTTCAATTTCTCTGGTGAACTTATGTATACTTACTTTATCGGAAAGAGTATTATTGCATACTAAATTGTTTAAGTAACATGTATATATTACGTGTACTGGTAGTTATTTATTATTTTTTTTATGATGGTATCTGTGATCATTGAAGTATCCACAGGCATAGGTAATCAGCCTACTATGTAGGAAATGAAAGATTAGAGTCTTGGGAACAACTTAACTAAATAAAAAAAATTCCTACTCTTTTTTTTTATGATTCTTTAATTTTGAATAGTAGAAACTTCAGTGAAAATCTGCTATGATTAATGAAACAAAACAAAAAAATCAAGTTACAGTTTCCTTTATTTTTTTTTTGCCAAAATAAAAGAATTACTATTTCTCTTTACAAATTCAAAAGAATGAATAAAATCGGACAAATAGAAACAGGGATATGGCTATTTAAATATAAAAAACAAACTTTTCAGGAGAGGCACTTAAAGTTTAAAAGGAGCGCACCGTCATTTAAAACTGCTTTCTTTTTCTCTGTGAGTATGTACGTGTAACCTCTAATCTCCTCTTCGTAGCAGATGAGGTTGTGAGGGGTGCAGTGGAGGTGCTAGGTGCAGTAGTTCGGGGTGAGGTTAAGGAAATGGGTGTTCAAGGAAATGGGTGTTCGGAGTGAGGTCGAGGAGCTGGATGCAGGGGTAGGGGGAGTGGCAGAGATATCTTCTCGTCGTCGTATTCTACATTTCCTTGCCACCTCTGCTCGTTTTCTCAACATTAATGTCCACTTCTTCACCCCTCCCATGGTTACTGCTGGTATATTAAATGAATATTGGTTACTATTGGTAGAATAAATGAAGGTAATGATATCATGTGCGTGAGTGGGATGCTAAAAAGCAACTACAGTGCTGAGAAGCACTGCTGGCTATATAAAGTTGGGTAATTTTGCCAGATACATCCATAAACATAACACGGTAAACAAAACTGAACTGGCTATCGAAAATTTGACTTTATTTCAATATATAGAATGTTTTTTCATGCAATGGGTTGCCAGATGTCGCCAATAATTTATCTATTTTATTCTATATATAAGAAAAAACATGGAATTGAGCTGTAATATTTGGTCGAAGTGTTACCACCATCATAGAGAATCTTTTGAATACTTACCTGTTGGTAGAGTAAAAGATGATACGATTGCGTGCGTGACTGGTAGGCTGACAGATACATGACAGGGTGACTTTCCTCCTCTTTAAGCTTTGAAAGTATACTGAGATACTTGTGGTGACCAAAGACTACTGGTGATTTAGGGTTGGGCAAGTTGTCATATATCTCCATGAATATTAAGTACAGTACACAAAACAGAACTGGCTATCAAAATTTTTACTTTCTTTCAATATATAGTATGGTTTTTCATGCAATGGAGCTGCCAGAGGTCGCCAAAAATTTATCTATTTCATTTTACGTATAAGAAAAGAAACGGAATTGAACTGTAATATTTGGTCGAAGTGCTACCACCATCATAGAGAAACTTTTGAAATGTTTACCTAAAATTCGTTAATTTTTCAGAATGTTTCGTGTTTTCGCCCCCCACACCGCCTAAACTTACCAATCTTAAACAGAAACAAAATAACTCAATGTAACCTACCTGAATCTTCTGTGGTAGTGCATACTTCTACCTCCACCCAGTCTTGGACATGCTGGGCTAACACCTCTTCTTGAGGGAAAAGTGTTTCAATGTTGCACTGTGTGGATGTTGAGGTGTTGTTAGGTCCCTTTGGTTCAGAAATGACATTTTGACCTTGGCACTGGAGACTGTTTTTCTTCCTATTAATCACTGCAAGGTGGTTTCTTCCCCACCCGTTATAGGAAAATAAAACTGGGTCTGGATGTTCTGGTGATGGTCCATTGTTCCATTCCAAAAAATGTAAGGAGCATATTACGTGATTAGCTGTTGCCTTCCAACCACCTGGACGCCTACAGCTCCTCTCCCATATCTTTCTTCTTCTGGATTCCTTTTTTGCACTCGGAAATCTGGCATATCCTTTGACATTATTAGTTCCTTGGGTTGTCTTTCTCGTACTTTTTCTTGAATCTGACGTGCAGTCTCCCACGGCACACGTATAATTAGTCATATTTGTTTGAAAATAGCTCCCAGCAGATCTAAATACCTATTGTTTACATTTTACACAAGCGTGGCTCACTTCAGTACCTCGTACGTCCGCCACCACTGTTGTTATCTTTTATTTCACTGATTATCATCATATACAGGACGTGACAGTGATATCCATTATTTTTCAACACTCAGATAAACTGCATAAACCGAAAAAAAAATCATCTTATTTTTACTCCTCATACTTACTTCAGTAAAAATAATGACCTATTTTTAGATTTATCTTATGATTGAATTAACAAAGTCTTATCACACACCAGTAAGTAAAAATTAATTATAACAATAAGAGTCATGTTTTTAATTTTAAATACACTTATGCAAGAATCTATGTCGTATTTTCTTAGATATGGTTTCCGAATTAGTTAAGTCACCCCTTTGCCTCGTGAAATCCGAGACAATTGAAAATTCTAGCGCTAATAAGAATCTACGAGCCTGACTGCGAAAGGTCCCATTAACGCCCGGCAGCGACCGGCAACGTCCGTAGCAACCGGAGATTTCCTATGGTGCCCGGCCATTCTGTTTTTTTTTTTTTTTTTTTCAATTCCAATGGTTCATATCATATGAATGATTTGTCTACTAGTGAATTCACGGAAGAAGAAAAAATGTTGAATTTAGGAGAAACGACGCACAAAGCAGAAAATCCTTTGCTAAATTTAGCGCCCGGACCGTGGCGGTGGTTTAGGTTAGGTTAGGTCCTAACTTAAGCTAACCCAACCGCCGGTAATTTATCCATTACACATTTTCTAACGACCGGACAGAAACAAAGATGGCGACACCCCCACAGTCCGGGCGCTAAATTCAGCAAAGGATTTTCCGCTTTGTGCGTCGTTTCTCCTGCTAAATTCAATTATCTTTTTCGTGAATTCACTAGTAGATAAATCATTCATATGATATGAACCATTGGAACTGGAAAAATTGGTTTACACAACGCCCGGGCACCATAGGAAATCGCCGGTCGCTACCGGGCGTTATTTAGTAGGACCGGTTGTTCTATTTCCTTGTTTCCTTTCTCTCCAACTTTTACTCTTGTTTTATCACCATTGTATACTTCTCTTATTGCCTGTATTATATCTTTGTGTATTTTGTATTTCATCGCGGCTTCTATTAATGCTTCTGTGATTCGATGACGTCTTCGGTTTCGGTCGCTCCTGGGTGGGCCCTTACATTCCTTTGCGGCACTTAACTCTCCACTTCTCTAGCCTAATTCCCTACCTCCTAACCATTAATGCTAGCTTATCGTATCCCTCTTTCTGGGTACTGTACACTCCACTCACACTCGCATTCACCACCACCCACGCGCGGTCCTTGTTCGGCACCGTGCCACCCAAGCCTACGTGAGGCCACCCCCCCGCATTCGGGTGGGAAGGGGGATACCAGCGCTCATGCCCTTTGACCCCTTCTCCCCCCCCCCAGAGAGGGGGAGGAGGGGGTGCCAACCGTCCGTCCCCATCCGCGCCCTACACACTCACGCTCACACCACACACCCCCTTGATCTAGAGATCACCCTACTCCTCGTCTTCTCCTTCCTCTACATCGTAGTCCTGTAGCCACCTTGGCGGGCGTCTTTCGCGCTGGGGTCTCTGAGACACCCCATCCTCTTCTGTTGTCGCCCCGTGGCCTTCCTCCTCATCTTCTCCTTCACTCACTACCCCCCGCCGTATATCCAAAATATGTCGCGGCACTCCCTCAACAGAAACATTGTTCCGGGAGTTCACCTCCGTCACTGTCCCTCTCGTCCACTGTGACGTGCACTTCCTGTCCTTTGGTCTCACCCATACCTCGTCCCCCACCTGCACTGAGGCGGGGCCTTCTTCGGCGTTGGCCGGCAGTTTCGGTCCCTGCAGCGGATGGCGCCAATCATATTTGAACACAGCCTTTTGCGGAACCGAGCGGTCGTCTTGGCCTGACCTGGGGGAGATATTATACCAGAAAACTGCCTCCGTCGGCGGTATTCGCGCCCTCTCAGCTATGGCCTTAATTGTACGATGGTGTCGTTCTACTATCCCATTTCCGCTCGGCCGGTACGCTGCCCGGAAGAAGCGTCTTGTGTTCCACTTGTCCAATGTACCTTTCAGTGCCTCCGACCGAAACGCCGTGCCGTTGTCCATCAGGACTTCATCCACTGGGCCCCGCTCCAAAAATACCTCGTCCATCACCCGCGCAATCTCTTCTCCAGTCTCCGCCTTCAGTTCTCGCCAAATGCCGAACCGCCCTGGGCCGCAGTCGACCATCGATAAGTATCTGGTGCCTTGATAGTGGGTTACGTCAATTGCCAGCCGCCCCCAATTCTCTTCCACGCAGAGCTCCCCCGCTGAATGCGGTCTGGGGGCTGGGTTTATGGACTGACAGCGGGCACACGCCCTCACCGCATGCCGCACCTCTTCCCTTGATATGTTCGGGTTAACCTTCCTTGCCAGGAACAATGACCTATCGACCCCTAGATGATGCGTTTCGTGCAACTCTTTCGCACGAAAGGACCCAGCGGCGCACATCTCGAGCTTCTCTTCCTGTTCTTCCTTCGCTTTCAGCCAGCTCCTCTTTACTCTGGTAAGCGCGTCCGCTTTGTTCGCCTCCGAGGATACCTTCCTCACCCTTATCTTCATGCCGAACTCGTCGATTAACTCTCTCATGATCCCGAGGCGGCGCTTCACCAGGATCTCTGCAGCTCCTTTCGTGCGTACTCTCTTTTCAGCCGTCAGCACCGAGTTCATCCACCCCGCTACCGTGGCTGAGTCCGTCCTGATCTCGATCTCACGCAGCCCCCATTTCAGCGCCAAATTTGTTCCTTTTATGACCGCGTCCAACTCTGACACGTTAATATGGTGGTAGTCGTCCTTCTTCCGCTGCCACGCTCCATCTTCGACTATTACGTTCCCTATCTCCAAGACGGCGCCGGTTGCGATACTACTCGCGTCGCACCATACTATGCCATGGCTCTGCTGGGGCGCGTTCCACTGTCCTCTCACAGGATCATCGTGCATCGTCCTCTGGACAACGTCGTGCATCATGGTTAGCGTGTCCTCATCAACCTTCTCTCCCCAATCTTTCGATCCCGCCCTCCTCTTAATGTAGCTACATTCCGTACGAAGCCATCCGGCGATCGGGTAGTGGCCCACTAATTTGCCACACAGGGAGAAAAGTTCTCGTTTACACATTTCGTCCGTCACCTTCGGGATCTCGTTCCCTCGCTTGAACATCAGCGTTCCTGCCGCGTTCCTTTCCAGTCGCAGTCCCAACACCGCTCCTCCCTCCAACGGCTCCGGTTCCTTAGCTGTCAATCCGTATCGAGCCAGATGTTCCACCACGTTCGACGTCGATACTATGCCATCGTCCACCAGTATGTCGTCTAGGTACGAGTCAGTGCCCTTCTTCATCGCTTCAGTCTTCCCTAGTACCGTCTTCAGGATTCTCGTCATGATCCTCGGGGCCGAGCTGAGCCCAAAACCCAGTCTGGTCAAGCAGTAAATTATACTTTTTTATTTTACTAGCTGGTACTTCCATAACTTCTTAGTCACGTGAATTTGCAAGTAAGCCGCCCGCAAGTCTACAACGGCGGACGCCCCCCTCCTTCGGCGCCACCTGCGTAGGGTCTCACTACATACATCTACAAAATCGTCGCCAGTATGACACTTCACGAACTGGTTCAGCTCTCGGAAGTCCAGCACCGGTCGTACCTTTCTCTTGGTTGGCTGCACTACCGCCATCAAGGGCAGGATTCCGCCCTCCACCGGTTCCTCCCAGGGACTCAAGATTCCTTCCTCGATCCATCGCTCCACTTCGAGGTCAAAGTCCTCCCTCACCCCCTCTCTGAGGGTCCGTGTGTAGCAGTCGACTTTATTCTTCAAGACGGGCGAGCTTTCCTTCGGATACCACTCTACTTCCCACTTCCGGCCGTCAAATTCCGCCCGGAAGTCCTCGTCCTCAATCGTGCACGGCGTCGCCCTCTCCTCAGGGTCGAGCTTCGGGCCAGCACCGCCCTCCGCGGCTCCCATTGCCATTCCTACGTCCTCACCCGGCCTCGGTCGGTTCTTCATCCTCTCTTCAGAGTCCTGCCTCATTCCAATCCGTACGAGCCCACCGATGAACGTGACTTCTCCAAGCTGGGTAATTCCGTCCATTCCCAGCACCACGTCAATTCCCTCCAGAATCGTTCTAATGACGAGCACTCTTAGTCGTATCGGGATACCCTCCACTATCATTTCAATTTCCTGGTCGCCATCGCATATCGTCTCTCTCCCGTCGACTGTCGTCAGGGCCACCTCTCCCCGTCTGAACTCTTGAACTATATCGGTCCTCACGATCGTGGTTGAACAGCCAGAGTCTATCAGCGCCCTCGCGCGTTTCCCTCTCACCCAAATATCCACGATCGGCATACGACTGAACGGTGTCCTTACATTTCCTCGGCGGCCCCTCGCATAGTGGCCGCCGATGTCCCGTTTCCCTGACTGCAATTTCGGGCCATGTGCCCTGGCTGATTGCACGAGTAACAGATAAGCTCAACCTCCTTACAGTACCTACACAGTTGACCCACTCTACGTCAATCGAAACAACGGACCCTCAAAACCCCGCTACATCAGTGCTAGTCACCCCCGAGCTCACCCGTACTCCCTTCTCGGTTCGTGGCCTCCCTCGCCCGCGCGCCTTCTCCTGCCGAGGGCACTCTCCTTTGTGTCTGTTCGTTGGCCACGGCCACCATCGGCCCTTCATCCTTAGCCTTAGTCAGGAGCCTGGCGCGGGCTATAAGTTCGCTCATGTTTGCCTTTGCTGCATTTTCCATTGCCTGCAGCCCAGTCGATATGTAATCCGGAAACCCATTCACGAAAGCCATCCTCACTACCATCTCCAGGGAGTTGCCTTCGAGATTAATCAGGCCTGCCAATCGCCTAATGTCATTTGCGAACACGTCAACCTGTTCTCCCGTCCACCGCATTCGCCGTAGTTTGCAGTACGCTTCGAAGGGACTCTTGCCAAAAACTCCCTGTAACCTCTCCTTCACCTTTTCCACTTCCTTTTGATCTTCGGTTGTCATCTCCATGTAGACGGATAAAGCCGCGCCCTCTAAATTTAGCGCGATGTAACTCGCCACATCCCTCACTCCCGTTAGCCGCGCGACCAAGGCTGCCTTTGTTAGCCACACGGAGACATCTCCTGTCCCGTCAAACGGCCTTAAGGTGACACTATTCACCTTGAACGGTTCTTTTTCACTCTCAGGTCCGGACATTGACGGCCCGTTTCCACTTGCGGCCGTAGTCATTTTTGCAGTGCCTAGATAGCTTGTGATTCAAAAGTACTTACTTGTGCGTCGATGACGTCTTCGGTTTCGGTCGCTCCTGGGTGGGCCCTTACATTCCTTTGCGGCACTTAACTCTCCACTTCTCTAGCCTAATTCCCTACCTCCTAACCATTAATGCTAGCTTATCGTATCCACCTTTCTGGGTACTGTACACTCCACTCACACTCGCATTCACCACTACCCACGTGCGGTCCTTGTCCGGCACTGTGCCACCCAAGCCTACGTGAGGCCACCCCCCCGCATTCGGGTGGGAAGGGGGATACCAGCGCTCATGCCCTTTGACCCCTTCTCCCCCCCCCAGAGAGGGGGAGGAGGGGGTGCCAACCGTCCGTCCCCATCCGCGCCCTACACACTCACGCTCACACCACAGCTTCTCTCTTCACTGCGTCATATGCTTTTTGAAAGTCAACTGCTGTTACTATCAATGGTTGCTTTGGTTTTTAGCTTTCTCTTATGCTTTCAGGAAATGTTACACAATATAGTTAAGTTTTGAAGATGCTAAACAGTTTCTTGCCTTTGTCGAACCGGTAGCTATCTTATTTTTCTCTTTAACGCGGCGAGACAGGACGCGGCATGGACAGAAGATTAGAAGAACACAAGAGGGATGTGAAACATCACAGAACATCAAATGCCCTAGTTGTTCATGTCGATGAAGAAAATCATTTACCAAACTGGAAGGAAGCCCACGTTCTGCATAGGAAAATAAAAAAAAAGGAAAGCTTTGGAGGCGGCACACATTGCCACCGAGAAAACCACAAATTCTCGTAAGGGGTCCTGGGCTCAAACGTCCGCACAACTGGCGGTCGGCGAATGTGGGGGGACAACATGACCGGGATGAGGTCACGCAGGGTCGTCAGATCACCATGTAAGCTGTTGACGGACTTTGATTCTTACTCTGTATTCAGTCCACTGAGGAAGGCCCAAGAGGTCGAAACGTCTGGTTCTGAATAAAGCTCCATACTCTAGCCTTAACGTTTCATTTTGCTACCTCACTTCCGTATATATTTATATATATATGTATATGTATATATAAATATATATATATATATATATATATATATATACATAAATACATATATACATATATATACATATATATATATACATATACATATACATGTATACATATATACATATATATATATATATACATGGTCGTAATCTTTCAAGAAAATTGTATTTCAACTGATGATGCCTGAGGATATAAGTGAAGTGTTGTATAATAAATTATGCAAACATATGTTCTAAAATGGATTCCTTTGTCTCTTCCCCCTAAAAAAAAAAGAAAAAACGAAAACTGTCTGGGAACAGTGGGAAGACTGTTCATAGAAGGATGGAATTTGTGAAGTTTCAATTTGCATATGTAACCTGTCCTACGAAAAAACGACGTTTTACTTACCCAATGCTAGACGTCTTCTTTTTACTTACTTCTTACTTCTGTTGTTTAGACCCTCCAGTCGAGCCGATAAGGCTCCTTAGCTAAGGCGGGTAACATTTTTTTTATGAAGATCCATTTGTACAGTTTAAAGACTTGGGTTATATAATCGCTAGTAATTACGCCGTTGTGAAGGTCGTAGCATTTTCCAAAAAGATGGGTTTGAGGTGTTCCTAGAATAATTCTACATTTTCAGCATCTTTCAATTGACCAGGCAATTAGTTGTAGATTCGAGGTGCAGAATAAAAGAAGGATCTTTTTCCAATTCCCAAGTTAACTCTTGGTTTCTGATGTCTTCTGGGATTATCTGAGTTCTTTGTCAGAGGTATTTGGTCACTATCATAAACAGTGAGTTGGTCTCTTATACGAGTATTTAGGACTGTTTAATCTCGTTACTTGGTAGGTCAATAAACATATTTCAAATTGAATTATCGCCTTTATTGGTAACCAGTGAAGCTCAATTAGGCATGGAGTATATCTATCTTGTGGCTTTTTATGCTTTGTTCATTATCACCTGCAATATTTTCAGCAAATAGTTTGGTATTTCATGATAGTTAAAATAATCTAGTCTGCTTATGACATAATGATTTTGCTATCAAGGCACTTTCATATGAAGGCAATATTACGGATGTGATAGTCTTTATTGTATTATTTTGTTTTTTCATAGTCAAACTCTCAACTAGGTTAATGCCCAGATTTCTGTCACTTTTATGAAAAGTAAGACGTGTTCTGTTTATAGGGATTTATTCAAAAGTTGCATAATGCTTCAGTTTCTCTTTTGATCCAACAACCATTACTTCTGCCTTATCCTCATCCTAGTCATTCATGATTTTATTTGTGTCATAAGTATATCTTGTGTATATCCTCTTCAATTTTAGTTATATAAAAAAATAATAGCCCAATCACGTTCCCTTAGGGAACACCTCTAAGTAATGATAATTTACTTGATAACACTTGGTATGTAGGAAAGAGGCCAAACGCAGAGTATGGGATCCAATATATTTGACGTTTCGCCCAATAGGGCTTCTTCAGAAATAACTGAAGAAGCCCTGCTGGGCGAAACGTCAAATATATTGGATCCCATACTCTGCGTTTGGCCTCTTTCCTACAGTGCTGTTGCAGTCGTTGCTGCTTTTACTCAAAACTTGGTCTACTGTCACAGCGTATGATCTTGAATACAAGTAACTCTTGGATCAATTAAGTGCATTACCTCCAATACCGAACTCCACAAGTTCACTTATTAGCTCTTCATGAACAGCCGTATCGTTAATAATGTCAACGTTAAGACTAAAGTAAAATTCCTGTAAAGGCAGTGCAATGTAGTACAGTTCGTAGTTTTAAAATTCATTTAGATAAACACATAAGCAATATGCTGTTATAATTTTTCATTTATTAATTTATTTGTCATTATTAAATCTTTTTTACATCCGACCTAGTTACGGACCAAAAGGTCTCCTGTCGGCATGCACCGCCTTTGTAGTCCTTTGTAATCCTTTGGTTAGAGTTCCCGGCTGCCACTACGACGGTCAGGGTTCGAATCCCGCCCAGGGCTGAAATAATTTCAGCATCGCTGCGCTGCGGGTTGTTACTCCAACTCTCGTTGGCGGGAAGTTGTGTGTATGTGTGCGTGTAAAGGTCACAACATTACCCATAGATCGGTCATATTTGAGGTGTGAATTCTCTTCCGGGAGGGAAATAGCTGTCGATCACGAGTCCAACACGTGATCCAAGACCATGAAGGAACACACACACACACACACACACACACACACACACACACACACACACACACACACACACACACACACACACACACACACACACACACACAAACACTCACACACACACACATCTACAGAATTACTGACTATCTACAGAATTATGAAAAGGATGGAAGTCGTTGATAGAGATGATTTACTAAAGTGGGACAAAAGAAAAACAAGAGGACATGAAAAGAAACTTAAAAAGGATAATTATAGAAGAGACCTCCTGAAAAAGAATAGTTTTCCTAACAGAGTGGTGGATATCTGGAATAAATTAGATGAGGAAACAGTGGGTGCAAGAATTTAGGAACAAACTTGATGCTGAAAGATACAAAGACGGGTCACTACGAACATAGCTCTCTTCCCGTAAAATACAACTAGGTAAATACAACTAACTAAATACACACATGCATTTACCTTATTTACCTAGTTGTATTATACGGGAAGGGGACTATGCCCGTAGTGACCAGTCTTATCTCTTAGCATCTAGTTTGTTCTTAAAATTCTTGTATGATTTTTGCACATGTGCGTGTGTTTATGTGTGTGTGTGTGTGTGTGATTAGGCTTAAGGGAGCTTTATAGACAGGATCCCCGAGAAATATTGTCGCCAAGCAAGCGTACAGAATATACACACATTTTATGCTGATGTATTAGTTTACATGTGAATTAGTTTCTTAAAGGAACATGCGCATTGCGGCCAGGAGTTACTCACTGGACGCTGAGGTTAGAGAAATTAAGGAAAATAAAGGAAGACTGTGGCCTCTAGGTGTCCATCCATGCTAAGAAAATTTTTGTATTCTGTATGTGTTATCTAAGAGAAGCTATGCAATTAGTGTTCCATGACCAATACCATAATGAATGGAAACTTAGGTTGAACGATAATGGTAGAGAAACAATAGTAATGTATATATACCGGTATATAATATTTCTTTGTCGCGGCTCGTGCCGCATAATTTCTTCTTATCGGCTTAAGAAACCTGCACAGCGAAGCTATAGCGATAATCCCATACCACACTCCTGGTCATATGGCCATTTCCCGAAGGTTGAGTGTGGTTTGAATTTTCCGCCAAAATCATCGGAAATTTAAAATTCCCGGCTCTGTGCAGGCATGCGCATTGTCGACCCCACCTCCCCCTCCCTATCCCCTCCCTTCTTACCCGGCTAGCTCGAGCCGGGCGTCGCGTCACTTCAATGAGAAATGAAGGCTTCGCCTGTGGGAGGAGGGAGGGACCCTAAATCTGTGCAGGTTTCTTAAGCCGATAAGAAGAATTTAAGCGGCACGAGCCGCGACAAAGAAATATTATCGGCTGAAAGAAACCTGCACAGCGAAGCTATGCATGAGACGAGGACAGGTGGGAGGAGAGGTGAAGCCTGAATCAAACCGTTATTACGTGTGTCTTTCCTATGGGAGACTTATTCATTTTATCACTCAGTAGAGGGGAGAAAGAAACGTCAAGTACCCACGCCGAAGAATGTGACATGCACAACATTGCACTGTTCACACAATGCGTAAATTATACGAAATTTGTATCCTGTTCAACGGTTCCTGGCCCCTCCCCACTCCTCGGTCGCCCTTTGCCCCCTCCACTTTTTTGAGATGAGAGGGGTGGAGCCGTTTCCATGGCGACACATGGGACAGGGGCGACCGAGTGGTAGAGACACCGTGTCCCCAAGGGAGTCGTCGATGTCCAGTCCCTAGGTCCCGCACCCGCTCCACAGAGTGGGTGCGGAGAAACTCCAGCGATGCCACAAAGTCCCTGATGCTGTGGGCGTGCGGGGCATGGCCCGGGTCGGCTCTCTCCCAAAAAAGCGGAAGGGCAGGTGCGCCCGGGACCTCGGGGTTAGGGGAATCCTAAATTTCGAGTTGTAGAAGAGATGATCCTCAGAAATCTCTTCCGTGTGGTCCACGTAGTCTTCGAACGCACGGACCGGGCGCAGTGGATGTGGGCGTCCTCCCTCCCGGAAGGATTGTATTCTGAGAGGGCCGATCATATCGTCCGCTCGGCCGTTCCTGGCCAGGAATGTTGGTGATGGAGAGAGGGTTAGGGCCGAGCTGTCCTCCTCCAGTTTGGAGACGGACGGGTGGCGGGTGATTGCCGCCAGCTGTGAAGCCCTGTAGTCCGTAGTCAAGGCGAGCAGAAAGGCGACGCGTCGAGGGAAGTGTTCTTCCTCCATAATGGCCCTTTCGAACGCCAGGTACTGCAGAACACGATGCAAGGACCAGGCCAGGACCGGTTGATGTCTCGGCTCTCTCGAGGCGCTGATCCCCTTCATTAGGAGGGTTCACGCCCTCTGTGGCACTCGGATGTTCATGCCAAAGCGTAGCGGATCAGTGAGGGCTGTATAGTGAGGCAAGATAGTCGCCGGTGCCCTGTTGGTGGAGGTAGCCAGCCAAGTCAGGAAGTCCGGGACCATGCTGGCGGAGATGGTCACCATCGCGCGTCTCCGAAGGCAGTTCCGGAATCTCCATCAGCAGGACCCACACTGCCGCACTGAGGACGGAAGGTGAGCTCTGAGCATCTTGTCTGCTGCCTCTGTAGAAGCTCCAATTATCAAGTTGGAGTGACGCTTGGAGAGGCGCGGTAAGGCTGTTGGCTAGGCAGGCTGACCCCAGTAGAAGGGGAGAAGGGTCCCATCTCATTAGCTCCCCGAACCACGGCTGGGTCGGCCAGTAGGGAGCTATCAGGAGGACCTGACCCTTGAAGGATCTGAGGGTCTGCATCACCTTCAGGAGGACTAGTGTCGCTGGAGGAGGAAAATGAATACGTACCTCCAGCTGTTCCAGTCCTCCGTGACGGAGTCTGGGCCTCCTGTGCGTGTCCTTTGGATGCAGGTGAGGTAAAGGGGGAGCTGGGTCGTGTTTGGGGAGGCAAACAGGTCCACCTCTGGGGTGCCGTAGTGGAGGGAGAACGACTCGAACACTTGTGGGCGTAGTTGCTACACTACGTAGATCTCTTGAAACCTGGATAGAGCCACCGGCGTAGGGCCCCCGACCGAAGCCAGGGACGCAACAAGCTGTGGAGTGCTGAGGGTATCGGCCCGGGCAGGTCACGCGGGAGAAGCAGTATGCTCCTGTCGACCTCCCGTACCAGCCGTCGGCGCCCCAAGCGGCTCAGTGGAAGGGCCGGGGTCGCGAAGTTGAGGCAACCCCCCCCCCCGCCACCGAAGAAGGGAGGACGTGTGAGAGAAGCACGCTCTTTTGGCGCAGGGGAGCACCCGAAGGACGCTGACTGTGTCCCACTCAATCCCGAGCCAATAAAGTCTCTGTGTGGGAGCAAGGGCAGACCCGTCCCAGTCCACCCCGAACTCCACGTCCGCCAACACACTCAGAGCCACTGAGATGTCGGCCGATGCACCCTCCCCGGTGGGCAAATGCATCAACTAGCCGTCTAGGAACATGAGTGTGGAGACGCTTGCTTCCGTCCAACGTACGCCTACCACTCTCACTAGTTTCGTGAAGATCCTCGGGGTAAGCGAGAAACCGAAAGGGAGTATGCGAGGCCAAGTTCGTTTCCGAGCGACCTCGTCCGTGGGCGTTAGTCAAGAGGCTTCGTCCTGGGTGAAGACGTTCCCTGACCGTCTCCCACGAAGACGGGCCTGGACCCTCGGTATGTATCCAACTCACCCCAAGTCTTCCCGCGGGAAGTCCTCGAAGCCCGTGGCGAGCGTCTTCATCCAATAGTGTGCTATGGCAATTTGTGACGTCTCATCACCCACAAGCGGACTTCTATATGTTTAATACCTAGTGACATCATGTGATTATACTGTGACGTCACCGGATTGATGATGGCGCCATAGGATCGTCTCGTGACGTCACAGGGACACAAATTGACGTCATAGGACTACATGGTGACGTCAATTTATCACATAATGACGTCATCTTATCATACCGTGACATCACTGAGTCACAGTGAGCGTTGAAATAAATTTTGACATGGTAAAATTCTGGACCATCATGACTGTAGAGTAAATTAAGTTGAATAGGAAAAGTCATGTTCATTTCGACCTAAGTCACAATGAGCGTCGAAATTAATTTTGACATGGTAAAATTCTCGACCATCATGACTGTAGATTAAATTAAGTTGAATAGGAAAAGTCATGTTCATGTTGACCTGAGTCACAGTGGGCGTAGAATTAGTTTAACATGGTAAAATTCTTGACCATCATGACTACAGATTAGCTTAAGTTGAATAGGAAAAGTCATGTTCATTTCGACCTAAGTCACAGTGAGCGTCGAAATTAATTTTAACATGGTAAAATTCTCGACCATCATGACTGTAGATTAAGGGACCGTCAGGTTGCTTTATAAGGGAGCATGTTCTATAACTTTTTGAATCTCTTTGATGAACTTAGGTATAATTACCATTTACATTTGTCTATAATTCCCCTGGGTATTGTATTCCTCACATGTATATATAAAGTGTAGTGAAGATATAATGAAGTTATAATGAAGTTTAATGAAGCTGTAATTAATCATATGGAAATCCTTCCACATAATTAAGCTTGGTATATATTGCAAGCTTAGATTCTGGGGAATATTTGTTATATTGTACATTTGACCAAACTTATACCTCTGATTTTTTGTGAATTTTCTTTTCTGAACATTTCAAAGATGCTGCAAAATTCAGGTTTCATAAGTAGAAAAAAAAATCTTTTATTTTTTAATATAGGAAATAAAGAGCATAATTTTATCTTTCAAATGAAAAAAATGACAAAAATCCATCAAGAACAACCGAAGAAATAACAACAAAAAGAACAAAAACATTAAATGTACATGAGAAGGCATAGTCCCCGCTTTTGGTCACTTTACCACTTTTACTTTTCACTTTTTTTCTCCTCTCGTTTCTTGTCTCTTCTTTCGAGGGCAGACTTATGAATATGGGTGTAGGGTTCTTCAAGAAGAGGAACAACAAATCCTTCTTTATAACCAACATTGTTGGATGCTGTCCTCTTCGTTTGTTTGTTTTTTTCCTTCTCGTTTCTTCATCTGGCACGCAAGGGCCTTCACTGCATTCTTCCTCCTTGCTCGCTGGCTTTTCGTCAATCTTGCCATGATTACCGCAAGAAATTACAGTGAGGAATCGAAAATATGAAGCACGGTGAGAGCTTCAAAAGAACGTGACCTCACTTTGACGTTTGGATGGGTACTGATGCCCTGATGTGTGCTATTTCTGGATCTACGCTTGTGGGAGGAGTTGCTAAATACCTCCATAAACACAATTCCGTAGCAAAAAACAAAATAGCTATAGAAAAAATTAACGCTATTCCAATATACAGAATATTTGATACGCAATGGGGTTGCCAGAGGTTGCCAATAATTTATCTATTTTATTCTGTATAAAAAGATAGAAACGAAATACAGCTCTATAACTTTGTAGGAGTGTTGCCAACATCATAGAGATTCTTTTTAAATGTTTTCCTAAAATTCGTTCATGTACCAGATTTTTTCGAATAATTGCCCCTGACGGACCCTTAAATCAAGTTGAATAGGAAAAGTCATGTTCATGTTGACCTGAGTCACAGTGGGCGTTGAATTAGTTTAACATGGTAAAATTCTTGACCATCATGACTACAGATTAGCTTAAGTTGAATAGGAAAAGTCATGTTCATTTCGACCTAAGTCACAGTGAGCGTCGAAATTAATTTTAACATGGTAAAATTCTCGACCATCATGACTGTAGATTAAATTAAGTTGAATAGGAAAAGTCATGGTCATGTCGACCTGAGTCACAGTGGGCGTTGAATTAATTTAACATGGTAAAATTCTTGACCATCATGACTACAGATTAGCTTAAGTTGAATAGGAAAAGTCATGTTCATTTCGACCTAAGTCACAGTGAGCGTCGAAATCAATTTTAACATGGTAAAATTCTCGACCATCATGACTGTAGATTAGCTCAAGTTGAATAGGAAAAGTCATGTCCATTTCCACCTGAGTCACGGTGAGCGTCGAAATTAATTTTAACATGGTAAAATTCTCGACCATCATGACTGTAGATTAGCTCAAGTTGAATAGGAAAAGTCATGGTCATTTCGACCTGAGTCACAGTGAGCGTTGAAATTAATTTTAACATGGTAAAGTTCTTGACCATCATGACTATAGATTAGCTTAAGTTGAATAGGAAAAGTCATGTCCATTTCGACCTGAGTCACAGTGCGCGTCGAAATTAATTTTAATATGGTAAAATTCTCGACCATCATGACTGTAGATTAGCTTAAGTTGAATAGGAAAAGTCATGGTCATTTCGATCTGAGTTACAGTGAGCGTTGAAGATAATTTCAACATGGTAAAATTCTTGACCATCATGACTATATATTAACTTAAGTTGAATAGGAGAAGTCATGTCCATTTCGACCTGGTTTTTTTTCAAGGTCAAGGCATTTTATTTATGTAATACCTAGCACTTTGCGCCAACTTAAACTGTACTATTTAAAACTGATTTTTCTCTTCTCATTACACTAAATGATTGTAGTTTCTTTGAACTAATTTATACTCATTTTAACTAACACTAGACTCCCTAAGTCTAAAGTTCTTTTGTGTTTTACTTGGGGGTGGAACATCAGGTAAGTCATCTTTAAACTCAAGCCAAGTGAAGTT